>NC_057372.1:2567500-3167500 GCF_016906535.1 Rhizoctonia solani
GTGAAATATACTTCTCAATAATGAATGTGACGTAGGCCATAGATTCTGGGAAGTACCACTGAAGCCATCGTGACGGTGATTCGGATAATTCAACCAGCTGATGTAGCTGGCTATAAATACAGAGGACACGACTCGCTCTCTCCTACATCCTTTCTTCAAAACTCGATCCCTCTTTCCGACTTATCCGCTATGCGAGTTTTGCTGACTACTATACCATTTGCTCTCGTTACTCCTATCTTAGCCTTCCCGGCAGTAGGAGGGTCCAAGTCAAGTGAATCGTCTGGATGTCCCTACGCTGCGAATGCGGCCAAGTTTAAGCGCCAATCGAATGCTACGCCATTGGCCACCTTTGATCCGGTCAAGCAAAAGGTTGATGTGACCGGCGAGCATGCGTTTCAGCCCCCTCGTGCGGGCGATAAGAGGGTAAGTTAATTATCGCTATATATTAGCTAGTTCTAATCAGCTTTCTTCTCAGGGGCCGTGTCCGGGGCTTAATGTATGCGTACTTGCGACTCAATGAACGGAGACTAATCATCAATTCACAGGCTCTCGCGAATCATGGGTATCTTCCTCACAACGGAGTGGTTAGTGATTGCCAAAGTTTGAATGACTTATTTATTGACTTTGGGATCCTCAAGACTTCTTTAATTCAGGCAATTGAAGCTACCAATAAAGTGTTTGGGATGGGAACTGACCTAGGGACAGTCTTGTCCGTTTATTCCAGCAAGTACTATTTCGCCAAATTCAGCCAGCTTTATACTCAACTCTATCCCATAGCTGTATACGATGGTAACCCACTTACACTTGATTGGTCAGTTGGTGCGTTCGATCAGTCTGGTATTGATTGGCCAGGTTCTAATGTAGTTGGAAATAGGCGGATCTCCGGGAGGGCTAGTTCTGCCCCCGTTGCTGTCTGCTCCTCAAGGTTTAAGTGGCTCCCACAACAAGTATGAAGGCGATGCCTCGGCTACACGAGCGGACGCGTACATGAACAATGGGGACGCCAGTTCTTTGAACCTCACGTACTTTAAACAGCTCTATGATTTACAACCCGGTAAGTGCCATTTGAAAGAATTCGAAAGTTGAGCTCTCCTTGAATCCTAGCTTCTATAGAGGGCCCTAATGCCAACTTTGACTACGATATTATTATTCAACATCGGGCTAGTCGGCGCCAGAATTCAGTTTCAACGTGAGTTATTTTCTCGATAAATTGAGTTGCGTTCATCAAGGGTCTAATCTGTTCCAAAGGAATCCACAGTAAGTTAGAAAAGAAAGGGCCTAAGCTTTGTTGACTTATTTTTAACGGTTTGGATAATGCATTAGCTTTTTCAACGGGCCGGTAAGCTAATAACAGCCTAGCTACTGTCCAAAACTGATGCTTAACAGTTCAGCGGATTCATCGCCCTTCCCGCCGCATATGCGTTTATAACCCGATTTATGTCTAATTATTCGGCAGAATACCCGGAAGGCATTCTGAATCACGATGTCCTCAAATCGTTCTACGGAGTATCTGGCAGCGCAAGTAACCTTACTTACCAAAGGGGTTATGAAGTAGGTCCCGTAACTGTCTGAGCCAAAATAAAGCTGATTGGATTATCAAATGAACAGCGGATCCCAGACAATTGGTATAAACGTGCCATTGACTACAGCATCCCGCTGTATACTGTTGATCTTTTATACGCGGGCCTCAAGCACCCGGAGTTTCTTTCAATAGGTGGTAACGTGAGTACAATACATAATTGGACGACAACGAGGCTGAACAATGCCAATCACAGACTGGCAAAGTGAACAGTTTTGCGGGTGTCAACGTCGGTGATATCACTGGCGGTGTTTACAATTCGGTAAACTTGCTCGACGGAAATAATCTCATGTGCTTCGCGTGAGTGTTTATCAGTTGGTTAATCTGGCAAACGATAAACCATCGTGAAATAGATTCCAAGCGGCCCAACAGGCCATGCCCGACGTTCTCAAAGGAATCCTAGGAAACCTAACCACTGCGCTTGGTCTATGGAATGCCAAGATCACGCCAATTTTATCGGGATTGGGATGTCCTGAGCTGACCAAGTATGATGGGTCCGTATTGGGTGCTTACCCCGGTTCTGGTGGTGGTGCCCTTTGAGCGTGTGCCTATTGCATAATATGTTGGATTCTCTCTCGCCTCTGTGATATACACAAGCAGTGAATAATAGTCTAGGTGGCTTCCAACGCTCATGAACGTCTATACGACCAGCTTCATTAATGGGACGCGGGCAATTCATGCGACTAACTCTATTCTGGATGAAATTCTGACTCTATGTTCCACCGCCGCGCAGCTCAGCTATCGAGTCCGCTTGAGGAACCCTCGAAATCCAGCTGGAGCACCTTATATGCGAATAAATTCTTTTCGGATGAAATCCTAAGCTTTGAGAACAAGGATGCTCACTAGTCGCTGAATGGACTACCAACTATCAGTGAATCAGCAGAGAACATCAACGTGAGCTATGGACGCACTCTTACTCCCGTACCTTGTATCTTGCGCATTGCCAAACAGGAGAAGGAATAGAGGCGAGAATAGACCAGCTTTGAAAGAGCAAGCAAGGAGAAGAAGAAGAGCGAGGAGTCTAGCAATCGAGGTAGATTAAAAAAGAAACATGGTTAGCTTAAGAGTGATAGGTGAACGAATGCTGAAGGGCGCATTATCTGTACATGCAGCACTAGGGGTTGAATTTACTGGCTTTCTATAATTTTTAGAGGAACAAGGGGCACTGCGGGCGACTATGCTGGAGATGATGAGGAAAGCAGAGCATCAGTGGAGTATCAAATCAGGCTGGTCGACCCTGAGTCGAAGGGACTTGACATCTTGAGGCTCAGTCGGATTGGGAGAGGACCAGGTATGGATAAGCCAGTATTATAGGCGCAGAGTATAAGCATGCGATTATATTGTAAATTCAGGTGATCTCCACCGGGTTCGGTCAAGCCTATCACTGGAGGGCTGATACATATTACTGGGTACCTGTAAACACAAGCGGGTGGCGTCGACACACATTTGCATTACATTGATTGTTGCAGTACGATGAGGCACCGAGGACCGTGTGATGCAAGAGTTTGAGTGACTGGTTCCACGACAGTCCCTCATAAGGGCTCGAATAGACCCCAGCGTCTTCGATGAAGGGTATAGGTACGGATGTAGGATCCTCCACTAGGAGTGACTCAGGCCGGCCAAGGGGCTGGTGGTGACTCCGACATCCAACCATCACGTGATTTCAATTTGGGCCTATCGAACGACAGTATGTGCACATATCACCCAACTTCGGTAAATATATATAAATTGCCTTCACATGGTACGGCAACCTGAACATCCAAAATAAAGACTTGATCACCATTTCTCCAGGAAGCTATGGAAGCTACGGACCGGATATCTATCTTTCAATTTTCTTCTGGACCTATGAAATACCCCTCAACGGAATATCTCAACTATACATCTACAACGGGCGGCTCTTGGTTGTGCAAAAACCTCAATTTTGGAGCAACAATTGGATCACAAATTCTTTGGATCCAGTGGGCAATGTTAACCCAGTGTCGTGTTGGCTTAGGAACGAAGCCGGTCAAAACCTATTTGAAAACTCAAATTTTGCAAAAATCTTATTTCATGCCTTGTAACTCAATTTTGAATGCAGTCGATCATTTAGTTGAAAAGGGACTGTACATTGGCGAGTACGATCAGGTGAGCCACCTCGTGCACGAACCACATATGGGGGTTCCGGGCGCCCCTTTATATCCATATTCGCAAACTTTATATCGCGCCCACTTCGTTTTTTGATATCGAATCATTATTTTAGTGCAACCTTGAATGTTCATGTGATCCGCCACCTTGCGCGGATTCTACCAGACATAGTACCGGAAACATAGTTTTAACTGCTGTCAGAAGCTCACCAAAAACCAATGAAACTCGCATGAATAATATAAAATCGACGAGCGATACGCTTCCCTTTTCTACAGCCCCAGTTCGAACTCGTCTAGGCTATCCTTTCATTCGTTTTTACTCTCATTCGTTACCAATGCGTCTCTCGCTAGTCACGATCTCACTCGCCCTCGCTACCTCCTCGACAGCGTTCCCTACAGCAGGACACGCTGCGCAGAAGGACCCCGCTGGGTGCCCATTTGCTGCCAGTTCGGCCGGCTCCAAGCGTCAATATAACGCAGCTCCATCGGGCAACTTTGATCCAGTCAAACAGAAGATTGATGTGACTGGCAAGTATGCGTTCAAGCCACCCGGTCCAGGTGATAAGAGGGTAAGTCGCTGGAATAGTGAATCTGAGACTAGTACTGCATAGTGTTAACGCACAAATGAATTTATACAGGGACCATGTCCAGGTCTGAATGTATGCGTCGTTTTAACGTATACGTTTGATGCTATACTAATAGGCTTATTAGGCTCTCGCAAACCATGGGTACATTCCTCGCAATGGAGTGGTTGGTTGCTTTAATATGGCATCTGGTCGGTCCAATTACTGACCACAAGCTACTCTAGACCCCCTTTATGCAGGCCGTCGAAGCTTCTAACAAGGTGTTTGGTATGGGCAAGGAGATCGGTTTGTCCTTGTCCATTGTAGCGGGTGAGTACTGAACCGCTCGAAGATTCTTTATATGTATCTAATCCTATGGCGAAGTTGTTTTGACAGGCAACCCGACTACCTTGGATTATTCGATTGGTACGTAACCTCAGAAACTTAATGAGATCGAGCGAAATTTGATAGAACGAAACTAGGCGGAAGTCCGGGTGGACTCAATATCCCCCTGTTACTGTCAGCTCCTCAAGGCTTGAGCGGGGCACATAACAAGTTCGAGAGCGATGGATCGCCTACTCGCTCAGATTTGTACATGAATAACGGGGATGCTAGCACTATGAACCTCGAATATTTCAAGCAGCTCTCTACCATGAAGTCTGGTGGGTGTTTGTGTATGCTGGTTTTATTTTATCTTTGAATGCTTATATTTCTGACAGAGGAGGATCCCAATGCCAACTTCGATTATGACACGATGATCACACACCGGGCTAATCGATTCAATACTTCTGTATCAGAGTGAGTCATCTCTTCACAGAGTTACCCTATACATAGTCACTAAATTGTGCATTATACGCTAGGAATCCCCAGTGAGTTGATACAGATATCGGTTGTGGCGACCCGTTTCTAACCGTTCTCGATCGGCCATAGCTTCTTCTATGGACCAGTACGTACAATGAAAATGATGATCCGCTCGACCTTTATGATGCTTACTTGTAAAATAGATTACTGGGGTTTTTCTTCAGCCTGGTGCACACGGGTTCATCCCCCGGCTTATGTCCAACCACTCTGCGGAGGCTCCGGACGGCATATTGAATCACAATACGCTCAGGTCATTCTTTGGAGTTAGCGGGAGTGGTAACAATCTCACGTACCTGAAGGGACACGATGTAAGCCAAGGCATCTATTGCTTCAGATACAAATGTCTAATCGACCAAACTCAAACCGGTAGCGGATCCCGGATAACTGGTATAGGCGACCCAATGACTATACCCTTGTGGAATATCTTTCTGATGTAGTGTACGCCGCCGGAAAGCATCCTCAGTTCATTTCTATCGGAGGAAACGTGAGTAAATCGTTCACGGAACTATGGTCAAGTTGCTCGTTGCTCATAACCGAACCCTCCGATCCACGATACAGACCGGAAAAGTGAATAGCTTTGCTGGGGTCAGCCTTGATAACCTCACTGGAGGTGTCTATAACTCGGCCAACATACTGCAAGGGAATAATCTCGTTTGCTTTACGTGAGTACCACCTGACTTTTTGAGTTGCTCGACCAACGCCTAACGATGACTATCGAACAGGTACCAAGTGTTATTGAACGTGACGCCCGACATCCTAAGAGGCACCGTGGCGGGATTACTTCTGACCAATGTGCTTGGCCTGTTGAGTAAAACGCTCTCGCCAATTTTATCGGGTTTTACTTGCCCCGAGTTGATCAAGTATGATGGATCTGTATTTAAGCCTTATCCTGGTGCTGGCGCTGCTCTTTGAGCGTGTACTTGTTGTGTACTGTGTTTTATATCTTATATTGTGTATGTACGTAGCAATCTGTAGTGCTCTAATTGGCCCCCGAACTTGTTTTCACAGAATATGGTCTTTTAACCATCGTGCGTGGTTATTCAAATCGATTTCATTCTTATCGCGTCCGATTAGATACGGTTAATCAGGATACACATTAGATAACAAAGATCCAGGAACTGGTGACGTCGTCCAGACACAAAACTCCCAGTCTTTACACTATGTAACACGCTGCTCTTCTGCTCCTTCCACAGTCCATTTTAGTGTCTGTCCCGTTGACCAATAGTTTTGGTAGCTCACAGGCGGTGAGCTTTACTACTTGAAAAAGGGCGATGGAACGGCGCTTACCCAAGGATCTTGCGAGCTCGGTTATCGTCTACGTCCTTGATGGTGGTAGTTAAAGCAGTGTAAGCCGTAGTTTTTTCTTTCTTTCTTTCTATCAACTGAAGACAGAACGCGCGTACAAGCAAGTGATCGGAGGATCCTGAAGATGCCGTTACGTGTGCTTAGTACATGTGCGCCAAGCAATTTGGTACATGCATGGCATTGCACGCAATGCCTGTCAATCACTAAGCAACCAGGTCCAGCACAGGGAGCGGTGCTGACTTTTCTTGAGCACTCGGGAATTCCGGTGATCCCCCGCAAGAGTGGGCATGTAACACATAACTGATAAGCAAATTCATGCTGACCTCATCTTCCGACCCGAGGCTTGAACGTGACTTGCGCGGAAGCGGGACTGGTCGAGAATGGTGGAGAATAAGTGGAGCACTTGGTCGAATAGGTTATTTTGTCAGCTCCACTTAGTTGGCAAGACACAGAATTACTGGTATACGTAGGAGAGAGGAGCAGATCATGTCCGGCGGCGGATAGATTTCTTTCGCGCGCGGGCCCCGGTTTGCGCGCGCAAGATACTATTCCCCGCTTTTCGTATCACACGAGGTATATGGGTGAGTTTTCCCTCCACTAGCGGAGGATCGCGTCTAATGGATCCTATAAATTCACAGAAGAGACGCCAGAGGACCTCGTACCTTTTCTCCCCTGTACCTCCTCCTTAATCCTACTCTTGTCACACCCGCGGCAACATGGAATCCGGCAAACATGCCGAGCCGCATCACGCCGACTCTGTCCCCGCCGACTACTTTGATAACGAAGGATGTGCAGCGCTTACTCGTACCCTATCTCAGCTTAGCCAAACGCAAAACGACGCTCAAGGGAAACCAACTGGAGATCACTCTTCTGGGTTGGGAACGCTAGTTGAGAATGGGGCCGAGGAAGAGAAATTTGACTTTGCGGAACGTCTTCGTACCGCTCTCGATCGCATGGACGAAGAAGGAATTAAACATCGTGAACTAGGTGTCGGCTTTGTGGTATGTCTAATTATTCCTTAGCGCTCCTTTAGTTTGCTCAAGTCCCATGTAGGACCTGACTGTTCGCGGCCTGGGTGCAACAGCCAAATACCAAGAAACAGTTCTCTCTATGCTCTCTCCTGTACAATGGATGCGCAATCTGAACAACCTGCGCCATCCACCTGTGAAAGATATTCTCAACGGATTCACCGGAACAGTAAAGAGCGGCGAGATGTTATGTACGCATATATCCTGATCCAAGGTGACCAGCTGCTAACCTCTTGCTATTAGTGGTGCTAGGATCCCCAGGCAGTGGTTGCTCTACCTTCCTTAAGGTACTGGCAAACCAGCGACAAGGGTATCACCAAGTCTTGGGCGACGTCTCCTATGACGGAATGCGCCCCGACCATCTCGCTAAACACTACAGAGGAGGCAAGTCGGCCATTCACTTTAAGGCTGACGAATGTTAATACTGCTTAACAGACGTCGGGTATTCACCCGAGGACGACACACACTTTCCGTCTCTCTCGGTAAAGAACACTCTCACCGTTGCCGCCAAGATGCGTACACCCCAGAACCGCGTCTACAACACCACCCGAGCCGAGTTTATTGAAGGTGAGTTCGTCGATTATTCCATATGAACTTGGCTAAATGTTTTTTTCAAAAGGCATGGTACAAACCTTGGCCACTGTCTTTGGTCTTCGACATACTTTCAATACTCCAGTCGGTAATGAGGCGATCCGGGGTGTGAGCGGCGGTGAAAAGAAGCGAGTGAGCATCGCGGAGATGATGGCTTCACGAGTACGCATTGGATGCTGGGATAAGTGAGTTCAGCTTTTATGTCTATTTCTCCCACGGAACTAACTCTAGCCTCTAGCTCGACTCGGGGACTGGATTCTAGCACAGCGCTCGAGTTCGTTCGAGCCCTTCGCATCGCTACTGATGTTGGCCGCGCGACCACTGTCGTTACCATCTATCAGGCGTCCGAGTCTCTTTATAAGCTCTTTGACAAGGTCTGCGTAATCTACTCCGGAAAGCAAATCTACTATGGTCCAGCCGACCGTGCACGCCAATACTTCATCGATATGGGTTGGGAACCTGCACCTCGTCAGACCACATCCGATTTCCTGGTAGCCGTCACCGATCCTCTCGCTCGCACACCTCGTGCTGGCTGGGAGAACCGCGTACCTCGCACTGCCGACGAATTCGTTGCTTACTGGAGCAAGAGCCCCGAGGGACAGGCGAATCATACCGAGGCAACCCGCTATCTCCAAACGCCTGAACATGACATTGCTCCCAAGATCCAACATTACAAGGAGTCGGC
This sequence comes from Rhizoctonia solani, assembly GCF_016906535.1. Taxonomy (NCBI): domain Eukaryota; kingdom Fungi; phylum Basidiomycota; class Agaricomycetes; order Cantharellales; family Ceratobasidiaceae; genus Rhizoctonia; species Rhizoctonia solani. Next base: position 2,576,236 of record NC_057372.1, read on the forward strand.
CCGCGCTGAACGAGCAAAGACGGCTCATCCCAAGAGTTCATATACAGTCTCGCTCGCCATGCAGGTCCGCGGCATCATGCTTCGTCGTCTTCAGATCCTTCGCGGCGATATGGCAGCCCAGATCGTGATGAACGTGGTGTTCATGCTTCAGGCGGTTATCATGGGTAGTGTGTTCCTCAAGATGCCGGTGGCTACGAGCGCGTACTTCTCGCGTGGTGGTGTTTTGTTCTTTTCGGTTCTCTTTGGTGCTTTGAGTGGAATGGTGTGTCATGGTTTTCCTTTTTACGCCTTTTGTGCTTATAACGTCTCTGTTTAGGCTGAAATTGCTGCTATGTATTCGCAACGTCCGATTGTGGCAAGGCATCAAAAGGCCGCTATGTGTAGGTGATGCATGGCATGCTGTCCGCTTGCAAACTGACACGACGTTTATAGACCATCCGTTTGTTGAGGCCCTGGCATTGACTGTTGTTGATATTCCTATTACATTTGTTACACAAGTTTTCTTTGGTATTATCTTGTATTGGATGACGGGTAAGCAGATCTTGTATGCGTATTAATCGACTCACTAATCCCTTGCTTAGGTCTTCAAAAGGACGCTGCTAAATTCTTTATATTTTTACTTTTCACTTTCCTAATGACCCTCACGATGAAAGCGTTCTTCCGAGCTCTTGCGGCCAGTTTTGCCCGAGAGTCGACAGCGCAAGCTGTCGCAGGTATTGGCACATTGATTCTGGTTCTCTACACCGGTTACACCATCCCGAAACCCACCATGTGAGTGTTCTAGTTGTATACACGACTTACGTTTTGCTCACCAGTCTCTATAGGATTGGCGCATTGAAATGGCTCACGTATATCAACCCCATTCGCTATGGTTTCGAGGCGTTGATCGTGAACGAGTTCCACGGGTTGAAGGGTGAATGCTCGCACTTTGTACCTTCGGGTCCTGGATACGAGGGTGTTAGCATCCAAAATCAAGTGTGTACTACTGTCGGCTCCGTCCCTGGCCAGACGTTCGTCGACGGAGATGCATTCGCTGCTGCGTCGTACGACTATCACTACAAGAACTTGTGGATGAACTTGTAAGTCCATTGCCCTACGATCCAAAGTGTACTCGGCTGAGACTCCTTTCCTTGCATAGCGGCATTGTCATTGCTTTCTGGATTGCCTTTGTTTCCTGGTTCCTGGCTGGTACTGAGCGCGCAGGACATACCTCTGGAGGGGTCACCCAATTAGTCTTCAAACAAAACGCCAAGATCCCGTCCCTCGACTCGCCTACATCCAGAAGTGATACCGAAAAGGGATCAATCTCTCCCGATGCTATCGCTGAAAAGAAGCAAGCCGAGGCTCATGCCGCTCAGAACAAGCTCGTCAAGGCCAACGCCGTGTTTTCGTGGAATCACCTCAACTACGACATTGATATTGGTGGTGGCAAGAAGAGGCGTCTGTTGGATGATGTTTCCGGCTTTGTTGCTCCCGGCAAGATGACTGCGCTTATGGGCGAAAGTGGTGCTGGCAAGGTACGAGCGATTTTTTCCCCCTTTTGATACATAGAACTAGTACTTATTCGAATTTACAGACTACTCTATTGAATGCGTTGGCGGAGCGAGTTAGCATGGGTGTGATCACTGGCGACCGGTTTGTCAACGGCAACCCACTACCGAAGGACTTTGCGGCTCAAACCGGCTATGTCCAACAAATGGATATTCACTTGGAAAGTACGACCGTCAGGGAAGCTCTGATGTTCTCGGCTCAGTTGAGGCAACCTGCAAGCATTCCTATGGAAGAAAAGAGCGCTTAGTATGCTACGCATATATCTTTCCTAAATATGACATAGCTAACTGTCTAATAGCGTCGAAGAGGTTATCAAGATGTGTGCCATGGAGTCGTATGCAGATGCTATAGTCGGTATCGTCGGCGAAGGTCTGAATGTCGAGCAACGCAAGCGGTTGACTATCGGTGTCGAGCTGGCGGCTAAGCCGCAACTGCTCCTTTTCCTTGACGAGGTGAGCTCGCCTGCGGTAAAGGAGGTTACAGATATACTTATTCCAAGTTCAGCCTACCTCCGGTCTTGACTCCCAATCCGCATGGGCCATCATCGAGTTTTTGAGATCCTTGGCTGAACAAGGACAGGCCATCTTATGCACGTGAGTAGCTCACCTGGTTTTCTCTCGAGTCAATAGCTAACTGTGGCTCATCTGACAATAGCATCCATCAACCATCCTCGGAGCTTTTCCAGTCCTTCGATCGTCTCCTCCTCTTGCGCAAAGGCGGCCAGACCTGCTACTTTGGTGACTTGGGCGAGAATTCTTCAACCTTGATCTGTAAGCTCTACTGTCACTAGGGATCAAACACCAGCTAATGCGTTATTTCCTGTAGCTTACTTTGAACGCAACGGAGCTCGTAAATGCCAGTCTGACGAGAACCCTGCGGAATATATGCTCGATGTCATTGGGTATGTTGACTTGCCCACTTAAGAGAAAATTAACCTTCTAAATAATGCAACTAGCGCTGGGGCAACTGCTACAAGTGATATCGATTGGCATGCGACCTGGAAGGCAGCTCCCGAGTCATCCGCTCTCGAACAAGAGCTAACAAAGATGCACTCTCAAGGGCGAAGCAATACCGAGGCCTCCAGTAACGAGCAACCTGAGTATGCAACTGGCTATATGAACCAGCTCTCAGCTCTCTTGGTCCGAGCTTTCCGCGTAAGTGAAGACTTGCTTATGTTCTCGAACTGGATCTAAGCTGGCATATAGCACTACTCCCGCAACCCAATCTACATCATGAGCAAGATTGTCTTGAACGTCGCGTCAGGTCTCTTCATCGGCTTCACTTTCTTCAAGGCCAACGACTCGATTCAGGGATCTCAGAACAAACTTTTCGCTATGTTCATGTGTAAGCCTGTTTCGGTCACTGTGTTTGGCAAACTGATGCGAACCATTACTCAGCTACCATCCCCGCCGCATCTCTTAGCAATCAGCTCCAGGTTCAGTTCATCAACTTTAGGAATATCTATGAGAACCGCGAGAAACAGAGCAAGATGTACTCCTGGGCTCCTATGGTTACTACCAGCATTGTAAGTAACTTTTACAGTGTTTCATTCATGAACTAATATTATGGTAAATAGTTGGTAGAGCTCCCTTACAATATTCTTGGTTCTTCGCTTTATTTCTTGTGCTGGTATTGGACTGTTGGGTATTCTAGTGTGGCCGATCGCGCCGGATATACAGTACGCTTTTATCTAACGCAGATGATATCCCACATGCTGACGGCCCACCGTAGTTCATGCTTCTCTGCATCGCATTTCCGCTCTACTATACCACGTTCTCGCAAGCAGTCGCTGCAATGGCTCCCAATGTTATGATTGGTGGTCTCCTCTTCAGCTTCTTCTTCTCCTTCACTATGAACTTGTAAGTTCCTTGCTATATCACTGAGACTTTTTCTAACTCCGCAAATCTAGCAACGGCGTGCTCCAACCCTACTCACAGCTCATTCCCTTCTGGAAGTGGATGTGTGAGTTTTATTAGGCAAAGGTCATAATGACATCGTACTAATTCCACTCCCAGACCGTCTGTCTCCTCTTACCTACCTTATTGAGGGGTTGCTTGTCAACGGCATCGGAAAGATGGACCTCACGTAAGCTCACCCGCCGATTTCCCAACAATCACGTTTAACTGAGCACCTATTCTAGTTGTTCGCCTACTGAGATTCAGACCATCGTTCCTCCTTCGGGCCAGACCTGTTCGTCATACATGAACCAATACATCACCGCGGCCGGAGGCTATCTTGTGAACCCTGATGCCTCGTCGGATTGCCAGTTCTGCCCACAGAGCACCACTGATACTTATCTGTGAGTCTATATATGATATATTGTTATGAAGTATGCTGAAGCCCAATCTCAAAGTGCTTCGCTGAACATGTCGTACTCCCATCGCTGGAGAAATGTTGGTATTATGATTGCATTTGCTGCCTTCAATGTCTTCCTGGTGTTCATTTTCACATGGTTCTTCCGTGTCCACCGTGGTAATCCATTCTCGCGTAGAAAGTAGATTTAGGGGCTTGTTCGGTTAAATAGATTGTTTTTTGTTCGTTCTGGGTTTTATAGATGTTTCTCTCTGAATTCCTATATATTTTGAAATCACTTCTTGTTGCCTCTCTTGCCTTTGTTTGCCCTTGTCCACTCGTTCTTGTAGCTAATCGAGGGCTTGCATCAGATCCGGAGGCTTTTTTTTGTAAACTCGGCCACACTATAATAAAAATGGAACCGTTGATGTTGTATCCTGGGTGACACGAGACCCCGCCCACCCAGATCATTTATTGCGCCACTTGTATGTCTGGCCTGTTTGCTGGTGTGATCCTATAGTGCAACAAGATCGGAGTGTCGTCAAGTTGTTGGGGACCAAACTCGGCTCTAGAGCGGCACTCCAGAGCAGGAAAGTATGGTTGCACTTCAGCTTGAGGGCCCTATTACGCATGTGCTCTAATATCCGCCTGGTGCATGACGATTTCTTCGTCCAATGACCTAGGCGTATGCGTCTGGTGGAGCTTTGACAGCGCCGGCGATACCAAAGTCTCAGATGGAGCGGTGTTCGGAAATTAGTTTGCGTTTTTGGGGGCTGAAAGAATATACGCTCTTTTGGCTCTCTTTGCTATTAACCTTCAGTATGGAGCGTATGCGTTCTTCGAATTTTGATTGTATTGTATTGTTTTGGGAGAAGGCAAACAACTCGCTTGGAGCGCGTTAAGGCTTAACGGAGATACGGGACAAAGATAGGGAATATGCGTAGCATTATGCGGCATCGGAGTACCCAAGCGACTCTAACTGCCCACTAGAGGACTGGCGGGTGCATAACCTTCGTGTGTACGCAGCTAAAAGCATATACATTTTCAGCGCGAAGATCAGTGGCAAATTAACGATAAATAAACCGACTACTAGAGCAGGATAATACTATAGGCATGTAAATGCGTAGAGAGAGTGAATGTGGCAGCAGGGGCTGCACAACTCTGGATGTACTCAAACAACAAGGAGCCACACAGACCACCTCACTCACATTATTATCTTGTCTGTTAGTAATGTGTTCAAATCTTCCACCGATATGAGCTTGCCAAACTTAGCACACAAGTCATTGTAGAGTTTGGGAACATAGGGGGTCCATTACTGATAGCCAGCACGGACGACAATCTGACGGGTACCTAAATGTGGTGTTCATTCGCTCTCTTCGGTTTCGGATCGGGAACTCAGACAGTGGGTGGCTCACAATTTCTTAATTCCAAAGCACAGGACATGCGATGACGTCATGCGCCACCCCCACAGTTCATCTTCCCTGGTCAGCTGGGCAGGATTCTCGGACCTCGTCCCCCGTGACGTCAGAGCCTGCTCGGTGCAAGGTTAATGTCCCCTAGAATCTAGAATCTGGCTGTGCACTGTAGGTTTGCAATGTTAGGCGATTGATCTTCGGTATCGTATGTTCATATGAACTCATTGGAGTCAGATCAGCGACTGAGGCCAATTGTCAAGACCGGTTAAACGAGACAATGGTATGGATTGCAGTGTAGAGTGTACAAGATGCAAAGATAGTAGTGACAAGGGAAAGAGATGTATAAATGAGAATGAGAACTTCGTAAACCAGATAGATCCTTGTATCACGCTCCATGGCGCCTTGCTTTTTACTTCCACACGGAAGCTTTCCAACCTAGAAGCGACAAAATAATCATGATAACCCAGACTAAATGACCACCCAACCAATTGTTTTCGCTAGAAAGCGCGAAGATAGTACTGCAATTCCCTCGTCAGATAGGGGTAAGCCAAAGAGAAATACAACATACCTGACGGCGGCGGGAGCAAACATCCTTGCTATACACATGAAAAGTTGGTTGAGTCCATTAGTGGTACCTAGTGCACGCTGGTCTGGTGCACTCTGCCTAGCTATGACCATGTTCATCCTAAGCGAAATGAAACTAGGTCAACGACTGATTTGTTGTGACAGGAATGAATACTCACGCATAGCCCATACATGCCAGTTTAGTAATCAACTGCGCACCCCATATGCCAACCCAAATCGCTGCTGAAGCAGCAGGTCCAATCGGGTGCTTCCCATTTTCGGATGCCGTTCGGGCGATAATGTTCAAGATAGGAGGAATGGCGAATCCGATAGGCCAGAGCATCATGCATGCTTCAAACGTCTTGGTTGGCTTGGCGCGGCGAAGGATCACGGGAAGAACAAGTATTTGAAGGGCAAAGGATATGCCCCCGGCTGTTGCAAGCACGAATCCAATTTCGGCGGGCTAGATAATAAAGTTATTTACGGTTGGCTGTAGTTTATCAAGCCCGCTTACCTCGAAGCCTAGTCCACCATATTGAATTTTGCTACAAGGGGAGTAAGCCGATATGACCGGCGGCTAACGAAATCCAAACTCACGTGTACGCGAACAAAACGAAGACGACGACATAAGATTCCGCGATGAAGCTCAAAATCATCGAAGACCGGTACAATTGCCGCAATTCGGGCAATTTGAGGAGTTCGCGAACTGTCCAGTTATGAGGCTGCTCATCTTCATCCTCATCATCGGCAGTGGCAAGCAATGCGTCTGTTTCGCTGGGGCATTTCTTGGGGAGCTCGTCCTCTCCTACACGGGTCGAGGCACTCGAGTACCTGGAATGTTCAGTACTGGGCGAAGCGCTTGAGCTAGACTCGGCGCTCTGCTCGGACCCTGAATATTGGCCTAGGGTCAGAATGTACTTTTGGGACCAACAATGATTGATTGCAATGAGCTTGAGCTTACCTGTTCGCTCGAGTGTTCGCCCCCGAGCACCGTACAGCGAAGTCGGAGTCGACGCACCGCTTCTCTTGCGTGCTTTGCGACGAACCATGGAAGGTAAAGTCTATGAAATGGTGAATACGCAGAAGAGTATACAACTTGATATACTAACCTCTTCCAAGAAAATGAACACAAACGCGAAGGACATAGCCGCCACCGTACACGCTGCCATGCTTGGGAGCATATATGGATATTTGTCGAATAAACCATGCAGGAAAGCGGGAACTAGGTGTGGGATGCTCTCGTTTGGGTTTGCCAATGCTCCACCGACCAGAGGACTAACACAACCTTAATGAGATCGTAACAATTTGAATCAACCGGCTTACCCTATGAATGAGCCAATGGGGTAACACAAAGCATAGATCGGATAGGCTACGGATAGAAGACTCAGAGATTGACAACGACTGAAATGGAAAGTTGCATACCAGCTGCTTGGTTCGTATCGTCCGTGATCTCTCCCAAGATCGAATGGAGTACGCTGTCACGTTGGTAAGATTAGCGGAACTATATCTAGTATCGGGCTTGGGGCAAGTCACTCACGCTATATAGCCGGAAAGGAGGCCGGCTGAAAACAAGGTCAGTCATTGTATCGCATGGCTGAAATGACTCGACCCACCAACCATCCGCGCAGCCATCATGTGAGTGAATGAGGATGACAGACCAAAAAGAGCGGCGCTAAGAGCAACTCCAAATGTTCCCATGAGTACAACGGGCTTCCTCCCAATTCGATCTACATCGTTTCAACGAGAGTTAGGAGAGGCAGTTCGGAAAAATACTGGGAAGCCTACCAGAAAGTGCACCGTACGAGTAAACGGTAAGGACCTGCGCAAAGGCAAACGAAGAATCTATCATTCCCGAGTCTGTTCAAGTATTAGCAAACAGACTCTACCCAAACTGGACCAGAACGTACAGAATCCAACTTTCTTAGGGTCGTCGGTGACTCCTAGGTCCCAAACCATTTGGTTCACATAGGAAATATCTAAAGTTCAAAAAACGCGGAGAAAGACGGAGAGAGGGTATCAGCACCACGTCTACAGGATGTGAGAGAATGGAACCCGACCTGAGTATAGGCAAAAGGCTCGGCTATGCGTGACACGCACACAGTCAAGAGCTGCAGCTTGGGTACCGGAGTTTGTCGTACCGGCTGCTGCGGAGACTCTGGGTCGGTTTGAGATTCATGGCCTTGAGGTCGGGCGTCGACCGTGCGGTCTGAGTTCTGGGAAGTGGGCATGAGCGCGAGAAGAGTGGGAACACTAACTCGTGAGAGCTGAACGCAAGCAGTATAAGTCTAGAAAGTGGTATACAGCAAGTGCAGAGTGGGGATAGGGGTCGTAAGCAGTCGTGGTCCGAGTCAAGTCGGCCACTCGCTCCGCCATACATATGACTGGGATCGGTGTATTTGGTTCGATTGTCCCCCGGGATTTTTTTGCGAGATCAAAAGGCAGGGCGAGGTCTTCATGATGTAATACGGAGCCATTTCTTTGGGCAATCACGTGTGTTCCTATCCAAACTTGTTATAGTACGTTCCTAGGCCTGTCGCCGAGGCCAAAATGCGGAACCAATGCGACTTGACTAGGCACCTACCAGCAATCTATAGCAAACGTGTTGTTTTCTCCTTTTCAGTGTATGAAAATTTGGAACCCATCCTTGGAATGTTTTCTCCAGATGATCCAGCGATTCGGAACAGGGACCCTAAGAACTCTAACAAACGGTGCTTCTTTCTGGAAAGGGGCAGAGTAGATCAAGCCGCAGTGGATCAACTCAGAATTCCCAGCTGGTGTTTGCTGAACCCAAAGTTCCTGTCAAGCAGTTGCAAGTTTGTGGATGATCACTCCATAATTATGTCCTAAAGGGCTTCAATCACTGTAGGCAGGGGCAGAAGGGTGAGCAAACACTGTCGGACCATATCGTATGTGCCAGTCCATCTAGGGGAAAAGGATAATCTAGACTCGGACTGTATGACGGTACCGATCCGAGTAGGAGCCCAGATACAACGGCAAAGGCAATCAGTATGAAGATGATAGTGACCGTCGTTATAATCGTTCATCCACGGTCAGACATCACTCTCACCAACTAGGCGTTTCTGGTGCACAAATTGGCGCCTTGCGGCTACGCTGGAACTCCCAATTTAGTCTATTCGTCTATGCGTTATACACTAGATAAATAGGTACCGAATACAAAAAATTGCCATTCGGAAGTCAATTTGGAAGATGGAAGGCTGCTGTGGATGCAATAGATCTGGAATAAGCCAAATGAGTTGGCAGCTACCATACGCACGAGACCGATACTGTTACTCAAGAGGTTTGTTGTCCTCATTCCTTTTGGAGCGTTTCTGGTATGTTGATTATGTTTAGTGTAAAGGTGCTGAATCGCAATGGAATAAATGTTGAATAAATTGAGTGGGAGGGGGGGGGATAGTGTGAGTATCGTAAGGTCTGGTGAGTGTATGCGTCTGCGGGTTCTGTTAGAATAGTGTAAGGTCGAATCATATCTACGGGAACGATAGACGATCTGCAAATTACGTGGTATGTGTTAATTGTAATAGAAGTTCTACAGACCCAAGCGACTACGAAGTGGTCGGTCGGCACACCAAGCACGTGCAAGACTCCAGAGAGGTGCATAAGGTACGAACTGGGTGCGCTCTACAAGGGAGCGGTATCTTTGGGGGATCGATCCAGCCTATTTTCTTGCGAGTACTATAGAGGGAACAGTTGATATAACCGCTCCTCTTCCATGAATGAGAAGCTATATGACTTCGTTGAGAAGTATTAGATTAAACGTCAATATTATAGGTGTAATCAAGTAGAAACAAGGATAAGCAATATAGTAGTGCGCGCTACCAATCTTTGTGACACAAGAAATCTAGGGATGCGTGCACCACATTCTACATACCGATGCCAAGCAGATTATAACGGCGCGGAGTAAATCATGTTGGCCAGCATGAACCAAGTGATGCTGAAAATTCACGGCAAAATACCAAAGAAATCATTCATTGCGATTGTCACGCGTTGTTTGCTTGTCGAAGGATCAAGTGAGGGTGGAATTAGGCGCTGGGCGGCTCGGTGTGCGGATGCAAAAAAAATTAAAGATCTCCCGTGGCGAGCCATAGGGCAAATTGCTACCACCATCTATCTTTGCTTGTGACGACTCATAGATCGTCGCCAAACTATCATCCAAGCTCAGTCGACACATTAAAGTCGACTACTTGGATCCAGCGTTTTTTCTGCAATCATGTCGGGGTAGGTGCATCAATCTCTTTAGTACTGGCATAGGGTTGATGGTCAAGGGGTATTTTAGCGAAGAACTTCAGGACATCAATGCCAATGAGATCGAGTCCAACTGGGACCAGGTCGTAGACAAGTAAGCACTACTCGGCCTACTTTGGAATTTTATCTCACCGTGTTCCCTTTATAGCTTCGACAACATGGACCTCCGCCCCGAGTTGCTCCGTGGAGTGTATGCATATGGGTAAGTTATCTCATCTGATCCTGATGGTCTTGATCTTATATATTTTCTAGTTTTGAGCGCCCCTCTGCCATTCAGCAACGCGCTATCGTGCCCGTCATCAAGGGCCATGATGTTATTGCCCAAGCCCAATCGGGTACTGGGAAAACCGCCACCTTCTCTATCTCCATCTTGCAAAAGCTTAACCTGGATGTGAGAGGCACCCAGGCACTCATCCTGGCTCCCACACGAGAACTTGCCCAGCAGATCCAAAAGGTGTTGTCGCTCTCGGTGATTATATGAACATCACTAGCATGGCATGTGTCGGGGGCACCAACGTTCGTGAGGACATGGCCAAACTCCAGGAGGGCTGCCAAGTAGTCGTTGGAACCCCCGGGCGTGTATTCGACATGCTTAAGCGTGGTGCTCTCAAAGCCGCAACCATCAAGCTTTTCTGCTTGGATGAGGCCGATGAAATGCTTAGCCGTGGATTTACCGAGCAAATCTACGATATCTTCACGCTCCTCCCCAGCGACACTCAGGTTGTGCTGCTTAGCGCCACCATGCCCGCCGATGTCTTGGAGGTTACCAAGAAGTTCATGCGCGAACCTATTCGTATTCTTGTCAAGCGTGATGAACTTACCCTTGAAGGTATCAAGCAATTCTACATTGCCGTCGAGAAGGAGGAATGGAAACTCGATACCCTTTGCGATCTTTACGAAACCGTTACGATCACCCAGGCTGTCATCTTCTGTAACACCCGTAGGAAGGTCGACTGGCTTACGCAAAAGCTCACTGAGCGCGAGTTTACTGTGTCCGCCATGGTACGTATTATTATGTACTCGTACCTTGCAGGATTTTAGACTTATCAGCCCTTCCTTTTAGCACGGGGACATGGAACAGGGCGTCCGTGAGGGTATTATGAAGGACTTCCGCGGCGGAACTTCTCGTGTTCTGATCACTACCGATTTGCTTGCACGTGGTATTGACGTGCAGCAGGTTTCCCTTGTCATTAACTACGATCTTCCTGCCAACCGCGAAAACTACATCCATCGCATTGGCCGTGGCGGTCGTTTCGGTCGCAAGGGGGTGGCCATTAATTTTGTTACGACTGAAGACGTCCGCATGCTCCGTGATATTGAACGTAAGTTTCATGTCCTCGTCACATCGCATCAAGACTCCAATTGATCGCTAAAATGACTTTTAGAATTCTACAACACTCAAATTGACGAGATGCCTCTCAACGTTGCCGATCTTATCTAAACAGACCCCAAAATTCAACTTGCTACTGTACTTTTTCGTGTAGATTAGGCTGAGGTGTTGGAGGGTTTTGTTCGTACCCATTTTTTTTTTAGTTCTTTCCTTGTTTTGCTCTGTCTCTCGGATATCACTTGGTTGCCCTGAAGTGAAGGATTCACGTTCCATACGCATACTTATTAGCACCGGCATGTTCGTCCCTCTCTTGGCAATACATATCTCATTTTTACCTATCTTTTTCGAGCGTGCCAAGGATGTAGGTATGAAATTCTAGTGGGTTTAGTTTGGGTCACCGGACCGGAGAGGCAGGTACTTCGGACCGGATATTCTTGGCGTATCATTCCTCTGTTCTTACTAGGGTGGCCTTGGAAAAGTTATTATTATGCATACGATCAAGAATTGATTTGATTATTTAGAGAATACACGGTTCTAGGAACTCAATGGCTATACACGGGATGATTTCAAAAACGATAGCGAATACAATGCTCGTCTTTTACCCAATCGCATAGGATACCGGTGTCATTAAGGTGGGCCCTTGCTCTTAGCCAGCGCTTAGTTCCATCAGTTCGCTCGCCGCTGAATTACTTGCCGGATACAAAAGCAAAGGTGAAAATGTCCGGTCTTGCACACTACGCCTTTCTGTGTTATGACTACTGATACATTCCCACAGGCATCACCAAAAGCAACTCGCCGTGACGAGGATGCCAAGTCGGTTGCAAGCCAGATCGAGGCTGCGTACCAAGTCCAAGTCCAAGACAAGGAGGCTGACTTCCCGGACGGAGGGCTGCGTGCTTGGTTAGTCTCTGCAGGGGTGAGTCATTTTGTGTTTTGTGCGCGTTTGTCCTATTTAAAGTTTCGCGCCTCGAAATAAAAGGGGTTTGCTATTACTTTTAGCACGTACGCTGATTCATATTAGCCACAAAGTTGCACAAGTGTTGAAATTTCATGTCACTGGTTCTCTATGGTTGCACTTCATGTTTAATTATAGATTCGGATTCATAAACACATGGGGTGTAAGTGCCTTATTCATCGTAGCCAATGCATTTACCTTATAGTATAAGCCAGGTATTTCAAGCTTACTACCAGGAGACCATGCTCCCCCACATTTCTCCTTCAAAAATGTCCGGTCATTCCAAACCCTGCTTTACGTAACAACTGACACTACTGTTTCCCAGTGCATGGATTGGATCGATTCAGTATGCCCTTGTTTTCTTTCCCGTAAGTTTGTTCAATAAACACGCTCCACACAATCTTCTAATCAGCGATTCGAATAAAGGGGCTCGTGACGGGCCGAATGTTCGATTTGGGCTACTTCCGTGGCCCTCAACTCGCTGCGGCCGCGTTGTTTGTTGCGGGAACTTTCTTGACTGCTGAATGTAAAGAGTATTGGCAATTCTTGCTATGCCAGGGACTGGCAGTCGGAGTACGTGTCCTACATCTTTGTGCAAGTGAACGTTTACGAAGGTGGCTTGTAGCTTGCGTCGGGACTTTTGTTTGGGACCATGATTCCGGTCATAACCCATTGGTGTATGTATGCATATGGTCCAAATCGGCCAGGTTACTGACTTTGGTATTAGTTAAAGCTCGTCGTGGGTTAGCCATAGGCATTGCAGCCTCCGGGTCAAGTATCGGAGGCACAATCATTCCTATCGTAGCGAGACGGCTTATCCCGATGATTGGGTTCAAGTGGGCAATACGAGTGTATGTAACCCTTCTCAATCCGCTATGCCCCCTCCTTTGAGTCGTTCGTACAGTATCGGGTTTATCCTACTTGTAGTTGTTGTGGTAGCCGTTCTTACTACCCGGCGTCGACTCCCACCAGTGTTCGTTGCCGGAGGACTGTTAAACCCCAGTGCATTTCGCTATGCTCCGTACTCGCTTTATGTATTGGCTGCATTGCTGGCGTGGTTAGGGTTGTATACTGGTTCGTTCGTTTCTGCTAAAATCAGGCCCCAATTTATCTCACAACTATGCATATAGTCCTAACGTACTTACAGGTGTATGCAAAAGAAGTCAAGATTTCCCCGAATCTAATCCCCTACTTGATCTCGATTTCCAACGGTGCCTCATTCTTCGGTCGAATAGGCTCCGGCTACCTATCGGACCGTATAGGCCCTCTGAATGCACTCATCCCAGCAACGATGATCACCGGTGTGGCCACTTACGCATGGCCATTCGCACGCAGCGATGGATCTTTGATCGCCATCGCATGCATATACGGTGGCTCTCTAGGATTCTTCACGGGCATGTGGCCGATGCCCGTTTCGACCATGGGTAGCGTGGACGACGTGGGTCGACGAACCGGGATGTTGATGAGTATCGTCACGATCGGCGCTCTCGCTGGTCCTCCGAGTTCTGGTGCTATCAGAGACGCTACTGGGAGCTTCGAGTATGTGGGCTATTATGCAGGTGAGAGGGTGGCTTGTGGCAACTTTGTTTGATGGAGTGCTTAGTCATGGCTTGCAATTGTTACAGGATCGGTGATCGTTCTTTGCGTGTTGTCAATGGTTGGTGTCAAATACGCCACGCTAGGACGTTTCACTGGTAAACTATAGTTTGAGAATCTTATGTGATCGACGGTAGCACAGTTAGATATCGGAATAGATAGTCGAGTCGAATTTCACGCGCATTTTGAGATCACCTTTCTACCCGAGGAATGTCCAATTTACGTTAAGATGAAGTTATTCTTATCTTCATTTGAGATACATTATCAAACAAAGTTGTTCTCGGTTTATCGTCAGGGGTGGAGGAAGATTTGTGCGGCAAAGGATACGCGGTGTATCCTTGAACTTGCACCATGAGACATGGTGCCGCAAGGCACATGCTTCGGCCCGGTCAACATTCGACTCGATATCGATCTAGACCTTGCCAAAATTAGCAATGGGATGCCGTTGAAAAAGTGGGCCCGGCTGCTCCACCAACACAGTACTAGTACAACACTTTTAGCACGTCATTCACCGCGTTGTAATCCATATAATGCGAAGATCAAGTTTAGTGAATTGGTGGATAAAGCCAGCACTGGCCGTGGGCGTCATTCGAAGCATATTCTGCCTAGCGTTAGGAGTGACATCGGCCCCGCGGACCAAGCCAGAGATCGTGTTGTGTGAATGAATTGAATGTCTATGAGCGCCCCCACGGGTCAGCATGAGGCCAAATGTGATTACGCAGCAGCTCGCCAAGACACTATGAGGTAGTTTCGCGATGCGGACACAGGCAGGATGGCGTGTTGAGAGGCAACGAGAGATTTGGAGGGGGAGGGGAGGGTATAGTTATCGAGCAGAGTTCTAACTAGGCCAAAGATATTGTATTCAATCAATCGAAAGGTGACTCTGCTAAATGAAGTAGAAAAACACTTAGCGATTCATTCAACCTTTAGCGAGGACAAGCGGGCCCACACCCTGAAGATATTATTACCCGGTTCGGACCGGTTCTGATTGCGGCACCACACGGCACGCTCGCTCAGCAAATCTTGCGATGAAATGTATTCAGCCCCTTCGAATACTCCGCGAATAAAAACACAAGGCTCCTTCTTGGTTCGGTTCGTGCTCTCCCTCGACTCCCCCATGACGACTTCACTCGTGCCTTCGTCCCGCCCCATTTCACTCGGTACTACCGGCGATGACATCGACGGAAAGACGATTGCGGAAAGTGATACCGGCAAGAGAGAATCCGGTCTGGATCCGGACCAGGAAAAGCCAGAGCACCATCGCCTGGCTAACATCGATGCTGCCCCCGATCGCGAGGAACTGAAGAAGGAGGGAATCGCCCAAGGCGAAGACGAGTTTCCTGATGGTGGACTACGAGCTTGGCTGGTTGTTCTGGGTGTAAATCATTTTCCTTTCCAGTCCGTAAGATAACAGTATCTGACCCTCTTGACGTATCATACTTCGGAACATAGGGCGCATGTGTGACGTTTGGCACGTAGGTTTCTCGTTTTTATTTTAACATCGCGTCGATGTTCGCTTGTGCGGTCAGCGTACATCAATGCCCAAGATTGACTTGATACTGACTCTTTCATGTGGTTTACAGGTTCGGATTCGTCAATGCCTGGGGTGTAAGTATTCTATCTATCTTGAGTTCAATCAGAAAACAATAACTCTTCTTAGGTATTCCAAGCTTACTATCAAGAGACTGTTCTTTCCGACACCTCGCCATCCACAGTGTATGTACACTGGTGTCCTTATCATGCTTCCCCCCGCTAACAATCCTACCAGAGCATGGATCGGGTCGGTGCAGTATGCCCTTGTATTTTTGCCTGTAAGTATTATCCGCACTAGACTGAGATCGCCCTATTTATGAAGACGAATTTCTAGGGCCTTTTGACTGGAAGGTTATTCGATTTGGGTCATTACCGGGTTCCCCAAATATTCGCGGCTGCCTTGCTTATTATTGGGACGTTCCTGGCCGCTGAATGTCATGAATATTGGCAGTTTTTGCTTTGCCAGGGCATTGCCGTAGGTGTGAGTAGATTATGTTTATCTTTTGTCGACCCAAGCATGACATAGGATTTAGCTTGCTTCGGGCTTTTTGTTCGGACCAACAATTGCAGTCGTGTCTCATTGGTGTAAGTAGTTGATTGCGTCGCATGTTAATGAAGCAACTAACGGCATCGGCAGTCCGTGCTCGTCGAGGTCTGGCACTAGGTATACTCGCATCTGGCTCTAGTATTGGTGGTACGGTGATACCTATTGCGGTCAGAAAGCTCATACCAATAGTCGGTTTCAAATGGGCAATGAGAATGTATGCACTTTGATCATTGGTTATGTAACCATAGTTGACCCTTAGCCTTTTCTAGCATTGGATTCATTTTGCTATTCGTTTTGACCGTGGCCATTCTTACCCTGCGTCGTCGTCTTCCTCCCAAAAAGGTCTCTGGTGGTCTATTAAACCTCAAAGCATTCCTACACATTCCATATTCGATTTACGTTTTGGCTTCGGTGGTGTCCTTCCTTGGATTATACACAGGTGAGCATAGATCTCATCATACGAACCAGCGAGCTGACAAGTTCCTAGTTTTGACTTATCTTGAGGTCTATGCAACCGAGATTGGTCTTCCAGAAGATTTTGCATTCTACATGATTCCCATCGCCAATGCAGCGTCTCTGTTCGGTCGCGTCGGCTCGGGAGTTGTTAGCGATCGTATTGGGCCCATCAATACTCTTATCCCAAGCACTCTCGTCGCTGGAGTATGCACTTATGCATGGCCTTTTGCCCGTAACAAAGGGTCGCTCATCGTACTGGCTTGTATCTACGGCGCCGCTTGTGGTGTATTTGTCGGAATGCTTGCAACCCCAGTGGCCAAGATGGGTAGTATGGACGATGTAGGAAGGAGGACCGGGATGCTTATGAGTGTTATTGCCGCTGGAGCCGTTGCTGGTCCTCCTATTTCGGGAGCTATTCGCGACAAAACGGGTAGCTTTATTCAAGTAGGATATTACGCAGGTTCGTGGCCTTCTCATTCATAGTAATGCCAACATTCTTACATGCATTTATTCAGGTTCCATGATTATTCTCTGTGTTTTGTGTTGATTTGCGTCAAATTCGTGGCGTTGGGCACTCTCAGAGGAAAATTCTAGACCCAGTTACTTCAAAATAGACTTTACAATCAGCGTGATTGGTACACGATCCATCATGAAATGCTCTTACTTTACGTTTTTTTACGCATACATAATGCAATTGGCCTTTCTGCTATCGAACGTTTTGAGAAATAGGTGGCCGTACGAGTGCGTGTCATTTTTCTGGTGTTTCTTGGACGTTATTCCTAGTATTATTTGTTTGTGCTAGCTGAATATTCACTTGAAGGGGATACCAGATTCTTTGGTGTATGAGAATAAGTGGTGATTCACGTGACCAAATTCCCAGGGTAACCCATCGAAAGCTGACCTGTTTTCCAACTTACTTCGCCATGCTTTGTGTCTTACCACGGAGATTATAGTACGGATACTTCAATATCTAGAACCCATAGATGTCGGGATCATTCAGAGGGAATGTCTCCTGTCACTTTGAGTGAAACAGGCTAAAACGGGTGTTTGACGTTACAGATAAACCGTTATTTCAAGGGTATTGTCGATAACGATCTCTATCTTCAATACATTCTTCAACTGGAAAAATCAGGATACGTGATTCCGAAAGTAACTCGGAAGACCTGAGCTATTCAGATATGATACAGGCGCTACAAAACCACCAGAAGAAATGGCAGCGTATCGAACTGGGTGAACCCAAGTTTATCGAATTCCCAGATCCACACGATACTGTGACCTACTTTGCGGATAACCTGTATGCCTACTATCATCGCACAGGAAGGGAGAGTGATGGCTCTAGTTGCTGCACCCTTCGTCTTTATCTATTACCATCTCTTAATACGGGAATCGAGTTCAACACTGGCACTATGACATCTTGGATACCTTCGTGCGAGCCTTTGCAACGCAGCCCCGGATTGACTTGTTGGTTCTTCTTGAGTCTTGTCCTTACCCGGATGACCGAGGCCGTTTCGTGAGGTGCTACCGAATCCACTTGCGGTCACTGTCCACCAACCAGCCGCATCCTTATGCCATCGACGCTACTCCTCTTCTTAATCTTGGTCTACTTGAACACTATTTTCTTACACGACGACCGCCTATTCATATCTATGGGAGAATGTTATCTTTCATTTTTCGGCCCAATTTCGAGCACCCGGAAGGTGAACCGTTAATTATAGTTTTTGACTGGGTGATTGGTGTGGAGGTTGGGGTAAGCAATCTTTTCTACAAGGGACACGATATGGATCTCATATTATTTTATATAAGCGATATTATCTTCCGGCTTATACGGAATACTCAATTTCGTTCATTTCTGAGGAGTATTTTATCATACCTCAAGGCTATCGATCTATAGAAACGAACCAATCCAATCCGACGGGCAGAATCGATTTGTACTATTCACCCATTTGTGATGACGGAACACGAATTCGAGAGGTCAAACATGTTGCCAGTCTAGCTTTTCCTTCACTCCATAAGGATCAAAGCGGCCTGTCTCTACAGGTTCATTGTGTACCTTCGGTTGTACCCAAGACCCCCTATTGGTTCACACGATTGGGTAATATACCTAAAACCTATGAGCAGAACTCCTCGGATCACTTATGCTTGTATTACGAGGCTTCTACTGAAAAAGAGACTCTCCATTCCAGTTATCAGTCCGAGCTTCGTTTTAGTAAGGATCTGGGGACCAGTGGCCTGTTGTTTATACCTTTCCAAGGGCTACTGAGTTTATTCAACCGGGATTACTGCAATCATCGTAGCAATTCAGAAGGCCCGGCCTTGATTCCGTGGGAAGTCTGGGGATCTTGCACAATCTGTCTTCCCGACACCGAGCTCCCTGACATAATTTTGCATGGAGGGAAGTACCTATTCTTACGGGGTAGCTCCGCCCCTCATTCTCCGGATGATTCATTGTTTCCGATAGTGTATTAGAGCTAAAGTTTCGGCAGCTATCACAGGCGAAGGTCCCAAACAGCGGCAACTGGGTTTGTACATCCAAGTCGAACCAGGACACTACATCGAGAGAGCCTTCTTATGCATACACAATAGACTGTCGCACCCCGGTACAAGAATCGCACGAGCTCGGAATACTTGGAGAGGCATTGCCAGATATCCGTGCCTATTGCAAGAAAACAGCGGTCAATGTGGACGAAGAAACCAAGTGCAATATCAATGACTATGATGTTATGGCAAACGACGAGCACTGTAGGTTACTCAGTATTGACATGTAAGACATACCGATGCTTACTTGGAACGTTGATCTTTACTACGCCAGTCGCGATTTACACTTGGGTATGCTATTTAAATCCATTCTTTTGATTATAATCGCCCTCATAAAGGTTCCAGGAAAATGATACCAAGGAGATCAGTGCGGTGTTTGTATCTATACGTTATGACCGATAATTCCACACGCGTATAGCAAAGGATTTATGTAATAGTCATACCTTTCGGCTATTCTGACCCCTTGGTTATATGTAAGGTTAGATGGATTTTATTCAAGCCAAGGTTCACTTATAAATCTCTACGCTCAAGGACACATAACTCCCGCGATATTGACTGTCACCTTTTCCCACCTATGCCAGCCGCCAATCGCGCTGTTGAATTAATAATCACTTGTATATACACGCTAATCAGCTTCCAGTCCATCACGCAACATGATTGGGCGCGCGCCGAATTACAAATTTGTCGGGTACCATTTTCCGTTTGGCTTTGAAAGCGGTAGCTCATTATATGCTATAGATCAAAACAACACTGTTAGGTATAAAAGACTCACCGGGCCGTAGACGTTGCTTTATTATTCGTCCAATAATTCTGCTCTCCTCTCAACACCTCACCTATCCACCATGCCTGAAACGTCGAGACTTTTTGAACCCCTCAGGGCCGGGAACCTCACACTCGCCCATCGCATCGTCATGGCTCCTATGACCAGGTTAAGGGCAACCGTAGACGGCGTAGTCACTGCCATTACTGCAGAATACTACTCACAACGTTCAACTATTCCGGGAACCTTGCTCATTTCAGAAGGAACAAGCGTTGCTGCCGAAGCTGGAGGTTTTCCCAATTTACCAGGATTCTATAACGATGCCCAAGTTGAGGGTTGGAAAAATGTAAGGAGAATTTCTGTCTAGTCTTGTTTAGACGATGTCTTACATGGCATTCTGCAGGTTGTTGATACCGTCCATGCCAACGGATCATACATTTATCTTCAAATTGCAGCACTTGGGCGGGTGGGATACCCTGAAGTCCTTGCCGCTGGTGGACACCCATACGTATCCTCATCACCCGTTAAACTTGAATCGCGATCAGAAACTCCGATAGAGCTCAGCCAAAACGAGATTAAACGATATGTTGGGCTATATGCGGAAGCAGCTCGAAGAGCTGTTCATGAAGCTGGGTTCGATGGAGTTGAAATCCATGCGTGCAAGTACGTTCGTTTTTGGATCCGTTTGAGTAATGTTCTAAGGCTCCTGGATACTCTAGTGGGAGCTTAACAGAGCAATTTATACAAGATGTCGTAAACAAACGAACCGACGACTATGGAGGCTCTATCGAGAATAGGTCTCGCTTTCTGCTTGAGGTCGTTGATGCCGTGATAGATAAAATCGGGGCCAGCCGCACAGGAATAAGGTTCTCGCCTTGGAGCAAAGGACAGGGTAAGTCCTATGTGTACCCAGCGGAACGGCGCGCATATTCAGCTTATTTATTAGAGATGGGGATGAGAAATCCAATACCAACATACACCTATATCATCTCTGAACTCACCAAGAACCATTCCGAGCTATCCTACATTCACATGATTGAGCCAGGGATTAATTCAGCGGATAATGGGACTACACAAGAGCTTGACGAGGGAGTCGTGGTAGGTCAGCGCACTGAAGTATTTGCCAAATAACCCTGACATGATGACAGGCTTCGAATGAATTTGCGTACCAACTCTGGTCCCCTCGCACTTATCTCACTGGTGGTGGTTACGACCACCTGTCTGCCCCAAATACAGCTGATAAACTCGAAAATACGGCGGTAGTTATTGGACGTTTGTTCATATCTAATGTATGTTTTTAGTGAGACTTTAAACCTCAGACTAACGATTATTTCAGCCTGACCTTCCTCTTCGAATCAAGTTTGGGTTGGAACCCGTTGCTTCTGATCCAAGCACCTATTACAGCACAGGCCCTGAATCTATCAAAGGTTACACCGACTACCCTTTGCTACCTCAAGTCCGGGCTTGAGGCCACGGGCTGCTCTTAGTTGAAATTCTTGTTCAAGAATTTGAATATTATGATAACTTCTTTTAATAGAGAGTCTTATTCTAGAACTTTGTTCTTTATGGTGACTTTAGCGTCAGTACAAGTAAAAGTTCGAGGGCTTCACAATAATCCTTTTGAGATCCAATGACCAGCACGTGATTAGTTAACAGCCACCTTATTCTGTGGGCACCCCTGACCATAGGCTGTGTGATCTCGCACTCGAAGAATTTGCGTGTGCCGATCATGAACTCAAGAGTTTATGTTCCGAATAACTTGGCGGTTGTTCCTGGCACCTAAACTTGGGCCCATACTGTATAACATTCGATTGCGCTCTTTACCTCGCAAATTGACTCCAGAGTATTGAGCTCCATTTGAATCCAGATCTATCATGTTTACTCCCATCACTGGCCAAGTCAGGACTTCAGTAGCGTGGTGATCTGATTGAATAGAGAAGGCTGTGTCATAGGGCTAGTGGCTGATCGGACTCACCGCAACTGACGCGCAGACATGAGGCTGCCTCCGGTCTGCTCCCAACGGATTGATTACAACCACTCTGAGGAGAACAGGTGACGTGGGCAAAGAAACACGGGGGGGGGGTGGACGACGGGCGAATCTGAGTACCTGGTGCGATTGACAAAGAGCTCGTCGACTTGGTGGTGTATTGTAGATCGAGCAAACTGCCCGAGTTTCTGCTCAACTCAATCATCTGGCGCTTAAAGCTGTGCTCTTTAGCTGCGTCGGTCACAACTGATGATGCTCATTCGATTTCAGCATCGGCACCACACTGCATCCCGACTTATCAATACATTGACCTAATCTCCACAGACGCTGCCTCATGCGAATAAAAGGCCCCCGGCAACTCGTTGTGCGTCTCATCCCCCCCTTCCACAAGAGCGACCACGATGTCGGGCCGAGCTCCTTACAACCCTTTTAATCCTTATGACCCGTATGACCCATACGACCCATACAGCCCATACGGCCCATACAATTCTTACAGTCTGGTCAATCCGTATAATCCTTATACGGCGCATGGGACTCCAGATTCCCGAAGTCCAACGCAATCCATCATTGAAGAGGAGAGGACGTTAATAGGTGGGACAGGCTATTCGAGGATAGGTTCTCTCCAAGAGGAATGGCAGAACACCGACTTTGGACCTGAGCAGAAACTTGCGGAGAAAAAGCCTGAGGCACCGGCGAAAGACGAATTCCCTGATGGAGGATTGCGCGCTTGGATGGTTGTAGCGGGCGTAAGTTTCTGTGATTTTGCTACGCCAGGAGCCTCTACTGACGTTTCGGGGATACGCCTGTGTAAATAGTCCATGTGTGTTACTTTCGGAACGTAGGTTTATTATACTTCAGCACCGGTGGCCTTGGAATCTGGCGACTAACAGCTTGACTTCATATATGTAGGTTTGGATTTGTCAATGCTTGGGGTGTAAGTGGACCACGACTTTGTGTCATTCAGCTGGTATTGATATATTGGTGTTAGGTTTTCCAATCCTACTATCATGAGGATATTATGGCGGATGTCAGCCCATCTGCGATGTTAGTTACTTATCTTGTATTTTGCTCAAGCATACTAATACCAGCTTGCAGCTCCTGGATAGGATCCATCCAATACGCCCTAGTTTTTTTTCCTGTACGTGTTATTTTGTACTAAAAAAAATGTTATTCTAACTATCCCGAACACAGGGGCTGATAGTCGGGCGGCTTTTCGACTTGGGGTACTTTCGAATTCCCCAGATTGCTGCCAGTATCGTCCTTGTGGGCGGAACATTTCTGACGGCAGAATGCAAAGAATACTGGCAGTTTCTGATTTGTCAGGGCGTTGGCGTTGGGGTGAGCTCTTTTGCTGACGTACTCAGACTTAAGCTCATACCAAAGTGACATAGCTCGCCTCTGGTTTCCTGTTCGGCCCAGCAATTGCCGTAGTATCACACTGGTGTACGTCTTTCAGTTTATAATCGCTTAAACAAACTCTCACCCTTGATGTTAGTTCAAAAACGCCGTGGTTTAGCATTTGGCATAATCGCATCCGGGGCAAGCATCGGAGGAACGGTGATCCCTATTACAGTGCGCAAGCTCATTCCGCTTATCGGGTTTCAATGGGCCATGAGAGTGTAAGGTTCTCCCACACTGAAGCTATCAGATCTCATAACTTCCTCACAGGATTGGCTTCATTGAGCTGGCTGTCCTCGGTACCTCCATCCTGACTCTTCGCCGCCGCTTGCCAGGCAGGAAAACTTCCGGTGGATTGTTAAACTTCCAGTCATTCCTTTACATCCCATATTCCCTCTACGTACTGGCGGCAGTTATATCATTCTTGGGGTTGTATACAGGTAGAGTCGACGTCTAATTGAGCAACGGCAATACGGAGGCTAATTATAAGCCCATAGTCCTGACCTATCTTGAGGTCTACGGAAGAGAGGGAGTAGGGATCCCAAAAGAATTTTCTATCTACCTGATTCCCATTGCTAATGCCGCCTCCTTAGTCGGGCGAGTAGGGTCAGGTTACGTCACCGATAAAGTAGGGCCTCTCAATACCCTCATCCCGAGCACGCTTGTTGCCGGTATATGTACATTCATCTGGCCATTTGCACGCTCTAAGGGTGCTCTTATCGCTGTGTCTTCTGTTTACGGCATCGCATGCGGGACCTTCGTTGGCATGTTGCCTGCTCCTGTAGCCAAAATGGGCAGCCCTGAAGACGTTGGAAGAAGAACCGGTATGCTCATGACAATTGCGGCGACTGGTGCTCTCGCTGGCCCGCCAATATCCGGAGCCATCTTGGGCAAGACTGATAGCTTTGTTGCTGTTGGATTATATGCAGGTGCGCGTCCCGCTTACCACTAGTGGATCCTTGTCGCTCACTTAGCCTTGGAACAGGTTCAATGATTATTGTTTGTGTCCTTATGCTCATTGCAGTCAAATATACTGCTCTGAAGAAAATCTCCGGTAAATTTTAGTTTAGATTTATGTTCCTTCAAATGGACCACTATGGATGTGATCGATTGCTCATTATATTGTATATACACGCATGTAACTTATTACAAATTATTAAACCCGCGCATATATAGACAGTGCCACGTTCGTCGCGCTTTATTTAACATAGTCCATATGCATAAAGGAAAAACACGTACGTAGGAAGTTATAGTTGCATATTTTGTTGGAGTTGGTGTTATAGTAGGGAGATTCTGCAAAACCCATCAGAGGTCGCGAGCCCGAAATGCTCGAGAAGCATAAACGAGCTTACCATGAGCGTCTCGCTTAAGCTTCTCGAACATTTCGGGCTCACGAACTCCGTCAGATTTTGCAGAGGAGTGAGGTTAAAGATTCTTCCATCTGTTGTAGCGAGTAATATTTACCTCTAATCAGTCTTAAAAGTTGAAACTTAGCGTGTAGATTGGACTAGTTTTGCTATCTGCGCTGTTGTTTTGGCTTGTCCCTCCCCGCGAGAAATGCGATTGGGGTCCCAGAGTCCAATTTTAAGTCATATATGCGTACTGTCCACATTTATATGCGTATTTGATATTAATCTACGGGGGCCAGTCAATAAAGAGAAATTGCGGTGCATGATTGTTTAGCTTGTTCTTTGATTATCCGATTTAGGGAGCCTACCAGATTCCCATCATCTATGCGTATACCTTATTGATTTAGGTCTCATATATCCATCAGCTCCGCACAGCCTCGGTTTATTGGATTGAGTATATGGCTTGATCATGTGCACCATATTTCCTGAATTAGGTCTAGTTAAAATTTCGATAATCCACAATAAAAGGATATCCCTCTCCATTCGACCATCGTTGCTTGCATTATGCCCGGTTGGATTATCCTTGGGGTGACTGTTTCATTTGTCGTGTATCTATTGGCTCTTCATAGACGTCTCACTACTCCCAACCCATCTGCGCTTACTTATAGGGGTCCGCCTATTTCTAGTGATGACTTGGTCAAAGTGACTCTCCCCACGCCCCATGACATTGCTGAAGCGATAAAAGCGCATGGCCCTGTGACTGGAAAGGCATACGTCGTAGTTGGGGGCTCAGGCCTTGTCGGCCAATACATAGTACGAACACTACTGGCGCGCGGCGAAACTCTGGTCCGCATCATCGATGTTGTTGAGCCGAAGGTGGCCGGCAATTCGGATGCCAATGCGGTGGATAGTCTATCTCGTGCCGAGTTTATTCAAGCAGACGTGACCGACTACCAGTCAATCGCAGATGCCATATCTCGACCTTTCGGGAACACCGGACGAACGGCGGAGGCGGTGATACATACGGTAGCATTAATCAGAAATTTTGAGCGCCTGGAATATCTTAAAGATCTTAGCTATCAAGTAAACGTCGAAGGGACAAAGAACGTCCTTAGAGCGTCGCAAGACCTTGGAACTGTTGGTTCATTTGTGTACACGTCTAGTGCTGGGATATTTGCTCCTCCCTCAAATTTCTTACGGCTCGGAGTTCTCGGCTCTCGAGGAAGAGCTGTGTTCGGGGATGATGCGCCGGAGGACAGTCCGAAGACCAAAAACCACTATACCAATACAAAGTTTGAGGCCGAAAAAATAGTCCGCGCTTCAGATGGTGTCAAGAACATTCGTACAGGTGTTTTAAGGCCCGGAATGTAAGCTATAATTCGCTACCGACTACTCGCGTTTGATGTATCAACGTTAACTAACAAGCGCTGAAGGGCTATAATGGGGCCCGAGTCTATATTTATTTCTATGGTAAGCGGAATTTTCTGTTGAGGCCTCTCGTAGTTGACCATAAGGGTTACAGATCCTTAAAAACACCGGAGTCAACCCTACTTGGGGAGGAAAGTGAGTAAAGTGGTCGTGCGCTACTTTTTCCCTAAATTCAAATTTTCATGGTATAGACATATGAACAGCATGGTAAACGCATGGGATGTTGGTCGCGCTCACGTCCAATTATCGGATGCTCTCTTCGAGCGCCCAGAAGACGTTGCCGGACAATCATTTGCAATAACAGGTGAAGCGGCCATTTATCCTCTTTCTGAGGTTTTGAAAATGATGCAGGTGAGCCGTGTGTGTATGGATCTTGTTCTTATGATCAAGCGTACAATGAAACCGATAGTTTTATAGCCAACACGATCTAAAGTTCCAGCCAATTTCGGGTGTGTGTACCTAATCTGGATAATCCACCACAACTCATTCGCTATGCAGAGCTAATGATGTATTTTCTCTCGTTCTTTGTTGAGGCAATCCTACTAGGTCGATACCTCGTTCTCAAAATGGTGACTAATATCACTGGAGGCCAATTAGCACCAGTGCCTAAATGGGCTGTGGAAACCAAACTACAATATATTCAACCGGCGATGTGGGATCTTAGTCTCATGGATATAATCATTGATGATAGTCGTGCTCGCAAGATTCTTGGGTAAGTGAAGCTTGTTCTTCTTTTTCTTTTGTTACATTTTAACCTCTGTGGACTATAAGTTATAGGCATTATTGGACGACAGAGCAAACAGTCAGATGGGTTGTGGAAGTGGCAGAGGGGCGCTATCCCTGGTAGTATAGAATGTATGTACCGATCGATCATGATTCAGAGCAAAGAATACAATAGCCCCTGTATAAAACTTATATTCCGAACATTCGTGAAATTAATGTTCGAACATATTGGATGTTGAGCAATGGAGATCAAGAATAACGCACGAGGCGCAGGGACGTTACACCTTATCATAGGGTATGTAAAGTTCCAAGCTTGTGGGGTTGGCGTCGCCATCACGTGCACGAAGATCATATTGGCCTCGAGGCCAGCCGGCCAAGTCGAAGTATTTCTGGGCTACGGCGCATAAGCACAACACGCGACATCCTCGCGGCTTGTTCTTTTCCCTTTTTGAACCGTGTAATATTTTCTAAAAGAACCATCCACCTCCTCACGACCGCCACCCCTAACTAACGACCTTTTTACACGATTAACCGACTCTGCCCGCTCTACCTAGTTGGACTCTTCTTTTGTCTCTCTCTGCGCACGAAAATTGTATCCCAAGCCTACTGAACTTTTAGATTGGCAATCTTTCATCGGACCTAACGCGACAGTGCCCGATCAACTAGCTATGTTACTGAATTCTGAACGGACCTTGGCTATCCGGGGATTTCTTCTCGCAACGCACATTGCCGTAGCGGGTGCTCGCCGGTGGACTGTAAACAATGACTGCCCTTTTACTATTTGTAAGTACTTGTTGTTCGGCTCCGGTCTTTAAGTTTTCGTGACCATCTTGACCATTTTTCTCTCACAGGGCCAGCTATCTACACTAGTAATACCTCTGCGGTCACCTTGAGTGGAGTCGAAACCGGCTGGGAAGCTCCTCCCAACAGCTCACGTTCATTCGTTGTCCCAGAAGGTTGGCACGCTTTTTTATTTTGTTTCGGTCGGCTACGAGGGATTTAAACTCTATTCTTTCTGCGCGTCCTTCGGTCAGGTTGGTCTGGTGCATACATATGGGGGCGCCGTGATTGCAATTTTTCCTCGGGAAACAGTCCGGCAGACACCAATACGACTATAGGAGGATGCGTTTCGGGAGGATGCCCAGGTGGTTTGTACTGCACGGGGTTAGGTTCTCCACCTACGACGCATGCCGAATGGACTTTGGCTCCTGGAGATGGCAGCGGGGCAGACTACTACGATATTTCAATAGTAAGCCGTTTTCAACGATGGATATTGTACTCGAATCCGCAAGGCCAGTCCAAGTGTTTCTTTGGTACTCACCCACTTTTCCAACAGGTCCAGGGGTTTAATTTGCCCATGTCGGTCGTGCCGAGTGCGGTGGAATGTGGGATTGCGGAGTGTGCAGTAGATCTCAATGCGGGTTGTATGTCACACATAACGGGAGGTTATTCGCTGTTCTGACGTCTTTCTAGGCCCAGATCCCCTTCGAGGACCTTTTGCCCCCAATACCAACAACACAGTTCCGATTGGTTGCAAGTCCGCGTGCACAGCAAACCTGGACGGGAACCCGGATAACAGTGCTGCCTGCTGTACAGGGCAATTTGCCGAACCGGGCGCATGCCCTGCCAGTGGTGTTCCATTTTACGACTATTTCAAGAACGCATGTCGTTTTACATACGCATATTGTGAGTTACACTACCTTTTCTATATTACGTTCGCAAATCGACATGGGAAATCGGAATATAGCACAAGACGTGACTTCGGGTACAGCCCTACAGACTTGTCCTGGTTCCAGCTATCCAGACTACGCTGTTACTTTTTGCCCTCCAACCGTTTTAGCGTCAAACACTACCACGCAGAGCGGCGGCCATATAGCCACGTCCGGGACGATAACTGGTATTCCATCTATGACTCCCGCAGTCACAAGTACTCTCACTTCATCGAGGAGCTTAGGGACATCTCTGGTGAGTAACTTGTACTTGGAGAATATAGTTATTTCTCAATATATTATATCCCAGATTCCCTCCAATGCCAACAGCGCGAGCACTCTACCTGTCATGCAGATTGGATTAATGCTGGGATTGGTTACCAGCATTTGGGGTTCTGCCCTGTAGTTCTATCGTGCCTGACTATGCTACACTTCGAATTCTGGTGCATTATAGTATAATAATCAATTTATGTAGCAATCATGTTAATTTGAGAACCAAACCTAGCATCCTTGCAGAACCCTGGACCAGTCGCTTTCACACATATACCAGAGCAGTGATACAATATTTGTTACGCAAAAACTTCGCACAAACATAAGAAATACATAATTGATCGTCGCTGAAAATTATGAAACAACTTTTCAACCTATCCAGTCCGCCCAGAAACGTTCGAGCCGCATTTTCACGGCCTCCCAATTGTCAATTGCAGGACGTACATCCAAGTAAAACGATACATTGGGTTGAGAGTTATGCATAGGCCCCAACCCAGTTGGCGAGGATCGGCCGGTGTAAAAGTCGATTACGTATCGCATTCGTGTACCGCACCTATCTATCACCCAGTCGTGGCGATCGAACGGGGCTTGGTAACTGCCACGCGGCATAGTAATAAGTTTGTACATCAGACTTATGTATCATATGATAATACTCACCCCAGTAACGTCTTGAGCCATGCTTTGGGGGTCCTATCCCCTGGTCGGCCTTTGAAACTAACGAGCTTGACTCCCCCACACGCCTCGGCGCCCCGACCTGCCTCCCAAGCCAAGAGTTCATGCCATGCACGCTCGTTTACCGCATTATGGATCGGCACAATAACACGCATATCAGGTGCATGGGGGCTGTGGTTCTTTCGTGCCATAGCGGCAAAGAACTGAGCCTCTGAGGGGTACACCCATTTTTGTCCATCGAGGCGGGGGATAGACGACGTCTCACGCAAGGTAGGAAGCGACGTATGTGGTATCTGTCCTACATCCGAAGCCGCGCCTGGAACGGGAGGGTGCCACGATGGCGGGGTGAGGTTCGCCCATGCCGCACGATTGGTATGGTCGACTGGGCACTTGTCTGCCGTGGTCTCCTCTTCGTGAGAGCTCATGATCACGTGCGAGTCAGAAAAATTATTGATCGTATTTTTCAATTACAGCTCGTGTCGAAATCTCGCAACAAGCACAATTGTAACCCAAACTAGCAACCTTTATATACAAATAAGAAAAATGGAATTCATAATAAATAATCGGTTATTAGTTAACTTGCTCGGCCTTTGCCCTTATCGCGCCTCATGTCAATCCGCAGCTGCTCCCCAGCAAATTCGATTGCGGCGTCTTGATTCTTGCCGTCCTCCACCGCGCGAGTGTAATAAGCCTCAACTCGCGCATAAATAGCACCGTACGTGTTAGCCAACGCCAACAACTGATCTTCAACGGTATCGAGGAGTGTCTCATTGGTTTCTTCAGCTTCGTTAACCTGTATAGATTTATCCGTAGATTCAGTCCCCGTTTCGTCGCCTTCGGATTGGGACATGGACATATCCACCGGGGTGTATCGACTTGAGTTATTCCCACGACATCGACATCCGGGTCTTCGTATGGAGACTCCTCAATTTCGTCTTGCTCCTCATCAACACTCATCTCAGCCAACTCGGCATTATGTCGATCTACTGCCCCTTGAGCACCTCCGAGGACGGCCTGATCAATAATGCCATTCCCCAATTGAGTAGAAGATGAATCTCCTTGCTCTTGGTCGAGTTCTGGCTCAGTATCAGGGCTTTCCTCTCGAATCGGTTCCGCCCTCGGAGGAGGCGAGGCGCGAACAGGGGAGGAAAGCTCGCTTGGGGGTTGTGTGGGAGACTTGAGGGGAGGTGCCTCACGAGCCTTTTGTGAAGCCGAGGTCCTAAACATTTGGGCTTAATTCAATTATTTTTACAAGTGAATTATTATATACTTACTTGATGAATGGGGGTGCCTCAGGCCGAGAGCCCGTTTTGGCTCTCTTTACCCCTCTAGGGGTGGGTCTGGTAGGCTGAGAAGCAGATTGTTTGATTTGTTTGGGTGGCTCGGGGTCATCTTCAACTTCGCTAGAATCCGATGCTCTGCGCTTGACGGGCTTTGGTTTAGCTCTTGCCTTCGAAGGTCGAGCCTCCTGAGCTTCTTCCTCGTCGCCGTTCGCTTCATTGGGCCTCTCCTCACCACCAACATACTCACCATCCTCGCTTTCATCGTCACTGTCTTTGATGCTACTATCAGGGAACTCCGGAACCCTGTGTTTCTTAGGCTTTTTCTTAGTCTCTCTCTCGTCGACGGCCTGAATAATGAGCGGATCAAAATGAGTCCTCTTTATCTTGTACCGCTCTCGCCACGAATGCCAAGTGTGTCTGTGCGTCCACCAAAGGTGTTCGGCCTGGTTAATGTGGGTCAGAACAATTTCATACATCGGCCATCAAGCACGGCACTTCACTTGTTGTACTAAAACTTGGTATGGTCGATTACCCTGCCGACCAGCTTGGTTTCTACCAAATTGGTAGGCCATCCAAAGAATCAACCGTTCGTCATCCTCCTCGGTAAATTCAGTTCGAGGCCTATACGGGATCGTGAGGACGCTCGTGGTAAACGATCAATAAATTAAAAAAGACTCACGCTCCAGGTTTTCTACCGGGCTGAACGAGTGGCTTCGGCCTAGCAGCAGGAGGGGCGGTCAGGCGACCACCTGCCCCAGTCAATGTAAAACGTTTTCTTGCTATGGATGACTTCAGCCAGTCCGAGGTTTCGAACAGCTCTATTTGGCGCCACCTCTTGTCCCTGGCTGCCGACCTACGAAAATCTTTATGATGGATCACGGCTTGAGTCTCGGAAATATCCACGTCGGGGTTTCCTCCGCGGAGCTAAAAGAAACAACGTTGGCCGACGATGGCACCATCATAGATTGAATAACTTACCAGGATATCATACCTCAGGTTCTCAATCTCGTCTTCAGACAGAGATTCATGGAGATGAAATTTCACTGGTTTATCCTCCTTTACGAAAAGCAACGACTCTAGAGGGGACATGAGGCTACCCCGTTTGATGCTTTCCTCGACAAAGAGGAAGGAGACGACACATCGCGTTCGGGTTGACCTTGTTGCCAGCTCCAGTTCGCCTTCTTCAGTTCGTGGGTCTATAAGAGAGTATCCTTCTCTCGGACGTTCATCCACTACTTCGCCACCACATTTCTGATGCGTAACGGAATTGATAAGATAATCCGGGGATGTTTGTTGAAGATTCTGAATGAGGAACATACCGCAATCTGGTCACGTATATCATTAATGGTATCCCAATCTTCCCAGTCTACAATATAAAACTTGATACTTTCTTCCATTCCATCAATATTTTTGACAAAAAGTTTTGACATATCCTATAGCGATGTTAGAAAATCAGAGGCTTGGATGCAAGATATCCTATCCACCCCAGAAGATTGTTTCTTGGCCAGGGCCGCCTTGTTCTGTTTTCTCCTATCTACTTCCTCTTCATCCGTTTCGCCATCATAAGTCTGCCCTTTCTTGGAAGATGCCTTCGAGACGCTTGGATGCTCGCGAGCCATAGATTCAGAGAGGTAAGGTTAGATCACGCAAGAAGAAGCCAAAACATTTGCCTCGACACGTGATCTTTGCGTATCACGTCCAAGCAAGGTCAAACAATCAAATTCAAGGCAGCATTTTAAGTACAACAACATAGGTGCTCGTCCATGTACAATTTTGCACAGTAAATAACGGGAGCTGAGGCGAGGGAGGGTTGCCTCATTCTTACTCGACTTTCCTACGAGGCGGGATAGCCCAGAAAAATAAGGCAGAGAGGGAAGCTAGCACCATCTAATAATTTACAGTCAACAACAATTAGCACCTTGGTGACATCGCAACTTACAATAACGGGAGGAAGAATATGCAGCCCTGGTTTAACCTTCCCAATCGTAATACCGAAAAGTAACGGCCCAAGAGTTGCCCCAACAAGCCCCAGTCCTGAGATGAAAGTTCAGTACGAACCAGCTGTGTTTCAAGTAAACAGAATACCGATTGTAATAGAAACCGCTATCCCCTTAAGACTCGGTGGAACGCGAGTTGATATAATGGACAAGATTCCAGGCGTATTTGGACTATACAGATATCAGTCAATGGTGGTCTAAACAAACAGACTTTACGCATATGACCTACCCCAAAAAGAACCCGGCAACGGCAATACCAATCCAGTTGGACACGGTAGAGTTGACAGCCCAAAGCAGACCGATTGCCCCACCGGTAGCTACTAATAGGAGCGTATTTCCTATTCTCTCACGAACGTGAATAAATGGCAAGGAAAAAAAATTCTGCCAGCGGTGAGTCCTGGAATCGGGTCGCCTGAGCTATTGTCGTTTCGACGGTTGTGGTTACTCACCAGCCCAGAACATGGATAGCTGATATCGAGAAACGTCCGGCCCGGAGCCTTTTACATCGATCAGGTATGATGTTAGCCACTAAGTTTCGTAGTCATTAGTCATCCACTAAGCCCAAATGGTGAGAACCTTACATTACTAAGTGTATCAGCAATTGCGAAGCTAAGAATGATCAGGATTATCCCAACCCTGATGTATGCATTCAGATATCGAATGTGCGTTGCTCATAGCAGCATCATGTGCTAACTGACTAACCAAGTCGTTGGTATGTGCATCACTTTCTTGAACTTTGCGCGTACACTTTTGTGTTCGGATGTTTCCTCGTGATCAGATGGCATCACATAACGCTTGAAGAGCATAAAATGGCAGATGGTGACCAAGGCTGCCAGAGAGAACGGGAACCAATAATAAAGCTGTATTCCGATGGGTCAATATTCTGCACAAATCCGAGTGCGGTTGGTATTTCCGCTGCTACGAAACTCACCCTCCATGCAATGCCAGCTTTGGCCAGTGCTCCAACGACGAAAGGAGAAACTAGCTACAAATTTCGATGCGTGTAGGTAGTGTCTACCCGAAAGTTGTACTCATTTACTTACTGCTCCCAGCTAGACAAAAAAACGGGTTAACCCAATTTTATTTTCCAAGTATTGGATTAACTTACCCCGAAGAATGCATACAGGATATTCATGAATCGGCTGTTTTCAAACTGCCATAACATAGCGCATGAATGCAGAGGACCCGGACGAGCAGAGAAGATACCCACATGAGATATCACACTGGTAAGGCAAGCCTCGTAGAAACCTCCTCCAAAACCCATGAGGCAGAGCCCTACCATCACAACCGGGAAAGGTGGAGCGAAGGATATGAGCAACGATCCACCCCCGTACAGGATTCCCGCCATCTACAGTCATGTTAATTGAGATTCTCTGAGCTAGAAACTATCCTCACCACTAAAACATTGCGTGTCCCAATTGCATTCTGAAGGACGGAGTTAATCATGCATGAGATTAGGTAGCTATATATATATACACGTTATTCAAGATAGTATAGTTGATTCGAAGTAATCTACATACCCTCCAAAGCCTGCAAGGAACACAAGAGAAACCACCTCGTAAGGTAAGTGGTAATGGTCTTGAATTGAGGGCAAGTTGGCTCCCGTAGCAGTGTCATTAAGACCGACTGCGAAAACCCCCATACAAGACTGCCAATTTTAAGTACATCTTGGCCA
Organism: Rhizoctonia solani; assembly: GCF_016906535.1. NCBI lineage: Eukaryota > Fungi > Basidiomycota > Agaricomycetes > Cantharellales > Ceratobasidiaceae > Rhizoctonia > Rhizoctonia solani. Next base: position 2,610,524 of record NC_057372.1, read on the forward strand.
CCCAATGTCTCGTTAAATAACCGAGATAGACATACCCCAGCTAAGTAGAAGACCTTATCTTCTATGTAAACCTTCCCAATGCGGAAACCAGAGCCCTCAGCTTGGGCTGTATTATTGATCGTAGCGTGGACCGAAGTAGATGCATTTACAGAACTGTTTAGACTACCTCCAGAAAAGTATTGCTCGGTCTCGGCGAAGGCATCAGGGGCTTGTGAGTGGGGATTCTTGACCCCATCAAAGGAGGGTCCATGTTCTAAATGTGGATGTGCATCGAGAAGCTCGATCTCGTAGGCCGCGGTTTGGCTCATGCCAGATTTTTAGCTAGGGGATGTTAGAGCAGTGGGAGTGGAGGACTTGGTAAGTACCTCAATAAAAGGGCCAGGTGTGTGTAATGAGCCCTAGTGTAACGATGACAAGACGGTTTGACTCGACCGAGAAAAATGCTATTTGATTGGAAACGTAAGTCACACGAGTGTGGGGTAAACGATCAGTTACCCCAGTCCCTGACCCAAGAGACATGTTCTGGCCGTTGATCAATTGACCAATAGCCATGCGGTATAGTCACGCTACTCTATATGTATACAGTAATATAATTGGGTACGTTTGAGGCCACCGGGTGTATTTTATACGTCCAGGCACCGGATCTTCGCCTCAACGCCTTAACAATTTAAGCTATACCTACGGAAACGTTCCGCAGTTCCATCTATTAAGCAAGCAGGCTAATACTAGAGAGTATTCGCGAGTACATTCCGCCAGGAGAAGTATATTTCGTGAGAGTAATCAGATTTCAGTCACGCTTTGTGCGAGGGGGGATGGTCCAGAAAGTGATGGCCGAGAGCGAGGCCAGAACAATCTACAATAAGATGTGAATATATTCCCGCCGCTGGTTCTCCGACACTTACTATTACGGGCGGCAGAATCCGTAGACCAGGACCAACCTTCCCTACTACTATGCCGAAAAGTAGTGGACCAAGAGTGGCACCAACAAGGCCCAATCCTTTTAAATGGTTAATATTAAGTTATACTCCATGTGCGTGAATATGTACCGATGGTAATAGATATGACTATACCCTTCAAACTCGGTGGGACACGAGCAGAAACTATCGAGAGAATACCAGGTGTGTTAGGACTGTAAATTATCAAAGTGTCAGTTATAATAATGCTTTGATCCCGCGCATACACCCACCCCAGGAAAAATCCAGCGATAGCAATAGTTGCCCAGTTGGTGAAAGGAGAAGTGAAGTTCCACAACACTGCCAGTGCTCCTCCTGCGCATGCAAGCAGTAGAGTGTTCCCAAGTCTCTCACGTACATGGATAAAAGGAAGCGAAAAGAAGATCCGACCGCATGTAAGACCTGTGCAGTATATTTCATTTCTCAGCCGGATAATTTCAGATAGTAGGGAAAATACTCGCCGGCCCAAAACATGGATAATTGATAGCGGGAGACGTCTGGCTCCGAGCCTTTGGCCTCAATAAGGTAAGATGTAAGCCACTATATAGCCATTTATTAGTAGAGATCTTATCCCAGGGAGCCAAAGTTCGTACACTACTTAATGTATCGCTGATCGCGAAACTAAGAATAATGAGAATTATCCCAATCCTACAAAGCATTATCAGCTCGTATAACAGAATAATTCATAGGGAGTCTCACCAAGTAATCGGGAGTCGCATTATCTGTATAAAACTCGTACGTGCGCTTCGTTGCTCAGTATTTTCATGATGCTCGTGGTCGGATGGGGTAACATAATCTTTGAAGAGTACAACATGGCAAAGGGTAACAAGCAAAGCAAGAGAAAGAGGGAACCAATAATACGTCTAGAGATTCTGTCAAAAACATCGTCGAAAGTCTTTAGCGTCTCACTTACGTTCCATGGAACGCCAGCCTTAACTAGCGCTCCTATAATAAAAGGAGAGACCAACTAAGACCATACATAAGACAATAGTTTACTATCTAAATACAGTACGCTTACCGCCCCAAGCTGAGCTGGAACAATTAGTTGAAGATTTAGTCATTGTAAACACTCTGAACTTACCCCGAAGAACGCATACAATATATTCATAAATTTGCTGTTATCAAACTGTGCTCAGATTGTCAGGAACTAATTCACATTACAATAATTAAGTACTCACATGAGAAACAATACTGGTTAAACAGGCTTCGTAGAAGCCTCCGCCGAACCCCATCAACCCAAGCCCAGTTATCACGAGTGGGAAAGGGGGTGCAAATGAAATTAACAAAGACCCTCCGGCGTACAAAAGGCCAGCGATCTTGAGTCACCGCTGTCAGGTCAGCTGACATTCAGTCGGGAGGACCCCCGATTATCCCGGGGGAGGCTTCTTCGGCTTCCGGACATGGATCCTAGTGGCCGGGAGGGGGAGGCATCGTTTTTTCCGGACATGAAGCCCTGGTTGGAGGGGGGTAGGCATCGTGCAAATCCGGACATGAAGGGGTCGCCGCGGCCCGAGGCTTCTTCGGCTTCCGGACATCACGTGGAGGTCCATCCTCCGGGGAAAATTTTTTCCGGGCGCTAACGCCGTCAAAGGGTCACTTTTGATCGTAACGGTATTCAACTTACAGCCTCGCTCGGGGCTAGGTTATGTTTCTAGTATATCAACCTACTGTATTTACTAGTTTAAGTTGAATTTATTGTTTTCCCATTCCGTTTTGAGCTTGATGCCCCGGGTATATGCGTTTGCATTTGGCTTATAATTACCAACACTCGGGGTTATTTTCTGAGCTTCGCACACAAATTTTTCGTTGGTGTTAGTGATTTACGTGACCATAGCCAGAGTCAGAGCTCCTTCGTGCTCGAATTTCCATCTCGTGCGAGTACTATGGGAAGTTTAGGCAAATTGTCTGCGCGTAATATCATTGCGCCCGGGCAGGATATAATCGAACAGAACAGCGCGCTTTCCATCCCCAATATTTTCTTAAATTTGCTCCCCGCCTTTGATGCTCCAGTCCCCGATGCTCTTCGATTCACTTTCCCACCTCTGAATAATAATTCGCCCGAGCAAATCGCCTCTTCTACGACTCGTTTCCACGATCATTTGCCCACAGCAATTGGTGCGGATCTCATTGGTCATTCGATTCCCGATCCTACACTCTTCCTATCTCTGCGGAAAGAGTGGCAGAATGTACAGCCCGATGAAGTCCAGTCGATATTCCATGTGACAACGATGGAAACGCTCATTATTACCCAATCTGGATATTGACATGGTGGGAATTAGTGCTATCAGGCAGACAGAAACAGGACCAATGGCGTAGCGCGTGTGACTGGCTATCCCAAGCTAAATCGACTTCAAACCACCCGGCTGCTTTACAAGTTTTCACTCAAGCATGGGATTATATATCGCATATAGGATGGGACACTGCAATTCCGTTCGAAACCAGATGCTCTGCCGCTGATCTATCGTTCTTTCTCTCAAACAATTGGTTGGCCACTCGACATATTGATTGGATGCTCGAATCGGCGCAGCTCCGCTTTGAATCACGCGAACCAGGCGAGGCTCAATTGCGACCTCCCCATAATTCAGTTATTTTCTACTCACCCGAAGTCCTCCGGGGCATTATTCGACGATTCGAAACCATTCCACCCAGTATTCCTCCCGAAGCGATCTCTCGGTTTCTTTCGCCACTTCAAAATCGGATTCGAAATGGGGAGCGCCCACTGCTCTATACCGTCTATAACTACTCTGACGTACACTGGATCGCGCTAGAGGTTGACTTCAACCGGCAGGTCATCCGTTATGGCGACTCGATGGGTGGCCAGAGAAGTTCGGCTCGCATTCGGAATATAATCAACGCCTGGCTGAAAGCGACTTGGGGTTACGACAAATTTGTGTCTGAACAGATGCCATGCGGTACTCAAGTGGACGATGCGACTTCCTGTGGAGTTTGTGCGGTCAATACCATTGAAAGGCAGGTCTTTGAAGACCCATTATGGGACGAAGGTCTTGCCTCGGCATATCGGGCATCAAAATTTGTGGAAATAGCGTACCGAATATTAGTGCCGAATGTAAGCTTCTCCTTGTGCCTATTGCTGATCCCGTGTATCTACTAAACATATTTATTTCAAAGGGATCTGATTCCATTATCAACCCCCCATTGCCGATATCGCGCATATTGGCCAATTCGTTAGCTGGGTCAATCGGACAAGGTTTATTTATTGCCGAGCCCCCAACATCTCCTCATCAAGCCTCCGGTTATCTCTCCTCCGATGACAATTTCTTCGATGGATTTTCTTCAGATGTAATCGAGAATGTCGAATTCAACGCCTTAAACTTATCCGATGACCAGACCGATGGGGATGCAACGGATGATCCAGAGCTCGTGCATCGAAACCAGGTTTTGATACGCTCGGGATTGGACTCAGACTCGAGTTCAGACTCCAACTCCAGCTCAGAGAGTTTGAAACGCCCGAGAAAACGACAAAAGCCTGGGAAGTCGGCAGCACATACCCGGACTGTCTTAGGAGCCGTTCGCGAAGGAAACTTTCAAATCGACAACCTTCGATGGGCTCGTTTTGAAGCAACGATCAAAGATCTCGATAATTATGCTGTGCTCGATCGCGAAAACCCACTATATGTACGACACTCGACATGCGGGAATAAGTTCAAGATGCGCCAGCCATACGATACCAAAAATTTCAAAACACACGTCCAAGCAAAAACTTGTGGGCCACAGGCGACAGGAGCATCCTCAGGAAGAAAGTCAAAAAGCTTGAAGAAGTCCGATGGTGCCGGAATGCTCCCTCTCACCTCGTTTGCTGGTTTCAAACGGCGTTCTGACCGCTCTATCAGCACTAGTGCAAATCTTACTGGCCCAGAGCCACAGCTTTCTACTCCTGGCTTGCCTGCTATGGTCGCATCTTCGTCATCTACTTCAACACCATCTTCTCAGCAGGAGATCGAGCGCATGTGCCCAGGCCTCTCGGAAGAAGATATGTCAGGTATATCTAATTACTTGCTTCGAACTACGTATATTGGGGGAGGAAGTCGCGCATATAAGCACTTTGCGTTTGCTCTTTATTCAATACCATATGCCGAACTCGGAGCAGAAGAGCAACAGAATGTTCGGAACGAAGCTCATGGAAATGTCGCCTGGCGTGTAGATGAGTCCCGTAATGTTGTTATTGCCTCGGCCTGTACTCGCATTGCTCGAAGAGGGCGCACTTCAGACGGCAGATTGCGTTCATGCAAAAATTGTGCGGCTCTGTTGAAGCTCCGACGTTTCAGAGCCGCTGTCCGATATGAAGCAAAGCCGAATCAAAAATTTACCAATAGGCGATGGGTTCGGGCATCCTCGTGCATGCAGTTTGCGAAGGTACACGGTGTGTATGAACTCATTGTCAACAAGGTAAGTTACATTCATTATTATTTAATTTCCTTTCAAACTGAAAAATTGATGATTTTAGGACGAGAGGACTCCAGCGCAACGATTTCTTTTACAGGTACTTAAAGGCGAAATGAAAGATCGAAAGATTTTCTGTGGGATGGTTGAAGTGATGGCAATGATGGACGACAAGGCGCTTCGTGGAGTTGGCCTTCAGAATGCCAAATATCCCCCCGAATTCGACCAATTTTGCCACGAAATCGTCAATATATCCCCACTTGCATATCAAACATTTCGTAACATCTTTGGGGGTCGAACTGCATCGAATTTTCGGTATGTAGCACCAGTTATTATCTAGTTACAGGCCTATTGAGAGTCTTTGTAGAGTAATCCGAGGCCGAGAGCGTCGTTTCCCTCTAGCAATCGACGATGGTGTTTTCGAAATTGCACAGATTTATTTTTCTTCGATTAATTACACAGGCCCGGTGTGCTTGTCATGCGATGACACCAAGCTCCTGCCCGCTCTCAAAACCTACTACGATACAAGTACAAAACTGTGGTATTTGCTTGGCGGAACTACGGGCGCCATCGCTGTTGCAAGCACAGAAGAACTTACGTCAATTCTGAAGGATGGGAAACTTTCCAAGGCTTCGAAGGTACGATCCTTAAACTAGCGCTGGACTTGGGCCTAATCCCTATTATAGCTTCGGCTCTGGGTTTTACAGGTCCCATTGCCGCATATACCCCCTCTTGCCATTGCTGCACTACCAATTGCCTCAAATGCTACGACCCAGTCACTTATTGGCTACTTGAAACTTGTCATTCAAGGCCTACTTGCCCGAGGAATACATGTCATTTCGTATGCTACGGATGGCAGCGCAATCGAACAAAATATCCAGGAGTCACTCTTTATGTCCATGGATAAATACCGACACTATACTGTCCCGCATCCTTCACGGCGCCTTCCCAACAGCCTATCTACTCCAGACCCCTTGGACTTCAAACTAGGTCTCTTAGACGGCAAGACCAAGGATAATCCATGTGTAATCATCCAGGATAGTAAACACGCACTCAAAACATTGCGTAATACCCTATACTCAGGTGCTCGGCTTTTAGTAATGGGTTCCAGGACACCAATGTATTCTCAAGTTCGCGACATTGCTGAAGATCCCGATTCAACCCTCCATCGTCGCGATGTCGAAAATAACGATCGGCAGGACGATGTTTCCACGGAATGTGTATTCAACCAGTTCACACTTTCATTCGTAGTCAAAAAACGACCCCAGTACCTTGGCTTAGCAGTCTATCTATACATAGCAGGTGAACTCGGTGATGCATACCAGAGCCGACACATTTTGCACGCAGATCGGCTGTGGATGGTACTTCGAGCAAAATTCTTCTTCGATTTCTGGCGACAATTTCTCCTGGACTCTGGCTACTTATTATCTCGATATTTCATCTCGCAACAGGCTTTCAACATCTTAACAACAATAATTGAGGGCTTAATCTTGCTCATCTATGCTTATCGTGACTATATGCCCGAGGGGACTCCCCTTTTACCCTGGCTGCACTCGAGTGAAGCCTGCGAACACTTTTTTGCCGAAATGCGAAAGCTTGTTCCAGACTTTACATACCTTGACTTTATTTTCTCTGTGCCTAAACTTCGTGTTCTGCTCCGCGCATCCTATCGAAACAGTCCCGAGTTTTCCGCAGCATCGACAGAGCGTCAGAGGAAAGCAACTGGCTACCAGCATACATACATGGATTCAACAAATGTTGACTTGTCACTTCTAGCTTGCTTCCCAACAGACGGCGAGATTGCAGAAATTGCATATATTGCATACCGCGAGGCGATTCTACTTGCTCAGGCAGTGAATATACTTCCCGATGACCTGGTCCCTGCAACAGCGCTGGACCATACAAGTACATTTGATCAATCTGAAGAAGATACAAGCCCCGAGTCCAACACAGGTGTGGCAGAAGACTTATCATCAAGTGAAGCGTTTCAAGAGCTAGTTGAGCTTGCAGATGCCCACGACCTTCCGCTTGAATCAATTTCTATTCAACGCGATAACTTAGTGTATGCTAATGCGGCTCTTCAAACCGAGGCCACGGCTCTCATGTAAGTGGACAAAATCTCTCTAATTGTTCCCAAATGGCTGATAATATTTTCCTGCCACGGTGTTTTAGTGACAACCTTCCCCCCGAAAACGATGCCGATGTACTGCTTGACCGCACAGCCGTTGAGGAACATACAAAATCGACCACAGAAATGTCTGACCCCAACTTTCTTGAGTCACAAATTCAAGATATGAATAGCGAAACCTTTCCCCAACAACGCTCTTTGGTCGAGCTCAACTTTGATATCCTACTGCAGATCCGACAGCGCCATCAAAATCCACGCGCACTCAAGAGTAGCAAAAATTATGCAAAATTTAAGGCAGGCGTGAGCATATATTGTAGTCACTCATCGTCAACACTGATTATTGATATACGATCATACATAGCTACTAGGTAAAACTGCCTCCCAACAAGGGGAGGTCCTTCCAGGCTCATTGGCTACCCCGCACGCATCGGAAGGACTATCAACAGAGACAAGTCACGCAGCGCTAGCTCGCTCGTTCTTGCAGACATTGCGCGATCATGAGCTTAGTAGTCATAAGATCTCCCCCCGCCTACAACGCTGGATTGTAAGTGGGGGTGAGACGGATGGACAATTCAAGGGCAACACAGCAAATGCTAAAAAAGCCGCAGAGACCCGTGCAGACTCCGTAAGTAATGTTTCAAGTTCGCTACTTTACCAGAAAAACGTTGTAAATAACCGAATTCTTGATAGTATGTCAAACTTCGACGCGATTGCTTGCGGAAACGCGGCATTCCCAGGCTACTCGAAGATATTGCCACGGCACGAATTACTATCATTGACCCAATCAAACCCGGGACTTTTGTCTGGATTATGTTGGAAAAGCAAATTATGCTTGGACGAGGTAAGTCTTGACTCATATTTATGCAGAAAAACTCAAACTGGATATTACAGTTATGGCTATATACATCAAGGAGGGCGGATACAATGGGATGAACCTATGGGTCCCCCAGACCACTCATCTCGGGCACATCTCATATGTCGCAGTCCAAACCTATCAGAAGGTTGCATCGCGGGCCAAGTATCGTGCTATACATCTTGGTCGGCCAATGGAGATCCCGTACTACCAACTTGTACCGACAAACGAGCTCTTGATGCGCGTCGGCTTCGTAAACACGCCAGGCTCGGAAACTGAGGACATCGAATTGAAGGATCGCCACATTCTCGACGAGAGAGATGAATTGGCGCGTCTTTTACCCGAACTAGAGAAGGCCGGTATACCACGAGTGGGTTCAAAAGCCAGAACGGGATCGTAAAAGGAAAATATGTATATAGATATAGATATGTACATTTAAGCGCCGGGCGCATACGGCCCGAGGCATCGTTCAACTTCCGGACATGGAGGGTTTGGGCTCCGAGGCATCCGCGGGTTCCGGATATGAGTCATATAGGTGGCCGCCGAAAAGCTTCCGGATATGAACACTAGTAGGAGGCCGGATTTCCGAAGAAGCCTCCCCCGGGATAATCGGGGGTCCTCAGTCGGGTAAGGTATAGTCACGGGCTCACAAGCAACACAGAACGTGTCCCAATAGCATTCTGAAGCACGGAATTAAGCATGCACGAAATCAGGTAGCTGCGGAGTTTGATGATTAAATTATGGGTTAAAATAAAATAGTTTTGATACATACCCTCCAAATCCAGCAAGGAAGACAAGCGATACGATAGCGTAAGGCAAGTCATAATGTTCCTGTATTGAAGGGAGATTGGCTCCGGTGGCTGTATCGTTTAGGCCTACAGCAAAAACACCCATACAAGCCTAAAAACGAGAGTGAGACATGGGTGTCACTGCCGCCTTGTTATAACTTGTACATACTCCAAGAAGATATAAAACTTTGTCATCGATGAAGATGTTCCCAACCCGAAGGCCTGAGTCTATGGCTAAATCGATCGAGCCGCTTTCTCCTCGGCTTGAGTCGATTGTATGAGCGTCAAGGTCTGGGGGACCTGGGTTCAAGAAGTACTGTTGGTCGCCTACCAAGTGGCCGCTGAATGTGCCATAATGAGAATCGGAGCGTTCAAGCGGTCGGTCGTGGTCCAAAATCGGGAGCGTTTCAACTTCTGCTTGGCAAACAACTGTCTGGCTCATCTAGATCACGGTTACAGTACCAGATGAAAGTGCAAACGAAGATGGAGGTGGCCCAAAAGTCCAGTGGAGGTCAGTCGGCCGAGACATTAAATACCAATGACAGGGATAGTCGTACGTAAGGGGTCACAATATTATGGCAAATTCGAAACCGGCCATATTCGTGGTGTCATCTGTAATGATTGAGATTTGATTATAGTTCTTGGGGCACGACAGTTTAAACGCAAGACAGGAAGCACAGAATTCCTCTCACGGCTCTGACTTGATTTTCGATTCAGTCAATTCGGTAGCCAGTCCTGGATCATGCCCTTCACATGTTGTCACGATGACACGGGCCGGAACCCAGTTTGGCACGCTCTGAGCCCAAGCTTGGATTGTGGGGATTGCGGGGATGGTTCTCGTGGTCTAGCGCCGATCCTGGTAATATTTATTCAACACAAATGTAATTATTATACCTAAAGAAGTAAATTCAAATGTGTCAGGCCCGATGTTAGACGTCCAGTCGCGAATCATTCGCTGGTCAAGGCATCGACTATCCAGGAATTGTCAACAAGAGAATCATTCGAAAAATCTCAGAGTAGAAAACTCACGCTGATCTTGATACATTTGTTGTCGCATGGGGTCTATTTGGATCAGTCGCTCCGTAAGAGTTCTACATTCCCGCAGGAGGTCAGGTTTCGCGGCCGAATCGTGACTGGCTAATAAAGACTTGTAGTGCACAAGTGCTTGTAGTGGCCCTACAAGTGGTTCAGAAACGACTTAACGAGAAGGCACAATGACTTACATTTGCTATCAGACCCAACCTCCACAACAAGCTCTTCAATTGAGCTGATCTCAGATTTCACGGTTACGGCGTCATCTCCTTCACACACTTCAAGTTAATCACCTAACACCTCAAGAACCGAGGTGTAGCAGCCCACCTTTCCCAATAAGCCATCGGTGGTACAGCCAAGCGCTCTGATCGCCCGGGTCTGTCCACAGAGCATTCCTCACAAATTCAAACTCTGTGCAGCTCAACATCAGTGTCACTTGGGCTTGAAGCTTTCTGTTCACCTTCAGATTTAGCGGCCGCTTCTAGCTCTGGGCAATCTCTCCATAGTACCCCAAATACCTTCGTCCGTTGATGCCATGCACTAAAATTGGAAAAGTTCTGTTCTATCTTACGAGTAGTGTATGCCAATTCAGATTCGGGGGATCGACGATCAGGCTCGGGCACCGAGGCCAAAACGTAGCGTCTATAGTTCCAAGCGTGGAAATTTCTTGAGTCTCTGTCCAGCATTTTCTCGACGATGGCAAGTTCGCGTGCCCAAATGCTCGATTTCCACGACTTTTCGGCCCCCTCTGGACCATCTGGAATATTTTCCAAGCACCAACGGCGGTGGTTCCAGAGCCAGTAGACCTTGGGGTGTACTTGCAGTGCAGCCAAAGTCAACGAAAGCTCACCATCTACAGCCTTGAATACTTCTTCAGGAGAGCTTGCCGAACCGCGAGTTATAGATACTCGAAATTGCACCGATGTGACCATATCTTACCTTTTCGGGAAAATGCCGTCCGCTAATACTGTTCTTCGAAAATTCCATGCAGTATACAGTTCCGGATATAGGGCTAATAGAGTTGTGGTCGCTTCAAGTGATTCCTGGCTTAAATCTTCCTTGGATCTCTGGAACGAAACAAATCCTTTAAGTTCGAACCCGCCAGTGCATAACGTAGCTGCTCACGCGATCAAATACATCTTTTTCGATTGAAACCAATCTGTCAATCTTTACACGCTCCCGCTCCTTTTGCGCTTTTATAGCCTCTTCTGTTTGCTTGATGCGCTTGATACCGTGCTCCTACCAAGCCATTGAATAATAGACTCGGATCAGACCAAATCACCCAACCATTATAAGTTAATCAGTTAAAAATTTCGATATTGTCGCTCAAACTTTCGTGGTCAACGGGATCGTCGCGGTAGTCAGGTCCCACTTTGGAAAGAATTAGAAAGAGCTGATAAATAAGCGCCCAAGAATAGCATTGACCGAGTCGATACTAATGATTATAATTACTAGCGATGGTGGGTGCGGCTTGTGCAGGATTGAGAATACCTGATATACAATCGCAGGCATAGGCACAATTGCTACCAATTTGAGCGATACGAACCCCACCACCCGGCCTGGCCGAGTATATATTCAGTAATTTGTAACTTACGTGGCCACATAGTCTACAGGTGACCGAACCAATGGTCCCCGCCAATCGGAACGAGTCGGCGAACAGATAAAATGCCCAGGATCAACCACACTCGACGATTAGCCGGGAGGCTTTCAGTGAAATGAAATTAACCAGTTCCCTTTTTTGGGATCCCTTTGTGACCATTTTCGGATTTCTCTAGTCTCATTTGAGTATCCCTTAGATTCTACTTTTCGAGTTATCGAAAACAATCGTGATAATGCATCAAATCTTCTCTGAGACGACCCGGCCACATGGGCGCCAGCTTCCAAGAAAGTTCGCCACCTTCATCGGCTGAACGGGCGCAGTGATCTATGCCAGAGCTCAAAACTCCAACGATTTACATGTATGTGGGTATCACTTTCCTCTTGTCTCTCTCGGTCACGCCTCTCACCATGTCTGGCTATTTCACCTCGCGTATTTCAGGCGCGCCAAAACGCATCTTGTATGCACACAACGAACACAGTGTGGTCGAGACTGCCGGGATGATTGCTCGCGACATGGCATTGCATGGCTACCTTGAAGAATCAGCAATGGTCATCGCTCCCATCTGGAACTCGGCTGTCCAGGGTTATACAGACTTCTCACTTGCTTTTGTCCGAAATACTCTCTCTAACTTTGGTCTGGATTTAATCTGGAAGGGCGCAAATTTTGTTCCCCCAGGGCTTGATAAATGGGAGTCTGCATTCGATGTTTTGAAATACAAAGACGAGCTGATAGAGATACAACAACGAAAGTACTTCTGTTTCGGTGCAAACCCGGGACACGAATCGGGTCCCAATGAGGTGCTTGGTCATTGCTCCTGGCAGGTTATACGGGATATGTTAATGGTTTGGGAAGATCCAGGTAAGCTCAACAGTTTATCTACTTATAGCTTGACGTTAAATATGATCAGATACGCATATAATGTACCTTCCTTCTCAGAGGACGGAGCTTGATGCACTCGTGCGCCTGGAAGCGTATATCAACCAAGGACTATCAAACACCCCTGCAGTCGAGGAATACAGACCATGTATACTGGGACTCGAGCTATCTCTGAAATATGAAAGGTCCCAGTTAGCGCACGAGTTCCTTGGCACAATAGCTACTCAGATAGCGGGCGCAGGCCCCCTCGCAAACCCAATTCTTCGAGACCTTGCACTCACTCCTCGAATTGGCCATATAGTGCGCAACAATTCCTGCCTTAAGCACGCGACCAGACTCAATAGATCCAGGGCCCAAACAATTGCCTTTGAGACCGCTCAATCAATAGATTCAAGGTTTCGATGGGGAGAGGCTCGTCCTTATGCAGCCCTTTCTTGGGAAGCTTTACTCTCCGAGATCGAGATATTGGAATCCAAAGCATGGAACGATGAACATGAGCCGTATCTACCATTTTTCCGCCCGCCAGCAAGCATAGAGCAAATCACACGAGTTGAACAGAAATTAGGAGTCACACTACCACAAGACTACAAGGTATGCTCAAAATCTTTAATACGTCTCTTGAACAATTTTTCATTTTACCTTGTTTAGGAATTCTTAACAATATCAAACGGTCTTGGTTCATTCAATCGATACGATGTTGCCCCGCTGCTATCGGTTGACGAGATATTTTGGGACACAAGATACGACGGACTCAAGGCCGAATATCGCCGGTTCGAGTCCGATTCACTCATTTCCCAACTCCCATCCTTAAATAGAATACTTCAAGTGACTGACACCGACGAGGACCAATACTTATACTGGTTGTTGATCGAACCCTCCCTTATTCAAGAGGCAAGAGAGTCAGTAGGGGAGGATGGACCTGACGAGTGGCTTGGGGCCACCTACGCTGCCTGGGACCCACAACTTACTCACCGTGGTAGCTTTAGGCAGGTGTAATTCAATAGCAATTTTATGTTTACTTACTTTTTAACTCAGAGTAATGATGGAACGTCGTTTGGCAGGTTTGATCAAGGACGAAGAGACTCAATAAAGCCCCATGTGTGGCAAGACTTATTGTGAAACTGCACAGTTGGGGTCTACTACTATCTCTTGCAAGTATTTACTGAGAATCCGCGCAATTCAAATAGTTTGCTATATTTGGTAAATGTTGGGATTACGAGCACAGTTGTGTGTCTAGTTTCTGTACCAATCATCCTTGAGAGTGACTCACCCTGACCCTGACGGTGGCGTGATTAGTCATCATTAAGATGCCTCTCGGTACCGCGCTGGTGCTAGTTTCTCATTCTACTTTCACATATAAATACTCACGGGCTCCTCCTTGCTTTGAATCAAAACACGGTCCATCGAAACTGCGCATTCTGTGAATATGTCCTCTAATAGTAACTCTTCGAATAATCGTCGTGGTCGAGGTGGTCGTCGAGGTGGACGTGGAGGAAGGGGTAATAACGCAACATCCAATGGGACAGTGCGATCATCCCCTGCTGCTCCAAATGGTTCTGCCAACTCGAATAAAGCAGCACCTACACCTGATACTACTAGCGCCGATTCTGACGAAATGATCTGCTGGATCTGCGCTGAACCTGTCAAATTCTACGCACTATCTGAATGTAATCATAGAACATGCCATGTTTGCGCACTACGACTCCGGGCTTTGTATAAACGCACCGATTGTACGTTTTGCAAGGTGGTTCAAATTTATCGATCAATGGGTGGCGAGGTGGCTCACCTTTGCCTTATTAGCATCCTCAAGTATCGGTTATATTCACAACGTCAGCGACAAAGGGTTACTCAGACTTTACGCCAAACGACATTCCATTTTCCGATCCTAAACTTCAAATATCTTTCGAAACGAAAGAAATGATGGAGGATACAATGATCCTACTCCGGTTCAATTGTCCTGACGCGGATTGCGATGTCATTGCTCAAGGCTGGGGCGACCTCAAATGGCACGTAAAAGAGAAACACGATTCGATACTGTGGTAAGCATAATTTTTAGATATGTTAAAGAAAAATCCTTTATTTTTGGCTGCAGTGATCTGTGTATTCGTCACAAGAAAATCTTTGCCCATGAACACACGCTCTACTCCCCTGTCACGTTTAGTCTTCATATGCCATCGGTCCATACTCGCCGGTTCAGTGCTCAAGAAAAAGCTAACGCGAGTTTACCTGATATTGTCCATCCAATGTGTCAATTTTGTCGGGAATGCTCCTTTGGTGATGATGAACTCTTTGCGCATCTACGAGAGCATCACGAGGAATGCTTCGTCTGCAAGCGAGAAGGGGTCAGAGACCAATAGTGGGTACCAGCATTTATCCGCCATTATTCCCCTCTCATAAATTCTAGCTTTCGTAATTATGAGCAGCTTGAACAACATTTCAAAGAGCGACATTATCCCTGCACCCATCCCACATGCCTCGAGCAAAAGTTTGTCGTATTCGCCACTCAACTCGATCTTCAGGGCCATCAGGTGGATGTCCATGGAGAACAAATGTCGAGTCGGGATCGGCGAGATGCACGTCGTGTTGATCTTGCTTTTAGCTCCGGAACTCGAGGTGGTAGAGGTCGAGGCGGCCGGGTGCAAGTGAATGAAACAACCGAAAGCAGAGCAAGAGAGCCTCCAGCACAAGCTACGACCCAACCACCTCCGCAACCAGGTCCCCCTCCAGGTCGAGGAAGTCGACGTGCTGCATTCGGCGCCTCTTTAACGGTCGGAGGGCCTAGTGCACAAAATGGATCACCGGCTTCTCAACAGGGGCCACCTCGACCCCCTCCTTCACGGACACCTGATCCTGATGTTGATCCCGAGACATTAGAGTAAGCATGGTAGTTCATTCGCAGAAGTTTTCTTTTTTCTCATTTGATAACAGGCAACACAATCAATTCCTCAGTCTTTTGGATTTGTATGCGTCCACAAACGGCGCAACAGCGATTCGAGGCGCGATTAGATCGTACAAATCGAATGAATCGAGCGCAAAGGACATGCTTACAACCATTCGTACCGTGTTGGACGATAACATGAACGCAATGTCAACTTTAGTCAACGGTCTGGTTCCTCTATTTGACGAAGAAAAACGTGGTGATATCCTCAATGCATGGAATGGCATGAAGATCGAGGTAAGTTTGTCCTTGGTCACCAAGTAATGTGGTCCAACTAGAGCTCCATCATTAGCAACGAGATCAATTCCCATCTCTTACACCTACCTCTCTTGGATCTGGTTTTGCTGATATCGCAAGTGGCCGGGTTTTAAACGTCAAGCATTCAACTCGATCATCTGGTTCCCGAGCGGGCTCATCATCTCGTTCTACTGGTGCAGTATGGGACCGTGTCGAACGGGTTGCAGCTGGGCTCGGTGGGCCTACTCCCGCATTGCAATCCAGTGCCGCTCCCAAGCCTATCAAGCCGAATCCTTTCCCTCCGCTTGGTGGTGGTGCCGGTGGTGGTACTTCGCGGTCCGGTGCCTCGAGCTCGTCTACTCCATGGAGTGGCAGTGCGACGACACAAAGTTCACAACACATTATTATAGCACCTGCAAGAGCGCCCGAGCCGGTGAAGAATAATGCAGGAAGGCCCCCACCTATAACCAGCTCGAGTGCGTTCCCTGAACTTCCGAGCTCATCTGCCTCGAGAGCTGCGATCCCGAAGATGAGCGGAAACCAATCTTTGAAGAGGATCACTGGCGAATCTCCTGCTCTCGGTAGTGTATGGGGTGGAGGCTCAGAGAACAACACTCCTACAATCGAAGAACCGGCGCCTGCAACGAATGCTGGCGGGAAAGGGAAGAAGAAGAAAGGAAAGGAAACGTTATTCACATTGGGCTCGTTCCCTAACTAAACTCCATAATTTGGTCGGCGAGCATACATTGTACTCTGGGTGATATTACGATACAGTAAATTGCAGCTTTGCTTTTACCAGCCTTTCCAAGGAACCCAGACATCGACGACTTTGCTACCCTTACTCTCGTCCTTTGAGTCGACAATGTAGTACCACGGGTGTCCGGCTGCGGTAAGGCAGGCATGTTGGCCGACGATCGCTTGAATTTGTACACTTAGTAAACGCAAAGCTGGTGAGCTGCCGTCGAACTTACCCACTACATCCCCAAGCCTCAGGATATCATGCTCTTCCTCCGGGGCACACTTGTTGGTTCTGGTTAGTATACCATGTTCTTGGCTAATCCTCCCAAGCGTCCATCCCGTTTCCCGCGGCCTCCATACGATCCTTTCGCCTTCTCGCAAAATGTTCACCACCTTTCCAAACCCAGGGATTGGCCCGCTATCCTTGCTCATGCCAATTGCACCGACATCGCACATGGCTTCATCGCCATCCCCACGACCCGTATAGTAAGACGCAATACTTGCAAGAACGCGTTGAGATACGTCTTCGTCCCTGACCAAGTTAGTCGCCAATTGCTGAGAATCCAACATAGGGTAATTTCCGGCATGTAGTTCGATTGCACCGTTCAGTGGGTTAGGAACTTGGATGTTATCCCCCGACACGGCGTGCGCGGTGGGCGTTGCGCCTACCGAGAGTACAAACGCCGGCTCAGGTAATCCGTGTGCGTGGTATTTGGGAATCGCTTGCCCCGCCGCGGCATTTACAGCTGACAACTCTGTGTGCAAGTTCGAAGCGGCTTGATCTTGGGATGTCGATGCGTACGAGTGGCCTGCGTGCGCATAGAACCCGTGGACAGAGACAGAGGCGGAAGGAATACACGTATCCAGGAGTCCGTTGAGTTCTGTAGAGAGTGGTGTTACACCTGCTCGTCTGGACGATGGGCTAACGTTAAGAGATTTGGTTATCGGGATTGGGGAGAGTGTGGACTTTACTTTGTGCCAACGTCTAGCTTGATAAATATGTTCCATCGTGAGAGTGATGGGTTTGTGGTCGGGTGCTCGCGATCGAAGGCTTCCAGAGCTCGGACTTGGTATGGGTGGTCTACCATTAGTCGAAGGACGGCCCCGTAGGTGGATAAAGCCGTTCGGAACATGTGGAGGTCTGCTATTTTCGCCGGTGATATCGGAAGACCGTACAAAATCTCAAATGTTTTTCTTATTTTAGACCCAGGGGAAGTAAGGAAGGCTAAGAATAGAATGACTCACATCGTTGACAGTGCCATCCGCAACGAGCCCGGCATGCAAGATACCCCAAGCCTCCGTAAGAGTGGAAACGACGACAGAATGAGTCTCCGAAGCGGACGACTTGAGTTGCAGACGGATGCCTTCAGCAGTCTACAGGCCGTCAGTGGTGCGAATCTAAACCAAATGGACCCGAGAAGGAAAAGTGACCTTGTGCGTTTTCACATGTGCGCGAAACCCGGTGCCTAACTTGAGGGCTCTCTGGTGCATCCGAGCACAGTTTTCTGCAAATGTTGCTCGGTCGATTACGAGTGCCGGTGTCCGTAAATGAGTAAGGGATTTTCCTCTAAATTCAGAAACGAGAGCCTCTTTGTCTGGGAGATTGATGTATGCATGCGGTGTTAGGGTTTGAGGGGGCAGCCCGGGTGTGAAGAGATTGATATGGTGACCATGTGAGTGGTGCTTTCGAGACATTTTTAATTACTGGCTGTCCCTTGTGGGTGGTGGAGTTTAAACGTGAGGTCGTACAGCAGCTGGGACCATTATGTATGCAAGTGCAACTCGGTAGGCGCTGACGAGCAAGCGCCAGCACTGCCACATCACAACAACTTGTCCGCGTCTTCAACGATGCCAGTCACCGTCGATCCTTCGAGCAATGCGAACGGAGTAGCCAAGCCCGGCGCCAAGGGAAAGTCGAAGAACCAGTTCCGACGAGCAAAGAACAAGGCTAAGAAGGAGCAACAGCAAAATGAACCGGCAGCGACATCCAAGGTCAAGGTTAGTGTGGCATTCCTCCATTGAGAAGTCTGAATTAAATACTATTATTTCAACAAATATATAGTTTGAGGAAGAGTCGGATAGAGGGATGGATGTAGATGGACAGAGTGATGTCGAGTACGTGTCTGAGGCGATTGACGTTAAAGCACCTGGTCTGGAAGCCTTCTCCAACGTTTTTGCCCGTTTCCAGGCAGACGAATCCTCTACAGACGTATGTATCCTATTCAACAGTCTAGTCTATCTGCTTAATAGTACCACAGGTTAAAGAAGAAAAAGTTGCGACCAAGGGAGATATCATCTATTCCGATGAGGAGATGCCCTCGGACGACGAAGCCTCGGACAACGAGAAGAAGACCATGTCCAAGCGCAAGCAGAAGAAAATGGCTCGACTCTCAGTGGCCGAATTAAAACAGCTCGTCAAGAAACCCGAAGTCGTCGAATGGACCGATGTTTCTGCTTCCGACCCGCGATTGCTCCTCCACCTCAAGTCTTATCGCAACACCATTCCCATTCCTGCTCACTGGTCTGCAAAACGTGACTACCTCCAAGGGAAGCGTGGTATTGAAAAGCCTCCGTTCCAGCTTCCCGCATTCATTGCCGATACCGGAATTGCCACGATGAGAGACGCGGTCAAGGAAAAGGAAGCAAACATGAGCTTGAAGGCCAAAACTCGTGAGCGCGTCCAGCCTAAGATGGGTAAGATCGATATCGACTACCAAAAGCTCCACGATGCATTTTTCAAGTTCCAGACCAAGCCTCCTCTGACTGGATACGGTGAAATGTAAGTTTTGATCGGTCAACCAGTCAACTCAAGCAACCTAGCTAAACTCGTTTGGCAGGTACTACGAGGGAAAGGAGTTTGAGACTTCATTAAAAGAAAAGAGGCCGGGTGATCTTTCCGCTGAACTCGTGGAAGCGCTTTCAATTCCACCTCTAGCCCCACCACCCTGGCTGATTAGTATGCAAAGATTCGGTCCACCACCGAGTTACCCCACGCTTAAAATCCCAGGACTTAACGCTCCTATTCCGGAAGGGTAAGCTATTCGAGAAACATGTTTATATTCTGGGTCTCACACCTGAATTGCAGTGCACAGTGGGGTTTCCATCCTGGTGGCTGGGGTAAGCCTCCTCTGGATGAGTACAACAGACCGTTGTATGGAGACGTGTTTGGTGTATTGGCTAAACCAGAAGCCGAGGTCGGTTTGTGATCGATGTTAAGGGCGCTCATACTGACTGCGGTTCTACAGGAAACCGAGCCTATTGACAGAACGTTGTGGGGAGAGCTTGAGCCCGAGGAAGAAGGTGGATGGCGTTCAAATATCCTGAGACTTCGAGTACTTACTCCCCATCTTTAGATTCAGAATCAGAGGAGGAGGAAGAGGAAGAGGAGGAAGAGGAGGAAATGGAGCAAGATGAGGATGGCGAGGCTGCCCCATCTGCTGACGGATTACAGACGCCTTCAGGATTGGAAACTCCCTCTGGACTCACTTCAGTGGTGTCAACCGTACCCGGCGGAATCGAGACCCCCGATTTCCTCGAACTACGCAAGCGCGACTCTGGTGCCGTCGAAGCATCTTCTGGGCCAAAACAACTGTACCAGGTGGTGCCCGAGCGGCAAACGGCTGTGCGTGGACTTATGGGCAGCGAACGCGGCTACGACCTTGGTTCCATTGGGGCGACTGGAGCAGGCGTTCCTGTTCTGGGTGAAGAGCGATCGAGTAAAGTGAGTTGATTTTTTTCTGTCTGGCGTTGAATATTCACACTGACATTCCACAGCGCCGAGACGGGGTGGATGTATCAATCGATGCCTCCGAGCTTGAGGGGCTTACCCAGGACCAAATTCGAGCCAAATATGATGCCATGTCCCGAGGTAATGCTGGTGTACCCGGCTCTGCCAACAAGGAGGATTTCTCGGATCTTATTTCGAAAGAAACAGCAAAGCGCAAGGCCAAGGCCGAAGCGACCAAAGCCAAGGGCAAAGAGAAAGAGTTCAAATTTTGACCTCTATGCGCGAGTTTGCACACAGACAGATTTTGTACTCGTATATTAATTTGTTGCTATTACTAGGACTTATCTATTTCCCCGAATCACGTCGGGTCGTTGTAAGCAGCAGCTGTTGCGAATAAAACATGCGAATTTCTTCTTGATACAGACCGTGGTTATTTGATGCGTCAAATTAATCATGCTGGGAAGCCTGAGAGCCAGGAGCTGAAAGGTCTAGGTCATCGGGTGAATGGTGGCAACAGCGCAAAATGGATTATTGCGTCTGCTTATCACTAGGCTCCACAATAGCCAAAGAGGCTTACACAGCCCCCCCGTCTATTATCCAAGGGGCGGCGACGCAACAACACTCGCGCGTAATTGCCCGTATAAGCCCAGAAATGAGCATTGTTCAGTCGAATCATTAATTATGAACAACGAGTTTGAAGTTGTGTCTAACTCGAACGCACTGGCCAATCGCGCCTGAACCAGTATGAATACACTTTGTTTCTAGCTAACCTCTGGGGTATATCAAGTCCATGACTAGCGGCAGTTCCTCCAACGACACACTCGCCTACTTTTCACTACTCACTCTCGTTGCTCATTTACCAACAGGCTATGTCGATCCCAAAACATAATGTTCCTTGCTTTGCCCCGCCCGTTAATTATCGATACAAGATCGACCCGAATGTCGCGTGGGTTAGGTCGGCGCCTTCTCCTCCTCCTCCTCCTCCTTCCCCTCCTTCTGCCCCTATAGCTACTGGGCAATCGTCACCCCCACTCACCGATTCACCGAGTGTGACACCCTGGGGGACCCCCGTGCCGCTTTGGCGAGCCAACGACCGCGTATTGGTACAACTGCACCCTCCAAGCGGTGAATGGTATCATGCCACCGTTGTTGAAGTGCTCGTTCCTATTGAAGTCGATAACCTGTCCGAAGAGGAGGTCAATAAAATTCCACCTGTACGAATAGTTTCTAGAGACAAACGCGCGCATATACTCACCGTAAAGCCGAATTTCAGTCACGTCTGGCAAGGATACTGTGCCGGTACACAGTCAAACTTATTGAACCAGGTAATTTAGCCCCTTTTTGGACTGAGATCGAGGAGAGGTTCTTAGTACCGGCGTGCCTTGAGGGGGCGCTGATAGACAACGTGGTCAAGTTTGAGGTTAGTGTGTCTACCTCTATACGAAATATCCAGTGATTGATGGCGGGTGTTGTAGATGAACGAACGAGTTTTGGTTCGATTTTCCAACGGGGAGAAAGCATATACCCATGAGGGATATATTTCCTACGTTTTCGGAGACAAAATCATTGTAAGCCAACGACCTTGTGGATCAAGAAACGAGCTCTTTATTCACGCTCTCTCGATTTTTCAGCGAGATAAGCATATGTGGCATGTTGTGCCCCGGCTTTACCAAGTCTATATCGATGAACTGGCGACTTCTGGATGCTGGACTGCAGAGTCGATTATCAAGGTTGGCTCTCAAAGTCCCGAAGAGGCAAACATTCTTCCAGCCCCACTTTTGATTGTCCCTTCCCAAGATTACGAAACATGGCTGATGGAGCAGTCTTGAAAGCAATGATATGCAGTGGTGAGCAAGTCTGAGTCCACTTGATCCCTAAGGCTTTAACTGGGCTAAGTACAATCAAATAAGGATCTGGCTGTTTCAACTGAAAGAATGGACATATCTTCGTGTATCTCGTGCAATGTGTTTTACTGATTAATGATATCCGGATTTATTGAAGCGAATGAGTATAACTGGATAGGAGGTTCATATGGGTTAAAACTAGAGGATGAAATAGTCACATTAAACGATCAACCCTCAGCTTCTGTAGACATAGGTAAATATCTAAAGGCCTGTCATGCTCTTTAGGTGGGCTGCCAAATCCCTCCCGCTTTATTGGTTCATCACTGGGCCCACCGACAATATGATGAGAGAAATGGCCTTTGTCAGGATGTTTAACGCTAAACGGGCATTCTTGCCTGGGATGCTTAAAGGCTAATTTACAGCATAGTACATTGGTCCCTCCCTGGTTACCGTCGTCCCGTCGGAAAACTGACAAACTTAATAGCACGGTAGTACTAAAAGTACTAACATGCGATGGTGAGCAAGTTTGAGGATATCTAGGCCCGGTGCCTCAGCCGACCGGTCCACATGTCCGAACAACGTTTCAGTTGGTTCAACTAAAACCGCGTAGATGACCTTATGTATCATGCGTCTCACTGATCCATATACAAAATCTAACCTCTCAAATTGGGTATGGTGTGGTCAAATAGGATCCCAATGGATTAAGACTGAAATCATTACTAAATAGTAAGGTACCAGGCTCCAGTCTGAGATCATGATCATCCAAGCTCCCCCTGATTATTGCGACTTCACCTACGCCCCAGGATACATTGCCAAGGCACTTGTGTTGTATTGCTTTATGACTGGACAGCCCATCGATGATATAATAGGAGAGATGTTTTTGTTGAAAAAATTCGATGCTGGGCCAACCATCCCAGCTTGGGAGGCTTGAAGACTGATTGAAAATAAGTGTGTTAGAATTTCATCGTTGCACTACGCATATACTGGACCTACGCAAAACAGAATAGATTATTGCCCTCTAAGAGGTTCTTGGCATTATAAGCACCACCAGTAAGATCATCCAAGTTGGCTCCTGCAAAACTATTAGGTTTCCCCGTCTGCTTGATAATCAGATGATAGGAAACATGTCAAGTTTGAACACAACTCACGTTTCCACCAAACGAAAAGAATTGAGGGTATCCAGCGGCAACCTTGGCCATATCCGGGAATATATGAGTAAAAAGACCATAGTCATCTGGGCGTCGATACCAATTCTCGGGAATACGCTAATGCAATCAGGGACCAATTCAGCATGCTAGGCATTTACAAACTTTACATACGACTAACATACCTCCTGCCCAGGTTGGTACGAAAGGTCATCTCCATCTCCAGTCACACCATAAAACGTTTTCAGAACACCATGGTCAAGGAAACCATCCGGACGCTCAGCCGAATGATTAGATAACAATGCAGGTGACAAGAAATGCGTGAGTGTTGATACAAAAAGACCAGCAAACTATCAGCATGTGTTAGTACTTGGTGACTTTAGGCTAGTCTCTGATAACGCACTGGAGAAGTAAAGTAACTTAAGGTAACAAAATGTTAAACAACATTCTGAAGGAGTCAAGACACACTTACTGTGGGTTACTGTACAGATGATGTTAGTTTAGCAATGGGCTACTCATGCAGAATTGAAGCTGATCGCTCACGTCGAAATAGAATTCTCCCGGGTCCACCCTCGATGCTTTGCCATTACCTCCATATCAAAACTCGCGCCCTTGCCCTCTGTATGTGTATTTATTTGTTAAGGAAGCGGGCCTAAGACTTTTGATATCTTACCTGGAATTAGATTGTAAAGTTTCTTAAAGTGCATCATGTTGAGGGTAATGCTGTCGCCACCATTCGTGTATGCGTCCCCGCGTGTGGGAGAGGCATCTCCCTCCATTTGGTTGTGAGTACCGCTCAGACCCGGCGGGGGGTCGGGACCACCTACGACTAGTTAATCATTCGATCTACCACTATAACCGTACTGCCACATACCAATAGACATAGTTTGGCGTGGGATGTCACCTCCGTGTGCGACTATACCTCATTAGTACCATGTCAGGTGCTATATCGCAGGATTACCTACTTCCTTGCACTGTAAAAATCGTAGCTGCATCTGTTCCCATTCCAAATACGTCGTTACTAGCGTAAACAATTTGTTCGAGTGTCGCCTAGAGATAGGGATGCTGTTTAAAGCACGGCAACACAGCATGTAAATTTTACTCACCACACCACTACGAGGGATGAAACCATGGTTCGCCAAAGCCTTTTTTAATTGAATTAATACTACATAGAACCGCCCAATGTGTGCATACATACATTTAATCCTGCGCATGGGCCCTGCAAAGTGTGAAAATAAATGATAACCCTCGTAGTTGAATCCAAGAGCTACTTACTCGTCGATCGTTAGGGCCGGGTGGTCGAAACTCATGCTCTCCAGATACATCGATCTTTTGCTTCACTGGGTCAAAGCCAGTAACGCCTTGGCGCTTGGTATGTGAGCCTGAGCTCGCAAAAGGACATCCGCTGCCGCCGGACCCACTACTAGTAGGGAAAGCGGCGGAGGTGGCGACAAGGGCAAGGGAGAGCGTGAAAAACGTAGTCCGCATGAGTACCAAAAGCAAACGGAGAGAGGGGGGACGACGAAATAGGCAACACTCATACTGGCAGATTTTATAACAGGCATGAATACAAGCTATGCTGGATTGGGATTTTACCACGTGTTAGTATAACCGACTAGACGTCAGTTCAAAATGAAATTAGACCCGACGGATTCAGTGGCCTGTTGGTTGACCCGAATTACGAACATCTGAGAAGACAAGTAGGTTTGACAGCTGCTCGATGCAGTTTCAAACGAAGGGCTTAAAAATTCATGAGAAGTGTTGGGAATCAAGCTGCACCGCACGCATACATAGACTTGCAACCGTAGATATGTTGCGCTTTATTCCTACAATGTATAAATACCGCTTTAATCTATCAAACTAGGGTAGACTTATCGTTAGGTACCTAATGAATTATCGACCAATTATCCCAAGGATTGCTAGAGGTCGCTATACGTACTATTGGCAGTGTGTCACAAACACGAGGTCCGAATACGTTATGCGCTATCTACCAAAGGGTTGAGCTGACGCCTAGCTGTCAACTAGTCTGAGCTTCAGGTAGGTTCTGAATGGGAGTTTTCAGTGTCGGCGTTCTGAGACTGAGTAGGAACAAACTATTCTATTTGAATAAAAAGAGTCCCGACGTTCTTGAGAACCAGAAGACCACTATATTGATAATAGGCCCGGGGGGGGGTCTAGGTGCCGTACATTTACATACACACCGGTCGCAAGCAGATTCACTTGAGATTGGGTACAGTATCACGACCCCATGATATTCCGAGTCCTTATGCAAACAACAGTGGAGTAAAATAAATGCTCCCTGTCAGGCTCGAACTGACGGCCTTTGGATTTGGGTAACTCATACCAAGAAAGTTACTCATACGCAAATATGAGACCAACGCTCTACCAACTGAGCCAAGGAAGCGTTCACGTGACACCACTGGGGTGGCGCTTGAATTTGTTCAATCTGCTCCACTGCTGATCCACTCGATACATGATACAAGTAGTAAAAAGGCTGGCAAAAGCTTTCGGTTTCAAACCAAGTCATTCAACACAACACGGGATACGGTAAATTGGGAGAGACCAGAGAACAAAGCAAACGGAGAAACAAGTCGGAAGATGAGTTTAGAGATGGATAAAAGGGATACAGTATCGAGTGCAGGATAGGGATCTAATGCAGCGCGAGTAAGGACAGAGACGATTAGGGGGTATCTAGAGGTGATTCTATGCGAGCGAGCCAAATCGGGCAGTGCGTGAGGTTATACAGTGGCCCTGCGCGCTACTCCTTCGAACTAAAACACACACGAATGATTAATGTGTATTTTACATTTAGATACAAGCTTAGGAAACTCACCACTTCCTTGACGTCCTTTCTTGGAGTCGCGCCAGCTTCGTAATCCAAGCAGTAGCATAGGAACAATGCATCAGTCCTAATTCGCAAACGTCAATCATCTCACTCAATACCCAGCAAGTTATCAAGACTTACGCGTCGTCCACGATCCCGACGCAAAACCTAACACTGACAGTTGTTCCAGCTCCAAAAAGGGCCGCAGCAAGCGGGGCATAGGTAGGATCTCCCAAAGCGTGTGCCGCAAAAATATACCCTCCGATAGAGGCAAAAACACCGAGCGCGATCGCAGTAGCGAGTTGCACGTTTGCCAGCAGTCGATCTGCAAACCAGGTCAGCCCATTGATCAACCAATCACAGAGAATCGACTTGGAGTAGTCTACGCACATTCACGTCCCAATCGTTTAGTACTTCCCAATGCTCTAGCGCCAACAAGCCTAGGAACGCGTCTTGCACATCCCCAAACACTGTCCCCACTTACGCCGACCAAGATTTGAACATCTTCTCCGTCACCGAACCTCGACAGCCAGCCCAGTATCGCACCGATTACCTCGGCTTGGCCAAAGCTCACTATCATGTTGATTAAGATCGCTTTGGCTTCTGGTGGGAGTGGAATAGGAGCGCGAGCGAGCATAGCAGGGGTAGTAATTCGGCGAACTGTCCTAAGGAAAACCGAGCTTGCTCGCGAGAGTGTGAGAACGAGGGCCGAAGCGCAGACCGATCCTAGTGCGGGACCGGAAGCGCGGAGCAAGGCCAGGCGAGTGGTGTCGGTTGCCTCTTGGAGGAGTGGGGGTGCCGCAACTGGAGGTCTAAAGTAGTCAAGTCAATAGGTGTGAATCGGTCGACATGCACATGGTAACTTACGCATAGTACCAACTAGCTACTACGGCCGCAACGCTTGCCCTCAATATACCCCTAACGACTGCCCAACTCCACATCCACACAGCACAAACGAGCACTGCCATCCACCATGCCCACCCCTTGACCTTCCATGTAAAGTCCAATCCTTTTCTTTCGAATGCACCAACCAGGAGGAGCCTGAATATTAGAGCTAGGAAGGGAATCGATAAGACGAGAGCTGCCACCAGAAGCGCAACAGAAAGGCCAAGAAGAGGCGGATAGCTGAGGATAAGTGAACTGGACAACGAAACGGCCGAGACTCCTCGAAGTAGTTTCTTGTAGCGCTTGTAGAGTGCTCCGGCGAGTAACACCGAGACGACGAGGGGTAAGAAAGAAAACAAGCGAAGACTGTGTCGATCAGCATTGGAACCCATAGTCAAGGCTCCAATAACTTACCCAACAGTCTCTCCCCACGTTTCACCAACGCCATCTCCGTCCCACATGAAGCTTCCTCCGAATGCCCATACTGCAGCGAAAAGCAAGGCCAAAGGGGCAGCAAGAGCCGTGGCTGTCAACACAGGCTTGACAAAGTACCTAAGGAGGATGAGGTACAAATAACCGAATATCGAGGAAAGAACGACCACGAGCGTAAGGAGTGGGATGGTGTGTGTCAAGGTGGAGAAAGGAGTGGTAGGCTTGTGGCCGGAAGCTGGTAGCTTATCGGGTTTGGGGTGGGACTGGGGTAAGAGGTGAGTCAGCGCCCAAGATGGAAATTGGAGGTGAGGCGGTAAAGATACGTACGTTTGTAAAGAAGATGATCACGATTGAGCCGATGAGTGAAAAGTATGCTTGTACACCATGCTGCAGTCCACACGGGGTCATTGTACTTTCGATAAGGGGTCCGAGCAGGGTCAGGCAAGGTAAACACTGAGCGCTCGACGCCATCGCGAGGCAATAATGACTCGTGCAAGTCGATATGAGTGACAGATGGTCCTAAATCAATTTGATCTCGACGAGTAGGAGGGGGAGGGGGCGTTGGGTGTGGATACGACTGTGAGAGCGCAGGGCTCTGAGGGAAAAGCGGCAAGTCTTCCGACGAATCGGATGCTTGAGAGCCTTCGTCGGAGCTCGAGTCGAAATGAGGGTCCGGGGGCGACATGGCAGCTCGCGGTGTCGGGAAGAGCCCGGATGTGCCGAGTGAGAGAGATGAGCTAACCAGCCCGCTGCAGCAGGCCTTTGCCTTCGGGGTGAAGGGGACCGAGGGGGTGATTGGATAAGCGGTATCGAGTCTGGAGGCATCAAATCGTCAATCGTCTCCAGTTCGTCCTCGTCCAAATAAGGATTTTCCACCTCGAGCTGTGGTGCCCGAGCTCGTCCATGTGGCAACTGGGGCGTTGACGCTCTGGAATCCACTTCAGAGTCGCCGGTTCGACTCTCTCTTTCGTCATCGTTTTCCCCGTTGTCGAAGATAGTTGTCGCCCCAGCCAGCATAGGTAAGCCATCGTCATCTAGTTCGGCAGCTGAACGGCGGGAATGCGTCGAGTCTTGGAGCCCAAATTGAGATTCATTTCCCTCGGCCATAGAGTAAAACATAGGCTGGGATTCATTGTTCGTCACCGCAGAGCGACTGAGGAACTGTGATGCATAGGTCGAAAACGACGCAGGCATAATTAGGTGCTGTCGTCGCGTGCGAGTAAAGAGGTGGCGAAGGGACCACTTTGTTACACAAAGTCACATGACATCACAGCGCTTACCGAGTCACCACTTTCCTATCCAACCCAGGAATGACTCCAATTTCTGCGAATTCCCAGCCTGGTTTCGGGTAGATGAATTGCAGGGATAGGTTGTGTACGCCAGTCGGGTACTGCAAGATAAAGGCATTTAGGACCGGTTATCACCGAAACGCAAGGATTGATTAGGGTGAGCAACCGAATACATGTCACCCCTATAAAAATGGGTAATGCCCCTAAAGTTTGAGAAGCCCTACGCAGTATATGGGAGTACCACTTGCGTACCAAGCCAATGAGTAAACACCAACAGAGTCACCCCCCCTCTCATCGCGCTGTTGAGTACAAGGCGATGTTATCTCCCAGGTCCGTTGTGTAAGCGCTAGGAGGACGAACAGTAATAAGATCGGGATTTCGCTAGTTTATTTCACGAGATCGTCTACAACCAGCTTCTGAGCACAGCCACATCGAGTGTGCCAAATTGGTAATATCATTATTGATTCCAGATCAAGCCACCATGAGCAAACGTTTTGCATCCTTTGGTGGTCCCTCGGTGCCCACTTCTTCTCCTGTCGCAGGCCAATCGACGAACTCGAATCCGACCAAGTCCGGAGGAAAGAAGAAGTCCAATCCTACTAGTCCCAATCCTCGTTCTCCTCGACCCAAATTCGATACATCGGGATCTGGCACTTCTGCGCATGCTCCACGAAGGTCAAAGGCCCAAGAAGAAACTGAGATTCAAGCTCTGGTTCGGTTGACACTCAAGCGCGCTTCTCTGGAATTAAAAGGATGGGGAAAGACGGGTGGGAAGTTTGGATTGCAAGATGCTAAACTAATGGTCGATCAAGTCACGGAACTCGAGTAAGTCTCGTAAATAATTCTTTCTAAATATCACTATAGTAGTCCATTCAATAGTAACTCGATTGGATCGCTCTCTCCAAAAGTACAACCGACGTTTAGAGTGGTCTCGCAGAAATTAGATTACATAAGACTCCATCGAGACAATATACGAAATGCGTCTCGCGAAATAGTACGTCCTGCAATCGTTCAAGCCAGTGGAGCCACTAAGTTGGTAGCTAGGACCGTAGCTTCTCCACCCTTGTCAAACGAGCCAATGCACTTGAGCAAGCGCTCATGGAATATGCGCAAACGAATGGTATTGAAGCTGCTGAAGATAACCCTTTATGGGCGGATAGAACCTGGTCCCTTGGGCAGTTTGGTTAGTTCTTTAGCTCAAGGACACAATAATGGGAGTCTTAAGAGAGTGACAGTGCTTCACATGCACCAAATTCTCCGACCCTTGAGTAGGTATCGACATACATTCCAGCTGCTTTCCGAAAAGATCATTGCGTATAGCTTGTCCGGTGGATTAAACAGCGACGGTGTTGATATTCCGGAAAGCGAACGCCCTAAGCCATCTAGAGGAGCGGTGGCTCCGACGTTTGAAGAGACCCGGAACGCGATGGTTCTTTGGGCGACAGAGGCTGCGTCCATCGAAGAGTTGGCCAAGAGTGGAGCGAGATGTGCGCTTTGGAGGTTGTGGGATGGGATAAAAAGTTCGAGTTGGATGCATATTCGAGTGACGAAGATGAAGATGAAGATGAGTTGGGTTGATGGTGCTAGGTAGTAGTGATGAACCTGGGGCAGGTTTGTGATAACGAGCTCCTCTATAACATGTCGTTCGCGATGGTCTCTCACACAAGTTGATATTGATGGTGCGGGTTGTGTCGTACTGTTACAGTTATGAGCTTGTTCAACATGTATACAGTAAGTAGAGCCAGTTGAGGGAAGAGTAGCTGGTGGGGGTGCATTGCTGGAAAAGTAGAACACCCGGGTCTATATCGTTCAGACTGGAGGAGCATCATATGAAGGTAAAGCAAATAAGCCCAGAGAAGCCCGGTCACATTTATTTGTCTGACTTGTGGTCCCATACGTTCCGAGGGAAACAAATCCATTGCGTTTAGCGATCACATAGCAACCTCAGCGCAGATGCCGCTACATTTTGCTATAACTTTCCTCGATGACTGGCCCCAAGTATCAACCACATCAGTCGGGCTCGAAATCCTGACTTCGATTTTTGATCGAAGGTGTTCTGATTGGGAATTGGGTCACCTGGATCATGTTGTCACGTCATCCCACTTACCATCTTGTCATCCTCCTAACGTGTCAGATTTCAATCGATAGGTTCGACTTGGAGAGTCGTCCTCCAATTTCTGAGTTTTATATGCTCTACACAACTCGTGCCCCACACTATGTTCCAATTTCTCCACCGGCGATCCCGTTTCCTATCACTCGTGTCTAATCACGTTTACGGCTATCAGGATCCACAAAGCATACGTTGCTCTACTTCCTTTACCAAAGGTACCGTTGAAACACCGGGTACCATCTACAAGCACGCCGGGGGCAACTGGGTATATATAGAGACCATGCGCTAAACGGGACACCCATCTTCAACAACACTTCGAGCAACCATGTTTACTGAACAGACTCACCTCACAACCACCCAATACGGCCTTACTGCGGGGGCGCTCCTGGTGAGTGCTTTAGACCCGCTATATGCGACCATCGGGCCCTTTCTGACGCAACCACAGCTCGCATACTACCTTGTTCCTTACTTGCTCGACCCGCACGACTATCGTCGTAGGTTTTCTGGGCCCCTCGCTGCATCCCTCAGCAACTGGTGGCTCTCGAATAGTACGCAGTCTGGACGTCACTCTGAGATTATCCATGAGCTTCATGAGAAATACGGTAAGCTTGTTAAGCTTGGTGGTGGCAGCTTCGTAACAACACTTCTCCGACTCTAGGAAAGTTTGTCAGGATTGGTCCTAACCACATCAGTATCGCCGATCCAAATGCTCTAGATGCAAGTATCAGTAAATTATTCTATGGTATACGTCACGATGCTAACAAAGAACCAACTTCGCAGGCTGTATACGGACACTCGAATGGGCTACTAAAATCCGAGTTTTATGAAGCCTTCAAAGCCGATCCGAACGGCAACGTGTTTAACATTCGAGACAAGGCCGTTCACACAAGTATGCACTATTTTTTTTCATGAATCGAGCAGTGACTGACACGCCTCCAGTGAAGCGCAAACGCATCGCTAATATCTTCAGTGCACAAAACGTCCAGGCCTTTGAGCCACGCGTCCGGAGCCACGTTGAAAAGTTCTGTTCCCAGTTAGACATCAGGTGTGAGGAGGCTCTGAAAGGTGTCTCCGGCTTCAACTGGGATGCCAAGGATGGCAGAGTTGTTCTCAACATGTGTCCTCGTATGTATTTCCCTATCTCAGTCATATGTTCTAACTTATGTATGCGTCCATTTTTGTAGAGTTCTCTTACATTGCATTCGACATCATCAGTGACCTATCCTGGGAATCCCATTCGGACTGATTGAAGCGCAAAAGGACTCGATCCCTGCCGCTTTGTCTCTCATCTCCAATAAGAAAGTTGCAGACTTGCCAGTTATTCACATGATAGCCCAGGGAACAATTGGTGCCGTGGCTCTCGCTCCTCATCCTCCACTGCTCCAGAAGATACTCCTTTTCGGTGCACCCTGGCATATCCCAGATCTAATTGCTCGCCGCGACTTTGTGGAAGTCACCAAGGCGGCTGTCAACACACGGATCAGCAAAGTGGAGAACGGAACGATCGATAACGAGAATAGGTGTCGACCTGTTGGACAAGCTCTTCGAGGTCACAAATACCGACGGATCACCGTTATCCAGAGAAGAGATCGATGCTGAGGCTTTGGTGACCATCGGAGCCGGCAGCGACACCACAAGCAAGTAAGTATATGCACATATGGCCTATAATTCTTTGAGCTCTGCTGACCCGGTCCCTGTATAGCTCACTCGGTGCTCTCTGTTACTACATTGCTTCGCACCCCCAGGTCAAGAAGACACTCCAGGAGGAACCTCTGCTGACCCGGTCCCTGTATAGCTCACTCGGTGCTCTCTGTTACTACATTGCTTCGCACCCCCAGGTCAAGAAGACACTCCAGGAGGAACTCGATTCAGTCCATGCTTCTGCTGACCAAGGTGAACCTGAACTCGCATATGGCCTTGCCAGCTTTGAACAGGTCAAGAACCTTCCCTACCTCAACGCTTGCATAAAAGAAGCTCTACGTTTGCACTCCACGGTCGGAGGTGGCCTCCCGAGTCGTGCCTCCCGGAAAGACGATGACAGTGGCGGGTGAGACGTTCAACGAGGGGAGCATCATCAGCGTCCCCTCGTACTCTACCAACCGGTCAAATGTGTGGGGTACGGATCCCGAAGTGTATCGTCCAGAGCGCTGGCTGGATGGTGGATCGGAGGCACTGAACAAGTATTACGTCCCTTTTTCAACTGGCCCACGGTAGGTTTTCTATCGAGTATATGTATAACAATGCTTAAATTGAGGATTACGCAGTGCTTGCGTTGGTCGCAATCTTGCCAACATGAACATGATATTGATCTCCGCTACATTCTTCCACCGATATGATGTTGAGTTGGCTACTCCTACCACTCAGGTACTTGTTTTACTTTTTCTCACTAAGCCAGAGTTTAATGCTAATGTAATCCTACGCAGTTTGAGGTCAAGGAGGGATTTGTTCGAGAAGCAGTTAAATGCAATGTGGCGATCAAACGTCGTGTTTAAAGCACGCCAGAGGCTATAGTACATCATATATGTGTATTAATATTCCTATTACTAAAATGTATTTATCTATTATTTGACGGGGTATAGGAGGCATATCATGGTATTTATAATGGAGGAAAAGCACAAGCCAATCACGTCGGTCACCAGTACAGCCCGCAATGTATAAACGCCTGTAGTTTGTCCCCATGCCCCTAGCATAGAGGCCGAATAGGCATACGTGTCGGTCATATAAGCTAGATCTTTCGATGGTAATAGGAATACTCAAAATTCGTGTGTATCAATTATTAATAAACACCTCCAGATTATCAAGGCGAGCAACTCGACAGACTTGTAAATTATACTGGTAACATAACCTTATAGATTAGTTGATTTATGAATCAGAGTCAAAGAGCTCCCATTCCTCGATAGGACTCGGCATATTGAACCCAATGAAACTGATAGCGGGCTCAACGCCTCGCAAGTTGATGTTGACGTCTCTCTCGTCTATGCGGTCTTCGGATTCGCCGTCTTGATAGAAGGCGCAACGATAAAATATCAGGTTCTCGAGAGCTGGTAGGTCGATCCAGCGGGGAAACACATCGAGCTCCACCTCGCATTGTACCATATACAAGTTTTGTAACTTTGAATGAGAAATCAATTCATCCGATTCTGGTTCAGACGAAGCGTTATATCCGTCCCAGGAGAGAGTCTGAAGGCCTGGGCATAGCTTGAGAATACCAACAAGTTCGTCTTTATCGAAGTCATTCGCGTGAAGCAGCGCTACATTTGTATGCGCAAAGAAGACATAAATAGCACTCGATGTTTGTAGTGGCAAACGGGGTATGTCTTCGTTAGGTGCACTGGAGAGAGAAAGCTGGAGCGGGCACGACCCGGGAGCGATCATTCCAAGAAATGCTGGAACGAATATATGCTTCATCAAGCGAAGATTTAGGACCTCTAAGTAGTTGAGCCGGATGGGCGCAAGCGAACCTTCGGGAACTGAATGGACAATTTCGAGGGCGAATTCAAGAACACGTAGATCAGGGCTGGCCTGTAGGATTCCCCTAAGGTGGAATTCGGAGATGCTGACCGCTGATGTACGTGGGGTGAGACGAAGTTCAACAAGTCCATAATACGCCTTGCTTGTCCAGAAAGGATAGAATGCATGCAAGCACATTTTCTTGATGGAAAGCAGGACCGCTTCGCTGGCAACCGTATACATCTGCTGGTAAAATCCCACACCATGCTCGGGCATGTCCGAATCAGGCATATCGAAGAATACAAAAGTAGAAGCAAGACTATCGGGCTCCCGTGTAGTAGTCAACGTGGTAAAAGTTCCTGGAACACAGTATGTTAAACAAGCAGAAAGGGTATTGCGATATGTATCTGTTCGGATGGTTTGGTAGATTCGTAGGTCCAAGGATCGTATGTGCGGTGCAACAGCTTTGACAAAATGGTCCAAAGAAGCGCTAGAGGGCCAATCACCAATAGGATCAGTAATGTAGATATCCAATGGCATACCACCTGCCCGTACGGCAAAGCTTTCAGAGCGAGGAAGAAGACTAGCGCTAACCGCTCGACAAGGCGATAAATCGATTCGCGTCCAGAGATGGGGCGAACTGAGGGCTACTTTGCGCCAATAAGTGCAGACATGAGAAAGTACCTCGGAAGAAATTGTATTTCGGGTATTATTGGCTCGATTCAGACGCGGGTGACGATGCATATTCCCTATATTGTCCGGGCCAAGAGCATATTGAAAGATGTTGGAGAGTAACTCCGGAGGAAGTGCGTTCACAGGCACCAGATGGTTTGAGCAGTTTCTTGCCCAGTTTATCGTCGCTCTGGCCGCTTGCAATTTGTGTCCGAGCCCACTGACTATCGAGGCTTCGGAGGCTACACGCTGTGAAAGTACGCTTGGTACTGCACTAAATGATTCACATTTCAGGTAATAATCCCGAACGTTCGAGCAAGCCTTCAAGTATCTTTCAAGAGCACTATCGAGAAGGAAGCTGGCAAGATTTAGCTCATCTATCATACTGTTGATGGCGCGCCAAACAGATTCGTTCGCAAAGTGGGAAAATGTACCCCATAATAAGCGCCTGGCGCTTTATTAAACATACAAACATGACCTGCTGGTCTGTGACTGATAATTTTGACTGTCAAAGAAGCCCGCGAACCAGTTGTATTCAAGCTAAGAGACTAATAATAAACTGATGTAAAAACTAGAGCCATATGCTGACGCGTAAGCCTGGGAGATGATAATATAGTACAACAAGCTCGAACCGGAGATATATGGATAAGATCAAGGTAAAGGAAGTAGTTCCTTTTCCTCTTCAAAGAGAAATGGAGGTTTTAAGAGCCAAAATGTGCTCGGCGTCTTTCATCTGGTAGTGCTTGGTATAGCGTGGGAGGGCCACCCATTCAATACCTCAATTTAAAATGAATGACATATTTGTTGAATTCGACTGACCATCAACCCATGACACATTTATCTCATTTATTAGTAGCCTGAAAGCTTCTACTCCATGTTCAGCCAGTCTTGCACCTATAGGTAACACTAAATAAGAAGTGCTTTGGGTGGCGAACCAGCTAACCAGGTGGCGATATGATCTGTCAGGGTCCTCTCACGAGACTCTAAGCGCCGAGTATCTTGGTTCTTTCACCACAGCTGTTCCTGGCCCTCGTGTCCTGGAATGCATCGAGATGCACCAGATAGATATCGGACTCGATCACCCTGTTGCTATTGAAATTTTGAGCTTGCGGGATGCTCTTTCCCAGCAACAGGTATGTTAGTATAGCCTATATATTCGTACTAGGAATGCTCATTGAACCTAGCATGCGACCCAGCAAGCTACTGCTCAAGTTCAGAAATATGCCACGGAAGTGTCTTCAGCAAACAAAAAGACACGGCAGCTTAGTGCCGAAACAAGACTCTCCAGGCCGAGCTTGATATTCTACGAGCACCACGCCCCGTTTCTACTCCCTCACCAGCCGAAGCCGAACTGACACTTGCCCTCCGACGCGCTAACTCTCGGCTTGAAGAAACGGAGACTCAACTACTAGAAGCACACGTTTCGGTTTCACACGCCCTTGCGGAGCGAGAGAGGACCTCTGATGAGGTTTCGGAGGCATATCGGATGCTTGAAGTGGCTCGGGCTCAAGACGTGGAGTTGCGGGCCGTTCTAGCAGAAAGAGATGCAGAGAAGAGGTTCTATGAGCTTGCTTTGGGAGAATATGCCGCACTTGTCAGGGACATGGAGAAACGCGAGGGGGAGGGCAGTACGCATCTGGATTTCAAGAAAAGGACTGCTGCGGGGGAGATAGAACGGATTAAGGAGCTTACGACTGAGGTTGCGAGAGCAAATGCGGATATCGAATCGCTTCAGGCTCAATTAGATGCGGAGCGGCGTGCAGGAGAATTAGAGCGGATACAGTTGGCTGAGGTCAGGACCGAGCTTGGGAAGCGTGAGGTGGATGATAAGTCTGCGGCTGCACTTGTTGAACGGTATATGTGAGTATTCGAGTGACTCAGAACTGACAGCAGTCCATCGGGACCTTTGCTGAATTTTCGCTCGTTCGATTCACTCTTCACAAGGAAATTCTCACAGCACCATACGGACGTGCTTCAACGTGCTCTAAACGATCAATCAACACGACATTCCGCAACCGTTAACTCCCTATCTCAACAGATTGAAAACCTGGAGCGGGCTCTCGCTGCTGAATCAATGCGTACCAAGCAGTTGCAGTCTTCTGTCGATATCCTTGTGGAAGACTTAGCACGAGAGTCCTTTGGGAGAAGAAGGGAAGTTCGTGTCCGGCTTGCGATCGCCGGACGAACTGCAAAAATCGAAGAAGACCTGCGAAGGTGGGAGCGTAGGATCAGAGAAAACTCTCGGTCACATACCGCTGGACAACCCTCTGAGTTGCTATTAGGTCTGCAGGAACTCGAACAGTTTCGGGATATTGTCAACTCGCTTGGGGCTCCTCTCATATTCCGTGACGCTGCATCTCTGGTTCCGAGGATGATACCCTTAACGGACCACTCGCCCGTATCCTTTCTGCAGAAATTGCTGTCGAGAGTCTTGCGGCTGAACTTGAGCGCGAGATGACTCGCAGGATTGAGCTCGAACGGGAACGCGCCCAACTTCCAACAGTTCCTCTCATAGAAAAACCAAGTTACAAAATTCCAACTCTAAAGGCGAAGGTTCCTGCTTCTTCTACAATACCTTCTTCGGCATCAGTTTCCATTGCATCTCTTCAGAGTAGCTCTGGTCCATCTCTGGAAACTAGCGAGACTTCATCTAGAGCTTCCTTGGAAGAGTGTGTTCTGAGTGCTCCTGTTGTGCTACCAGGCGCCCCTGTCGTTAATTTACCTCAAACTCAACCAGAAATAGATGACCTTTTTATTGTCGCGGCTCCGCCAATTATTTCATCCACTTCCTCGCCGGAACCGCCATGGGTTTCTGTTGTTCCTTTCTCCTCTAATTTTTCTCCCCCACTCGAACGAGCCAACATACCCGAGCCCCGCTCTTTACTCGACAGTCCAGAAGTTCAAGAACTCCTTTCTCAATTGCCTACAGCTCTACAACGATATACCCCTTTCCAAAATACATTCCGTGACTGCCACGTTACCCTCACCGCACTTAAATCCGAACTTCGTGTACGCCCCCGCACCCATTTGCTGACGGCTGTCGAACGACTATATGACTACAATGAAGATGCTCGCGTCGAAATCGAAATTCGAATTGCGGACGAAGCGCGCAAGGCCAATGGATTTGAAACCATGTTGCGGTTGTCGTTGGCTAGCGTCCTTGACGATCTCCGGGCATTTATTGACGGTTCAGCACCTGACATTCGCAAAGCGCTCGAGACGGCTGAACGAAAGCGTAACGAACTGGAACACGACATATCTGCTATCAAAGCATCCGTATATGCGCCTGAGGCTCATAGCCAGGCCGAGATTGAAATTCCCACTTCTCAACCTCCTCCATCTCCGCTATGGGGCCGAAAGATGTCTTTGGGCCCCGGATTGCTGGGTGCTGGCCGGCCATTGTTGAGGCGCGCTGGATCCGGAACATTGGGGCATAGTCGGGCATCCTCCTTGGGCGGAGAAGAGCATTCCGAGTTGTCGCCCAAGGACCCACTGGCGGGACTTAGGCTGAAGATACCCATGCCCAATATGGCGACTAGCCCACTCCCATCTCCGATGAAACCGGGCTCTCCGCTAGTACTGGAACGTACCCGAGTAACATCTATGTATCGTATAGGTTTGGGAGGTAGCCGATCCCGCTTGGATATCTCGAATCGGAGCACGACGGTGACTCCTACGTTCAAGGCCGATGAGGAAAGTGACGATGGTGTAGAGTAGCTCCTTTAATGTTTTGTTTAGCTTTATTTATAATGGTGCACTGTTTTTGTCTGGAACTTTCGTATCTATTATGATCTAGATGTAAAGGGGATCCTGTTTTCGAGAGTTGATTTAGTTGATGGCTTAATCCATTATAGCAAGCAGCTATAACGCTATAGTACTGTACCTCTGTAACGAGCGAAAGCCAAACGGTTCTGAATATCACTACCCAGTCTCGGAGTAGAGATTCGACCCATAATTTATGAGAGTGGACTGAATGCAAGCCAGCACTGGCTCTTGAAGTTTCTTGGCTTGGTTGGCTTGGATCTGTGAGCACACACCCTACCTGGCTTCGAAAATATCACATTACCTACTTGCTGTCTCAATGTCTCATTGACTGCACTACGGGCTCACCACTATAGTTACCACATGCTACCCAATCCAATGCCAGGCGACCTTATGGGGAAACAAACACATCCACGCCCTGCCCGATAGCAGTATCGTGTGGGCGGAATTCTAGAAATCAGCATGCCGTAGGCATGGGGTTAGCCTTAGTACAGCTCGCTATTCCACGCCTTGGGCTACGCCCAGCGTATATCCAAGCAACACTCACGTCTGGCGGATACAGTCATCAAGTGAGCAACTCCGGTCGGTTTTCAGGGTAGGCATTACCCTGTTTGCCAAATAGGTAAACCTACCCGGACAATCAGCGTGGATTGAGTTTGTATTGCGCCTGTGCTGTGCAAAGCTTCTTGGAACGAATAGCACTCAATCTATCTGCCGATTGATACGGCATCTGATCTAGTAAATGGTACAGAAATGAGCGTGTGGACCAGTGTAGGTGTGCAGTAAAGAATCACTATGCCTGTCACCCAATTTGAAATTTGCACAGCATAACCCTTATGGGTACTGTTACGTGCCTAGCTTGCAGTCTCATGGTCGAAAGTTCTTGCGGTCTCTCGCTAAGGCCCCCGCATAAAATCGAAACTTCCATATCTTGATATAAGTACTGTCGTGCTGGGATGATGAACTAAGCACGCTATTCTGGTGACACCTGCAGCTTCAGCCTGAGTAGTAGATATCGATGCAATCCGACAGCAGTCTGCTACCTAATAACCAACGCTCAGCCGATAATGATGAGTCTCCACCGATAAACCCTGGGGTTGAAGCAACACTACTCGTAGGCCAGCATGTCGATAAAAGATTGGCTTGGCTACTGTGGCTTGTACCTGGAGTTATTGTGCTAGTCGGATCACTTTGTGATGGGATCGTTCCTTTCCATCCCGAGTACACAAGTGGTCCGGTTCGGCAGATTTTTCGTGGATCGCGCGTGATATGTGAGTCTGGCTCACGGTGTTAGACATTTGAATTGCCTGATTGATCGTTCAATAAGCTGTCTTTGCTTCTTTCTTCTTTCCAAGGTTGGCAGACGTTCACTCTCGAGCGGTCTCTGGGTTATTTGCCCGTAAGTTGGTCCACCCCGGCTTTTTTCTGACCTCACAAGACGAGCGATTTTTGCCTATGATCGTTTTCTTAATTGGTAATAATTTTCCCGAATCTTCCTAGATATGGTCAACCAATGCTAGCTTGTGGTGTTCTAGGGTCGGTGCTTGCTATCTTCGCGGACTCGGTACCTATGCATGGCGCTGGTGTAGTCCTCTATCTAATGTAGGTCTTCCTTGTCTTTTTCGAGAGCGGATATTACAAATGACTTTATCTAGTGGATCCTGGGGATTATTTTTGCTGCCTTTGCTTTTCATTTCGGACTATACATCGCTTCGATGGAGAGGCATGGCCCTCAGTGGGATCCAGTCCATATCCTACCTTACCATATGGATCGCGGATCCGATTTACGAAAGCATGAGCAGGGAATGGTCGTTCTTGTATCTGGTTGCTTCAAGAATATGGAGGAGATCCCCAGGAGACAGGGATCACCTATCCTCAAGGCTAGGGACGGGTTCAAGAATGGATCCCGTCGGGTTACTTATTTTCACTACTGGATTGGCCCTAGTTGATTACAATACGGGTGTTTGGTGGGGTGCAGACCTTGGAGAGGAATCTCCACTGGCACTTACGGGAGACTTGGACTCTCACTCGCAAACGGGACGACCGGGGCGGGTCGCAATGCTCATCGTTGGACTCATCTTAGCCCTCCCATTCGGTCTATGGGAGATTCGCTTGCTTCCTTTCCACTCGCACCCAAATGGGCATACCAAAATCGAGGGGTACTGCTTGCGGTTATCATCGCATTTTGTTTCCAAACCGCATATACCTTTACTTCAGGGACTCAATTCATCTACATAAGTCTACAATGGTATCTATCGATTGAACCTCCTATAGTATCGGGCTGTATGCTAATTGCGACTAGGCCCGGGAAAACAAGGGATTACTATTACAAGTCTCGTAGTATAAGTCATTTTGCCCTCGCTCCGATCCTTGGAATCCTTTTCCTGCTCACTCGTCGTTACAAGGTAGGGCCGATATACTCTTTTTCTTTTTCTTTTATATTCTAACTGCCACTCGCTGTATTTTTTTATATCAACAGCCATATCTAATACTTGGGAGTGCTATGCTCGTGTACGGGTTTCAAAGTCTATATCCACTTTTAGTACATGCATTAACACTTCTTATGTAGTTATTCGGTACTTGGTCTCTATTCAGTGCGCATTTCGGATCTTCCCAACACGCTTGCTCCGACGGTATTATTGGTGAGTCAGTCTCCCAAAGTTACTTGCATTGTACTGATCAAACAACGCGCACAGTTTGCGATTCAAGCCCTCCGTGGAGCTAGTGCTGTGGCGATTGACTTGGGGACGATGGTGGGGTCCCAAGCCTCAGTTCCACACAACGACTTGGCCACATTGGTGGGCTTAATAAATGCTTTACCGATTCTTGCGGCAGCCATGAGCCCATCGTCGTATGCAGCTATTTTACTGTAGGTCCTAGCTTTTCTTCTGTTGACCTACCAACAAAGCCTATATTGACTATCGTATAACTTCATTTTTCAGGCAAATATCTGAGTCGAGTAATCAGGCTTTCACACTTTTGTTCTCATTGGCTACTGGATTCTGTAAGTGATGATAAATCGTTCTTCAAATAGTGAGCTCACCAGAGTGATTCAGCTATCCTCTGTCTGGGTTTCTCGTTCTTTATGCCGAACCATTATCTCGGGGATACTCACAATTCTGTAGAAAAGAAAGAAGATGAATGTGAACAGCATTGAGGAAACATTTAGGTCACGAATTATTTCTCAGACCACCTATTGGTTTCTGTCCTGCTTGCAACAAGCTATATACGGTGTACCGTTTTATTTTGGTTTTATACTGTTTAATCAAACTACAGTACCGGTCACTCACTCTCGATCGGTTTCGTCGCATAAGCGCAACAGAATTCCCGGTAGATACTCCAGAATAGATTCACAGTGATTTCAACTTGTAGCCCCGTAGCCGGTGGTCATTCAAGGTCACCGGACCCAACGCTCAACAACGCAAAATCAGCCAGCACATTTATCTTTCAACCACGCCTCTCCGCCATTGGTATTAGTATGCCGGGGATATCTCTACATATAATACACTAACGTCAGTATGATCCAATCTTAATGTACTCGGGTAGAGTTGCGGCATTCTCGGCAAAGAATATTGTGGAGCTAACAGCCGTTTTTGGATTTATTTTGAAAAGAGCTACTAGTACGCGGGAACCATAAGGCAATTTTTCCTATACTCTAATTTATCCCAGGCTCAAGTATGCCGACTTCAGTTGCAAGGCACTCCAGACTGAAAAGATCAGGTGTTGCATAAATGGCTAAACCTAACTTAATAGGGCCGCCTGACTCACCCGTGATTACGGTATCTGCGATTCGAATTCTGATGGGCACTTGCCGACACAATGGTCTTGGCGCACTGCATAGCCCCTGATAGTATCCGATCGTATAAGGCTCCTTGAGCTTGGAGTTTACACACTGAACCTTTCACCACGGGCAAATCCTCTTCTACAGATCGTCGAAGTGTCCGCTCGCTCTATGACCAGTGCATAGCCTACTGCAGCCCCCCAAGCAAGAGCTTGTTGGCGGACCTCATGAAGTACGCGGGGTCATCTTAACCCACAAGCTACCTGAAAGACTGCGCAAAGGTTCTATATGGATCCTCTGGGTGATTCTTGGCGCGGTTATCTTCATAAATATCCTCAGTCAATGGGCGGCTTCAACCACGCTGTTACTTGAGCTTCAATACTCCTTCAGAATTACTCGTAGGAATTCTTAACCCACAAGCTACCTGAAAGACTGCGCAAAGGTTCTATATGGATCCTCTGGGTGATTCTTGGCGCGGTTATCTTCATAAATATCCTCAGTCAATGGGCGGTTCAACCACGCTGTTACTTGAGCTTCAATACTCCTTCAGAATTACTCGTAGGAATAGCGAACAAATTTCGCGGGGAATGATCCTCTCAAGTGAGGAAGACTCACGGTTTTCTTGTTTACATTATTATAAAGCTGAACCTGGACCTCCAATAGATGTCTTTGCTACTCTGGCCTTTGGAAGGTTGGCAGATGTTCGTTCTCGGCATGCAGCCTCAGGTCTTGCATGTGAGTGGTTTATCGTGATGAGACCCTGTTCATCCGGTCTAATCCTATGCATCACTCGTCCATAATCAGTGCTATTCTTTGTTGTAGGTGAGCGCATCTTGCTTGGATTCTTCTATCAAACCTATAATCAATATGCATGCAACTAGGTTGCATTATGTGCGCTGCATCAACCAATTCGACAACATTTGCGGC
The DNA here is from genome assembly GCF_016906535.1 of Rhizoctonia solani. Taxonomy (NCBI): domain Eukaryota; kingdom Fungi; phylum Basidiomycota; class Agaricomycetes; order Cantharellales; family Ceratobasidiaceae; genus Rhizoctonia; species Rhizoctonia solani. Next base: position 2,653,916 of record NC_057372.1, read on the forward strand.
GGGCGCGGTGTTTCATTCGATGTAAGTTGAAGTTGTTCCACTGCATCGCTGCGCTCATGAACCACTTTAGAGGCAACGGTGGACTAAGATTACTGTCGACACTATTTATTGCGGACTATACATCACTCAAGTGGCGAGGCGCAGCTCTATCTTGGACCTATCTTCCCTCTCTGGTTATGATATGGCTGCGACCGAGAATCTCTATTACCATGTCATGGAGGTGGACATGTAAGCACTGCCGATAATTCCTTCGGAATTCCCTATTGACTCAGTTGTTTCACAATTTAGACGGAATGTATGCGCGTTTAGTCTACCTGAATTCACCTCAAACTTACCCTCTTCTCAGGGTCATAATCATAATGTCCTTCCTTTGTGGCCCCGCATTATATGCTATTTTCCGCAACTCGAAATACCATACAGCACCAAGTCTACCAAATTCACAGTTAATGAAGTTCAAGAACCTCGTCTCACGCATGGATCCTATTGGTCTCTCAATTTTACTTCGGGGTTTGCTCTGATCGAGTACAACTCCGATCCCGCGTTTACCAGCATAATCGCAGATAAATGTGAGTGGGGATCAAAGTAATTTTTGAAGCCATTGTCACAATCATTTATTCATATAAATACTCGTACTTGATTCAGATCCTCCGGGACGCATCGCAAAACTCACCATAGGCCTACTATTCGCTTTCCCTATATTATCGTCTGGGAGCTATATGGCACATCTTTTCCTCTCATGCCTAGACGAGTCTTGCAGCGGAAGGGCATGCTATTCGCAATTATGATATTTTGGTTAGCGTCCATATTCCCCGTGGCCCTGTGAAGGATTTATGCCGTTTTGTACTATGGTAAGTTACCCCACTAGTGCCAGGATTGAGTCCCATGACCTGTTTGTGAATTGGTTGTTCGCACAGGAACTCGAACGATTTGGGCCTTTTGCTATCCACTTCCGCAATAGCATACAACGCGTCCGCGCCACTGTTAGGCTTAGTGTACTATTTCACTCAGCGCTACAAGGTAGAAGTCGGAAGAACTCGTAGCGAATAGTGCTGATGCGATGTTGGTTAGCCCTTTTATGTCTGGGATGTGTTCTCTTTGCTTGTATGCCAAATCCCTTTCATGCCGCGAAAATTAATTACTGATACTATAGTATAGGGGTTGTGCGCTCTGGGTACACGTTGCGCGTGACTGGGTTTCACAGTAGCCGATGAATTACCTGCCTCAGCGGCATATCTTGTGCGTGTATCCCTCAATTCTTCACGATAGCCCGCTACTCAACTTAAACTCAACCATCTAGTTCACTATTCAAGCACTCATCGGTTTCGGAATTATTGCAGTCGACATGGGTACCTTGATTAGTGCTCAGGCCTCCGTTGCCCACGATGATCTAGCGACTGTAACGGCCTTACTTGCCGTTTCATCACAACTTGCTACCAGTGTAGGAAATGTAGTGGGAACGGCGAGCTCAGTGTAAGCTAGACAACACTACCTTTTCTTCCACACCGACTATATGCTAATGCATGTTTGGTAGATGGATGGTGCTACCAGATCAGAGTTTGGCTCATGGCTCTGGGTCTATGTACGTTCCACTCGGCTGCTTGCCGTAAACTCTATTAACCCGTTAACTCTAGCAATATTATGCCTTTCCTTTCCCTGTTCGTACCGAACTACATTCTCGGGAAACGAGCATAGCGCGGCGGAGGTAGAGCGTCGGGAGGAACAAGACTCCTTGGAAAGTCAATCCAAGTGACCCCAGCCACTGTCTCCTAGTATAACTTACATTAATTGGTAACACCAAGCATCACTTTTGGATTCTTTTCTCGGTGTACTTATTATCGCGTATAATGCACATTCCACCTTTTCTCGAGCTAATTGATCCAATATAGTGATCCAGCTAGTAGATTTGTGGATTTTGCTATGATCGATTTCGGTACACTGGCCCTATAATAGCATGGCCGTGTAAATGTCAATATATTGTACTCTTATTTGGAGAAATCAACGATTCCACCGTAGCTTATGAGTAGATTGATTGTCTTGGGTTTTTAATACAAGCACTCCTCAACTAAAATGAGAAAATTGGAGACAGACTAATGTCTTAGTAGAGCGGAACTCTGGTGAGTTCACCTTTGTCATATTTATCCACCCTATGACACTATGGTAGCTCCCGCGGGCGTCCTAAATACCAAGATGCTTATTGAAGTGTTGTATAAGCCGGGCCCACAGATAGAATATGATGACTGATCTCAGAGGAAGCTCAGAAACAGAATTTGTGGGAACTCGCACGATTCTAGGTAAATACATCGTCTTCCACCCATATTTAGGCCACTTTGATGCCACTTCGCAGCCTGACAATCAGAGCTCCAACCTCACGTGATTGTGAGGCTAGCACGTACCACCATCGCGATGACGTTTGCGAGGTATCTGATTCGCCTTGGGCATCCGTATACATTAAATTCGACTAGCAACTATCGCAAATTTCACTCCACATCCAAGTTAGTAGCAGTAAGTTCACGCCTGGGTACATTCTGACCTTAACTGGACCCCGACATCCTTACGGCAGGACAATCATGCGAGTTGTTCCCGTTCCCGTCCGCAGCGATAACTATGCGTACCTTCTGATAGATGAAGCTACCAAGAAGGCTGCCGCAGTGGATCCATTCGATGTACCTAAGGTTCAGGCTCAGGCCGAGAAGGAAGGAGTTGAACTGGCGGCTCTTATTACTACTCACCACCATCCCGGTGCGCATAGTTTTGGCACACTACGGACGCTTATACACTGATTGACGCTAACTGAGCATCTCAGACCATTCTGGAGGCAATAAGGAATTCGTGAGTTTTATTAAATCCTACCTGTGCTTGGTCAAGTACTGATGTTTGGACCTACACATTTAGCATTCCGCCTATCCGGATGCTCCAGTGTACGGCGGTTCGGACAACGTCCCGGCACTCACTCATCGCGTAAAAGATGGCGATACGTTTTCCGTCGGTGAGAATATCAAAGTGGAGTCTGTCCCGACTGTCTATACCCGACCCAGCACACAGACTCACATTCCATCATGGTCAGGTGCCTGGCTACCCCGTGCCACACGCAGGATTCGATTTGTTATTATGTTCAGGATACAATTCGACCAGAACAAAAAGGAGTCTTTACCGGGTATGTTCACAGAAGCTGAGACAAAGTCTGGATCGACTAGTATTCGCTTCCAGAGATACGCTCTTCTTGGCCGGCTGTGGTCGGTTTTTCGAAGGTACCGCTCCAGAGATGCATAAGGCATTGTCATATCTTGGAGCCCTTCCAGATGAAACGGTGGTATACAATGGGCATGAATATACGAAAGCCTCGCTGGCCTTTGGAGCTCATATTGATCCTGATGCTCCAGGAATGAACAGGTTGCGGGAGTTAGCTGAGGAGAAAGTCACCACCGGAAAGTCAACCATTGCAGATGAGAAACAATGGAATGTGTTTATGAGACTTGACAGTGAAGCAGTGAGGTAGGTGTATCTCTGACACCAAGTAATAGTCTCGGGGATCTGATCATGGCCTATCGTTTCCAGACAGGCAACCAAGGCCCAAGATGACGTAGAAGCGATGGCCAAGCTGCGCGAAATGAAAAACTCGTTTCGGGGGTAAATCTACGATGAAATTGTGACTAAAGCTGTAGCGCGATCGCCATGAATCAATTGAAGCTGCTTTCTCCATAAATCGTTAACACAGAGCAAGCGGATCATGCTGATCGAGGCCTCGCTGTCATGGGTGAAATTCCGGAATGGAAATGGGATATTAGGACCGCTCCTCGAATTGAAGCCGATTACCTCTCGTCATTTAGCTGTGACTCATATGAATATCCAGGCGTAATGGGATACCCAACTGCGATTATTAGGCTGCCTGCTCCACTAGGTTATTGTCGAGAGCGGGTATATTTATGAGGTGTGGTAGTCCAGCTCGGTAACCGGCCCAAGCAGTAAGCCGGTCTCGCATGCTTAGTTAACCTTCACATGATTGCCGATCCTCCTCAGGGTTTCACGATGTTAATCTGGCAGTTTCCGGTGCCTTTCCCTGAATTATGACCAATATCCTCCACGCGACGTTGCGGAGAGAAGCTGCTGGACATGCGGCTGTTTGGCCATGAGGAACCTTCCGGACGACGCCGTTGCCCACTAGACTCGCGATGCGCATTTCCTATCCACACTTGGCGGTCGCACCATGACCTCGGATTCTATCCGATGGGATAATACTTCTACAGCTCCATTCTCTCGACTTTCTTGCGCTATCTGGAGCTTCCAAAGATCTGACTTTCTCTGTGCTCTCAAGGTTGTTGGGGTCGTACTTAACCTCAAATATTCCGCGCCGGCTCGCGGTTCGTACCTCTCCCCCCTCCCTCTTCATATATTAGGTCTCGACCCACCCATTTCATTCTTCGGCGGATTATAACCATAGTTGCAACTCAGACACTATAAGCTCGCCGGCTCTTCACATTCCGGTTTCTCCACTTCATTCCAATGGCGGATGCAGCCAAACAGGCAGCGCTTCAGCGCGCTCTCCATGAACTCAAAGTTGCGGTAGAGCACGTGTTTTTCAGCAGGTGAATATTCGTAGAACGAGATCTGAAATTAAACAAATTGGGTGCTAAAACTACTCTAGATATATGGGTGTGGCTGGGTATACACTATTGCTCTACGACCACATCCTCACTTTTCCAGCGGAGGTGCGTCACACCCATCTGAAAGTCCCACACATGATTGAATTTGCATGCGTAGGTTGAACTTGTTTGGAAAGCTGATAAGCGAAATACTGTGACATGGCTTTTCTTCGCGGTCAGTCGTATGTTTGAAAACCAACTCCTCAAGCTCATGAATTGTTCAGAATAGATATCTTGTGCCAATTATACTGAGCATTGACCTCTACGACAAAGGCGGACTTGCGAGCCATTTGTCGACCAACTTTTGTCAAGCGTGGTTTGTGATCGAAGGCTATCTCAATGTTCTATCATTGTGAGTTACTGTCTGCTGCATTTTTATCATTTAGGGCTAACGCTGGCATCTCTCAGCGCTGCTGTTCATGGTATGTGTATCTATTTAGGATTGATGCTTCCAGCGATTCATTTATTACGATAGCATTGGTCGCTATGCGGGTAAATGCGGTCTGGGGTAGAAGGAAATGGGTTACTATCTTGCTTTGGACCGGCGGTATCCTGTATATCGTTGGCACATTGGCAATTATCTCCCCTGGGTTATTTCAAGTATTGGGTCCGTTACTTTTGTCTTCACATCCTGTTGCTGCCACATAGATCGCTGACTCTGAACCTCTGGCAACAGATGAGGTGAATCAATCGAAGGAACCCTTGCTCTCGCACTATGACTAATCTCAGCTATGAAGGTCGCACCAAACCCAGTTTTCAACGTCTGTTTTGGAACAGTATGTATGCGCCCTTGATAAACCTGTCACATCGCTAACTGAATGAATAGATTACCTCATACTTGTAAAGTTATTAACACCAACGAATAAAGGCCTCGACTGACCACATCTTTGACATTTTCTCTTCAGCTGGACTGTCTGTAAGTCTAATCCTTCCGTTACACTTTCGCCTTACGTATAGATTACTTGGTTAGGGATACCACCTATCATCTTCGAGCTCATCATATTTTCCCTCACAATTATTAAGGCAATTGAGCACCGACATAAGAACGTCAAAACACCAGTAGCATATACATTGTACCGAGACGGTAAATCTTGAACCTCGTCTCCACTCGTACACTACACTAATTTGTCAATAGGCTTCTTATATTTTATAATCATTATGAGTTCGTACCTATGTCCAGATGTGCAGCAACTACTATACAAGCTAACATCGCTATTTCAGTGTGCTCTATCTTCCCGTTGGTTGTTTGGCTTGCCGGACCACCGACGTGTAAGTGAACAGTTATTCCTTGTAACCAACGCTAACCTTGCTATAGTGGTAGCAATGCCAAAATACTTCACCATGGCGGGTACGTATAGTCAAGCGTTGCACCTGAGACATAACTTGACATTACTTTATAGTTGTCAATGTCATGGGCTTCAGACTGGTACTTAACCTTCGCGGTCTACGCGGCGACCGTAAGTCTTTCAGCAATCCGATGACCTGGATCATTTGTAACCATGTTTTTCCTGAAAGGTATCATGGCATCCTCGGGTGGTGGTACAAGCGACGACGTGAACATGGAAATGAGTGACATCAAGGGAGCTCGAATCACGCCTAACCGAACCGGATTTTCGCCGGCCCCCATCCAGGTCCGGCCCGCGTATACGGTTCAGAACTCAGGCCTATTTATTCCCACATATGAAAGCCAGCAGGTGAATCCCGCCGTCGATGCTCGATGGAAAATCGACAGGTGATATATGCCGATCAACAGCCATTCGACCGATCTTCAAATATGGAACAGGGATATCCTCCTGGATTTGGTCCGGGACGAGTGTAACAGCTCTTTCCACATCTTTTTTTTTATTCAATTATTCTATGAGTTCACGTTCATTTGGGGTCATTTTCTTCGGGTACATGGTCGTACACATATATGGATATTACGAACCAATTGGATGGGCAATACACGTGTAAACAAATATATCAATACTGTTAACCATCATAGATCACGTGAATTTTGAGAGGATTCGTCTGCGACGATGCTCAGTGAGTTGTAAGCTGGTCAAACTAATTGCGATAATAATTGCTGGTACATCTAGTTGTCGGTCTTACTGGTGGAATTGCTTCGGGAAAGTCCACAATATCGTCTTTGCTGACGTCACATGGTATCCCTGTCATTGATGCTGACCTCCTCGCCCGACAAGTTGTTGAGCCAGGTACACCTGGCCATGCGGCAATAATCTCGACATTCGGTACTGAAGTCTTGAAAGAAGGTACTCATGATATTGATAGGAAGAAACTGGGAGAGATCATATTCAACGATGAGTACAAACGTAAGCAACTCAACGCTATCGTCCACCCCGCTGTACGCAAAGCGATGTTCTGGAGCGTCGTTCGCTGCTGGCTTCGCGGAGAGCGAGTATGTGTTCTGGATGTACCACTTCTCATCGAAACTGGCATGTGGAAGCAGGTGGGTAAAGTTGTCGTTGTATATGTGTGAGTATAGCATCTCATATGTTGCTTGATGGTTCTGAAACCCTGGTATTTCTATTTCCGTAGATCAAAAGAGCTTCAGATGCAACGACTAATGCGGCGCGATTCCTCCGATCGCGCTGCTGCCCAATCCCGTGTGTCTTCTCAGCTACCCCTTGCGAGCAAACTAGAATATGCGGACGTGGTGATTGATAATTCGGGATCCATGGCCGACACAGACCGACAAATTGTTTCGCTCGTACAACGACTCCAGAAAGAGACTGGGTGGACCTGGATTGTTAGCTGGATTATACCACCAGTCGGACTGCTTCTAGGGGCATGGTGCCTTGCCTGGCGGGCAATCAAGCGAGGAAAGAAGACAAAGAGACGACCTGCTGTCCCAAATGAAGGAGCTATCGAGCTACAGTAAAGTACCGAACTGCCGTTTGCACTGTCTTGTACTCCAGTATGGCCTTGTGATAATAGTAATACACGTTTATTGCCCAGTTCAATTACGCTATTCAAATTTGCTAAAGCCGGGGTACTTTATTTCAGTCTTGACGAATTGTATCGAGCATCGAGATCAAGCTCAGCATCGCGGCCCCCGAGGCAGACCCGCCGGTTCCCCATAACAACTGCCCGGTCGCGTAGCCGAAAGACAGCTGCTGGCCTGAGTAAGACCTGACTTACGCTTCTAGCGCCTCTTTCCAGGACTTCCCGGGTCTGATCGTCTTTCCTCAACTTGAATGCAAATTCATCAAAGCTTGTGCGCAACAGACAGTCTGTTTGCTTCCAGCCAGAATGTTCAAGAATCTTGACCAACTATTCCAATCATAACCAGGGAAATTTGGTAAGGGCATATCCACACGACGAGCGATGAAAAGCGCGACGCGTGCTGCTTACCAGGTGGGATTATGCAAAAGCGATCCACAATGTCACCGGCAAATTTTGTGCGCATCGTGTGTGGGGTAAATTGACAAAGACTAGCACTGTGGGTCACTCGATCGTGTTGGGCCCGCATGACGAACGGACGGGATCAAAGCATAAAAATTATGCGCGATGCAAATACCTCTGTGCCTGAAACATTAGAGCATCGTAATCTTTACGCACCCTAGTCTGTATGGGGGTACACCCATGCGCAGACTTGTAAATATTTCACTATCACCTCGGGAATATTCTGCAGTTGATTTAGCTCAATTGGCTTTTTTTTCGTATTGTGCCACAAGCTCCCAAGTTTCAACATGTAATTTGAATTCAATTTCTGGTTCTACAGCCTGAGTCTTAGTATGCCCTCTCAAGACATTGGCTGCTCGCGAAGTTTCAGCGGCTCTCCATCAGAGAGTACTCTACACCTATGGGACCAACATATATTAGCCCCTCGTAATGTTTCGGAAGAGACTATAGTCTATCTATTAGTATACATTGGTGGAAATACAAGTACTAATCGGTGGGTACATTTAGGGTTAGGCCCATGTAAATGCAAAAAAGAAAAGAGAAATCCCGCGACAACACAGGCCAGTACTGTAAGGGCAAGGTCATCTTGTCACCGCTCGTGCAAGCAGAGGAGCAGCGACCCGGGCGGCAAAAATTGAATAATCGATATAGCTGGCGGTGCCAGCGTTTAGTCGATTAAGACTAAAAGAACAGATACTACACTTGATCTAAGCCAAAAGGCCAGAGTGGTAAAGAACCATATAAGTTTGAACAGCAGTTTATATGTCGTGGATACTTGGTCCGTGCGCCTCCCAGATCGATCTTGACTGGGAGGAATTTGATCATGAGTGTGCCTTCGATAGATTAGCATGTTGCGACCGCATGTAATATGTTTGTGGTTCGAGCTGCAGTAGTACAGAAACATGGCCCCACGATTGAGGTAATTGGGACGCATGGAAGCTACTCCGCTCCGATGCGCCACCCAAGATACCCACTGAGATAATTATAATTTGTACAGTACCAGTATTCGCCTACTTTCTCCCGCACATACTTCATTCTATTGACTTTGATGTTTACATCCACATACGCATTCACAACTTCTTCTCAAACTCGATCAATTTGCGTATCCACTCCCCTTCTACGCTCTCCGTCCTGGCCATATCAACAGCCAACAGCGGCCCTCGGGGACGGTTATTTCCATATCCGAAATACTTGCTAACAAAGCTCTAAAAATCCTATAAATACTACTTTCTCTCTCTCAGATAGTTGAAAAAATACCTTGACACCCGAAACACCTCCAATCTTATTAATTCCCCAATCCGCATGGCTCAACAAAACCTGGATCTCCATTGCCTCTTTCAATTTTCCCTCTTTGAAGAGTTCATAAGCCCTCACATGGGCTTTTGGAGCGATGTTCGGAAGAGCAGCGATCGCGCCTGGTGCACCGCATACAAGCGCTGGGACAAGCACGTCTGCCCGGCCGGGAAAGGGCGCGAAAGAAGTAGAGGGCTGTAAACTGGCAAGACGGTGTAATTTGTTGATCTGTCCGCAGGAGAGCTTGGTTCCTACGATGTTGGGATGTTGCGCAAGCTCAGAAAGGATGGTCGAGTCCTGCACTCAAGTATGTAAGGAAGGGGAGGGAGGGCGAAAAGTGAAAGGACAACGTACGAGATCTATGCCGGCAGTTACGACCGGGAAGTTATATCTACCCCCTCATAAAATTATATGATGAACTAATCACATTCACAACACCATACTTACATCAACATTGGAACCGGGGACGCATCCGCAACCTATATCACACCGAGCCCATCAGTACTACCCCACCCGTGCCATCGATGACAAAAGAATCAAACCCAAGCTTAAGAACTTACATCCCGGTGAAACTTCAAAATCGCATCCTTGGTCATCATCCCTGGCCATACACCGGGTGTCAAGACCAGGACAAACTCAGCACCTGCCTCGGCCGCCTCTTTACACAGCTCTTTCGTCTCTCTGGTCGAAAGTGCACCTGTACCGGCCATGATCACGACTCGTTTCTTCCCCTCTGACTCTGATCGACCATCGTATCCGGCTTCGTCGAGGGTTTGACGCGCGAATCGGATCGTTTGAGATCGTTCGGCGTGAGAGAGGTGTTGTGCCTCGCCGTTTGATCCTTGGATGAGGATTCCGGTTACTCCTCCTTGTGCAAGCCTGAGAATGTGGGATTTTATGGAAGTGAAATCGAGTTCTTCATTGTCGTCAAAGAAGAGAACGGCTGGGACGTATATTCCTGGCGGTGGGACAGTGGACATGGTCAAGTCTAAGCGTTGCGGAAATGATGATCATCTGCGGGGTAACCTTTTTTTTTTATAGCAGGGCTGGTTTGCCGAGAGATGGACACATGCGGCACCGGTTTCGAACTTCGAAGTGGAGAAGTCGGTCGAAAGTGCTAATTTGGGACTCATCTACCGACCGATTGTCATATTACACAAGTCTTGCCATTCGTGGAAATCATATAGTACAATCAATCGAGAGAATGCAATCCATGATCGGTAGCGTATTACGTGCGTCGATCAATCTTTCAGCAGAGCCTGGACAATATGCTGTACCCTCAATTGCCGCAAGTCCGTGTACGTCTGACATTTTCATCAGTCTCTGTTTGAGCCCAAGTAGCAAGTGTTGTTGGCTCACCTGCCCACACCCAACGAAAATGATTGGTTGTCCGGTAACGTATGTCATACTCAATGCAGCTCCAACCTATCGCCTTATGGTCAGCCACTGACTAAATAAGAAGAGAGGAGATCGTACCTTGTCATCAACAGTATCCCACTTGGTGACCAACATCCCATCAATACCTCGCCCATTGGAAAAGTCTTTCAGAGCACGGTCAAACTTGGATAGCTGATCGACGGCTTCGTTTCCGACTAGCGCTTCGCCAACAAAAATGATCTTGTCCGGTTGGTTTACCGCGGCGAGCTACAGCCAAAGTCAATCTCGGATAGACATAAATCACAAGGCGAAGAAACAGTACCTTGGCCAGCGCTTTCATCAACGGTTCGTTATCCTGCATACGTCCGGCCGTATCAACCAGAACCACGTCGTAGTCCCTCTGACTTGCGTACGCAATCGCCTCCTTCGCAATTCCCGCAGCATCCTTCCCATACCCCTTTTCGTATAACTCGATCTTCTCCCCGCCCTCGCTGGTGTTATTGTTCAACATGCCCAAATTCCTCACATGCACACGAAGTTGTTCGACCGCGCCCGACCTGAACGTATCGCACGCCGCGACGAGCACTCGGAGGTTATTCTGCAACAGCCAAAACGCAACTTTTCCGAGGGACGTGGATTTTCCGACCCCGTTTACGCCGACGAACGTGATCACATACGGCTGAGGAGTGGGTTGAGCTGCTTTTTGGGAGCGGATGGAAAGTAAGAGGTCCGTTGAGGTTTTCGGTGTCAGAATGCGGGTTATTGCGCTCGAAAGGGCTGTGCGGGTTTCTGATTTGATGCCTGTTGATGATCACGTTTGGTTAGTAGACAGTTCAAAGGGATAGGATGTGAGGGAGGGAGGAGGGCGATCTTACTTGCAAATCCGCTCACGCGCTTTCCGACCAATCCTTCGCCCACACTCTCGCAAATCTTATCGGCGATCTCTTTGGCCACGTTTTTCTTCATCAAATGTTCCCTCATTCCGTTCAACACGGGTGTAAGATCTTCAGACGTAAGGACCTTTCCTCCCCCTGTTAGTCGGGACAACCAGCTCCAGGCCGTACTCGACACGCTCGTCTCTTGTTTTTGCTCCTGGTTCGTCTTGCTCAGAGCACGAGAAATTAGATCTTCGGTATCTTCGTCTTTTGAGTTTGAAGCCCAATCGAGGTCTTTGACTTCGTACATGCCATCGGCTCCTACCGCTCCACGAGACGATTCGTCCACGAGCAAAGAGAGGTCGACCGAACGAGATATGTCCACGTCCGAGGGAGCAGAGCTATAATCCAACGCGGCCATATCTTCTACGCTCAACGCCGAATCGGCCCATCTGCGAGCGGTCTTGGCTGGTTTTTTGCGTGGGGTGTGGGAGGTGTCCGAACTGAGATGGAAATATTTGTAAGCGGGCATGAAGTGAGGTGGACAAGAAGAGCACCAAGTAGGATTGCGAGAGACGAGATGAGATGGACTTACTCGGACCCTCCCACACTCGTTGCCGCTGGTGTGCGGCGAGCGCGTCCCTTGGGCTGGCCTTTGAGTCGGGATTTTAGCGCTTGGACGTTGCGTGCTATTTCTTCTGCGTCGGTGGGGGTTTCTGCAGCGAGTGCTGGAGCTGAATTACTATATTAGTATGGTGTACTGGGATATCATATGGGATGGGTGTACCATTGTCAGAAGGCGGTGTAACAGGAAGAGCTACACGTGGAGTCGGCTTTCCGAGGCGTGATTTTCGTTCCTAAAAAGAGTCAGTACACCAGAACACAAGAACGAAGACATTCGTACCTGAGCAGCCTTGTCTTGCAGTGTCCTAAGGATCTTGTCAAACGTCTGATCCCACTCTGCAAACTGTGCCTTGAAGTCGAAGCGAGTGACCACTCCAGTGCCAGCGTGCACAGCCGCCAAAAAGCTCTTTAAAAACGGGGCAAACATGTCGACAAATACGCTGCGCATAACATTGAGAAGGTCGTCGACATAGGTGAGCTGGAGAATGCGCTGGTATGCGACCTGAATGCGAATAAATTAAACGAGATTAAAACGAAGAATCGTGGACTTACCACAAATATGAGTTCGAGATCGTTGACAAACTTGAATTTGATTGCATATCCGTCTTTCTCGAATACATCCTCTGGTGCTGTGCGGTCTTGGATAATTGCTTCTCGCACGAGACTGTTTACTGGAGAACTAGACGGAGTAAACGAGCGCGACCAGAGAATGGCGCCGCCTAGAATATATATTTAGCTATATAACCTTATTTGTTCTCAGGCGCTGACCTTTGTGGGAAATCGAGCAGTGGTCAAGCATGATATTGGATGGTGGGGGAAGGTGAGGTCATGCAGTATAGCGTGCCATACACGTCTCTTCACCTACAAGCGCCAGACCCGTGGATCAAAGTTCCTGATCGGACCCCAGGAATGGCCGAGCGCCCAATTCAACTCAACGTTCTGTCCACCATGAGTTCGGGTTTCAAGTTGTGAGTATGTTCGCTATTCACTGTTGTTGCGGAGATGTTTATTCTTTAGAATGCTGCGGCCCCCGCCGCATGTCGAGTTTCTGCAAGGTATGGGAGCCCAAAGATCATACCACATGGTCTGACGTATTGATAGGTTATCCTGGTATTCCCGGTCATGGGGAACGCAAGGGAGCTATCGTCCAGGGGGTAAGCAGCATGTTCATACCACTATCGCTTACTAACCGCTAGTAGACACTCGAAGTAAGAGGCACAGTGAAAGCCAAATGGGTCCGCGTCGAGCTACGCAAGATTGAGATCCTTCCTGGGGGAGGGCAGAACAATACCTTTGCCGAAACCATTGGAGAGCGTCCAATCACGCTATGGAGCGCACGGGACGATGAGTTTTCAGAACTCTCATCGGTGAGCGTCTATTCCTCACTTGTTCCTCAGCAATTAACTTGCAACAGAACGACTTTCCCTTCCATATCGCTGTCCCCGAGACTCTGCCCCCCAGTATAGCTCTCGAACGCGGATCTGCCATCAAGTACGAACTCATTGCCTCCGTTCAGCTCAAGGGCAAAAAGTCCTTGTTCAAGCGTGATCCTGCACCTATATCCACATACTCTGCCCCGATCGTCATCGAAAAGTTTGAGCTCCTCCAAGCCTGGCCCATTTATGCACAACCTCAAACCAGACAGAGCTCTGCCTATGGCGTCACACTGGTCGCCACGTTTTCCCGAGTCGCATTTGGACCGGGCGACGTTGTCCCCGTCGAGGCTGTCCTGCGAGCTGATGTACCTGGAGATGGAGCTATTCTTCGAGCGTATGAACTCACCGTCCGCGAAACCCTCATCTTCCGATCGAGCCCTCCCCAAGTTCCGCAGCACCAACATCCTCATCTCCATTTGCACAGCCAACAACCGCCCCGCCGCACCCCCGCCGCACAGACTCGCTCCAACCTCATCGCGGACCAAAAAGTACCCGTTCCGGTTCAAATCTTCCCTGGTACACAGCACAAATGTGACCTGGGCTGTCATATTCCACTCACCCAAACAAACGTATCGGTCCGTACAGCGAGACATATCGAAGTGAATTATATCGTTCAGGTCAAGGCGGTGTTGTCCACAGGATCGATGGTCTCGGTCGAGTTGCCTATTACGATCACGAATTGGCAGCATCAGGCTAGTGTGGACGTGGTTCGGCGAATTGGCTATTGCCCTGAGCTTGGCGGCAAATCTCCCATACCAGGTCCTCAGGCCGGGTTATTCCAAGCCACAAATGCGATGGGGAATAACATCGCCATTCCCGCTTCTCCCAACGGACAAAACATTGCCCACTCTAATGGTCCCTCTTCCACTGCCGGCTCACATAGTATCCCCGAGCGAGTTTCGAGAAGATCGACGAGCGATAATAATAATGCACGGAGTACATATAGTTCTCCACCTATTGGATCACCTGGACGGGAGAACATTGACGAATTAGGCTATATACCCGCCGGATCTCAAACTCATTCCCAAACTGCGCCTAATCGTCGTCCAGGAGGAGGGTCCTCAAGCGGCCCGTCCGAACCCGAAGACTACTTTGGCCAAACCGGCCCATTGAATAACAATGCAGCCCCAGGCGCACGGCCCCAAACCGGGAACAGGAGAAGTAACCAGAACAGACTTACGATTGTGAATGGTGATCCGGATGATACCAAGGTCCTCAGTGCAGAAGAAGAGAAACGACGGCTCAAGGAAAAGTACGAAGAGCGGGATCGGAGGAAGAGCGGGCGACCTGCGAGTGCTGGTGGTTCGGGCGCTAGGCCGGGTACGGCCAATAGTACTCATGCTAATGGTGGGGGCAGACAAAACGGAACGAGCGCCTGGCCGACTGCGGAAGAGGAGAAACAACGACTGTACGATAATGCTCGGATGGTGGCTAGCAAAACTCAACAGTCTGCTGGACACCAAGTCGATTTGGGACATTCTGCCGGATCGTCGTCTTCCCCCCAACCGAGTCAGGGTCAGAGTCAAAGCCAGAGTCAGGGTCAGTGGCCCACAGCTGAAGAAGAGAAGCGGCAATTGTTTGAAAATGCGCGAAAGGCGGCTCAGAGGACACAGAGTACCGCTTTCGATGCGGGTGTTCCGCATGCCCAGGACGAGAAGGGGGCAGTGAAGAAGGGCGGAGACAACTTTGCGGGCGGTTGGGCGTTTATGGCTCCCAAGACTGAAGGTTCTGTCTCCTATCCACAAGTAAATCCCCTTCGCGCTACTTTAAACATGAAACAATTACTAACACCTACGATAGGAACAACCGCAACAACAAAGTTCATCTCCTCCCGCCCAACAATCACAATCGCAGTGGCCATCAGCAGCCGACGAGAAGCGCATGCTCTTTGATCGTGCCCGGGCCGCTGCTGAGAGAACTCAAGCCCAGGCGACGACTCCACCGGAAGAAACGAGCTCCAACTCGATCTCGGTCCCATATGCTCCATCTTCCGTCGAACCCCGTGTTTCGTCGCCTGTTTCGATGCTCCCTTCTGTAGGAGGCGGATTTATACCTCAGACTTCTCCTGGATTACCTGGCCTCACACCAGCAGGGAACAAATCTGGCGCAGAACTGTATGCTGCCGGTCTCGCTGCGATGGGAAGGCAAAGTATGTATCCTTCTTCAACCCCAGCTCCTGTGCAGGCGACACCATCGACCCAGCCTTTGGGGGTTTCGGCGCCACTATATGCTGGGAATGGGTCGGGGTCCAGTGTACCGTACGCTGCTAGCTCTGGTTCAGCCCCATCATATGGAACCGGTTCCGGTTCAACCCCCCCTTATTCAGGAGGCTCAACTTCAACTCCACCCTACGGAAGCGGCTCGACCCTTTCCCCCTCTCCCTCGTCCAAGCGGTTCCCGAGTGCCGCGGAAGAAAAGGCCGCGCTCGCATATATGGCAGCTAAACAACGTGTTGAACAAGCGCGCGCAAACGAGTCAGCTGCGTATGATGATGGTTCAAACCTAAGCGCGTACGGCAACAACTCGAGTCCTGGTGGGTATGGTGGAAATTCGAGTCCGGGTGCATATGGCGGGAATTCAAGTCCGGGTCCTAGCCCGACTGTCCCGGGGTATGATTCGATTTATGGGAACCAGACGACTCTGCCCGTGGCCTATGGTCAACCTGTGGCACCGTCCCCGACGCGCCCGTTGAGTGTGCGAAGGTCGCCTCAGCAATTGACGGCTTCCCCACCAGCGTTTACAAGCGACCTACCGCCCGGTTTCGCGCCCAACCCTGGGCCAGCCGCAAGCGCTCTTTCAGCTTTGGAGGAAAAGGCAAGGTTGCGGAGGCAGTATGAGGAACAAGACGCTGGAATGAGCTACCTTTCGCCTACGTCGCAGCCCACAGGTCCGCCACCTCCTTCGCCTCCGAGATTTTCGCCTTCTCCCTCGTCCGGGTATGGCCTGTCGGCTCACGACGAGAAGGAGCGCATGCGGTTGATGTATGCTGAACAAGATGCTGCGGTTCGAACTAATGAGCGACAAGCGACGAATGATAGTGGCCAACGCCCGGCTCTGCCAGTCCCTCCTCCTGCCCCTGACGGCGCCCCTCCACCTTTTGCAGGAGGTTTTATCAATCCAGCTACGTTCAAACCTCTTTCGGCCGCTGAAGAAAAGGCGAGATTGCGCGCACAGTATGAAGCTGAAGTAAACGGAACTTCGATGGGAGGATCAAGCCATGAGCCTCCTCCACCCGAGTATGGGCTCCCGCCCTCCCGACAGGCGACGATTACTTCCCCACCTGAACGAAATGCCACTTTGACTCCAAGTAATTACTCAGACGGAGGATCAAGCATTGGTGCAACTATTCAACGGGATCCGAGCATCTCGTGGGGAAAGAGACGTGCGGCTCAGACTCCTGCCCCGGTTGAGGAAGAGAGTCGATCAACATTTGTGGCTCCCCCTCCTCCGCCACCGCTTTTACCTGTGAGTTATGGTGTATTGAATCGAGATTCGTTAGTACTAATATGTCTGTTAGAAACCCCCTGCTTCGTATATTCAGGAAACGCTCGAGGCTCATCACGCACAGAAGAACTGGGACGGTTCGCGCCCTCCTTCGATGGACTATGAAGCTCTGGCTTCTCCCACTGCGCTCGTCGCACCTCCTGTTCCCCCTAAACCTGCTGACTAATCTATACCCCTCAAATCTTGGCTGCGGCCAAAATTATTTATTCACCTAGCTCAACTTCGATAACCTTTCTTTCTTTCTTTCTTTTTCTCCTTGGGTCTGTTCTATTTCTTGATTGTCTTTTTAACTCCGTTTACCCTCGAACCACACTCCTTGTGCATGTATACCTCATGTTTCTCTTTTTCTAGTTGATTAACCAGCGATCGGTCGCAGGCTGACGATCAAATTTACTGTGTGCGGGTAACAGTACATAGCATTTATAATTCAACTGTTGCTTCTTACGATGGGATGCGCTGTGACCTCCTACTCATCTACTATTTGTCAGGTGAATGACACACTAGACAAATATGACGTTGAACTTACATTCGGTTCTTACGCGTGCATGGACATTAACGCGCAACTGACGGCAGATAAGCCACGTGTTGTTGATTTGACTAGCTTCGCTCTGAATCGGGTACTTAGATTAAAGTCATCAAGGTTGCTTGGATCAGCAGCGAGAAATCAGCACCGGTGCCCCATTGAGTATCGATATTGTCCATCCCTTCCAATGAACCTTTGCATAATATCCTACTCCTTTGACCTACGTATATCCATCCCACTATAATTACAAGATACGCATATACAGAGAGTGTGTGTCCAAAATATTTGAATATATGCACTAGTGAAGTATGAACATGTGCAGCCCAAGTTATCCAGGTTCGCATAATGCTACGTGTATTCGTATTTTATGCCGAAGGAGCGCTAAATTGGTTCTGTATCGTACACGGAATAGAACCGAAAATTAGTCGGAATGAGCCCCCTTGATCAACATCAGGTTAGGTTGTCATCTTGAAACTCTGTTCCTATGGTTATAATCACGTATATACACTTGCGCCCAAAAAGATTGAGCCACGTGAGCTCAAATCAATGACGCTCACGCGTCACCCGCACGATTGAGAATTCGTTTACGATGTAATAGTAAATTATGTAGATACAGTAGTATAGAACATATGTACAAAGTTTTAGATCGAAACTAAGTCTCCTCGTGGAGATACGCGTGAGCAAAATTTTTGGGCTGGCTCATTCTTTTTGATCACTTTATATAAGCTACTTGGTCCTCCCTCATCGAGTGCCATTTACCACCCCTTTTTACGCTCGAATACCTGCCGAAAGTGCGCAAATGGCTCGATACACTAGTCCCAAGACTAAGGCTCAGATAATTGCGCTGAAAAAGCTCGAATACTCAGATCGGGCTATTGTTCAGCTTTTGCAACCTCAGACCAAGGTCTCTCACGCAACTGTCGGTCGTATCTGGGCCAAGTATGGACTTACTGACCGCCCACTTGATTGACACGATCCCATTCCTGGGCGCCCACAAAAATTAACCCCCAGCAACGTCAGATTCGCCGCTTTGGCCCTAGCTCGGAGTAGAGTACCGACAGCAGCAAATATTAGACGGCAGTACTTCCCTGCCGTTGGGTCCTCTACCCTCCGCCGCTACCTCCAAGAGCTGGGTTTACGGCCGTACAAACGCCGCCGAGTACCCCTGCTCACTTATTGGCATAGAAAAGCCCGTTGCGCGTGGGCCCACAGCCAATTATTCTGGCCACAATCATGCTGGGACGACATCGTCTTCTCAGACAAAGTCCGAATCAAGTTATTTGGGGCCGACAGCGGCCAATATTACTGGAGGCAGCCTAGTGAGTCCCCGTATAATCCCCGATACACCAAAAAGACGATATCTCATGGTGGCGGGGGTATCTTCATTTGGGGGTGCATTACCCGAGAGGGAGTCGGGCAATTGTACCTTATACGACGCAAGCTGAACGCCCCGGGATACATTGAAATCCTTGGGGACGCCTTCTTTGGAACCCTTGCCGACTATAAAATCACCCCGTTTGACATTACATTCCAGCACGACCAAGATCCAAAGCATACAGCCAGGCTGACACAACATTGGCTTGCCAGTTGGGGCGTAAGCGTCCTCCCATGGCCGTCAAAAAGCCCGGATTTGAATATAATCAAGAACGTCTGGTGGCATCTGAAGGAGTGCGTGCGTACTCACCGACCTCCCGCTTTGAATAAGGAAGAATTATGGAAAATAGTGAGGGACAAATGGAAACAAATTTCCCCAAAATATATTGGCGATTTGTATGATTCATTACCGCGTTGAGTACAAGCTGTGTATTTAGCTAAAGGTGGAAACACCAAATACTAAAATTCGTATCCAAATTATTCAGTTTTGCATGTCATTTTGGGTGCATGCATGCAGTTGCAGGTGCAATTTGAAAATGCTCAAAAAGAATGAGCCAGCCCAAAAATTTTGCTCACGCGTATCTCCACGAGGAGACTTAGTTTCGATCTAAAACTTTGTACATATGTTCTATACTACTGTATCTACATAATTTACTATTACATCGTAAACGAATTCTCAATCGTGCGGGTGACGCGTGAGCGTCATTGATTTGAGCTCACGTGGCTCAATCTTTTTGGGCGCAAGTGTATATTAGGCTTTTAACCTTCCTTCCAGGGCTCGAAAATACCCTTCGCAAAGGTTCCGATTCATGTTGGCTGGATGTAAATGTGCATTGAACAAGGTGCATGAGATTATAGGTTACCAGATATATAGGGTTATAAAGTACTAGCATTTCGTAATACGGTAGACTTCGATCGGCCAGCGATCGAGCTCACCGTCATCAACCTCTCGAAGTGATCGGCGGTCAAATTTGAAGAGACCTCGAACCCAGTCTGGAGCAGCTCCGCTCTCGCTCTATCAGCGTTGACATTGACTCACCGCCGGGGGACAGAGCATACCAACGATTGTCGGTGTCTCTTCCCTTGCTTATTCTTGATTTTCCGCGACGTGCCGGATAGATTTTAGGCAGTATTACGAGCGCTTGCAAGGGTTGGATACCGATAAGAAGTAATCCGGTGAAAAAGTCTCGGCGATCCCCCGCACACAAACCGCGATACCAAACATAAAGAGAAAAGCAATTCAAGCGCAAATTCAGGCTGACCTCATCCTCCGATCTGAGGTAAACGCGACTCGGGTACGCGCGCGGTTATAACCATGCCGCATAGTCGTAAAGTGCGGAAGAATGGTCGAAAATAGCGACTTTGCTGATTGAGCACAGGTCTATGCGCTCGGAGCCCGGCTCCAAGATTCAATGGAGAGGCGACATACAGGCACATGTAGAGCGGGAGTGGGGTTCGGCCCGGCGGTGGATCGATAATGATCCTCAGCGCGGGTAAGCCAACGCGACGCGCGGGTACAACCTCCATTGTATCACACCAAAGCAAATCCATTCCGTCTTTCCTCCTACTCCATCAAGGTTTCAAGTTATGAGTGGGAGATATAAATTGGCGGGAGAAAAAGGTCCCAAAACTTAATCGTAGATTTCCCCCTTATTACCCCTTTTATTTCTGTTCTTAATCTCCCCCTCCCCTCCCCCTCCCCCTTTTTTGTTATCTGTCTCCCATCACCCTCTTGGCAACATGGACTCCGGCAAACAGGCCGAGGCCTACCGAACTGAGACAGTCCCTGCCGACTATTTCGACAACGAAGGATGTGCTGAACTCACTCGCACCCTATCTCAGCTCAGTCAACCGCAGCTAAACGATGCGCAAGGAGCAACAACAGGAGATCGATCTTCTGCATTGGGAACACTTGTCGAGGATGGGGCCGAAGAAGACAAGTTTGACTTTGAGGATCGCGTTCGCACAGCGCTTGACCGCATGGACGAGGAAGGAATCAAGCATCGTTCACTGGGTGTTGGCTTTGTCGTATGTCTGATCCCTTTATTTAACGCCGCCTTTTCTGAACCTCCTGCTAGGATTTGACCGTTCGTGGTCTAGGCGCTGCAGCCAAATACCAAGAAACCGTGCTCTCTATGGTCTCTCCCATTCAATGGGTGCACAAGCTGAGCGAGTTGCGACATCCGCCTGTCAAGGACATTCTCACTGGCTTTACGGGTACCGTGAAGAGTGGCGAGATGCTGTGTACGCATACACCTTTGCACGAGATGAACGACGCTGATTTATTACTTTGCAGTGGTGCTGGGATCCCCAGGCAGTGGTTGTTCCACCTTCCTGAAAGTGCTTGCAAATCAACGCCAGGGGTACCATGAAGTCCTAGGGGATGTCTCGTACGATGGAATGCGGCCTGAACACCTGGCCAAGCACTATCGAGGAGGCAACTTTCTTTCCTCTCGACCGCTTGAACGATTACTAAAGGTTGAGATGTAGATGTTGGCTATTCACCCGAGGACGACACGCACTTTCCCTCCCTGTCAGTCAAGGACACACTCACCGTTGCTTCCAAGATGCGTGCGCCTCAGACGCGTATCTACAACACCACTCGGGCCGACTTTATTGAGGGTGAGCCTAGTTTTGCATTTGGACTGAACATGGCTAACGTAGTAATCCGATAGGCGTGGTACAAACCTTGGCTACTGTCTTTGGTCTCCGACATACTTTCAATACTCCAGTTGGTAACGAAGCTATCCGAGGTGTCAGTGGTGGCGAGAAGAAGCGAGTCAGTATTGCGGAGATGATGGCCTCCCGAGTACGCATCGGATGCTGGGACAAGTAAGTTCAACTTTCACTCTTGACTCTTATACTTAGCTAACCTCACAAACCTAGCTCGACCCGTGGGCTTGACTCTAGTACAGCACTTGAGTTTGGTCGCGCATTGCGTATCGCTACCGATGTTGGACGAGCTACCACTGTCGTCAGCATCTACCAAGCATCCGAGTCACTCTACAAGCTCTTTGACAAGGTCTGCATCATCTATGCTGGCAGGCAAATCTACTATGGCCCGGCCGAGCATGCTCGACAGTACTTCGTCAACATGGGCTGGGAACCTGCACCTCGTCAAACAACACCTGATTTCCTGGTGGCTGTTACAGACCCTCTCGCACGCACTCCTCGTGCCGGTTGGGAGAACCGCGTACCTCGTACCGCCGACGAGTTTGTTGCCTACTGGAACAAGAGCCCCGAGGGACAAGTCAACCAAGCCGATGCCATGCGTTACCTACAGGCTCCCGACGACGATGTCGCACCCAAGATGCAACTATACAAGGAGTCGGCCCGTGCTGAGCGAGCAAAGACGGCTCATCCCAAGAGCTCGTACACTGTCTCGCTCGCGATGCAGGTCCGCGGCATCATGCTTCGTCGTCTTCAGATCCTTCGCGGAGATATGGCAGCCCAGATCGTGATGAACGTGGTGTTCATGCTTCAGGCGGTCATCATGGGTAGCGTGTTCCTCAAGATGCCAGCGGCTACGAGCGCATACTTCTCGCGTGGTGGTGTTTTGTTCTTTTCGGTTCTCTTTGGTGCTTTGAGTGGAATGGTATGTCACAGTTTGCGTTTTAAGCCTTTCGTGCTTATAGCGCCTCTGTTTAGGCTGAAATTGCCGCTATGTATTCGCAACGTCCGATTGTAGCAAGGCATCAAAAAGCCGCTATGTGTAAGTGATGCATAGCATGCTGTCCGCTCGCAAACTGACACGAATTTTATAGACCATCCGTTTGTTGAGGCGCTGGCATTGACTGTTGTTGACATTCCTATTACATTTGTTACACAAGTTCTGTTCGGTATTATCTTGTATTGGATGACGGGTAAGTATCACATACATGCATCCCAGTCAACTTCTGACATCCCATACAGGTCTTCAAAAGGACGCCGCCAAATTCTTCATTTTCGTCTTGTTCACTTTTTTGATGTCGCTCACGATGAAAGCATTTTTCCGCGGAATCGCAGCGAGCTTTGCACGGGAATCGACTGCTCAGGCCGTTGCCGGAATTAGCACGTTGATTCTTGTCCTCTACACCGGTTACACGATTCCTAAGCCTACCATGTAAGTCTCACTAACTATATGCGCGGATCATCTTGCTCACGGGGCTATAGGATCGGGGCGCTCAAATGGCTCACGTATATCAACCCTGTTCGTTATGGGTTCGAGGCCCTCATTGTTAACGAGTTCCATGGCTTGGAGGGAGAATGCTCTAGCTTAATCCCGTCGGGTCCTGGGTACGAAGGCATCAGCCTCCAGAACCAAGTGTGTACTACTGTCGGCTCTGTTCCTGGTCAGCTATTTGTCGACGGAGACGCTTTTGCGGCTGCCTCGTACGACTACCACTACAAGAACCTGTGGATGAACTTGTGAGCAAGGTCTCCTGTTTCCCAATCTACTTCTGCTTACCTTCTCATGTAGTGGCATCGTCATCGCGTTCTGGGTTGCCTTTGTCGCATGGTTCCTGGCTGGTACCGAACGTGCCGGCCATGCTTCGGGAGGGGCCACTCAGCTTGTTTTCAAGCAAAATGCCAAGATTCCGTCGATCGGCTCGTCTTCATCTGGAAAAGATACTGAAAAGGGCTCGGTTTCTCCCGATGTTGTTGCAGAGAAGAAACGGGTTGATGGACAAGCGGCACAGAACAAGCTTGTCAAGGCCAATGCCGTGTTTTCGTGGCACCATCTCAACTACGAGATTGATGCTGGTGGAGGTAAGAAGAGGCGACTCTTGGACGATATCTCCGGCTTCGTTGCTCCTGGCAAGATGACGGCGCTCATGGGTGAAAGTGGTGCTGGCAAGGTACGAAATAGCCTACTTGCGATCCGTGATTCAAACTAAGGTTGATATAGACGACCTTGTTGAACGCATTGGCCGAGCGGATTAGCATGGGCGTGATTACCGGCGATCGCCTTGTCAATGGTAACCCCCTTCCAAAGGATTTCGCGTCCCAGACTGGCTACGTTCAACAAATGGATATACACTTGGAGAGTACAACCGTTCGAGAGGCTTTGATGTTCTCGGCTCAGCTCAGGCAGCCTGCCAGTGTTCCCATAGAAGAAAAGCGTGCCTAGTACGTTGATGATTTGCTACTGAGAGCTACGAAACTAATAATTCCAATAGCGTCGAAGAGGTGATTAAAATGTGCGCCATGGAAGCATACGCAGACGCTATCGTTGGAATTGTTGGTGAAGGCCTCAACGTCGAACAACGCAAACGGTTAACCATCGGTGTCGAGTTGGCTGCCAAGCCGCAGTTGCTTCTTTTCCTTGACGAGGTAGGTCCATTAGCGCCATATAACCACGCATATAATAATATTCTATCCAGCCCACCTCCGGTCTTGATTCCCAATCCGCATGGGGTATCATTGAATTCCTGAAATCTTTGGCCGACCAAGGACAGGCCATTCTCTGCACGTGAGTGATTTTATTAAGCTTGCTCGTATTGTTGCCTGAATACTTTACACACATATAGCATCCACCAACCGTCCTCTGAGCTTTTCCAATCTTTCGATCGCCTTCTTCTCTTGCGCAGGGGTGGTCAGACATGCTACTTTGGCGACTTGGGCGAAAATTCTTCTACTTTGATCTGTAAGTCTGGTTTCCTATGTCTTCTCAAATCTGAGCTGACAAGTTATTGTAGCATACTTTGAACAAAACGGAGCTCGTAAATGTCAGTCTGACGAGAACCCTGCTGAATACATGCTCGACGTTATCGGGTAAGCTCAAATATAAAAGCAGTATATGGTTATTTAACACTTTATCTAGTGCCGGTGCAACTGCCACAAGTGCCATCGATTGGCATGCGACATGGAAGGCAGCTCCAGAGTCATCCGCCCTTGAACAGGAGCTCACGAAGATGCACTCTGAGGGGCGAAATAATGCCTCGACTACTGAGCAAGAACAGCCTGAATATGCAACTGGCTATATGAACCAGCTGTCCGCTCTTTTGATTCGAGCTTTCCGCGTGGGTCACTCATCCTTTAGATTATTCGCTTTGGCTAACATCAGTATCAAGCACTACTCCCGCAATCCGACGTATATCATGGGCAAAATCGTCTTGAACGTTGCTTCGGGTCTTTTTATCGGCTTCACATTCTTCAAAGCTAATAACTCGATTCAAGGATCTCAGAACAAGCTCTTTGCGATCTTCATGTGTAGGCACATTTTACCTGGTTTTTTGAAGTACTAATACTGAATAATCTTCAGCTACCATTCCGGCCGCATCTCTCAGCAATCAGCTCCAAGTTCAGTTCATCAACTTCCGTAATATCTACGAGAACCGCGAGAAACAGAGCAAAATGTACTCCTGGGCCCCTATGGTTACCGCAAGTGTCGTAAGTGCTTCGTGTTTATATGCGCATCATCCTGCCCTGCCACTAACCGAGATATGAACAGTTGGTTGAACTTCCATACAACATCTTTGGCTCTTCGCTGTACTTTTTGTGCTGGTACTGGACTGTAGGGTATTCTAGCGTGGCGGATCGCGCCGGTTATACAGTACGTATCCTCTACCCTCAAGAAGGTACAAAGCTAATAATTCCTTGATATAGTTCATGCTTCTCTGTGTTGCTTTCCCGCTCTACTATACTACCTTCTCCCAAGCTGTGGCGGCAATGTCTCCAAATGTGATGATCAGTGGTCTTTTGTTCAGTTTCTTTTTTTCATTCACAATGAACTTGTAAGTTCACTCCTCAAGTGACATGCGGGCTTTTTCATTAACAGAATAACCCAGCAATGGTGTGCTCCAGCCCTATTCGCAGCTCATTCCTTTCTGGAAATGGATGTGTGAGTACTACAATCTAAACTGATGCCATAGTGTTTTACTAACTCCATTTTCAGACCGCCTGTCTCCTCTTACCTACCTCATTGAGGGACTGCTTGTCAACGGCATCGGGAACATGGAACTCACGTAAGCTCACTCGTTGACCTCCAGATAACTATAGCTCACTCACTCAACCCCTATTTCAGTTGCTCTCCTACTGAGATTCAGACCATCGTCCCCCCCTCCGGTCAGACTTGCTCGTCCTACATGAGCCAGTATATCAGCATGGCTGGAGGCTACCTTGCGAACCCTGATGCCTCATCGGATTGCCAGTTCTGTCCACAGAGCACGACTGATACTTATTTGTGAGTCTCCATGTTCGTGTATAGCGAGCTATGCTGATGTCTACTACAGAGCTTCGCTGAATATGTCATACTCTCACCGCTGGAGAAACGTTGGAATTATGATTGCTTTTGCCGCTTTTAACGTCTTTTTGGTGTACGTGGGCACATGGCTTTTCCGCGTCCACCGCGGAAACCCGTTTTCGCGCAGGAAGTAGATCTTGAATTTTGATTCGTCGGACACATTTTTTTGCGTTTGTCTTACATTCACATAGTTTTTTTTCTTTATCTCTTGGGCCGATTTCCGTCCCCCTCCCCTTTTTCATTTTCATACTCTTGTCCGTCCTTTCTATCTTCTTGTAATTAATGAAGAGTTTGATTTAGAATTAGGGGCTGGCTTAATTTGTTGGTGTCATAGTAATAGATACATGACTATAGTACAGCATCATCGTTCCGCACCGGAATTTAAATGCCAAACATTTAGAGAGCGCGTTACAGTACATCTGAGCTCAAACAGCTCAAAAAGCTGCAACTTGGAAGTGAATGCTAATTATACATAAGCTTATGTTTATCACTCTTACTTACAACAATAATCATAAGAAAGTCGGTTATTTCGTTGACTTAAACTGCGTCCTCTCAAATACAACTATACCAGATGCGTGAATAGTACACCACCACTCAGTACTTTGAACCCCTTTTGTTTCTGGCTGTACGTCCCCTCGTCTTATTTAATTCCGCAATGTTTTCAGTACAGCATTTATATGCATGTGAGCTACGTACGTGCTCGTCCACAAAGATAGTTATAATTATTTATGTCTTCCAAATCTGATCAGCAATTTTACTGATAAGGCACTCGCGGTGGATCTGTCCGATACTTCCTAAATCGAGCTCTGGGCCAAGAATGAGACGAGTACGGTCGAATTTTTACTGCTCTCATTATAAACCATTATCATGCGGTTACGTACGCCTCTAGCTTTCGGCCATTACATATATTCTGATTAATGGCCCGATATGATTTCTGGGGCTATCCTAGGCATTGGAGTATTTACAACTGAGGCCTTGAACTCATGAGCGCTATGAAATTGCATCAAACACTACTGGTATACTCACTATTGTTAGGACTCTGATAGATAGTTGGCTAATTGACAGCTATTTTGGGTTTGGTAATAGCTTGCCGCGTTTCGAATAATTCCGCCGCTCATGGCGGGGGTTTCTGTTCCGCACTACCATAGCACGCCGTCTCCGTCGCATGCGCTGCCTTCTAAGAATGTATAAGAATATCAATATATCTAGTTCATCGTCGTCGAGCAGAATCCGCAGTAAAAGGTCGTCTTCCTCGTCATTGACTTGACAATCAGTGAGATAACTCATAGCGGGAAAAATACAAAAACCGGGTGTCCCGACGCCTCACCTACATTTATATAACATGTGCTAATGTATTGGATATATATGCGTCAGATGACGCGTACACAATGGCCCCCAAAGCGGGAGTATTTTCGATCGTATTTTATTATCCATCTGGAATTCTCTGTCTCCGCTATAGACTCGATCGCTCCTTGCAATTGCAGCTTGGACCTTGGACCTTGGACCGGCCGCCCCTCCCCCCCAAAATGGGCCCAACTCCGACCCGATCTGACGGAGTGATTTTAACGACTTCTGAGTGGGTGGGCTCCCTATTGTTACATCATTAGGAAATTTCCCGAAGCCCCCCAAGACTTGGAGTCATTCTTTTTTCTCCCGTCCGCCACTGCTTTCTACATATTAGGAAGGGCCGGCGCGCCACCCACGGGCTTCCCTTCCTCTGGGATGTTGCTGACGCGATCTT
The DNA here is from genome assembly GCF_016906535.1 of Rhizoctonia solani. NCBI lineage: Eukaryota > Fungi > Basidiomycota > Agaricomycetes > Cantharellales > Ceratobasidiaceae > Rhizoctonia > Rhizoctonia solani. Next base: position 2,681,933 of record NC_057372.1, read on the forward strand.
GGTGGTCCCATCCCTCCGATCCAATCCCTCACTTGTTGCATCCTCGAATTCGCTATGTATTTGCTTAGTATCCTCATATACAATCACGCAAATTCTTCATCCCACGCCACCACATACACAATGCGCGAGTTGCTGTAATTATCGCAAACCAGAATAAGTATACTGTGTAAAACCCTGCGATGATTCGCATCATTTACCGGCGGAAATGGCCTAAATTGAAGGTGCCGTCTCAGCAATCCATATCTTCTTTAGTAATATGGCTCCGTATTCTACCAGACATGCAGGCACCTCCTTCCATGCACAAGGCTTGATTTGTCATTGTGTTCATGATACAGCTAGCCCATATGAGCAAGCTGCATGAAATAAGCCTTCTCGCGCCTTGTATCTAATCTTGTTATACTGTACCACTATATTCGTGAATAAAATCGACGCCCGTATGGAGACAGCTAATTAATCCCTTTGCCGCATACTTATTCAACTAACCCAAACGACCCCAGTAAAAAGCTGCCCTGACTGTTATGGATGATAATATAGCCTATCTATATGCTACCAAGACCGAAAATACACAAGAATGCTATATTATCTTATTCTCAGACACGAACCCATCCGCGCCATAACCGCAACTGAATTTAGGGCAAGATCGAGGAAGGAGCGAGGCCAGAGGGAGAGTTATTGGCGGATGTATACTGAGCGATAAAACTAGCTTAGTGGAATGGTTTAGACGAATGAATCATTGGTGGCTTACTACCAGAGTAGGCTCCGGCTTAGTGCTGTTCCCGGAAGCGATGGGAGTACAACTTGTCGTCTCATGCGCCGTGTTCTCAACCTAATCAAGCGTTCGAATCGTGTTCAAATTCAGGCGTAATGCGGTCTATGAGGGAATCATAACCAAACTTACGGAAGAGGTGGGCCAAGGTACATCAGAAACCAAGGTGGAGGTAGCATTGGCACTATTATCAATAACGGAGCTAGTGTAGCTAGGATGCTAGAAAGAGATATCGTGTAGAATCTGTGTGAGCGCAAACCCGGTAACCATAAAATTGATCATATATGCGTACCGCAGAAGATATATAGTCACTACTGGCAACAATTGAGCTGAATACTGGCACAGGGAGCTCGGAACTGATTTCGCCATCAACCAACTTGGCCTTGTGCTAGTAAAAGGATGCATAAACATTTATAGCCCGCATAGACGACCCTGCTTGCAATTGGACTTACTTCTGTGGGCTGTGGCTCGGCTGAAGAGACAACATGGGTGAATACAGAAGACGATGTTGGACTGGCCATGGACATGCTGGTCTCGACAGGCTTGTGCTCGGTTGACACGATAGATGCATAGGACAGGTGACTCTCGATACTAGACGCAATTTGGGTGAAGACTGGTGATGGGACGGGTTTTAGGTTCATTATCGGTGCTCTCCAGCTCGGTACCGCGTACGCACCCAATTACCATGCCTTTTTGGGCATCCGCTCCCTCTTCGGTATCGGAGCCAACGGAAGTCAGCGATTGCGATTCCAGAGTGCTAGAGCTTCTGTGGTCCTCTGAAAATCATACGTTAAAGAACTAGCTCAAGGTCGTCGCTAAATATCTCACCAGATACAATTGGCTTTGCGAGCACGGCAGTGGACATGGCAGCAATGATGAGAGCAGCGGCGTGGGAGTGCATATTGAAGATTTGGTTGTCTAAAAGATTTGGTTGAGAGATGTAGCTAGAGTAGAACTTGAAGATGCTGAGCGTGTTGGATTAAGACATACTCACCAGCTGCCTTTTATATGCGAGCCCACTCATAGCAGCCCAGATATAGTTTATCCATATAACAACTCCACGTACAACTAAATCGTATCAGTAACCAAAATACTTGACGCGTTTCGTGAATAGTGTATTAACCAACATGGATCAATAGGGGATCGACCAGCCGAGTCCGTCCAAATCAAATCATCCGCGCTGGTTGACATATTGGACCGCGCAATGACCCAGTATTCGTCCAGAAAAGGAGTTTAAATCCAAAATCATCGCAAAATGGCAGTGCGGTATTTGATACATACACACGCTGATAGAAACCAAGAAGCCATTCGATGAGCGAAAATCGTTTGTATCTTGAGTCATAGCTATTCATAACGCATGCGCAAGTTCTGGTACACCTTAAGCTTGATAGTTTTGATATTCTGAAACAGGATTTATCCACGCATACCACTTCAGTAGACTCACATTGGTCAACCAGTGTAGCTCTATGCAAGCACCATATAATACTGAGTGTTTCGCGAATACATCCTGAACTAGGGAGTATTTTCCAATACAATTGAGGAGGCTAACTTGGTGACTGGGAGAGTTAAGTGAATAAAAAAAAATCCAAATCGATAAGAACGACGAGGAATAACTCAAAGCCTAGTAGACCAGAAAATTCTTTGGAAGGTCCGTTCGCTCAACTACCTTGTGACTATTTTGGCACGGATTCCACAAGTTACTAACAACCACAGACACCATACAGATGCGACTCCGGCTGTTCTATAAGCATGACGCATACCCACTAGCGACCCTAAAATGCAATAAACCCACCACATATCATGAAGAGCGAGACCCATCACAAACCAAGCCTCTATCTAGATCTTTCGTCAATTCACGTGTGTAGAATGTAGTATACATTAGTAATGAGGATTGTTACATAATTCACGAAAAGGGAACAATTTAAACAAACGAATCACGCACAAAGCCCGAGGTTAAATACAGAAAGCAAAATATGTGGTTTCAGTGGTGTAGTGCATTTATTTATTGTTGCGGGTCGAACGAGTGGTAGGTGTAAGTGTTGGTTCGTCTATGGAACCTTCGAGGGTTACGCTGCGACGTTTTCTTCCGCGTTTAGAAGGAGTGGCGGCGGTAGCAGTAGCAGTAGCGATGGCTGGAGCAACCGGTACATGGTTTACTGAAGTGACAGGCGCTATCCCATTCGTCGCTGCGGTCGTGAATCTCGCGGGGGACGTTTGTCTCCCACCCAGTCCTACCCCATTAACACCCACACCCGACGCCCCGCCAAAGTCATCCAAAAGCGGAATTACAGGGGAGAGAGATGTATCGGAAGCGGTGCTCGGCACAGGAGGTACCTCGTCCAAGAACGCCGCTGGCTGTGCACCCGGGTTTTCTAGATCGAACTCGGCAGGAAGGGAGACGGGAAAAGAGCCTCCTGTGGATGGTCCGCCGTCAGAGGGAGCGTTAGCGCTGTCAGGAAAGTCGAACTGGTTCAGGAAGCTATCGATATCAACCGCATGATCTCCTTCAGCCGCGATGCTGGCATACGGGACGGAGCTGTCTGGGAGTATATTACCATTGGGATTAGGGAAGCTGCCGTTGGGCATAAAGGCAGAGTTGGAAGGTACAAATCCATTAACGGTCAGGTTAGGTTGAGTGCTAAATCCGTCGACACCTATAACATTATTCGCACTGCCGTCCGACCGTTGTTCCTGCAACACCTCCGGAGAGATGCCCCATTCACGCATCAGAGAATTGATGTCTTGGTTGACGTTGTCTATCTCTTCACCCAACGATTCGGTAGCTTGATCTAACCTTGCGGCGTTGTATGGAATGGCTGGATCATGAGGTACATCGAGGTTCATATTCATCAACCCCCCGTAGTAAGGTGCGAGTTCAGATTGTGAGTCGGAGAATCCAGCAGAGTTATGGCCGTCTGGCCCTTGACTCGAAATCGAAGCGAGAATACGTTGGAGAGTATTCGGGGAGCTGAGGAGTTTCGAAATGGCCTCTTGGTACATTTGGTCCTGCGCATGTTCGTTTCCTTGACCAAAAAGAGATTCAGGGGTATCGCTGGGTTGGTCACTAGAAACAGAATCTTGAGGAGGGGTGATGTTGGTGCTCTGAATAGGCGAGCGCCGGGCGAGAGTGTTCATTGGAATGGTGGCAGTAGTCGACGGGTTCTGAGATGACGTTGGAATTCCAATAGGGGTAGGTGGCAGGGAGCTCAGGCCGGGCGTAGGAGGCGGCTCGGCTTTTGCAACTGTAGCAAGTTGCTCACCGTTCGGTGCGGGAGACGGCGCCATCTCAGTTGGGGCTTCGCTTATCCGGCCTAATTAGGACCTATGAGGACATTCTGCTGCATGTTAGGTAAAAAGAGACAAGCTCACCCTCCAACATTTCGTGGTCGTCCTGCATCGAGATGTTAGGTGACGGGATTGCGAAATGAATGTCATCGTCGTCATCGTCATCAGCGCTGCCGTTTTCGATCATCAGACGGGGACGCTTTCGTGGCACCAGTGCACCAGGACTTGCTCTTCCGTCTCGACCTGGACTGGAGTTTCCCCCTGGGCCCGAAGGCGTGGCGCCGTTTGCTCCGTTTCCAAATACGCTGGCAAGAAATTTGAGGATCTTATTAATCGTGTCCTGATGCTTCTTGTGTCGATCCCGAGCGGCGAGCGCCTCGTTCCATAGATGCTGATTCGATTCCTGGAGAGATTTGAGCTCAGCCGACAGCGACGTTTGGTGCTTCTTGATAGCAGATAAAGATGAAGTTAGCACGGTCATGTCGAGTGGTCCAGACGACTGATTGGCACTGGTAGTAGGACCGATCGCGTGGTTGCTGTGCTGAATATCTTCCACGTTGACACTTCCCTCAGCGTTGCCACCAGTCTTCTTGCGAGTAATGAGACATAGTAGATCGGGTTGACCACGTTGGAAGTGGGGATTCTGAAACTGCCAGAGCTCTGTCTCGGTGCTGTTTTGGAGAACACCTTGCTGAAGATGGGGGACCTTATGAAAGCCATACATGTTCAGTTGGCGAACAAAAGACGAAAAGTTTCCGTGTTTGAAAAACCGAGGCAAGAGCTCCTTGCTAAGTCGCTCATGGCTGGGGACTTGTAAGGGTGAGCATCAATACCCATTTCAAGCGAGGGTACGTACTATAAAATGAATCCCCCTCTTCGGACCATCGCACAAGCTCATCCGTTTCGGGATTGCTCACCATGCTATGGGAAGTACTATAAGCATATATTGACTATTTTGAATGGTTTCGACCCACTTGTACAGCTTGTTGAGGAACGCAGGCACCGCTTGTCGAGTAGAGGTAGATACCGCCTGGGCACGATTGGTTTTGGTGAGGGCAAGCTGGTCCGTAGAACTCGCCATGTTGCCATGTAGCACTGGCAGATTATGCGTGGTCGGTGTTGTTGGAGGCAGTGTGAGCGGAAGTGTAGCGAGCGGTGGTGGTAGAACGGGTCCGGTGGATGTAGTACTCAAAGACATCTCTAAATCCACCCTCTTACCTAAGCTCTACACGTGACGACAATACTATAGCCACCTGTGGGCTTACCTGCTAGCCACTTGATATTCGGCTTGACCCTGCCCTTGGGCTGTCGACCGGAGAGCATCCCCATCCTAACCCAGGGGAAAAGAGGTCGGTTTTTTAGTGCCTCCGAGTGGTTTCCACTAAACGTCATTGGGGTCAAAATGTATCGAATATGACGAAACATTTTCATATCAACATGTAAGCTAGCTTACGATTAACTGTGATTTTCGTGATAGCCCATAGTGCGATCAATAAAGAACTCTCCTGATCAGCTTTCAGTCGCTAACTGTCATGAAAAACATGGTAGCATGCTCTATTGAATTCCCGTCGACCTATAGCCTGCGAACTACTGTAACGGTCAAACTGGGCAACCATAAGTCGAATGAATATATTATTAATATACTCAAGCACGCATGTACGATACACTATCACATGAAAATATACTTTGTGGCTGTGAACCGACTTGTGTATGACTCGCAGTTGGCTACTAGCTAAATCAATCTAAAGAGTATGGTAGCAGTTAACTCTGACGTAGAGATATATCTGAAACGTATTAACCTTTGTGCGTTCTGGCGGGTTTCCCACCGGAACGCAGGTGAAGCTTCCTTGGGCTAGATCCAGACTTTGGCCGCCGGTAACATACGGCATCTCATCATGCGGCCCACAAACACCATCGACGAGCTTATTTCTGACGCACAGACCAGTCCACATCATATAAATTCCCTGCTTCTCCTTCCTGGTTCTTTACCACTCTGGCCTTTTGGCTTAGATCAAGTGTAGTATCTGTTCTTTTAGTCTTAATCGACTAAACGCTGGCACCGCCAGCTATATCGATTATTCAATTTTTGCCGCCCGGGTCGCTGCTCCTCTGCTTGCACGAGCGGTGACAAGATGACCTTGCCCTTACAGTACTGGCCTGTGTCGTCGCGGGATTTCTCTTTTTTTGTACTTTACATAGGCCTAACCCTAAAGTCCACATGTAATTATATTATCACGTTACTGACACTACGACTTGATTCAATATGAACATCTGCCCCAACGTGATTGACGCACTGCCAATAAATGGTAAAGGGGTGTATCGTCTGTGCCTTAAACGACTTCTGTTACCTAAGGATGACGTCATCAAGGCCTGGCCAAGACAAGGAAGTGATCGTTGCACAGCCGTTGACCCTACTCGACCCGTCAAACACATTCGAGGCAACCGAGCATCTCCTATCTTTATCTCTTTCTCAACCTCCACGTTTCTTTTTCGTGCGGAGACCTGAACCTAAACTCGGCACCATATCGATAAACAAACATATCGTCCCTGGACGGTCAACATCCACCACATACTTGCCTTTACTGGAGAGTGAGGACCTTGGATTTTGCGTCTTTTGACTTGAATTGTGGATACTACTCTAAAACTGACTTGGTGGAGTTGGTGGTTGATAACCCTGTACCTTTGCCACCATGGATGACTTTGGGATGTTCAATATACCGGTCATGAGCGTGGACCACTATCAGGCGCTCGGCTTGAAACGCGAAAACGACCCTAATATTGACGACATCCAGAATGCTTACCGACATTTGGTATGTTCGAGCATGGTATTTCTCTTAAATTGAAAAATATTTATTCTCTTTAGGCACTGCAATGGCACCCAGAACGCAACAAGGGCACTGCTAAACGCGAAACCGCGGCTTTAAAGTTTATCGAGGTGGGCGTTTTTTTTTGCCAACGCGTCTATATGGGGCTGAGACTGACCAATTGCCTGTAGATCAACGAGGCCTACAAGGTCCTTATGGACAAGAAGATGCGGGAAAGTAAAGAAGCCGCAAAAGGTAAAAAGTCCAAGAAAGATGAACGCGCGATGAGCCCTTCGGCGGATTCGATGAACCCCGACGGGCGCTCGAGAAGTCGTCCAAGGTGGTCTGCGGCTGCACTAATGTCTCGAGCGCAACAAAACGCAACGCCTGATATGTGAGTTTGATTTAGAGGCGCGAGTGGCGATGGGAACTGAGTATATGCTCGGACGATTTCTAGCATGGTTAGCGGCGCCGATGAACACAAGGACGATGGAGACAGACAATCAGCCCGCGAGAGTTTTGAAGCGCCAAGAGTCAGCATGGCGCCCAGCCACACCCCTGCTCCGGCCCGATCCACCTTTGCCAGTCCTCCTCCACCTTCACTCTCCGGATCCCAACTCGGACCGTGGCACTCGGCGTCGCAGCTAGGTCCCCAACATACAGGCCGGTCTCGTTCCCGCTCGCCAGGCCCCCGTACGTTGGCTCATTCACGCGAACCATCCCCGGCCCCCACGCCGATCCAAGGTCGAACGGGTCCAGAAACGCCAATTACAGCACCAACCCCAACACGCGTTTACCCTGAGAACTCACGTGCCAGTTACAACACTGTGCGATCACCACCAGCTGTATATTCCCTGGACCAAGACGTACGACTGCCACGCTACCTGAAAGGCATGAGTGACGTTACCTCAGAGATAGGAAGCGAGTCTTCCTACTTCAACGGACACTCGGTCTCCGTCGCTGGTTCTTCGTCTTCCGCTTCAACTCATATCCCTGACGACTGGCTCTTCCCGATATACCTCTCGCTCGAGGACCTCTATACCTGCAAGACCCATCGGTTTAGAATCAATAGGCACCTATTGACTGGACAAACGAAAGAAGGTATGTTGGGTGTCTTTTTCTTCCTTTCAACATTGACGTGGTTTCCTCTTATTGAAATTTATTCTTTTGTAGTATTTGTCGATGTGAGCGTGCAGCCTAATTGGCGCGACGGAACGCAGCTGCGATGCAAAGGCCTTGGAAATGAACGTGAGGGGCTCCCTCCTCAGGTGAGTTTACCCGCGCTGCACTATCAACACCAAACTAATACTGCCTTATCAGGATGTTATCTTTATCGGTGCGTCTATCTCACAAGCGCCATATGTTCTGCGTATTCTGATGGCATGCTCTACGCTATAGTCAAAGAAAAACTGCATCCCAGGTTCCTGCGAGATCCCGTTGGATACGATATCTACGCCCGGCTCGAGATCAGCCTTGTGATTGCGCTTGGTGGAGGGTCCACTAACGACGAAGCCCTCCTGATCAAGGGCGTTGATGGCCGTGAGATTGTGGTCGAGGTTCCACCACCTGTCGTGAGGCACGGGTCCATGACACGTATTAAAGGGGCTGGCATGCCAAAACACAAGACCAAAGACGGAAGCGTGCCTCTGCGAGGAGACTTGATCCTCGAGTGAGTGTCTCAAGGTTAGATCCAAGGTTGAACAACTAATGACGTTGCTGCTCTTAGGTGGTGCGTTCTTCCTCCCGACAAGCCTCTCAGCGAAGACGCGATGGCTGAATTGAGAGAAGCGCTGGGTGATCAATGGCTGAGAGACGAAGAGGAGTAATACGACAGGTTTTTACGAACCCTACGAATAAGCAGAGCGAGTAGGTGGTGGCGCATACGTCTTGCACGATTAATGAGTTTTTCGGTTTTCTCGGCCCTTTTCTTGATTGTTTACCTCTAGGTGTTTCCATGCTCGTGTTGTCGTTGCTTTTTTGCGTCGTTGGACGCGCCGTTACACATTTACACTGTACACTCTACCACAATTCCACATGCACACCCACACACCTGTAAATTCTTACCACACATTCGATACAATACATGACGAATTGCTCAAGACACATTGAATTCAGATAATGCATACAAGTTATAGATATCCATGCTCCACATGGACGAACGAGGGTTGAGTCCAAGGGACAAAAGCGAGCGAGCAAACCGGGAAGGGTGTTGGATGGGCATGTGAAACAGGTTGTTATCCAATCAAAAAAGACAAAGCTCTAGCGCAGAGGGGAAGTAAATTGGCATACGTTTACCTGACTACTTGAAGTTGGGCATCGGCAGAGGCGGACGTGGGCCGGCTGGAGTTCCGGAACGGCTGCTTGACCCAGATCGAGCATCGGTCGGTTTGATCATGCCCGAAGGTGGGTTCCCGACCATCCGTGCAAGAGTCCATGGAAGCTCAAAGTGGGCTTCTTGGGTGAGCTGAACGTAGCGTGAGATTTCCAAGTGTAGGGTCGGGTAATATGCCGTCGAGGCCTTGCGAGCGGTCTAGAATCCCAACACATGTGAGCAACGTTGCATCGATGTGAAGCAGGCGCGAAGCCACTCACGGCGAGTATACGCTCAAATCCAGACGCAAACAAATCCGAATGGAATTTGTGTGCAGACATTTCGTCTGAAGGAGAAAGTTGTTGATCTGTAGCAATGCGTGAAATGGCGTTGACTAGGCGTAGATGGGTAGTCTGGCCAAACAATGAGCAACCCGTATAATGATCCCCGCTTGGGTTAAAATACTTACGAGGTAAGTCATAGCCTCATACTCCACGCCACCAGTCATTCCGCCTGGTGCTCGTGGTCGTTCGACTTTGGCCTCATCCACCTTCGAGAGAGCCCAGATGGTATTTCCTGGGTGGCAGAAAACCCAGAAGTAGTCTCGGCACACATCACTCAATTCTTGAAGATATGTCTTGTATATTCTTGGAGTGCGAAGGGATTCAATAAATGCATGCGGTGAGATGGGTGCACTGGGAGATTCGGATGGAAGGGGAGCGGGCGTGAGGAGCAATGCACGGATGAGGCCATAGAGTGTAGTGTGCGGAGCCGGAAGCGTGTATTGTGGAGGTGGAGAGGAAGGGGTGCCTGTGCTGGACGAATTGGATCTCTCTCGTGTTCGTGGAGGTGGTGGATAGATTTCGAATAAGATCAAGAGCAACTCGACAATCAGCTGGCGAGAGCCGATGTCACCAGGCTTCTTGTCCGAATAGAGCAGAGAAACTAGTTGGACAAATGGGGTTGGCGCCGAGGATCGAAGCGCAAAACACCCAATCGATGAAGTGGAAAGTGCTTTGAAACAACGTAGGATTTCGTGCAAGAGAGGATCATCACGCGATTCCTCTCTGCAGAAACATGAGCTTAGAAAGTAAGCTAGTCAAACTACACTTACCTCCATTCCATTTCAAGAAGTTCGTGAAGACGTGACATTAGCGCAGAGTAGCCCCCCATTCTTAGGAAATCTTCGGACCAACTGAGAACATAGGAAATCGATATTTTGACTCAATATTCAGGCGCATACAACGCACCTTGCAGCCTCATTTCGCAGCATAATTCTGAGTTTCTTGACAGTCTCCAATTCGAGCTCAACCGATTTGGTGGTCGCCAAAATCTGTCCGAACTTTTGTGGGGAGATTATATCTCGCTCCACGCCTTTCTGTTTGATATTCTTTGATTTAAGCTTGTCCAGGTCTTTATTATCCTTGTCCTTCTTGGAGATGGCCAAGTCCGCAAGCGAGTTCGAGCGAGGGAGATCCAAAGATGACCCGCGGGTATGTCGCGACGGACTTGAAGTGGGATCAGAAGAATCAAGCGACCGTCTAGGAAATTCGTCGGCCAGGAATGCGGGGCGTGGCACAGATAGTTCTTCATTGGATGCTGTGGCAGCGTTCAGTCCAAACAATGGCTTCGGAGATGCCAAAGACTCGTTGCTCCGCGTTCGTCGTAAGCTCGGAGGGGTTGCAGGGGCAGGAGGAGGAGCAGTACCGAGAACATGGGATGAACGTAGCATAGCAGCCTTGACGGGTGTTTCCAGGGTCGTAAGTTTCACACGCACAGTAGACGGAATCTGGAGATCATCCTAGAGAATTTGGTCAGTCGATTACTACGGAAATGTGTTTAAGTAGCTTACTAGCATACGTTCGAATGCAACATTCGTAGTACCACCTGTCATTTGTGGCTCTAATTGTGCTGCTGCTTTTGCGGATGACTTTTTGCGATCTCGAGGCTTCATATCCACACTCATCCGACTAGAGCCGTACCAAGATTTAGATCCATCGGCTCCAGCTCGTTGGCCCTGCGCCTGGGGTACGTTCTCCTTTCCATCCCGACGGTCACTCGAGGGCGCCGGAGTCACAATTTCAAACGGGGATTCATCCGATGTGGTAGTGCGGCGAGATGGAAGGACCTTTTTAAACATATCGGTCGTACTTGAAGCGTTTACAGACCACAGTACTGGTGAGACGTTGAGCTGGCAGGCTGGATAAGAAGTCGGGAAGTCTACTCACTCTCGATATAATTAGAAAATGAGTTCGGGAATTATTCAAACTAAGCGCATCTAACGGGCCAAGTACCTTCAAGTGACAGTTGCAGGTGAGTTGTTGCAAGGTTGAGGGATTCTGTGCTTGCCTCCAACAACACGTGATCGCGAGGGATGTCATGTTACGTTACACAGCCATTGCATAGCCCAACGTCGGGTTGCAGCTCCCATTATTTTGCCCCATTATTATTTCGTTTCTTGATTCTTTCAGTTTTTTATATCCATGAAGATCATTGTTGATGGTTGTCTGTAACTCCAACGCACTCGGGCTGTTCGATACTTCGAGCTGCTTAGTCATACACACGTTCGGCAAACATAACACGTGAGGTATCCAGGGACAAATGAGGAACCATAGGGTGCTTAAGTACAATTACCAGAAGGGCGAGGCTGGGGTTTATATCTACACGCTACATACATGGAATGTCACAAGCCACAAGTATAGCGACACCATCGTAGTCCTTCATATATATACGTGATGTCATTACTCTGCAGAGACTCAAAATTTCCAGAGTACTTACAGGCTCGTAAAGGTGGGTGAGCATTCTGGAGGCACAGACCAGGGATCTGGAGTGCCCCAGATATTTACCTGTTAGCTCATCCTCATAGGTACTCTGAACCATACCAGAGAACTAGTGAGCGCACAAAAACGGATTGTAAGGGATCCTGAGCGATTCGGATCTCCAGATTCCAGGAAGCCTCACTTACCTTTATGAGACAACGAGCGCTCCGGAAATTTTCCAGTCACGATAGATTAGGGCTTAATTCTCCCAACTTTGAACCTCGGCAGCTCTATCGAAACTCGAATTCTAATGCCATGGCCCAACACAAAGCATTACTCCTTCTTGAAAAGTATGGCGAACTCGAAGTAAAGACTCGTCTCACCCCTATCCCGCAGGGAGGTCAAGCTCTCGTCAAGGTTAATGCTGCTGCAAGTAAGTCATTGTCCTAATGTATATATTGCTTCGGCTGAATAGTGATTTCTTAGTCAACCCTGCAGATTGGAAGGCCAGTGCACACCTATCCTACTTGCAACGCCTACCCTCAACCATCAATTCTGTAGATCATCGACTATGGTGCCCTTATAGAAAATTTCCCGACCGTTCTGGGAGTCGACGGTGCTGGAATCGTCGAAGTAGTCGGTCCAGAAGTGACCAACTTCAAGGTCGGAGATAGAGTGTGAGCCTCGCTTTACTACCCTTGTTCCATCATCTGATATCGCTATATAGGTTTTTCCAGGGACTTTATGATAGTTCCGATGAAACAGTATTCCAAGAGAAAGCTATCGTCGATACCGATATCATTTCCAAGATCCCAGACAACATCACTGAGGACGAAGCGTCGACTATTCCATCCGCTACTATTGCGGCGTGGGTTGGTCTCTTCCAAAAGACTGGCATCGAAGTTCCAACAAGCAGCCCTACCGCCAATGGAAAGGGTGTTCTAATCTTAGGAGGAAGTTCGTCCGTTGGCCAATTTGGTGGGTGGTGTTTCGGAGTATCAATTTCTATTTCATATATATTATTTACCGACCCGGAACTTGACCAAGGCATCCAACTCGCTCGCATTGCTGGTTTCTCACCAATTGTCACTACTGCATCGGCTCAGCACGCCGACTTCCTCAGGTCACTTGGAGCAACTCGTGTCTTTGACCGCAACGTGGATACAAAAGCTGTCCAATCCGCTTTCCCCACACCTGTGTCTCTTGTTCTAGACTCAATCTCCATTGCTGCTACTCAGGAGTTCGCTTTTGAGGTCTTGACTACTCCCTCTCCTGTACCGGACGCACACCTTGTACTCGTGCTCCCGCCCACCGATTCGCTCAATGAGCAGAACTCTGGAGAAACGATTGCCGTGCATACTGCCTACGGTAGCTCTCATAGGTTTAAGGACCTAACCATGCCATTCTGGCGAAATATCGAACAGTGGATCAAGGATGGCAAATTTGTACCCAACCGAGTACAAGTAGTGAAGGGAGGTCTGGCTGCGCTGCCGGAGGCTATAGATCTCTCGCGCAAGGGTGTGAGCGGTGTCAAGGTTGTCATCCACCCTCAGGAGTAACTACCAGGGGAAATCATTTGTACTTATGCAACGCTGTTAAATCTAAATAAATTCAATTGTTTGATCATACAACAAGGGGCGGGCTTAGTCTAAACATCTTTCAGCTAATATTGAGGCTATCAGCTAATTAGAAAGAGACACATCACTGTGTGGGTTATCTATGGCTAAGGTTTGAAGAATCGGACAACTCAAACACGCTCCCTCTCCCCCATCTACCAAATGATGGGTTGCAATCATTGAGTGGATAAAGTGTAATATTGATTCTATGAGCAACTCCGTACACCGAACTAGCTGGCATCTTTTATCAAATTCTCTACGAGGATTCTTCGTCGTCGCCATCTACGGCCTTGTGTTGAAATATCTTGTAAATACTAGATTCTTCTAGTATGTTCCATGCGCAGTAATCGAGTCAGTAAGTACGAGTCATTCAGTGCGCAGTCATATGCGCAGTACCTTACCATATGACTTGGTAGGTTTCTTGGGATATATAAAGGCCCGCACACAAGCCCTCTATCCTCACCTCTCTCTCTACTTCTCTTTTACTGTCTTTACTTTTGTATACAATTTAGTTTAGTTTAGTAATACATTTATATATACATCTATATACATAAGATTTCAACAGGTTATGAGCCCCAATTGTACGCTCAATAACCAACTGTAGATAGATAAATATATAACACACTTACTCAAATACATTAAACATGGCCAAAGCTGTAGCAAGCACTTCAGCCCCCAGTGCAGCTAGCGGAATGCACTGGATTGCACCCCTTTGGGGAACTGAGAATTATAATATGTGGTGCATACAGATGGAAGATATATTATCAGATCTTGATCTATATGGCTACGTAAACAAGACAATTATTGCACCTAGCAAGACTGTGCTGAAAACCAAAAGAAACTGGAAAGATGACAAGGGCAAACCATTGCCCAACTATGAATATACAGCAACTAACAACAAGTACACAAAATGGGTTAAAGCCAACCAAAAAGCATTATCAAACATAAGATTAAGAGTCAACAGAAGTGTACTAAACCTAATACAGGGATGCACAATGTCTGCCAACACTTGGAATGCCCTTGCAACAACTTACCAAGTCAAGGGAACGGTTAGACTTATTGACCTACAAAGAAAGTTCTTCAGTCACTGAATGACTGATGGCAAAGACATTGAGGAACACATCCAATGCATGCATGGATGGTTCCAGCAAATAAACTGTCCTGGACACGGTCACATGACCAGTACAAGTGGTTGCATGCTGGCCCAAGCCCAAATTTGGGGGGTAGCAGGTGTAATCATGGGTTGTCAGCAGAGGAATAATAGGGCTCTATGGCTTAGTGGTCAAGCTGGTTCAATTCCGGCTAGTTCTATTTTCCTCTGTTTATGACATAAACAATATTAGTCCTGGCTCATGCACTGAAGCCAACTGGATCACAACATTGATAGCAAGCTTACCTGATTCATGGGATTTGTTCTCCCAATCAGTAAGTTTCCAATTCAATTTACAAGATAACAGCGCATTATCAAACCAAGTAAATGACATTAGATTGCACATAATGGCTGAAGCACATAGGAAGAATGTGTCACAACTCAGCTTGGACCTATGGTACAAGGGGCTTAAAGTCTGTGGCCCTATCACCAATGGACTATGAAACTGATAGGGGGGCAGCTAGGGCCCAGGGGGTATGATGTATGGGTAGAGGGCAACAAAGGCCTGGATATGATTCTTTAGTAAAGTGCACTAATGGCCAACTAAGGGCCTGGGCAAAGGTTAAGGTGAGAGTGAGGATGAATTGACAAAGAGGTCAAGTCTTGCTGTTTAGCAGCAACTTGACCTGGTTCAAATACATGAGGAAAGCCACATCAAAAACAACAGTACTAAATAACAAGTCATTTACAATTTCACATCATATATCAAATATATCATGTGATCTTGATGAGTCATAAATATATACCAAAAAAGGAAACTGTCTTGAAAAAAAGATAGAAAATAGTAAAAATTCATGTCATGTGTTGTAGACACACTTGATACCAGGGAATTTATTCCCATTTTCTTGATTTTAAACAAAGACAATTGGACAACATTTTCAATCACGTGACTTTGGTGCTTATATCATACGCTAAGCGCCAAGCCACGTCCCCATCTGCGCTTACCTCAGCACGCGTAGCCACCTCCACCTGATGACATCACTATGACACGTATGCATGAGTAAGGACAACTGCGGATTGGGGTTCTTATTTGATACGGTATTGCATATAGTTGTATTTGTAATTAGGAAGCTCTGTAATATATAAGGAGGCCAACCAACCATGGTAACACCCAGGTCAATTACCTCTTGTTGCATCCCCCAACTGTACAAGGGCCTTACAGCCCAGCAACACACTTAGTCCACACCTGTCACCGTCGCCTTAAGCAACTTACCCAATGTAGTTACATAGTTTGCCATTGCCACTAGGGCCTTGGTCACTGTACTTAGTTAGTTTGTTGTTGTAGGGTACCTCATCACCGCCCTAAGCGGATCACTGTCTTAGTTACACGGCCACAAGCGCCCGCACCCTTGACGTCCTTACAGACGTCTAGGTGTTATAAACCCCTAACATATACCATTAGAATCGCCTGAATTTTCTATATTTTCTACTATTTTTTACGGACTCAATATCTGTTGTTTTTTGATCACGTGATCTTGGCGCTTATTATGCCGAGATGCCGCGCCAAGATGCCGTGCCAAGGGCGCTTAGGAGAAATCCACGCTTCTGCGCAGCCCACAGCACGCTTCTCATTTGTCCTTTATGCTTCCTTTTCTCACGCGCACAGACCATGTAAATAGTGTGCTTTGTCTATATATACAGCAGGGAAATTGCTTGGAGACACCAAGTCAATTTTACCTTGTCTCATACCATTGAGGAGGACCTTCAGCCAGCTAAGTAGCCGGCCCCCAGTAGTACAGCAGTTAACCCCTTTATTGCGCTCACCACACCTCCCAGGCCTAAGGCCCCACCGTCCCCAGTAGTTAGTAGAAGTCCACCTTATGTGGCATTACTATAGTCTAGTTAGTTAGTTAGATACGCCTTGTCAGTAGTAGTACGGCCGTAAGCGCCCGCCCACTAGCAAGTACCCAACCTTACAGTTGGCGTACAACACTAGGACTGTCATAAACAGAGGAAAATAGAACTAGCCAGAATTGAACCAGCTTGACCACTAAGCCATAGAGCCCTATTATTCCTCTGCTGACAACCCATGATTACACCTGCTACCCCCCAAATTTGGGCTTGGGCCAGCATGCAACCACTTGTACTGGTCATGTGACCGTGTCCAGGACAAGGACACTAGGTAATCAACCTTACGTTGGTTACAAAACCGTTCTGCGACACCCACCACTAAGCACCAACCACTGAGAAGGTTACCTGTACTAGCACAAGCAAAATCATGTGATTGGACTCCCCTTTCAGCTGGAATAATCAAAGAGCTGTTGGTCCCACATAGTAGCAAATTGCTATAAGGCAGGCTAACCCTATTGCCCGCATACCACATGGTCGCCGCACCCTTTGCTAGCGGAACCAGACAGCAGATACACCTGCTTGCAGAGACTAGGTACTACATCACGCCCGCCCACAGGTGTGATTAGCTACACTTACTGTTCAACGCTAGGTTGTTTGACGCAGGTTCTTAGCGTATAACGCAATAAAGCACTCATAAGTCCTGATATAGGCACCTTGGCTGAATGGCCCCATTCCCCGCACTTGCCCACCATTACCTCGCGCACCCCCACTTGCTCTTCCTTGCAGGCCTCTTCCCACGCTGGCCGCTCCTACCCCACACATCCCATGGCAACCCGCTCCCGGCCACCCTCTTGAACCCGCTCCCCTATTGATCAAGGGGACATGGGACCCTTCCTTCCGTCAGCCGCCCCTGTCAAACTTGGGGAAGTATCCCTTGAGCACGTCACACGCCTCCTCCTTGGCCTCCTCGGCCAAATCAAACACCTTGAACAGGAAGTCAGGGAAATCAAAGAAGCAGGGATCAAGACCCGCACCAATGTCAAAAACATATCCCAAACTGTCGATGTTGTCAAGGATGGGCTTAGAAGCCTCCAACTTAGGGGGCCCACAACCCCCAAAGATACCAAGCCCCCAATCGTGGAAGCAACGCCACGCCCCCTACCAAAGACTGACTCTGCTGGACCGTCTAGTAGGGTCTCCTTCTGGGCAGAGCCATCCAAAGGGGCCCCCATCTTTGCCCAACCTACCCCTAGCTGAGCAGTGCCCCTGCAAGGCCCATCTCCCCCTCTATCTCCACGTCTCCGATCCCCAATTGGAGTCTCTGCCCCTCCACCTCCGGCTCCAATTGCCGCTTATCCTGCCCCGGTCAAAGTAGACCACCCAGATGCCTACACAGGCAAGATTGGGAGTGAAGCCAAGCAGTGGCTCACAAGGATGCTGGCATGGACCCAGTTGAACGCCCAAATGTTCCCCACGGATCAGGAGGTTCTATCCTTCCTCCTGATGAATATGAAGGATGCTGCCAGGGCCTGGGCCCATCCTCACCTCAATCAGCTTGGTTCTCACTGAGCTATCATCCAGACTGTGGAAGGATTCAAACTGGAGTTTTTGGCAGCATTTGGCAACCCTGACGCCACAAGGGCCGCTGAGCGGAAGATCACCACCCTCACCCAATCCGGCACATGCTTGGATTACATCACAAAGTTCAGAACCCTTGCCATGGAACTGGACTGGAATGACGCGGCCCTTAGAGGCCAGTTTGCCCAAGGCCTCCATTGGGAGGTCAGCCGCCAAATCGCTACACGCAAGACTTGCCCACGCACCCTCCTTGAGCTGCAAAATGCGGCACTTGTTATTGACAACGCTCTCCGTGAAGAGCAAGCTAGCCACCCACCAAGGGATAATAAGCCTAGCAGACCATCCAACCCTGCTGTTATGTATCACACAATTTTGCATTCACAGCTCACCATCCACAATAATCTGTATATATCTGACTTTCTGATTTAATGGCCATTTGACTCCTATTTTCCATTATTCCTGTCATTACTCTATGTAACGCTCATATTGACTGTATGTGTTACATATCGTTCAATAGAGCTCCTTCCGCTCGTTCTAACGCTGCCTGTCACGTGCTCATACGATAAGATCTCATGGAGATATTAGCTTCACAAGATTCTATCTATGTGGCTCAAGTACCTTACTAATCATTATATTTGTATCTTTACATCTAGCTCATCACATGACTAGCTCTAACTTGGGAAATGAACCTTATTCCTAGCTTAGTTGAGTCATACCTCTCATGAGATTACTAAGGTTCTCCTTATCTAGTAATTTCTAGTGGCACTGCAAATCCTGCTTATGAGTCATTCTGCTTGCCACCAGAATGACTCACACTAATGACTCACTCTAAGTGCTCATTGGCTGCCAAGCATTTCTTGATAGACTGAGTCATGTATTTAGATGTTTCTATTTTTAACTAATTGCAGTTCAACCCAAGAGCAGCCACATTCCATCCTAGTCATATCTGTGCCTTCCCACCCACCAATCAAAGTCTTAGGAAGCACAGTCCTAAGCAAGTCATATTCATACTCTGACTAGGTGAATGACTCAGTAACCTTGCCACTCTAGGGTATAAAAGGGGACTCTTGCATACCCTTGGAGGGCACCCACCCTTCACTCTTACCACTCACTGTTACTGTTGACTGTCACTCTTGGGTTTGGGCTTGCCCCCCTCAATTGTGTGATATATTGTGCCTCAAGATTTCAAATAACTTAAACTTGTATAAGTGGATCTCCCAAGTACCCATAGTGTGGAAAGGTTGTAGACCTGATACAGAGTTCTTAGGTTAAGTGAACAGAAGGCAATCATCCTTAAAGAAGGATATATACTAAGTAACCAGTTAGTTCCTGCAACAAGGAGTGAAACTTACATAACTATCTCTGCCAAAGGGAACCTGAGCCAGTACTCTTGCTCTTACAGAAATACTTACTAAGACACTTTACACTGAGAAAAGATATATCTGTAGTTGATTGTATTCAAGATAGCTAGACCCAGAGAACCCTAAAGAAGCTACTTCTTTACTTAGCTTGGAAATTGGGAAATCTTCCAACACAGACTCTGCTCAGCACCAGAGTCTCAACCTCTTTTCCCCCAATTTACAACACCCGCAAGGGGGACGAGTACCGGCCAATCCACGACCAGTTCAAAGAAACTCTCTGATGACCCCAACTTTGTATCAGAGGAAGAACGCAACCGCCACCGCGCCGCAGGCGCCTGTATCAAATGCAGCAAAATGGGTCACAAGTTTGCGGAATGCCGCATGGGCTGGAAGGCTACCCCTATTGAGGACAAGGGGAAGGCTAAGGAAACCGCCAAAATTGGCAAAGACTCCAAGTACCAATTGGGAAAAGAGTAAGGGTACCTGCTGCCGCGCGCAAGGACCCCAAGGACTCTGGGTTTATTGAAATTTGTAATATATCTGATAGTAACAATAGAATCTCTCCCCTCTTCACAATTTTGATTAAACCAGAGAAGCAAGCGGAACAATTAGAAGTCCTGATAGACTCAGGCGCCACATTGTCATTCCTTCACCCCCGTACCGCCAAGGCATTATGCCTACCTCTCATAGACCTCCCAACTCCCCGCACTGTTACTATGCTCAATGGGTCAAGCCCCCAGGCTGGAAAGATTTGGAAGAAGGCTCATCTAACCTTCCTAATTGATGGCAAGCGCATGACGGAAACCTTTCTGATTTGCAACACCGGAACACACGCTGCCATCTTAGGGATCAAATGGTTGGAAACGCACAACCCCAAAATCGACTGGAACTTACAAACTCTCTCCTTCCCTCACAAACCGCCAGAACATGTGGCCATTGCCGAGGAGGAAGAAGCTGACCCAAATCCCTTGGAAGGAGTACTGTGTCATGACCCATGCCTTTGCTGGCATGTCTCCTGACCAAGCCACCTACTAATAGGATATTCCACGGTCTTTAGAAGGCCGCATATACTCACATATATGCAGTCAGAACTGTCATTACTCTAAGGGCTCATGACTTAGAGACTGACAGTCCACCAGGGTCACATGACCTCCCCCCCTCCAGTCCTTTATCAAATACTATACTAAACTACTACGGATTTGAGGTGGGGGGGGGGATGACATAATCTCTTCTATAATAATATATTATTCAGACCTTGCCCGCGGGCATTAACATTGGCCCGCGGCTAGGGGGGCGGGGGGAGTGCAACGTCCCCCAGCAATATATATTATTCATATATCACTGTGCATCACATATACTATATATATCTTTGACAGTGGATATATATGGTAATAACCCCTCCAGATATGGGTTATGACATTGAAAACAAGCTGCTTACCTATACCCAGTATATATATACATATATATGTGTATATGTATTGCCTATAGGGGATGTGGGGATGACTAATGCCCCTACATCAATGATGCATCATATATATGAAGAATGAAGGTCAACCCCTTGGTACTTGGATTACCTTAAATGGTAACTCTCCTGCCAAAACAGGAAATACCTAGGTCAAGAAGGTATTGACTGAGGAGTTACCAAATAAGGAAGTCCACCTTCCCTTTTGGGAAGATGACAAATCAACCATGACAAATCCAATCATGCTTAGTCATCAATGATTATGTAATTGATGCTGACAAAGATGGATTAGTCATGAATTTGATTTGACATAGCCACATCACATGATCAAAGATGCCATTTCAAATCATGTCCCATTTGTCATGGTAATGCCACTGTCATGTGATTGTGGCTGTGCAGGTGACCGGCTATCCTGGGCCGGATTGGGGAATAGGATTACCATAAAAGGAAATTTGGATGAGTCATATTGGAGTGTGGCTGTGCACACCATGTGGATGACTCACCCTTCTAGAAGGTTCTGGAGCTTCTTTTCTTCCAACTTCTTCCAAATATAGTATCTTCTCCACTGGAACTTCTTTTCACCAGTTCTTTTACTGCTTTCTGATTGGCTAATCAAAGAAGACCCTGATGCTTCTTTGACTCATACTGCTTCTTGAGGCTGTGCTGCAATTTGAAATATGTATATAGACCCAAGTGAAGCCCAGGTATATAAAGGGGTGGGGACAGCTGCTTAAAAAACCAGCTTGTTTTTCCCCCTGTCTTTGAACCCAAAAACTTAGATAGGTCCAGGGAGGCATGCTCCCTTAATGTGTGAACTTGTGACCATTTATTGGTGATCACATGACCATTGTGTGTAAACATGAGTAAACATTTGATATCATGAACTCTCTCTATCATGATGTCAGAACATTAAGGTCTCCTTCAGGCAATGGAATGCTTTTGGTCCAGCTTCCATTCCCTTATCCTTGCTTAATCAACCATATATCTAACTAGTAATCATACCTTTCCCAAGTCAGCATAGGTCAAGATCATACTACTTACTCAGAAGGGACTGAGTCTTACAACATTGAGTACTACTTCTTACTCTTTCTGAGGGGGTTTAGGGTCCCCCCTCTATCTAGGTCATAGGAATAATAAGGTTCTTGGAGAGGGGAGAGCTTGGTTCAATTCCAGCTAACCTTACCTATTGACATATCTACTTATACTCAATGATCAACAACTTTTCCATTATAAGGAAGAAGTCTTTCTTACCTATCAGTCAACTCTTGCTTCAAGACTACTTGAGAGGATTGATCTTCACCTCTAGCACACAGACATATGGTTAAGCACCCTTTCCATCAGTTTGATCAGTACTTCCTTGGACCATGGTAGGGAGGGTAGAGTGTGTGGTCTGCTAAAAGGCTGGATCATCCCCAGCTAGCTTTACCTCTCCTACTTCATGGTCTTTCATCTGCTTTGGGTCAGTAAGGCTCTTGGTCTAGCTCTATAAGTCTGGTTCAATTCCAGCTAGCCTTACTTGGACCCTGGGAGGGAAGAAAACAGTCTCTAAATGGCTGCAAATATTGGTACTTCCTTAGATCATGGTGGGGATGGTAGAGTGTGTGGTCTGCTAAAAGGCTGGATCATCCCCAGCTAGCTTTACCTCTCCTACTTCATGATCTTTTATCTGCTTCAGGATCAGTAAGGCTCTTGGTCTAGCTCTATAAGTCTGGTTCAATTCCAGCTAGCCTTACTTGAACCCTGGGAGGGAAGAAGGCAGTGATGAATGACTGCAAATATTGAACAAACAGCATTTCATTGAAAATTGGTCAAGTCATTTTCAATCAGTGCAATTTCAGGTCCCCTAAAACTTGCACTAAAAGGGGGATAGAGTAGAGAGAAGAAAGTAGGGTTACAGGGTGGTAACTAATCCAAGGTCAAGAGGAGAGTTACAACCATGTCACTACTTTCAACTAAAGGCTATGGAGGATGGACTATCAAGATGAACCATGTGTAGTTGGCCAATGACTGTTGGCCAATTACTGTCAAAAAATGGGAAATTTTTTTTTCTGTCCATTCAGTGCTGGTATCCTGTTAGAGGTAGCTTTCCTCTTATTTTGCACAGATCTAGGTCCCCTAGACTTGTGCTTAAAAGGGGGGCAATGTCATGACCCATGCCTTTGCTGGCATGTCTCCTGACCAAGCCACCTACTAATAGGATATTCCACGGTCTTTAGAAGGCCGCATATACTCACATATATGCAGTCAGAACTGTCATTACTCTAAGGGCTCATGACTTAGAGACTGACAGTCCACCAGGGTCACATGACCTCCCCCCCTCCAGTCCTTTATCAAATACTATACTAAACTACTACGGATTTGAGGTGGGGGGGGGGATGACATAATCTCTTCTATAATAATATATTATTCAGACCTTGCCCGCGGGCATTAACATTGGCCCGCGGCTAGGGGGGCGGGGGGAGTGCAACGTCCCCCAGCAATATATATTATTCATATATCACTGTGCATCACATATACTATATATATCTTTGACAGTGGATATATATGGTAATAACCTTTCCAGATATGGGTTATGACATACTGTTATAACCTCCTTACATATACCATTGGAATTGCCTGAATTTTCTATTATTTTTAATATTTTTTACGGACTTAATATCTTATGTTTTTTGATCACGTGATCTCGGCGCTTATTATGCCGAGATGCCGTGCCAAGGGCGCTTAGGAGGAATCCACGCTTCTGCGCAGCCCACAGCACGCTTCTCATTTGTTTTCCTTACTTCTTTCTCTCATGCGCACAGACCATGTAGATAGTGTGCTTTATCTATATATACAGCAGGAAAATTGCTTGGAAACCCCAAGTCAATTTTACCTTGTCTCTTACTCATTAGAGAAGGTAGCCAGCCAGCTAAGTAGCAGGCCCCCTAAGTAGTTCACACGCTCACCCCTTACATTTACCTACCACACCTCCCAGGCCTAAGGCCCCATTGTCCTCAGTAGTTAGTAGTAGACCGCCCTAAGCGGTAGTAGTATAGCCTAAGACAGTAGATCACATAAGTTGCCTGTAGTAGTACGGCCTTAAGCGCCCGCTCCCACTAGCGTGTACCCACCTTACAGTGGTGTACAACAAGTACCCTCCAAGTACCATCAATATGCCAAGGTATTTGGAGAAGAAGAATTCAATAAGCTTCCTCCCCACAGGCACTACAATATTGGGATTGAACTCACAGAAGAGGGACCCCTCAACTTGCCTCTTTACAGCATGACTGACACCAAGTCCATCACACTCAAGGACTGGCTCAGGGACAAATTAAAGGCTGGGAAGATCTGCCCCAGCAAATCCTCAATCAGTTCCCCCATCATGTTTGTCCCTAAGAAGGATGGTTCCTGCCGCCTGGTTGTTGACTACCGTTGCCTCAACAATTGGACCAAAAAGAATGTTTACCCACTCCCCCGTCCTGATGACCTAATGGCCCAGCTCCGTGGCGCCAAGGTCTTCACTAAATTGGACTTACAATGGGGATACAACAATGTCCGTGTTAAGGAAGGGGACAAGTGGAAGACCGCTTTCCACACCAAGTACGGGCTATACAAGTCTCTGGTCATGACCTTTGGCCTGACAAACGCCCCCGCCGCCTTCCAGCACTTCATGAATGAACTGTTCAAAGACTTGTTGGACGTATGCGTCATCATTTACCTTGATGACATTCTAATTTACTCCAAGGATGACGCATCTCACGCACAACACGTTCATGAGGTCCTGAAACGGTTAATGGACAACCAGTTGTTTTGCAAGGCATCAAAATGTACCTTCCACGTCACCTTGGTAGAATACCTGGGGATCATTGTATTGGATAAGGGGTTCAGTCTGGATAAGCTCAAAATCCAGGCAGTGCAAGAATGGCCGGTACCCACCAAGGTAAAGGAAGTCCAATTGTTCCTAGGGTTTGCCAATTTCCTCCATTGATTTGTTGCCAACTTTAGTCACCTGGCCAGACCATTGCACAATCTGGTTAAGAAGGATACAATCTGGAAATGGGATACCAAGGAACAGGAAGCCTTTCAGGGGCTGAAGGACGCCATCACCAACGCTCCGGTCCTTTGTCACGCTGACCCAACTAGACCATACTTCCTGGAAACAGATGCATCCGGCGCAGCCTTGGGTTCCATACTCAGCCAACGACAGGAAGACGGTCGTCTACACCCTCTTGGGTTTCTGTTGGAATCATTCAAAGGGGCAGAGCAGAACTATGACACCCACAACAAGGAGCTCCTAGCAATCATCTGCTCCTTTGAGTATTGGCGTATCTTCTTGGAAGGAACAGCTCACCCCATCACGGTCTTCACCAATCACCGGAACTTGGAATATTGGAAGGAATCCCAAACGTTCAACCGCCGCCATGCCAGATGGCACCTACTACTAGCTGGCTATAACTTCCAGATTGTGTACAGGCCCAGAAAACAATCAGGAAAGCCAGATGCCTTGTCACAACAAGCGGATCATGCGGATATCCCACCAGAACCCCAGTCCATGTTACCAGACCCGGTGTTTGCCAATATTGCCTTAGTTACACCAGAGAAGGAGCTGCAACGGCATATCAAGTCATCCCTAGATCAAGACGAGTCCCTGGAGGAAATCCTCCAATTCCTGCAGAACAAGTCCAAAGCACCCCCCTCCATCAAATGCGTGTTTAAGGATTATGAGATGGAGGCTGGACTGCTCTTCTATCAAGGACAAATTGTAGTCCCTGATGTTGGAACACTGAGAACGGACCTACTCTGCATCTTCCACGATAGCCCCCTGGCAGGACATCCGGGGAGACAGTGCACTCTAGAGTTGGTATCAAGGAGCTACTACTGGCCCGGCATCTGTGCTGATACGTATTGGCATGTGGACTCCTGTGAGATATGCCAACAAATTAGAAAGCCCAAATACGTGTCTATTCCTCCTCAGCCCCTTGAACTCCCTGTTAGACCCTGGCAGCACGTATCTTACGACATGATAGTAGATCTTCCTAAGGGCAGAAGCAACAACTCAATCCTAGTAATTGTTGACAGCTTCACAAAGTACAGGATATTTGTAAAATGCTCCAAGAAACTCAAGGCACCCAAGTTAGCGGAACTATTCCTGGAGAACGTATGGAAGCGCCATGGCATGCCGGAAAAAACCATATCCAACAGAGGAAGAGTTTTCAACAACAAGTTCTTACGGGCTCTGTACAAACGCCTTGGCATTGATCTGCACTTCTCCTCCGCCTATCATCCCCAGAGCAACGGGCAAACGGAACGCGTCAATCCCTCTATCAAACACTTCCTCAGGGCGTACTCAGGGGTAAACCAAAAGGACTGGACCAGATGGCTTCCAATGGCAGAGTTTGCGTACAACAATGCCGTACATAGCAGCACGGGCAAGACCCCTTTCAAGGCCTTGTATGGATGGGAACCCACCTTAACCCCGTCAAATATACCAACAGACGTCCCAGAAGCAGACGATCTTGCCCAGACAATGGAGGCTCAGTGGAAGGAAGTGGAATCAGCACTCCGGCAATCTAAACAACAAATGATGACCGGAGAAAGTGGAAGCCCAACAGAGTTTGAGATTGGAGAAGAGGCTTGGCTAGACGCCAAGAATGTCAACCTCAAAACCTTGAGTCCCAAGCTAACAGAACAACGCCTAGGGCCATTCAAGGTTATTGAGAAAATCTCCAACCGGGCTTGCCGCCTAGAACTTCCCCCAACAATGCGGATCCACAATGTATTCTATGTAGGACTCCTATCTAAGGTCAAAAGGGATAAGAAGCGCGCCTTTGAGAATTGTCCTCCACCAGTCACTGTGGACGGAGAAGAAGAGTACAAGGTGGAAGGGATCACCAATGCAGAAGAGAGGAATGGGAAGTGGTTTTTCCAAGTCAAATGGAAGGGGTACGGATCCAAGGAAAACACGTGGGAACCCCAAGAAAACTTAAAAATGCCAAAAAAACTTTACAAAAATACGAAAAAGACATGAAAAAGAAGGCCCTTGGCGCTGCCAAGGCCCTTAGAGGGGGGGCAGTGTTGTAGACACACTTGATACCAGGGAATTTATTCCCATTTTCTTGATTTTAAACAAAGACAATTGGACAACATTTTCAATCATGTGACTTTGGCACTTATATCATACGCTAAGCGCCAAGCCACATCCCCATCCGCGCTTACCTCAGCACGCGTGGCCACCTCCACCTGATGACATCACTATGACACGTATGCATGAGTAAGGACAACTGCGGATTGGGGTTCTTATTTGATACAGTATTGCATATAGTTGTATTTGTAATTAGGAAGCTCTGTAATATATAAGGAGGCCAACCAACCATGGTAACACCCAGGTCAATTACCTCTTGTTGCATCCCCCAACTGTACAAGGGCCTTACAGCCCAGCAACACACTTAGTCCACACCTGTCACCGTTGCCTTAAGCAACTTACCCAACGTAGTTACATAGTTTGCCATTGCCACTAGGGCCTTGGTCACTGTACTTAGTTAGTTTGTTGTTGTAGGGTACCTCATCACCGCCCTAAGCAGATCACTGTCTTAGTTACACAGCCACAAGCGCCTGCACCCTCAACGTCCTTACAGACATCTAGGACATCATGCCAATGAAGGTCATGACATTACCCCCTCTTCAAGCTCCAACTGCATCAGGGTGTTCCTTGTGGAATTCTTCTCTTGCTTCTTTGGCATTGGCCACATTATCAACTGGTTCCCATGAATTGCTTCCTTCATCATATCCTTTCCATTTAACCAGGTACCATAATTTCCTTGTCTTGCTGCGTCCTTTCCATTTACTGTCCAGGATTCTCTCTACTTCATACTCCTCCTCACCTTCTTCTGTAATGATAGGTGGAGGCTGGGGAGGATCATGTCCATGAGGATCAGGGTGGAATTTTGTAAGGAGGTTGATATGGAAGACAGGATGTATGCACATAGTATGAGGTAATTGAAGTTTATATGCGTGGGATCCTATTTTCTCAATCACTAAGTAGGGTCCTAGTTTTTTGTGGCTAAGTTTTATGGAGGGTCTATTGGTAGATATGTTTTGATGACTTAGCCAGACCTTGTCCCCTACTTGGATTTCTTCTTCCTTCTTGTGCTTTTGATTGTAGAAGTATTTCATCCTTTCTTGTGACAAGGAGAGTGCCACTTTAACCTCATCATACCCTTTTTCTAGGAACTCTGCATGTTTGTCTGCGTTGGGAACTGCCTCATCTAATTTTTGTCCAACAGAAAATTGTGGATTTAACCCATAGCATGTCAGAGCCAACAACTACCAGAAGGTAAACCTAACAAGCTATTGCCTAATATAGGACTGATCAGCTAGTAGGATCTAACAATGCTCAAGGGCAATGCCAGATAAGGGGTGGACAAGACCAATATAAGTAAAGTGCACTATGCTATTAAGATAGCAGGGCTAAAACCAAGGCAGGGACTATTACACTCAAGGTGCACCTGATTGTATGCCAAGGGTAGGTAGTGTTGGAAGGGATAAGAGGTTGAGTTCTGAGGCTTAAGGCTCTCAGAACCCTCCTTATATATTCAACAAGTAGAGGAAATAGTACATACATGAGCAAACACAATAACTGTCCTAAACGTCTGTAAGGACATCAAGGCAAAGGGCGCTTGCAGCTGGGCGTATACAAGTAAGAACCACATAAGGCAGTGTGCAAGCTACCTACAACAACAACAAGCTATACTACAGTGGTCTAGCCTATAAGGGCAACAACAAGCTATCTAAGTACAACAATGAAGCCGCTTTAAGGCAGTGTGGGACTAGTGACTGAGTAGGTTTACTGGGCTATAGGGCCCTTGTACAATGTGGGATGCAACAAGAGGTAATCAACCTGGGTGTTACCATGGTTGGTTGGCCTCCTTATATTTCTACAAGAGAGCTAATTACAAATACAATAAATCAAATACCTAATCCAATAAGAACCCTGCTCCGCAGTTGGCCTTACTCATGCATACGTGTCACTGATGTGTCATGATGACATCATAGGTGGAGGTGGCTACATGTGCTGAATAAGCGCGGGTAGGGACGTGGCTTGGCGCTTAGCGTATGATATAAGCGCCAAAGTCATGTGATTGAAAATGTTGTCCATTCAACTTTGTTTAAATTTGAGAAATTTGGAATAAATTCTGTGGTATTGAATGTGTCTACAACAATAACAAAGATAAGGTCACCTGACCAAAGATAAGAAAGTTGTGATCACATGACTAAAGGTCATGTGATAGGATTACATAATATGCGCTCAGCGCTTAAATAGCATAAAGATGCATATATCCATAAATCTTCATGAAAATAGCGCATATATTCACTATTTCTTTGACTTAGTGGATTCTAAGGTGGTCACACCTCTAGGGCATGACATAGCATACTTGAAAGGGTGATTTGCCAGTAGATGTTTGTTTTAGATTGTTGAGGGCAAATTCTGCTATGGGCAATAGTGAAACCCAATCTGATTGGCAATGATTCCCAAACATGCAAATAAAGACTTCTGCCTCCTGTTGGATCTGTTCTGTTTGGCTGTCTGTTTGGGGGTGATAAGCTGTAGAGAATGTGGGCTTGATATCCAATCTTTTATACAGGTGTCTGATGAACTTGGCATTGAAGTTTGGACCTCTATCAGATACTGTACTTCTGGGCAATCCATGTAATTTCCATATGTATGACATAAAAAGGTTGGCTATATCTATGGCAGATGATGTGGATTGGGTAGGAATAAAATGGACCATTTTAGAGAACCTGTTGATGACTGTGAATATGGCATCAAATCCTTCCAACATTGGTAGTCCCACAATCATATCATAAGCTATATCTTCCCAGGGGTGTTCTGGAATTTGTAATGGTTTTAACAGGCCTATGGGTACTTGGTTTGTAGGTTTGGATCAAATGCAGGTTTTGCAATGACTGACGTAAGAGTTGACAAACTTTTTCAGGGATGGCCAGTAGTAATTTCTGGAGACAAGTTCCAATGTTCTGGCTTGTCCTGGGTGTCCTGCAGCTAATGAATTGTGCCTAGATTCTACAATGAGGTTCCTAATGGTTTCATCTTTGGGTACAAATGTCATGAGCCACACCCCTATTGTGCCCTCTATTCACATACCAGGGCACTCATGGTACACACTACGGTCACCGGAAACACGCATATACTCGCACTTATGCACTCAGAACCCCCAGGTTCCCACATATAAGAGACTTATGGTTGACATGGCTGGACTTAGTGATATTCTCTAAGTCCAGGTCACATGACCTCCCCCCCTCCAGTCCTTTATCAAATACTATACTAAACTACTACGGATTTGAGGTGGGGGGGGATGACATAATCTCTTCTATAATAATATATTATTCAGACCTTGCCCGCGGGCATTAACATTGGCCTGCGGCTAGGGGGGCTGGGGGAATGCAACGTCCCCCAGCAACTTATATTATTAATATATCACTGTGCATCATATATACTATATATATCTTTGACAGTGGATATATATGGTAATAACCCCTCCAGATATGGGTCATGACATTGAAAACAAGCTGCTTACCTATACCCAGTATATATACATATATATGTGTATATGTATTGCCTATAGGGGATGTAGGGATGACTAATGCCCCTACATCAATGGTGCACAACATATTGTCCCAACAACACAACTTCAGATTACCATTTATGGTAACTCACCTTCCTAATTAGGAAAAGACATAACTTGAAGAAGACTTTCAAGACAAATAGAGACTAAGCAACCTAGACTTACCAAAAATGGCAATCCCCTTTCCAAATTAGGAAAGAAGATGAAATGGATGGATGACTAAGCTTAGTCAGCTGAACTCTGATGAGTCAGCAACCAGATCACATGATCAACTCATTGATGACAAATCAAGTATGACTAAGCATGATGACAAATGCTTAGTCAGCAACCAGGTCACATGATCAACTCATGAATGACAAATCAACTATGACCAAGCATAATGACAAATGCTTAGTCATCAAGTACTACCTGCACTGCCACAATCACATGATGATGGCTGTGCTCAATCTCCAGGAAAAACCAGGCCGGATTGGGGAGTAGGATTACCATATAAGGAAATTGGATGAGTCATACTTAAGCAGTGTTCCACATGATTATGTGCTAAAAATAGAACCAACTCTGCCAAGACCTCACCTCACCGGTGTATTTCTTAGCATCTGATTGGCTAATTGAGCACTGCCACATGGTTCTTTGACTCATACTGCTTCTTGAGGCTGTGCTACGGCTCCGAGAGGCTGTGCTCCCATTTGAAATATGTATATAGACCCAAGTGATGCCCAGGTATATATAGGGGCGGAACAAGCTGCTTAGAAAGCCAGCTTGTTTTCCCTTGTCTTACAACCTATAGGGACAAGCAGGTGCTGCTACACCTGAAAAAGAGCAACTGAGTGATTAATTTCAAATTCAA
Source organism: Rhizoctonia solani (assembly GCF_016906535.1). Classification (NCBI taxonomy): domain Eukaryota; kingdom Fungi; phylum Basidiomycota; class Agaricomycetes; order Cantharellales; family Ceratobasidiaceae; genus Rhizoctonia; species Rhizoctonia solani. The sequence continues at coordinate 2,713,283 of NC_057372.1, forward strand.
CTATCAACAACTGTCAACAAAAGGGTCTCCACTGACCCTTCTATCTGATTTGTGATAAGAAGTACTATCAGAGTCTTCTCATCACTTGGACCCTAGGTGTCCATTACTTTACTTGCAAACAGCTAAAGACCTCTTTGTGGGTTGCGCTATTTTTGCTCTGATCAATAGAAGCTCTTTGAGTATTCTATTTGAATAAGATACTGAGGTATCATTGACTATCAATTAAGATAGCCTTATCTTAAAGAAACACTTCTTTGAAACACATGTCTGCCACTCCTGAACCTGACAGTGCCCCAGGGGGTGCAGATATTAGAAGAAACCCTACTAGAACCAGTTGATCTTCAACCTTTGATGAAGGACCAGCAAGAAGGAGGGGAATCTCAGGAACCTCATCTGTAGGAACCTCTAGAGCCTCTTCTCCTACCTATACAGCAAGGGGACAATCTGTCATGCCAGGATCAATGCCTGGCTCTGAGGATGAAACTACTGTGATTGAGGATGATAGTACAGTAGAACACCCTAGCATTGTGATTACTGACACTTCTAGCTTAGAACCCATAGTAGGACAGGATACACCTCCTACACTACCAACCACTCATATCCAACCTTCCAACAGATCTTCTGTCACTATAGAAGACATTACTGCCCAGGAAGGGGATACCACTCTTAGGAGACACAACCTTACTGGTACCACCATAAGACAAGCCAGAACAAGAAGCACTTCCAATATGGGGTATCATGAAACAGCCCTACAGAGCATTCCTGCATCCATTACATCTAGTAGGAGAACAAGCCCTGTAGAGCTTGACCAAAGGCTGGGGGAACCAACACTGGGTCACCAGCCAGCAGCATTAATTGCACACCAACCACAACCCCAGATACCTATGCAGGGGTTACCTTTATCCAGGGCTGCTATAGCTGACTATGAGGCCAAGAACCATCAGGTGATGCCTCAAATCAGGGTAGAAGCAGCCATCAGCAGTGCCATCAATGATATCAAAGATGACATTGCCTTGAAGATGGGCCCTATCAAATACATACATGCTAATAGCTCTGAAAGTGCAGCTGCCCTGAGACAAGTGGGCAGAGATGTAGCGGACCTCAACCTACAGACCAACTATATAAGAAGGAGCTTAGGTGAAGTCTCTGAGGAGCAAAGAGCAGCTCAAACAGCCCATAACCACCTTGTAAATCAAGTAGGGGAGCTACAAGACAAGGTGGATGCATTGCCTCAACTCTTTCAAGATGTGGAATCCAGAATAGCTACCATGGAGGAAAGACTTTTGGAAGCAATTTTGGAGGTAGACAGGAAGATAGGACTACCTAAAGAACCAGAAACAGAAAGAACTGAGACTGAGAGCAACAGTGAGGAAGAGGATGGTGATAATCTTCACCTCTCTAGACAGAGACAGTCCTCTCCAGTCAGAAGAACCTCCATCCCAAAGGAAGCCAGACTTAAACAGCCAAATGTCTTCAATGGAAAAAGAGGTACTGAAGCTGAAACATTCATCATGAAGATGGAAATGTATTTCAAAGAGTACCCTGGTACCTTCACTGATGAAAGAAAGATCAGGGCCACCTTAACCAATATGGGAGAGGGTGAACCAGTCAAATGGGCCAGTCCCCTGATGCAGAAACATCTCAGTGATGAACCTCATGAGTACCTGACATCATGGAATGCATTCAAAGCAGCATTCCTACTCAACTTCAGTGATCCATCCAAAAGAGATAGGGCTATTAGGGAGATCAATAGCCTAAAACAAACTGGATCAGCACAAATTTATGCCAGTCAATTCCAAATTTTAAAGGAAGATCTTGATTGGGATGAGAAAGCTCTCATTGACACCTTCAAAAAGGGACTCAAGATTAACCTGCAGTCAGAATTGATCCGCATGAAGATCACTACTCCTGAAATTGACAACTACTCTTTGGAGCAAATCATTGAAGTAGCCATCAGGACTGATGACATTCTTCAACAGGCAGCTTCAATCAGGGACACTACTACACCACCTAGTATCCTAAAGAAAGGAAGGACCAACTGTTATGGATATGACATTTCTTCTTTAATCTGTACTTATTTTATTAATTACACTAGTAATCTCACAGTAAATAAATGAGATAAAGATGCGAACTAAGGTTTTCAAGGTCCCTCTATCCAATAGTGACCTTTACAAAACCTACAAAGCTCAGGAATACCCTTAATATGCAATGCCTTTTGCATATATGCTGTTTTCTCACTCATTTAAATATATATAAATTCAACTGAGTAGATAAACAGTAACAAGTAATATTTCTCTTGTTTGTAGCATTTATTATTCAAGATTCTATCTTGTGGCTACACACAGAAATATTCAGGGTCCCCCCTGTCGCATAGGCAAGTGCTCCGGCGCTTAATCAGCCCTTAAGCGCCGACGCACTAAATGCGCCTTTTCTCCATCACCCGGGCATCCCACACTGCCGAATCGCTTGCGCTTAGGTGCGCATGTTTGTGCGCTCCAGAACGCTGGGTCAAACTCCCAAAACGGACAACATTTGGCTGAGTTATGCCCCATTTACTGTAAGTACCCAATGCAGAGGTATCCTACCTTTGGGACTGTTTACTCCAAGGATGAAACACTTAGCCTTGGGACATCTAAGGACCCACACAGGTAAATACTGCCTTGGGGCAAACATTGCCTTGGGGCAAATATTAGGATCTGTTGTTTGTTTACTATGTACCAAAGTATTGGCTCCCTCAAGTGTTTCAGTTGCCACATATACCTCCTGTACCCCCTCTTGGTATCAATCATGTATATACTTGTTTGTGCGCCTTCTCAGGGTATAAAAGGACCCTGTGAAGACGCTTCTAATGCATCCATTTATCCACTCTTATATATTGACATATACACACAAGCCTTTAACAGCTTATCTGCGCATTTACTTTAGTGATTGACTCACTGTAAATAGCATAGGAGGTTATTCGGCGCACTAAGACCATAGGCCAGTCCCAACAGACACAGGGTAACCTATTAGTGTACTTACTGCAACCCTGTGCCCCTTGACTGTCACAGTTGTTGAGTTCAACATTGAGTATAGTGTGACAATACTGTAAGGATTGTTGTGATTGAGTGATAGTGTTTCAATCCACCATACCCCCTATATTGTAGATAGCTTTATCTACAATATCTCATAAATCCTAGATATATTTTAGGTAAACCCCATAAGTCTTAAGTCTTACTTAAGCATCTATAAGTCCTATACTTGTTAGGCAAATCCTATAAATCCTGTACATTAGTCAGGTAACCCTCTTACTTAAGGTACTATCCTAGAGACCTTAAGTATACATATCCTTAGTCACTTAGGCTTAAGTAACATTAGTCTAAGGTACTGTACATAACCAACCACCTGCACTTCATAGTTGCTAGACTATTTGTTAGGAGTTGTTATTCCTGATAATCTAGCCTATATTGTGCATATATTCTGTGCATATATTCTGATTCTTAATACTAGTTCTTAGTTATTCTCATATACATTTTGTATATAGTAATTCTTTCTTACTCCTGTACTTACACAACTCTTAACACCAACAACTATAGACCTACAGAGAGGTTCCCTACAGAGACTTTTCTGAAGAGAAGCCAAGCAGGTGAATGCCCAAAATGTGGGAGCAAGACTCACAAGATAAAACAATGCCCTGAGAAATTCTACAAACCTGACCCAGTACTGGGAAAGAGAGGGACAGAGAAAAGGATAGAGGAGGATTGTGAATCCATAGAGTCAAAAAATTACCAAGGGCCTCTGTAACCATGTCAGAGACTCCCCTAGAACCCTCAGAGGATAGTGATGAAGTGTATATTATGAAAGGAACAAATGATACTCTATCCACTTACACTTCCATTGAGGGAATCATGGACCCTATTAAAACACTTATTGACTCTGGCTCTTCACAAAACTTCATGGATATTACCTTTGCTAGGAACCTCAAGATTCCTCTGATTGAGCTCCACTCCCCTAGGACAGTCATAGCCATTGATGGGAAAGAAGTAGAAGAAAAATTTGATATAAGGCCATCTTAAACCTTATCATTGAAGGAAGAACTTTCAGACAGACCTTTTATGCTATGCCACTAGGAGATACTCCACTCATCCTAGGTCTCTCCTGGCTAAGAGAAGCCAACCCTACCATCTGCTGGAGGGATTTCTCATTAAGCTACAAGGATGAGGAACCTATCAAAGGAAAACTGGCAGAAGTGCAGGTGGTTGGTTATGTATAGTACCTTAGACTAATGTTACTTAAGCCTAAGTGACTAAGGGTATGTATACCTAAGGTCTCTGGGATAGTACCTTAAGTAAAAGGGTTACCTGACTAATGTACAGGATTTATAGGGTTTGCCTAATAAGTATAGGACTTATAGATGCTTAAGTAAGACTTAAGACTTATGGGGTTTACCTAAAAGATATCTAGGATTGATGAGATATTATAGATAAAGCTATCTACAATATAGGGGGTATGGTGGATTGAAACACTATCACTCAATCACAACAATCCTTACAGTATTGTTGCACTATACTCAATGTTGAACTCAACAACTGTGACAGTCAAGGGGCACAGGGTTGCAGTAAGTACACTAATAGGTTACCCTGTGTCTGTTGGGACTGGCCTATGGTCTTAGTGTGCCAAATAACCTCCTATGCTATTTACAGTGAGTCAATCACTAAAGTAAATGTGCAGATAAGCTGTTAAAGGTTTGTGTGTATATGTAAATATATAAGAGTGGATAAATGGATGCATTAGAAGCGTCTTCACAGGGTCCTTTTATACCCTGAGAAGGTGCACAAACAAGTATATACATGATTGATACCAAGAGGGGGTACAGGGGGTACATGTGGCAACTGAAACACTTGATGGAGCTGATACTTTGGTACATAGTAAACAAACAACAGATCCTAATATTTGCCCCAAGGTAATGTTTGTTCCAAGGCAGTATTTACCTGTGTGGGTTCTTAGATGTCCCAAGGCTAAGTGTTTCATCCTTGGAGTAAATAGTCCCAAAGCTAGGAAACCACTGTACTGGGTACTTACAGTAAATAGAGCATAACTCCGTTAAATGTGGTCCGTTTTGGGAGTTTGACCCAGCGTTCTGGAGCGCACAAACATGCGCACCTAAGTGCAAGCAATTTGGCAGTGTGGGATGCCTGGGCGATGGAGAAAAGGCGCATTTATTGCGTTGGCACTTAAGCGCTGATTAAGCGCTGGAGCACTTGCCTATGCAACAGGGGGGACCCTGAAGATTTCTGTGTGTAGCCACAAGATAGAATCTTAAATAATAAATACTAAAAACAAGAGAAATATTACTTGTTACTGTTTATCTACTCAGCTGAATTTATATATATTTAAATGAGTGAGAAAACAGCATATATGCAAAAGGCATTGCATATTGAGGGTATTCCTGAGGTTTATAGGTTTTGTGAAGGTCACTATTGGATAGAGGGACCTTGAAAACCTTAGTTCGCATCTTTATCTCATTTATTTACTGTAAGATTACTAGTGTAATTAATAAAATAAGTACAGATTAATGGAGAAATGTCATATCCATAACAGAGGCTGCTTAAGGCAGGGTAGACAATCTAGGCTAAGTGGTTACCAGGTAGTAAGACCCTCATACAAAATGGGGATGCAACAAGAGGTAATTAACCTGGGTGTTACCATGGTTGGTTGGCCTCCTTATATATTACAAGACAGAACTAATTACAAATACAACATATGCAATACTGTATCAAATAAGAACCCCACTCTGCAGTTGGTCTTACTCATGCATATGTGTCACTGACGTGTCATGATGACATCATAGGTGGAGGTGGCTACGTATGCTGTTTAAGTGCAGATGGGGATGTGGCTCAAGCGCTTAGCATATGATATAAGGGCCAATGTCACATGATTGGAAATGTAGTCCAATCTACTTTGTTTAAATTCAAGAAAATAGGAATTAATTCCTGGGTATTTGTGTGTCTACAACAGCGCCCTTGGCACGGCATCTTGGCACAGCATCTCAGCATGATAAGCGCCAAGATCATGTGATCAAAAAACATAAGATAAAGAGTTTGGAAAAAATACTAAAATTAATAGAAGATTTGGGCAATTGTGATGGTATATGTTAAGGGGTGTAACAAGGCAGCAACTAACTACCCTACAATGTTGAGGCTACTATCTACAATGACCAAGCACTGTAAGGAAATGGCAAGCTATGTATGTACAGTGACAACAATGCCTAAGGCACTATGGACAATGTATGTTGTAGACACAACCAATACCATGGAATTTATTCCAAATTTCTCAATTTTAAACAAAGTGAAACAGACAATATTTTCAATCACGTGACTTTGGTGCTTATATCTTACGCTAAGCGCCAAGCCACGTCCCCATCCGCACTTAATCAGCATATGTAGCCACCTCCACCTATGACGTCATCATGACACGTCAGTGACACGTATGTGTGAGTAAGACCAACTGCAGAGCAGGGTTCTTATTTGTTATGGTATTGCATATGGTGTATTTGTAAATAGCTCACCTTGGTAATATATAAGGAGGCCAACCAACCATGGTAACACCCAGGTCAATTACCTCTTGTTGCATCCCCACATTGTACAAGGCTTTAGGCTGGTAACCACTTAGTAACCCACACCTGTACTTGTTGCCTTAAGCAGCTTTCTCATTGTAGATACATAGCTTGCCAACGCCCTTAAGGCCTTGGTTGTTGTACTTAGATAGTCAGCCATTGTAGGTAGCTCCCTCACTGCCTTACGCGGTTTACTTAGTTTACATACAGCCATAAGCGCCTGCTGCCTTGACGCCCCTTACAGATGTCTAGGACAATGTATCTACTTAGTAACTTAGTGAACCTGGGCTGTAAGGCCCTGTGTACAAGAGGTGATGCAACAAGAGGTAATCAACCTGGGTTTTACCATGGTTGGTTGGCCTCCTTATATATTACAGAGTCTGAACTAATTACAAATGTACATATCAAATACCATAACCAATAAGAACCCTGCTCTGACTGTGGCCTTACTCATGCATACATGTCACTGAGGTGTCATAATGATGTCATCAGGTGAAGGTGGCTACATGTGCTGAGTAAGCATGGATGGGGACATGACCTGGCACTTTAGCGTATGGTATAAGCACCAAAGTCACATGACTGAAAATGTAGTCTGTTCAACTTTGTTTAAATTTGAGAAAATTGGAATAAATTCTGTGGTATTGAATGTGTCTATGACACAAGGCCTTACAGCCAGTAACCACTTAGATACAGTGCCTTAAGCATCAACTCCCCTGTACTTACATAGTTAGCCACTGCCCATATGGCCTTGGTCATTGTAGGATAGTAGCTAGACATTGTAGGTAGCACTCCCACTGCCTTACACGGTTTCTCACTAGTACATACAGCCACAAGTGCCCACTGCCTTGACACCCCTTAAGGATGTCTAGGACACTGGGTTTTTGGGGCCCCTGTAGAGTACTGGTTGTAAGGCTTTGTACATGATGTAGAGTGCAACAAGAGGTCATCAACCTGGGGATTACAATGGTTGATTGCCCTCCTTATATTGTATGGAGGCTGCACTATTTACAATGACATGTCAAAAACTGTATCCAATAAGAAGCCCACCCCATCATTGGCATTACTCATGCATACATGTCACTATGATGTCATCAAGGTGGAGGTGGCTACATAGCTTGGTAAGCAGAGGAGGGGATGTGGCAAGGGCACTTAGGTTATGACATAAGCACTTGAGTCATGTGATTGAAAATATTGTCTGTTTGAGTTCATTTAAAATTGAGAAAATGGGAATAAATTCCCTGGTAATGAGTGTGTCTACAACAAATTTGCTTCTGATGATGGTGCATATTTTTTCTTTTAGAAACACCCTAGCCCTTATCCCTCTACCCAATGCATATGTCTTTCTTGTAGGAATCTCCTTGGAACTGTTTGCTTAGTCACCCAGACTACATGGCAGTATTTACATTACAGATTTGTATGTAATGTAATTACTGTAACTGTAGTTCATCAACACTTTCAAGCCCAGCCCTGGTCATGTGAGAAGCACTTGATATTACCAGCACCCCCTTGCTGGTGCTGGAGCATCACCACCTCCAGTCTCAAAGGCACATCTCACAGCTTTACCTGCTGTGGTCCAGACACAAGAAACAGCACTCCATCACTCCATTCCCCCCCTTTTCACCTATAAACCTTGTGACTGAGGTTTCTAGATTTATTCTGCTTAAACAAAGACTTTGCACTCCATAGCCACCAAACCCTTGGAGTACAACTCTTTCTGAGCATTTGCTTTCCAAAAGATAAGCAATAGTATTATATCATGATGATTAAGATACTTTTGTAGTTGCAGAGCACTAACTACAATCACATTTACAAAAGGTGCAAAAAGAGCAGACATGCATGGGTTCTTGTCATAAACAGAGGAAAATAGAACTAGCCAGAATTGAACCAGCTTGACCACTAAGCCATAGAACCCTATTATTCCTCTGCTGACAACCCATGATTACACCTGCTACCCCCCAAATTTGGGCTTGGGCCAGCATGCAACCACTTGTACTGGTCATGTGACTGTGTCCAGGACAGTTCTGAATACTACCACTCAAAGTTAACAAGAGCGCTTAAATAATCCAGAGCTGTTTGTTTGTAGTGCAGTCATGTGAGCCAATATCCATTTCTGTCAAGCTATACTGCGTAATCATTGCACAGGGATGCATTCAAATCACCAGGCACTTGCACAAGTCATAGACATGAAATTTGGATGATTGGGCAAAAGGATTTCTGGTATCTGTTAGCCATTTGTCTAGCTGATCTAAATTATTTTCCTGGATGAATTTCTTTTCTCTATGTCTACGGGGCCCCGAAAATCTTGGGAGCACTCCAGGACTTGCTCTTGTCTGCAAGCACTCTGGAGAGTTTGGTGTGAGTGTTAAACTGGATAAATTCGGACGGTTTAAATGTATATGTAATGCAGTAAATGTGAAGCGGTATTGAGCTCCAATGTGATAGCTGAATAGTAAGTGAACGAGGTGAAGATATCCGCAGTGGTTTAAGCGGTCTGTATCGATTGTTTATATATCACGTACAAGGAGGAATCTAGAGGATGAAATCCACGAGTACATGCGGGTAACGGAAAGGGAGACAAAAGACGGAAAAATAACTTCGGCAGTTTAAAGCGCTGAACAATTGTGCGGGTTGTTGCCGACGCAAAGTTGCGGGGAAGAACGACTATGCGTCATGTTCAACAGTGAGACTTCGAAGTGCTCGCGGAGTACTCTCACGACCGTTCAGTGCTGTGGGGGTACAAACGGGTACATTCACTTTATGGTTACGATTGTTTTACATTCACGCGCACGAGCCGGTACAGACCCCGAGCTCACTTTCAATGATTCAACGGTCTGGTAATAATCATTTACGGTTCTCCAACAGCGTCGCGTATTTTTCCAGGCCATTACGAAGAGGCGTGCAAAGCTTTTGCGCCAGCTCGATCTCCTTCTTGAATCTCTGCAGGCACGCCAAACCAAGTCAGTTCAATTATCTATCAACTCGGCTGTAACAAACCACCGACCAAGTTCGAAATTGCCTCCATGCCACCTTTCAACGTTTCTTGGAATGCCCGAGTTTGTGCTTGAACCTATTGCCAACTTTGTCAAAGACTGGGCAGGAGTAACCGGATTGAACAGGACTTACCGATGACCATATTTCGCCGAACAATGATAGTTTTTGGCAGATTAGTGCAATATCAGGTTTCAACCCGTCAAATGCTGTTTTAACATGCGCCAACGCCTCCTGCTGTCGATTGACTTCTGCGAGCTCCTTTCGCTTGTTCGAGAGTGTTATAGTCTTGTCTATGACAAAGTAACCAAGCTGAAACGAGTTGCAGAGAGGTCAGTCTCACCAACTCGTTGGGCCAGTGCCAGCGCCAGAATTGTTCCAGAAACTATTACTCCGACTAGCTGGAGTAACCTGTCAGACCAGATCACAAATAGATCATCCTATGAGGACGCGTACCCCAACAAACGTTTCTATAGCAGCAGCACTACCCAACAGCGCGGCGGTAGCCTCCATGATCTACTCAGAACTTAGACTTAGGAAAAGCTGAAGTGAGGGCGGCAAGGACATACTCTTATATCTAGCCTATAACACATGTCAATATTGTAGGCATTATATAGATGAGGTCAGATGGAGAGACTCACTCTTGAATTTCCACTCGGAGATTCTCGATCACCTTTTGTAGCTCCTGAGCTTGTTGCTTGAGTTCAGTGCTCGTCGTCTGGACCCATGCATCGAATCTAACCACAAAGTCTTCTATATCATCTTTTAGGGTCCTGAAGCCTTCCGCCATCCTTTCGGGCTCGCTATTGTCCTCGTTCTGTCAATTCCGTTTCAGGACATATTAAGCAGTTAAAGAATTCGGAAAATACAAACAGCGAAACTTTCGAGCTCGACAATAGCATCTTCACGGTCCTGATCGGTTTTGATGGATTTCACTATCTCGAGAAAGACTTTATCAAACCCTGTAAGTGAACGTCAGTAAGCAAAATGTGATAAAGAGGAAATGAAATTCACTTTGAAGAATTGCAGCCTGTTGGGAAGCTACATCTCGAGAAAGAGAAAGGTGCGTAGCCCATCGCTAGACAATTTAGTCAGCATGAGTTAACATCGGCGGTCTTCGCATGCAACTTACTTGGTTGTATCCCTCCCATTCGCTGAGGAAAGTGCGAAGAGGCGGAAAAGTTGTACCGTATCTATCATTCATATCTTTCAGGCCGTAGGTAACTTTGGAAAAGCTTTCATCGACATCATTGGCCCATTCTGCCACCTCGGAAACGTTCTTGGCAAGCTGGCCCTGGTCACTGTCCTTGTCTAGCTCGTTGATTAAACCTTGCACAAATTGATCAGATTCCTCTTGAGAGACTCCTTCGGTCTTGATTTTGCCAAGTGCTACATCCAAGTGAGCCTGACTGGGAGCGGCTGCTGTGACGGCCATGTCTACAATCAAATCGGAGGTGTCTAATATCGAGAGTAGCCTGTGTGTAGGTTTTTATATCAGTGTGAACAGGCTTAACTCCAAGGAACTGTGACATATATAGTGTCACTTCGAAAACATACGCCCTCTACAACGGCTTTCCAGAAGCGCTGCCATCAGAACCCGAAGTTGCCAGAGATGTCTATGGCGTTGACTGGGATATTCATTCTGTTTCGGTGGTATACACTATATATTTTTTTCCTTCGAAATCTACTATGATCAATCGATTGTCCTAAACAGTGAGTTCAATTTGAGGATTATTCCCTTCATCTATCTAACTCATGGGGGAATTCGTGCCGCTCCCCTCAGCTGATCATACCCCTTCCCTCAGCTGATCATACCGTACAGACGTGTCCCGTCCCAGGCTTGCATTGCTTCCGGCGGCTATCACAACTATTGCCTCATAGATTGCTTCGGCTGCTTTTAGTGATGCCCCAATTGTGCTGGCTCCAATTATCGAAGGACAGACTTTGGTTTCACAATCCAGAGGTTCGGAGAGAGGTTTTTCACATGTATAAGGCCAGGTAATGGTCCTTGTTCGAGGCTCGTCATAGTGGCGAAATTTGAGGCTTGGCTTGGCTCCCACCCTTTGCGCTGCGCCCCGTCACGGTGCATCGTCCTCTCTCGGATCCGGGTGGTCGGATTTTGATGCAGATTACCGGGACCTCGGGCTACTCATTTTACCAATGGAGTCTATATATAATATTCAGGGGTCTATGAATCAATACTCCGGCTCTCTATTAAGAGTCGATCGGATTCATATACTTGATGGCCGGAGAAGGGGTTCCGGTACTCGTGCGAAATACTCCATGCCGTTTGCGAAGCAATATGACCTGGACGGAACACAACTAGAATTATGAGCATTCGTAAGTGTTCCTCAATCTTGAGCATCAGGAAAACAGGATGTCCAACTTAGACTTCTGTATATATTTGTAGACCTCTGTAGATGTCTACAGAGTCTACGGTAGATGTCCGTGTTTACTGATGAGGGTAACCGTATAGGCTATGCGCTCTACACTCACAATTCATGTTCAATGAGTCGAAGACCGCAACGTGTTTAAAGGTGACGAACCTGTAGGCACGCTCACCATCAAATCTGGCCGCAAGACACCACAGTAGTTTCGTGTACCCATGAAGGTGTTTGACGGAGCGGTTGATGCCATGAGATTAGAGGCCGAGACAGGTTTCCGAGGAATGTATAAGATTTAGACTCGATTGGTGCCAGCTTGGCTCGCCTGTCGTGGAGCTAGCCCTTGTCGATAGCTCCCGGTCGCTCAGATTAACCGAAATGACGGACTGATGCAGAGAATCGATATGTCAATACCACAAATGTGACTCAGTCTCCAATTTCAGGACCGTAACGTATCAACCATAATAGAGAATAGGCCACGCTAATCTACCACAAATTGAGGGCAATTTCATGACGTTGGATTTGGTAGCAGTATATGTCCATCGTTCTTCCGCAGCCCTAGCTCCCAGACGAATACATCTCTTCCCTACCACCGGTCGATTAGAATGGTAGACCTCCATAAGGCGCTGCAATCTTAGAATTGGTAGGTATAGTCACACGTATATTCGTGTTCATATGATCGATCTTCCTAGGAGTGCACGCTCATTGAATAAAACAACGGAAGCTACATACGAGCTAGGCAAACTGTTCATAAAGACTGGGTCAGAAACTCTATATGAAACAGAGCAGGACAACGCCCAAAGTAAAAGAGAACAACAGCACAACTGAGAAAGAGAATGAGCAGGTTGTTGGTGCAGGGCGAGCTTACGGGTGTCGTCAGGGCGAAAGTGGGGCTACTAGTATATGCATTCATGTGATCAATCTACATCCAGCTCCGGAGCTGTTTGTTGTATTCTATCAAGCCCTCCATCAATGGCGTGCAGACTTCCCTCGCCAGTTTTACTTCCGCTTTGAACCTCTGCGGACAATATTCATGCTAGATTCAGGGGAGGCGGAGAGGATCTCACCAAACTTGTGGCCGCTTCTAGGCCTCCCTTCAAGTGTTCGCAAAATTGGACGCTTTGGTTTCGTACCTGGCGATGAGTTTTTGTGAATGCTAAGATGAATACTCGAATAAAGAATAGGTTTACCGAAGACCATATTTCGGCAAATGTAAGGAGGTTATCGAGCATTAGATCAATATTTGGCGCTTCAAATAACAAGGAGGATGGCTGCTCCGCAACCAGTGAGTTGATTCCTGCTGTAACTTGATTGACCTTCCTCAGGGCTTCGATTTTTTCTGGCCGTAAAGTGTCAAACCGTGTAAATGACGTTATTTATCATGTTTCAATCACCTTGACGATAGGCTTGAAGCGAAGAAATCACTTGAGAGGCTCTGCCAGCTACTCCAAGTCCCTTGGATTAGTGCCAATCGGTCAGGGATTGCGATAATGGCTCGTATATGTGTATACTTACTACTAATACCCTACCTCCCAAAATGCCACCAAAAGCACCTCGTACACTCTTGATCTGACGAACCCATGTTTTGAGCAAGAATTATAAGCGAAATTGTTCCGAACGAAGGGAGGTCTTACCGATTCATCGAGGCTAAAGTATGCTGTCAGCATAAGTAAATCCCAGAAGGCACAAATCAACACCAACGCTTTGATGTCGCTCGTAAGTGGGACGACCACCACTGCCGTGGCAGATATTAGATATCTCTCTCCAAACGCAGCTACATCGCGCTTTAAGTTCAAAAATCTTCTGGAAATTTCCGCAGACTTGTCGTTCCTCTCCAACTCAAGCTAGAGCATCAGCCCAAGCAGGTTATACACTATCATCTTTCAGAACCGATTGAACATACAATAAAGGGCTCTATGGCAGCAATCGCTTTGAGACGGTCTTCATTTGATGTGATAGTCTCAACCTGGGCTAGATAGACCTGGTCAAAGCCTGCGTAGTTCAATATAAGGAAACGACTTGCGGTGATGAAGTCAACCTACGTTTCAGAACCTCGGCTGTGTCCAATGCAACTTCGCAAGAAAATCTCAGGCACTCTCTCCATTGCTACAGTTGCCCGTACAAGTTAGCAAAATGCGCATTGCTTGGCCATGTATAATTACTTCACCTCTTTCAAACCAATCCATTCAAAATACAGAATTAATATAGGCCAGAATCCGATAATGCCCACAGCAAGTAGAATTTGGGCTTGTTGATCAAAAACATCATCAATATCCTTTGCTAACCTAGCGGACTCCTTTATGCTCTCCTCAAACTTCGCAGCTTGGTCCGAGTCGCTAAGCATGGCTAGCGCATTTGCCACGAGTTCATTGTGTACCTCTTCCGGCAAACCTTCTGTTTTTAATCGTTGTAAAATTTCTAGGCATTGCTCGACGGATAACGCAGTGCTTGGCTGTACCATTGACAAAAAGAAGCCGGGATCGTCTACTACAGCCCCAATCCAGCTAGGTTATAAACGTGTGTTGAAACTTTACAGCTCCTGGAGTGGGGCCTTCATACTCTATACACTCGTTTTTAAGAAGCTCAAAATAGGTGCTTGAAGTTATGTTTGTCTATGAATCATTCGCCAATAATTGGTGGGTTACCAGGAGACTTCCATCGGGGTGGCCTACATTGGATCCACGCACCCCAGATCCAAATCCAAGGATTCGTTCAGTGAGGTTCTTTTAGCTCTTTAAGCTGGACCACCATTTTGAGGGGACAAGATGTCAACTACCCAAAATTTATTACTCCTATTAACGAAATGCTCATCTTTACGGAACCCATAGAAAATTCGATCTTCGCTGTCTCGGAATGACGACACACCCTCACAGCTCAGTCACCTAAGCAGTATACTTTATGAGCTTCGGCTCTCACGAGTGCTGCGAAGTCCAGAGATATTTGGATTTACGTATACGGGAAGCTTCTATTCAAAGATTCTCCCGAGCTCGGGGTTTTGTATCTAATCCGGCTGTTTCCCATCGTAAGCGCAGGTGTTTAGGAGCTGGGTTTAAAGTAGTCTCTGCCTGGAATATAATATAGCGAGTTTTATTTTCTGTGCGTAAATGTGAGACAACCTACAGGTACGCATGAGATGTCATCAAAGGAATAGGGAAATATGTACTGTACCTCAGCTTCGTCTATGGTATAGCAACTGAGGTTTACATGAAAAGCTTTTGGTGGCCATGTATAAAAGACGTACAAACAGACACAAATGCCTCACGTGGATACCCATACATAATAACCAGTTATGGGGCTGTACTGACATTCCAGCGTTTCTTTTATCCAGTACTGGTACCAGTAGGCCATTGTTGGAAGTTTTAGAATTCGTGGAGTCACATCAACCTCATGGCTAGCATCTGAATTACTTTATACATCTATCTGTTAATATCTCCCTGTACTTGTTTAGGAAGCATTTAATTGATTTTTCTTTTGGGGGGGGGGGGGAGTTTACAATTGGCCACATCAAAGATTTGTTGAGCATTGTGACCTAGTCCAGTCGAAGTGGACCCAAAAGCCCCATCAGTACTCGGGCTCTGCATCCCTCGACCATTTGCGTCAAAGCCCAGGCCCGCCAATAGGCCAACTGTCAAATGGGATCAGTGGTGGCCCATGGTTCGGTTCCAGTCACATTTGTTGAAGGATCTGTCTATGGTCACTTTGAGCAAGCTGTCTTAGGACACTTCTCCTCGGCGGATATAGTCATCACTTCCACCCCAATAGTAGTTTGGGGTCTCATGATGTCTATATTCCTGTGCCCCGCAGTATTCCTATAGCTTGCGGCTCTTGGATATCTGGATCTACCAATTGTTTACAACAGTGTTCCGCAGGCTTGCGGACCAAAGTCCGCAATACAGTACCACTCACAATATTGAAGGATCGTGTTTGACTCTGTGCTCTTTGGAATTCAACTCCAATTTTCCGGCCCTTGCGCAAACCCTCAGCTACCTCTACAAGGTCCTAAATATCTCGGGAGTGCTCCGGGACTTGGTATTGACGGCAAGCACTCCGGAGCGTTTTGTATGGCGCTCGGAAGTGCTCATGGAGTGCTCCCAGGTGCTCGCTGAGCAGTCCAGATTCCCTGGATCCTAACGAGGAGGCCTCCCAAACTGGAGCACTCCAGAGCGCTCCACGGTTCTTTGGGCCCTCATAGAGATGCAACCATAGTATGTGAACTCCCACTCCATGCTTTGTCCGCCGTTACCTGAGCGCTAGACCACTTATACAATTACGTTAAAGCTGCCGCCCGCATTGCGGACCTCATCCGCTGAGCTCTCCAGTAGTCAACAGGCATCTCTTCATCTTCTTTTAGTCTCTTTTGTCTCCCTGTCCGGTCTATCTTTACGCACTTTTTAGGCTTTTTTAGTTACATCAGTCCTATCTACTGATCTTGGTTACACTTACCACCTGTGAATGCCCCGTCTTACTGACACCCGCTTTCTTGTATATTAGTTGCGTCATATCATAGGGCCTGACTTCAAAACATTGTAGAATATATATAAAAATACAAACAAAAATACTATTACACTCGTGTGCTATCTCACTCCCAGTGCTTGTATTATGCGTGATCACCCACTCTACACAAGCGTTTGGTTTCAGAGTTATTCTATTTGCGCTTCCTCACTCTGAACGTCAATATCGAGTGTATGTTATAACTTGTCGTTTATTATGACTTCGTCGCAAATCAAGTCTATGTACATCCAATAATTAGAGGCCTTAAGTTGGCGCGTCGAATAAATTCACAATCTAAAGGCACTTGCATGTCCTATTCCTTAATTGAAATTTAGGCCCTATTCTTTGTAGTAATATGGACTTGTGCCACTTGCTCTTTCCTGTTCTATTACTGATTTATTGAACTTCTGTTTATTCTCCTCCAATCGTACCTCTTCTATTTGTCTCTACAACGACTACTAGCAACCCTTTGTGTTTGGTTATGTAAGTAAGAAATCGCAATCTATGATACCAGTTATATATAGATAGCTATATCCAACCAAAAACCAATCCTAGTGACTCTGTAGAAATAGGTAAATAGAAATTATACATATATTGATTAGCTATCCAGATACAAGGTGTAAACAAGAGTAAGAGTGTAAGTATAATGGTGAGTTAACAGGAGGCTTGACGAGCCACCTTATATACCCTAGAAAAAACCGTTTGGGTCACCAACAGAGGGTGACGCGTACTTACTGCGCATTAATGCGCATGTATGCTACTGGTTAATCTAATTAGGTCTCGCTAACTCGATTACGCAGAGTATACTAAACTCGTCTAGTATTTACATGAGACTTATACGTGCTCCAATCTTGATAAACATCTTCTATAGAGTCAGAGTGACATTGTGGATCCAGATTTACTTACCAATGACTCCGTGGAATCAAATTCCTTTATTCTACTCACCATTGTTAACGCTCTGGTCGCGTTACCGTTTGTTACAACTCCAGAAAGGGTGTACTTTATGACGAGAACATGACAAATGGAATCAAAAACAAGAGTAGGATATGTTGCGTCAATGAAGTGGATGGAACATTAGATATGCACATAGCCATGTTCATAAGGGTTGTGCAATTTCAATGATGCGATTGCGGGATGTCTCATTTCTACACTTTTCCGTACTCCCAACTCGGTAAATCCTTTACTCAGCACAGTCACCTATTGCTTCAAAAGGTACCAATTAGCTCCACGGTCCTCTGGAATACTCGGAATTAAGTTACCTGACTAGGGAAAACAGTGATTTAGTTGAGTATCAATTACATGATATGCATCAAGTATACCTGCAGGTCCGGTGAGTTCTACTATTCCAGGCGTCAGGTAACTCCCGTCATGGCGTGGATTCCAGACTCAAATACAATAAAGGCATTGCGGCTGGATACCAGACCAAGTTGTTTTTGCATTGGACCGTGATTCTATGAGGGGGTGTCTACCAGTAATTAAAAATGATAGAAATTATATTTCTTAAACTCTATATTGATTCAAGCAACCGATCACAGACGCTCGACCTGAAATTCTCATATGTGCACTCATACATGCGTCCTGATTCAATTCAAATTGTAGTTGTGCTATGAATGACATGTATGTTTGGTTTGTAAAGGTAGGTATTGTCACAGAACAGTTTCTCCCAAAGTGGCCGAACCGCACTACAGCATATTTGCTGGCTCGCTGCCAAATTTAATCTTCAGCCAAGCTTGGTAGCGTATTTCTCCAATGCATCTGCAATCTTCTTGACCCCATTCTGAACGTTTGGCAAATCTTTTTTCAACTCCTGATGACACGGTGCCCAATTAATAACTAGGTCAGTGAGCAGGATTCAGGATAGCGCATACCGCAATAGCTTTATGCCAATCGTTCGAGTCTTGTAGGACATCACTAACATGCTTGCTCTCTCTTTCCGCCTAGAAAGGCTTGCTCAGAGTATTAATCCATCCATTAACACATAACTTACTAAGGATTCAATTTCTTCAAATGCCTTCTTTGGTCCAGGGGTACTACCCAGCTGGTACTTGCTAGTGGGGCGCTCCTCCTGTTCAGTAAGGAGTGAGGAATAGGCCCGGAAGGGGAGACGAAAAAGAATTCACTGACACTTGAGAAGGACTGAAATTCGGCAATGACATCCTGGGCATCCTGTTGAGATCCGACATCGTTGATTAAGTTAAGGAAAACACTATCGAATCCTGTAATACGGACATACTTCAGAAGGACCATGTAGGTACGCAATGGGTATACTCAACGTCTTAACCAGGCTGACATAGACGACGCACAATCTCTGGAATCTTGCAGAGATTTAGTCCAGTGCTGTGTTTATTGGTAGTCAAGTCCGGTGAGTGCTTCGTTTCGAAATCAACTTACCGGTTCGAATTGCTCCAGCGTGTCTTTTAGTTGAGCGGCATGAGAAAAATTGGAAGAATATTTATTAGAGAATTCTCTTGCTTCACGAACAGCACGAGCCACCCCTTCGTCGATGGCAATGCTTTCAGAAGAAAGATTATTAAGGTTTGTGATGTACTGCCCTGGATTGAGGAAGGGGGAGACGTAAGACATTTTTCAAGTGAACGATGAGGGCTATAGTTGAATGCTCTTGTTGGTATGGTGATAACACCACTCTTATATTACATTCCCTCCGGATCCGGCTATTTAGATAGACCATGCGCGAGACGGCGCAAAAGATTTGACCCCGAAAAAAGCTTACGAATGGGGGTTGGAGATCTAGATTAGTGTGGTCCCAGGTCAGAGCAGAGATAGAATGAGGATTCCCGCCGCATCGGTATGATATTAACAGCCCGAATGCATGCTCCTCCCAACTGATCCAATCGACTGTACCTGTTCCTTTATGTTTCCGGGTATCTCTGAAGTTGATACTAACTAACTGGGACAAGTGTGACGTCGTTCGAAATTACTCGGTTTGCGGAGAGCGATTTGAGGACGTTCCCTAAACTTCCTAAAGCTATAGCTGTAATATCAAGACCCTACTTCTCGGTGGTCAATGGGTTTTATTGATAAACAGGGCTGCTCTTCCGTTCTGTATGAAGATCTCCGGAGATCATTATTACCGTAGAAATAAATGCGATGTTTGAGTGGTCATGGGTTTTGATCGAAAGATCTAGAACGAGGTAGCTTGAGATATATCACTCGGGCCCGGGGCGCTCGTGACTTTTTTGATGTACATACGGGTGCTTGTCGGTACTCGTCGGTTTCCGTCTTCAACGGTCAATGAATGTGAGGATGTCCACTGGTTTGGTATCAGTTCATTCAAGCCAATCTTCTGCAATATATGGGGGAATCAAATAATTGAATCCCTCTTCGAGTATGATTTCCTTCTGATTTCCGGACGAGTAAACCACAAACAACACACTAAGAACTTGGGCAGGACAGTGTGTTCTTCACAGTCTCCTTCAACTCGGCTCACTCTACCGAGGCTCAAAGAACTCTGGAGCGCTCTGGAGTGCTTCAGTTTGGGGGACCTCGTTAGGATTCGACGGATCCGGATTGCCTGCCGACAATAGCGAGTCGCGAAGCGCTCCCGTGGTTTTTGGGGCCCGTGGGGCATCTGCACCTGTGTCAGATGCAGACCCAAAAGGATCGGAAATCCTCATGTTAAGTCCTATTCAACCTCGGGCCAAATATGCATGTGGCCCTCTGCGCGCCCTTAATTCTATGTATTGAATTCGCGCTCTTCAGCAATAATAGGTTATTCAATAATCGCCGACTCCCCACTAGGAATCGGAGTCGTCTCCTTCAGTTTCCAGAGATCTACCTTACTATGACAAGCCCTGAAATCATCATGGCTTATTTTAGATCGAAATACTCTCGCCCCGTTGTGGCAATACAAGTTTTCAGAGCTGCCTGGAAGCCCAAATGTAACGAAACTAATAGAACCCCAATTCATTTATGGTCATTTAGCACCAACTGAGTGGTAAGACTCAGCGCAACCAAGGCAGAGATTTCTTTGTATATAAATACTTCCGAAATCAAGCATCCTGTACTATAAATTTCGAGCTGACGTCCATTCCAACCCCTTTGTTACTTGGAATCTCTTCCCTTCAATATGGCCACGCTGTTCGAAAACGTTGCTAGCATCGATGATCTCCTCTCCGCTTGGTCTAAGTCCGGTCCAAGTGATGAGGAGGTCATTGCATATGCTACAGCTGCTATCGAGCAACTCGGAGACAGCCAAATGCAAAACCAATTTGCAGAAAACGTGAGGCAAGCCGGAGTCTGGGCGAACGAAGTCGACAAAGCCTTCGACAAGGTAACCCGAAGCTTTGCGGACATGAATACGAGGTATGGGAAGGACTTTCCTGGATTCGGCAATTACAACACGCAGTGGATTGAATACAATCAAGTAAAGTTCCACGCTCCTTTCTTCGATGCAATTATTTTATATTTCTTCGTCTACAGCGATGGATAACACTACTTGATGATTCTCGAAGGGTTGCGTCCCAGAATGTTGCTATACTGAGGCGTGTGTATAGCAATTTTATTAGCTTCCTTTTATTTTTTGATACTTTGCACAGGTTTTGACCAAGTGTTTCTCCACATGGTCGAACAGGTACAGACCGCTCAAGATCGTGAAGATTGTATAATAGAGTTACAGTCATTCATTGTTAGTACTATTTTCACCACTTCCACCAACTCTTTATGTCAACTGTTATCATACCGTAGGACGAGGACCATGAAGATTCCACTAAGATGTACCAAGGTTTCCTCGGGCTCAAGCGGGACATTGAAGACTTTGTAAGAAGGATGGATAGGTTCATTGAAGAGACAGGCAGCAAAATTGCGGAGGACATCAAAGCGTTGACTCAACAAATCAAGGATCTTGAAGATGAGATAACAATGTGAATATCTCTTTGCCCACTCATCGTTGCTATATATTGATTGTAGTATTGCGGCTATAGTTTAGATGGCAAGGTTCGCTGGATCCATCATGTGACCATTTAGGCATGTTTGGCTGACGATCTTTAATGCTAGATCAAAGATGCCCAGACGGCCCTTGTTGCCACCGGCGTTCTCCTCAACGTTAGCCAAGCGATTCTTTTGTAAAGGAGTTTCCTTTTTCTAACATTTATATAGATCATTGGAATCATTGTTTCTGGTTCCGTCCTTGCGTCCTACCAGGCAGATCGCAGAAGTACGTACAGGAACTTTTTGGGAGTCACTAATATTTATATGTGTATAATGTTATAGCAAAAGCTGCAGACCTTGCCGATAAACAAAGGAAACTAGAAGATGCCAACCGCAAGCAACAAGGGCTTGCTCACCTTAAAACTGAGTATGACGGCCTCAAACCGAGTATTACTTTGATCTGCGAGAAACTTCTCTTGTTTGCAGAGATTTGGTCATCTGTAAGTTCACATTCCGGGGTTTGGGTTATTGCTCTTCACTTTGCCCAACGCGATGTACGTAGGTTCGTAGCCAGAGCGTTCAGTTTCAAACGTACCTCAAAGGTGGAATGAATGCGCAGACCAACCTGGTGAATTATTGTTTTGTGCATCGCAGTCGGATTATTTCGCTAATAGTGGCGTTTTTGTTTCGATACAGAGATTCAAAGCGGAACTCAGGCTTGCCAGGGATACGTGTGGACCCCTTCAAGAGGGACTGGAGAGATATGCAACCGAGCTTGCGAACCGCAAATAGCTATTCAAAACACAAATCCTCTCGCCAAATCTGTCTTTATAGCATTGACTCCTTTGAAATATGTCAATGAAACAATTTCCTACAACTTATGTTTGGCCTCAATGTATAAACCGCAGTATGACTGTGCATCGATTCATTTGCATTAACTCGACAGGCGTGTAGTGGTAGGTCTCTCATAGCACAACTCTGTACAATCCACCTGAGCTCCCGAGCGCTCATTATGTGCTTCCTACAAGCTAACATTAGTGTTGTGTTGAGATAGAGACGACCGAGACAAGACGAGACGAGATCTGACAGTGTAGCTTGATGAAACGGGATCTTGTCTTGATAACCTCAGCAACAACCACGTACGAGAGCTGTGTTAATTGCAATTAGTATACTTGGCCTTGGGCCGGTGCAGCGAGAGGGATGGAAAAACTATGACAGTAAGATAAACAGCGGGGATTGGAAGAAGAAGAGGAGTGGGGACCAGAGAGGCAGAACGCCAAACCGGAGAGCCACCAGGACCACGCCACCAAGCAAGCTCCCCCAAAAAGCATGAGCAGGAGGACAAGGAGGGGGTGAAGGAGGAGAAGCAAGGACAAAGCAAGCGGGTGGCACAGAGAAAAGGGAACCAGCTCAATTTAGCTGAGTGATACATGAATACCTTCCTTTATGTGTGGTCAGCAGGTAAAAATTTCAACTAATATTTACCTACCTGACCTTGTGGTTTAGCTGTGTTCTGTTTTATATGTCCCATGCATGTAAACATTGTGCAACAGTCCTGATGCACCAGACTAGATGTGGATTACATGTAAATTATACTCAGCTGTTTACATACATGATACATATAAGTTAATTGTTGTTGTATGGGTGCTTGGTCAGATAAATAACCATTTTGCAGGAGTTGGGGGTACAGTCAACAATATATCTGTTACACTCCCTTGAAAGATACCATTGGAATTGCCTGAATTTTCTCTATTTTTTAGTATTTTTTACAGACTTATATCTTTACTTTTTCAATCACGTGATCTCGGCGCTTATTTATGCCGAGATGCCGCGCCAAGATACTGTGCCAAGGGCACTTAGGAGAAATCCACACTTCTGCACAGCCTGCAGCACTCTTCTCATTGCACATGGACTCTTCTTTTCACACAAGCACAGACCATGTAATTAGTTGACAGTTGTCTATATATACTGCAGGAAAATTGCTTGGAGATCCCAAGTCAATTTTACCTCATCTCATATCCATTGAGGAGGCACCCCAGCCAGCTAAGTAGCAGGCCCCCAGTAGTTCCCTTACCTAACTCACCACACCTCCCAGGCCTAAGGCCCCCATTGTCAACAGTAGTTAGCAGTAGGTTGCCTTAAGTGACAGTAGTATAGCCTATTAGTTAGATTATGTAAACTTTGTCAGTAGTAGTACAGCCTTAAGTGCCTGCCCTATTAGCAAGTACCCACCTTACAGTGGTGTACAACATTGTAAAATTGACTTCTGTAGGCTTGATTGACAACAAGAAGCACCCCTGTACTAGCACAAGGGAAAATATCTGATTGGACTCCCCTTTCAACTAGAATAATCAAAAAGTTGTCAGTCCCAGATAGTACCAAATTGCTATAAGGCAGAAGGTGTCCAATTGCCCACATACCACATGCTTTGCCAGAACACAGCAAGTAGCACTCCTAGACAGCTGAAACAACTGCTTGCAAAAAACCTGCACATATCACAATTGCCAGATCTGCTGATTTGCTGTAGGGATTGTTCAATGCTAGTTGCTTGATGCAAGGAGTTAGCAAATGACATCTTGCAGAAAAACTGCTCATAAGTCCTGTCACAGGCACCTTCCCCTACACCATTTCCACCATTCCATCCACACACTCTGGCGTCCCCCACCCATACTCCTGTCCTACCAGCCACTCCAGCCGTTGTTCCGTGGCAGCCAACTCCCAACCACCCTCTTGCAACCCATCTCCCACTCTGCAAGACCTGCCAGGAATGGAACCAGAGCCAACCAGAGCCACTCTCCTTGAGGCTGTCACAGCCCTCACAGCCACAGTTGGGTCCTTGCAGGACCAAATCAGAAATCAAGGCCAGCAGCTCACAGAGCTTAAAGCCATATGCAAGGAAACTGCTGACCTACTTGGCAACAAGGCCAAAAGCCCAGGACAAGCCCAGCCTGGCCCATTGACTGGGCCTATCACCCCTCCTACCCACACAGGGGGGGAAACCCACACTCCAGCAATGGTTAGGCCTGGGCTCAAGGATCCCTTCTGACCCATCAGGAACATGGTGGGCTACAACTTGGAAGAAGAACAGCCAAGAGAGGAACCCCAAAGGATCAAGAGGGAACCTTGCAGAACAACTAGGGATCTGGGGACCCTAACTCCCTTCAGCTTGGGCTTGGACATCAAACAACCCAAGATGGAGTTACCCAACCCTTTTAAAGGAGAAAGCAGGGGTTGCAAAGTGGTACAATGGCTTGACCACATGCTTCTGTGGGGAGCCCTACATAGGGATCAGTTCAAGGAAGATGAGCAATTGATTGTGTGGATCCTCTACCACATGGAGGACAAGGCTGCCAATTGGGCCCTTCCTATCATTGGAACCATCATCAAGGACAAGATCAACACCCCTACCACTATCCCCACCATAACAGCCCAATTCAAGGAGGCCTTTGCCAACCCAGATGCCAAAAGAGCTGCCAGACGCAAGATTGCCACCCTCACCCAGACCGCCTCCACAGCAGAATACGTCACCAAATTCTGCAACCTCATTGTGGAACTTGACTGGAACAAGGAGGCATATATTGCTCAGTTTACATGCAGCCTTCACTGGAAGGTTAAAGAGCTTCTGTCCACAAAGGACAACATCCCCAACAAGCTTGAGGCCATCTTTGCTGCCTCCATTGAAATTGATAACACTTGTTGGGAAAATGAGGAGAATTGTCCTAAGAAGCAGCCTGCCAAGTCCCTGGCCACTGTGGCCACCTCCACATCCACCACTACCACCAGGGTTTGCCTATCTGAGGACCCCAATTACGTTACCCCAGAGGAAAGGGATTGTTGTTGTGCCACTGGCCTATGCGTTAAATGCAGTCAAAAGGGTCATGGGATCAAGCAGTGCCCAAATGGCTGGAAAGCCACTGTCAAGGAATCCACCAAGGTGGCCAAAGATGTGGGGTCAGGAAAAGATTGAAGTCAAGGACTGCTGCCAAGCCCCCAACTCCCAAAAGGACAATTTAGATAGTTGTATAGAATTTGTATCTCTTGGTCTAGATTCAAATAAAAAGCCACTATTATTTATCAATCTATACATCTAAAATTCCCCAGCAGAACCAATTAAAACCCTGATAGACTCCAGAGCAACATCCAACTTTATCTCCCCCTCTGTTGTTGAATGTCATGCCCTAGAGGCATGACCACCTTTAGAATCCACTAAGTCAAAGAAATAGTGAATATATGCGCTATTTTCTTGAAGGTTTATGGATATATGCATCTTTATGCTATTTAAGCGCTGAGCGCATATTATGTAATCTAATCACATGACCTTTAGTCATGTGATCACGACTTTCTTATCTTTGGTCATGTGACCTTATCTTTGTCATTGTGTTTGGTCATGTATGTACTATTCCCTCTGCTTGTTGAATATATAAGGAGGGTTCTGAGAGCCTTAAGCCTCAGAACTCAACCTCTTATCCCCTTCCCACATCTACTACCCTAAGACATACACTTAAGAGTATTGCCTGAGAGCATACCAGTCCCTGTCAAAGGTCTCTAGCCCTGCTATCTTTATAGCATAGTGCATCTTACTGTATTAGGTCTTGTCCTACCCCTTCCTGGCAATTGCCCTTGAGCATTGTTAGGCCCTACTTGCTGATAAGTCCTATATTAGGCAATAGCTTGTTAGGTTTTACCTTCTGGTAGTTGTTGGCTCTGACATTGAAAAACTAAAAATCCCAAAAACCCAACTCAAAAATCCACAAGTTGTGAGAATGTTAGATGGTACCATTTCCCAGACTGGTTGCATTTGGCACCAGGTCCAACTTGCAGTCTCAGCCAATGGCTACACCCACTCTATTCCCTTCCTAGTCTGCCCAATTGGCAACACTCCAGCTATACTTGGCATGACATGGCTCACAACAGAAGCCCCTCTCATTGACTGGCAACAGGGATTAGTTACATTTCCCAAACAAGCTCAAATTGCCTCTGAGGAAGAATCTGACCCAAATCCCCTGGTGGACCTACCCCCACAATATCACAAGTTTGCCAAGGTCTTTGGCAAAGAGGAATTTAAGGCTCTCCCTCCACATAGGGAATACAACATTGCCATATATCTTCTTCCAGATGCCAAGCTTACCCCTGGACCCTTATATTGCATGACCAATGCAGAATCCAAAGCTCTGAAGCAACACATTGACAAGGAATTGGCAACAGGCAAGATCTGCCCTAGCACATCTTTGGCAGGAGCACCAGTCATGTTTGTAAAAAAGGCAGATGGCTCTCTGAGATTGGTAGTAGACTACAGAAAACTCAATGACATAACCCACAAGAATATCTACCCACTACCAAGACAGGATGACCTAATGGCCAAGCTCAGACATGCAAAACTGTTCACCAAGCTAGACCTATGTTGGGGTTACAACAACGTACAAATCAGAGAAGGTGACAAATGGAAGACAGCTTTCAGGACAAAATATGGTTTATTTGAATACCTGGTCATGCCATTTGGCCTCACCAATGCCCCAGCAGCTTTTCAACATTTTATGAACAATCTATTCAGGGACCTGATTGATGTTACAGTAGTCATATACTTAGATGACATACTCATCTTCTCAGAATACCCCAAGGACCACCCTACCCATGTCAGAGAAGTCCTATTGGAATTAATGAAGAACCAGCTGTTTTGCAAATTGTCCAGGTGCCACTTCCATGTCACAATGGTTGATTACTGTCCTAGACGTCTGTAAGGACGTCGAGGAGGCGGGCGCTTGCGGCCGGGTAAGACTAAGTGAGAATCGCGTAAGGCAACGGCAAGCTATCCTACAACAACGACCGGCTATACTACAGTGATCAAGGCCGTAAGGGCAATGACCGGCAATGTAACTACAACGGGGAAGCCGCTTAAGGTGGTGTGGGCTGAGTGACTAAGTAAGGTTACTGGGCTTAAGGCCCTTGTACAGTGGTGGGATGCGACAAGAGGTAATCAACCTGGGTGTTACCATGGTTGGTTGGCCTCTCTTATATATTACAAGGGTGAACTAATTACAAATACAATATATGCAATACTATAACAAATAAGAACCCCAATCCGCAGTCGGCCTTATTCATGCATACGTGTCACTGACGTGTCATAGTGATGTCATCAGGTGGAGGTGGCTACGTATGCTGAGGTAAGCGCAGATGGGGACGTGGCTCGGCGCTTAGTGTATGATATAAGCGCCGAAGTCACGTGATCAAAAAAGTCGTCCGTTTGCCTTCGTTTAAAATCGAGAAAATGGGAATAAATTCCCTGGTATCGACTGTGTCTACAACACTGCCCCCCCTCTAAGGGCCTTGGCAGCGCCGAGGGCCTTCTTTTTCATCTCTTTCTCAAAATTTTTTAGGATTTTTTCGGCGTTTTTGAGGTTTTCCCTTGGTTCCCAAGTGTTCTCCTCTGATCCATAGCCCTTCCATTTTACCCTAAAGAACCATTTCCCGCCCCTTTCTTCCATGTCCGTGATCCCTTCAACCTCATATTCTTCCTCTCCATCCACGGTGACCGGTGGAGGGCAATTTTCGAAGGTGCGTTTATCATCCCTTTTGACTTTAGACAGGAGCCCTACGTAGAATACGTTGTGGATGCGCATGGTTGGAGGTAGCTCAAGTCAATAAGCGCGGTCGGAGATTTTTTTGGTAACCTTGAACGGCCCTAGGCGTTGCTCCGTTAGCTTTGGGCTCAGGGTTTTGAGGTTCACGTTCCTGGCATCAAGCCATGCCTCTTCTCCGACTTCGAATTCTATTGGGCTCCCATCTTCTCCGGCTATCATTCGTTGCTTAGATTGCCGGAGGGCGGATTCCACTTCCTTCCATTGGGTTTCCATTGTTTGGGCAAGGTCATCTGCTTCCGGGACGTCTGTAGGTACGTTGGATGGGGTTAAGGTAGGTTCCCATCCATACAATGCTTTGAAGGGGGTTTTACCCGTGCTACTGTGTACGGCATTGTTGTATGCAAACTCCGCCATAGGGAGCCATTTAGCCCAGTCCCGTTGATTGATCCCTGAATAAGCTCTGAGGAAGTGTTCAATAGAGGGGTTGACCCGTTCTGTTTGTCCGTCGCTCTGGGGGTGGTACGCCAATGAGAAGTGTGGGTCAATGCCAAGGCGTTTGTACAGGGCCCGCAGGAATTTGTTGTTGAAGACCCTTCCTCTGTCGGATATAGTCTTCTCCGGCATGCCGTGGCGTTTCCATACGTGTTCCAGGAACAACTCCGCTAACTCGGGTGCTTTTAGCTTCTTGGAGCATTTGACAAAGATCCCATACTTGGTGAAGCTATCCACTATGACCAGGATTGAGTTGTGGTTCCCGTCTCTTGGTAAGTCTACAATCATGTCATAGGAGACGTATTGCCATGGTCTAGTTGGGAGTTCGAGCGGCTGCGGGGGAATGGAGGTGTACTTTGGCTTCCTTATTCGTTGGCAGGTTTCACAGGAATCCACATGCCAGTAGGTGTCCGCGCGGATGCCTGGCCAGTAGTAGTTACAGGACAGTAGTTCTAGCGTCCGTTGTCTTCCCGGGTGGCCGGCTAAGGGGCTGTCATGAAAAATCCAAAGAAGGTCCGTTCTCAGAGTCCCTACATCTGGTACCACAATTTGGCCCTGGTAGAAAAGAAGTCCTGCCTCCATCTGGTAATCTTTGAATGCGCGTTTGATGGATGGGGGCGCCTTGGACTCGTTTTGGAGGAATTGTAATATTTCCTCCAGGGATTCATCTTGGTCTAGGGCGGCTTCGATCAGGCGTTGGATCTCCTTCTCGGGTGTTACCACGGCTATGTTGGCAAAAACAGGATCTGGTAGCATGGTCTGGCTGGCAGGGGGAATGTCAGCATGGTTGGATTGGCGGGATAGGGCGTCTGGTTTGCCGGATTGTTTGCCTGGGTGGTACACAATTTGGAAGTTGTATCCTGCTAGTAGTAGGTGCCACCGTGCATGACAACGGTTAAAGGTCCTTGACTCCTTCCAGTATTCTAGGTTCCGGTGATCCGTAAAGACCGTGATTGGGTGGACTGTCCCTTCCAGGAAAATACGCCAGTATTCAAGGGAACGGATGATCGCAAGTAATTCCTTGTTGTGCGTATCATAATTCTGTTCTGCTCCCTTGAATGACTCCAAATGGAAACCCAGTGGGTGTAACCGGCCATCTTCTTGACGTTGACTAAGTATGGATCCCAAAGCTGCGCCGGATGCGTCCGTTTCAAGGAAGTAAGGCTTGGTGGGGTCTGCGTGGCAAAGTACCGGAGCGTTGGTAATGGCGTCTTTCAACCCTTGGAAGGCGGCTTGTTCCTTTTCTTCCCATTTCCACGGTGTGTCTTTCTTTACCAGGTTATGCAGGGGACGTGCTACGTGGCTGAAGTTTGCAACAAATTGGTGAAGGAAATTAGCAAACCCAAGGAAGGATTGGACCTCCTTAACCTTGGTAGGAATAGGCCATTCCTGTACTGCCTGGATTTTGAGCTTATCCAAACTGAAACCCTTATCCGACACAATGATTCCCAAGTATTCCACGGAAGTGACGTGGAAGGTACATTTTGAGGCCTTACAGAACAGTTGGTTTTCTAATAAGCGCCGCAAAACTTCATGGACGTGCTGAGTATGGGATGCGTCATCCTTGGAGTAAATCAGGATGTCATCTAGGTATATGATGACGCATACGTCCAATAGATCCTTGAACAATTTGTTCATGAAGTGTTGAAAAGCAGCGGGGGCGTTTGTCAAACCAAAAGTCATTACCAGGGATTTGTATAGGCCGTACTTGGTGCGGAAAGCTGTTTTCCACTTGTCTCCTTCCTTGACTCGGACATTGTTATAACCCCATTGTAAGTCTAGCTTGGTGAATACCTTGGCGCCGCGGAGCTGGGCCATGAGGTCATCAGGACGGGGTAATGGGTACACATTCTTTTTAGTCCGGTTATTGAGGCAACGGTAGTCAACTACAAGGCGACGGGAGCCATCCTTTTTGGGGACAAACATGACAGGGGAGCTAATCGACGATTTGCTGGGGCGGATTTTTCCAGCCTTGAGTTTGTCCCTAAGCCAGTCCTTGAGTGTGACAGACTTGGCATCAGTCATGCTGTACAACGGGGAATTAAGTGGGCCTTCTTCCGTGAGTTCGATGGCAATGTTGTAATGCCTGTGCGGGGGAAGTTTGTTGAATTCTTCTTCCCCAAATACCTTGGCGTACTGGTGGTAATCAGGGGGTACTCCTTCAAGAGGATTTTTATCAGCTTCCTCCTCCTTGGCAATAGCAGCGTGATCTGGTGGAGTGTGGGGGAAAGAGAGGGTACGGGAGTTCCAATCAATTTCAGGGTTGTGGGCCTCTAACCATTTGATTCCTAGGATGGCGGCGTGTGATCCGGTGTTGCAAATCAGGAAGGTTTCCGTCATTTGTTTGCCATCAAATAGGAAGGTTAGGTGGGCCTTCTTCCAAATCTTTCCAGCCTGGGGGCTCAACCCATCGAGCATGGTTACGGTACGGGGTTGAGGGAGGTCTATTAGGGGTAGGCGGAGTAGCTCTGCGGTGTGAGGGTGAAGGAACAATGATGTAGCGCCTGAATCTATCAGGACTTCTAGTGGGTCCGCTTGTTTCTCTGGCTTAATTGAAATTGTGAAGAGTGGGGAAATTCTATTGATGCTATTCGATATATTACAAATTTCAATAAGCCCAGAGTCCTTGGGGTCCTTGCGCGCGGCAGCAGGTACCCTTAGTCTTTTCCCGATTTGGGTCCAGACTCTTTGCCAATCTTGGCGGCTTCCTTCTTGACACCTTCCTCCTTGGGTGTGGCTTTCCAGCCAGTGCGGCATTCCGCAAATTTATGGCCCGCCTTACCGCATTTGATGCAGAGGCCTTCAGCCCTGCGGCGGTTGCGCTCCTCCTTGGAGACAAAGTTGGGGTCGCTGGAGAGGCGCTCTGGTCTTGTGGCCTGTTGGCCAGTACTCGCCCCCCTATTGGGGGTGGTAGTGGAGGAACCAGACTTATTACCCTTAGGCGGGTGGCTGGCGCGCTCCTCACGGAGGGCGTTATCGATGACCAGGGCCGCGTTCTGCAGCTCCAGGAGGGTGGTTGGGCACCGTTCTTGGGTGGCAATGAGGCGGCTGACCTCCCAGTGGAGGCCACGTGCGAATTGCCCACAAAGGGCGGCGTCATTCCAGTCCAGGTCCATAGCAATGGTTCTGAACTTTGTAATATACTCAGCACAGGTGCCTGTCTGAGTGAGGTGGGTGATTTGCCGCTCAGCGGCTCGCGTAGCATCCGGGTTGCCGAATGCAGCCAAGAACTCCGTCCTGAAGTCGTTGACCGATTGGATTAGGGCCCTGTGGGACCCTAGTTGGTCAAGATGGGGGTGGGCCCATGCTCCTGCCACGTCCTTCATATTCATCAGGAGGAATGACAGGACCTCCTGATTGGTTGGGAACATCCTTTGGTTTAGACGTACCCATGCCAACATCCGCGTGAGCCATTGGCGGGCTTTGTTCCCTATTTTCCCCGTATAGGCGTCAGGGTGGTCTACCTTGACAGGGGCTTGATAAGCGGCTACAGGGACCGCTGGTTGTGGGATTTGAGGGGAGCGGAGGCGGATAGGCGAAGGCGGAGGGGGAGTATGGACTCGTGGGGGAGCCCGGACGGGAGTTGGTTGTGCAAAGGCAGGGGGAGCTTTGGAGGGGGCGGCCCAGGAGATGAGGGGCGCACTAGGCGCTGGAAAAGGTGTTGGTTTTGGATAGGGGCCTGGGCGTGGCCTTGACTGCCGGAGGTTTCCGGTCTTCTGGTGTGTGGGGGCTCCACCCCTAGCCTCAATGCAAGTGAGGGCTTGATCAACTGCGCCCATCCAGTCTTGGGCTTCCTTTGTTGCTTCCTTTGTTTCCTCAAGTTCCCGCTCGAGTCGGAGGATTTGATTTTGCAATCCCAGGATAAGGGAGATTGCTTGTCCAAGGGATATTTCCCTGTAGACCTCGGGTTCGAGGCTTGTTGGCTCATCGGCGGTTGCCAAAATAGCGGGTCCCAACTCTCCTTGATCAAGAGGGGACGGGGGACGAGCGGTGCTCCGGGAGCGGGTTGCCATTTCATGAGGATAGGAACGGCCTTGGTGGGAAGCGGTGCGCTGGGAAGCGCGGGAGGAAGCGCAAGAGGGGGTGCGGGAGGTAATGATGGGCAATGTGGGAAGAGTGGGGGCTATGTAGCCAAGGGTGCCTATATCAGGACTTATAGGTTGCTTTACTACTTGAACGCTAAACCTTTGTCTCAACCGACCTAGCGTTGGACAGTCCTTTCAGCCAATCAGCAGCCGTGAGCGGGCGTGATGTGGAGCAGGTTTACTGCAAGCGGGTGGATTGACTGTCTAAGGTTGCAGGTAGAGGGTGCAATGACCAGGGGTATGCGGACAATTAAGACCTGTCTGCCTTGTAGTAATTTGGTACTAGGTGGGACCGACGCTGGTTTGATTATTAACAGCGAAAGGCAAGTCCAATCACCTGATTTCCCTCGTACTAGTACAGGAGGCTCTCTTGTTTGTTGGATCTAAGTAGGGTAGGGTGCAGAACGGTTTGCAACCAACGTAAGGTTGATTACCTAGTGTCCTAGACGTCTGTAAGGATGTCGAGGAGGCGGGCGCTTGCGGCCGGGTAAGACTAAGTGAGAATTGCGTAAGGCAACGGCAAGCTATCCTACGACAACGACCGGCTATACTACAGTGATCAAGGCCGTAAGGGCAATGACCGGCAATGTAACTACAACGGGGAAGCCGCTTAAGGCGGTGTGGGCTGAGTGACTAAGTAAGGTTACTGGGCTTAAGGCCCTCGTACAGTGGTGGGATGCGACAAGAGGTAATCGACCTGGGTGTTACCATGGTCGGTTGGCCTCTCTTATATATTACAAGGGTGAACTAATTACAAATACAATATATGCAATACTATAACAAATAAGAACCCCGATCCGCAGTCGGCCTTACTCATGCATACGTGTCACTGACGTGTCATAGTGATGTCATCAGGTGGAGGTGGCTACGTATGCTGAGGTAAGCGCAGATGGGGACGTGGCTCGGCGCTTAGTGTATGATATAAGCGCCGAAGTCACGTGATCGAAAAAGTCGTCCGTTTGCCTTTGTTTAAAATCAAGAAAATGGGAATAAATTCCCTGGTATCGACTGTGTCTACGACAATTACCTTGGTATTGTCATATCCCCCTCCAGATTTTTGATGGATCAGAAGAAAATTGAGGCCATCACATCCTGGCCCCAACCCAAGACAGTCAAGCAGGTCCAAGCATTCTTGGGATTCATAAACTATCTTTGCCAATTCATCCCAAACTTCAGCACAGTAGCATGTCCCCTACACAACCTCACAAGAAAGGAAACCCCCTGGTCATGGGGAAATCCAGAGGAAGAAGCATTTCAGGAGCTCAAGTCTTTAGTAACCAAGGCACCAGTACTTGTTCATTCTAACCCAGAACTCCCCTACTACTTGGAAACCAACGCATCAGGGGTAGCAATGGGGGCAATTGTCAGCCAGAGGGGACAGGATAACCGCCTACACCCAGTAGCCTACATGTCAAAATCCTTTTTGGGGGCCAAAGCCAACTATGACATGCACAATAAGGAATTATTGGCAATCATCAAGGCCCTGGAGGAATGGCAAATCTTCCTAGAAGCTATGGATAAGCCAGTACAGGTGTTCACAGACCATAGGAACCTGGAGTATTGGATGCAGGCAAGAACCTTCAATTGCAGACATGCTAGATGGCAGATCTTCTTGAGCAATTTCAACTTTGAAATCCATTACTGCCCAGGGAAACAATCAGGAAAGCCCAATGCCTTGTCCAGACAATCTGACTACATGGAAGAACCCCAGGAACCAGAAATCATGCTCCCTGCCAAGGTCTTTGCAAATACATCAGAAGAAGAGCTAGAGATTGTTACAGAAATCCGTTCCAAATTGAGGGAAGACCCATCTCTGGAAACCATCATCCAATTTCTAACAGAGGATGCAGAAAATGCCCCCCCTTCCATTAGAAAGGCATATAGGGATTATGACTGGGAAGAGGACCTCCTATGGTACCAAGGGAAATTAGTAGTCCCAGATTCAGAAGCCTTGAAGGAACACCTTCTCAGGGAATTCCACAACTCCCCACTAACCAGTCACCCAGGTCAGCAGAGGACTCTTGAACTACTAGGCTGAAACTATTGGTGGCCAGGCATGAAGTCCTCTACCAAGGAATGGGTGGAATGCTGCCCCATCTGCCAAGCCAATTGGCAAGCCTGTGTTCCAGCTATTGCCTTGAAGCCTCTGGAAGTTCCCCCTTTCCCTTTCCACACAATTTCCTATGACTTTATCATGGCATTCCCCAAATCACAGGGACATGATGCAATCCTGGTGGTCATTGACTCTTTCTCCAAATTTGGCCATTTTATTCCCACTTCAAAAAAGGTCACTGCTAAAGGACTGGCAGAACTATTTGTCACCCATGTATGGAAGCTACATGGACTACCAGTCAAAACCTGTCCTAGACGTCTGTAAGGACGTTGAGGAGGTGGGCGCTTGCGGCCAGGTGTAACTAAGTAAGAGAAACCACGTAAGGCGGTGAGCAAGCTACCTACAACAACAACCAACTATACTACGGTGACCAAGCCTGTAAGGGCAATGGAGGGCTTGACTAAGTACAATCAAGAAGCCACTTAAGGCAATGTGGAACTAGTAACTAAGTGGTTTACTGGACCTAAGGTCCTTGTACAGTAGGTAGATGCAACAAGAGGTAATTGACCTGGGTGTTACCATGGTTGGTTGGCCTCCTTATATATTCTACAGAGTAACTGATTACAAATACATCATATCCAATATGTGGTCCAATAAGAACCCCGCTCTGCAGTTGGCCTTACTCATGCATACGTGTCACTGACGTGTCATGATGACGTCATGGGTGGAGGTGGCTACATAGCTGATTTAGCGCAGGTGGGGGCGTGGTTTGGCGCTTAGCGTATGATATAAGCGCCAAAGTCACGTGATTGAAAACATTGTCCGTTTGCCTTTGTTTAAATCCGAGAAAATGGGAATAAATTCCGTGGTATTGAGTGTGTCTACAACACTGCCCCCCTCTAAGGGCCTTGGCAGCGCCAAGGGCCTTCTTCTTCATATCCTCTTTGTATTTTTTCAAAATTTTTTTTGCATTTTTTAAGTTTTCCTGAGGTTCCCACGTATTTTCCTTGGGCCCGTAGCCCTTCCATTTGACTTGGAAGAACCATTTCCTGTTGCATTCCTTGGCATCTGTTATCCCCTCAACTTTGTATTCTTCCTCCCCATCCACGGTGACTGGTGGTGGGCAATTTTCAAAGGTGCGTCTGTCATCCTGTTTAACTTTTGACAGTAGTCCCACATAGAACACATTGTGAATGCGCATAGTTGGCGGAAGTTCAAGCCGGTAAGCGCAGTCCAAGATTTTCTTGATGACCCTGAATGGCCCTAAGCGTTGTTCCGTTAGCTTAAGACTTAGAGTCTTGAGGTTGACATTCTTGGCGTCAAGCCACGCTTCCTCTCCTATTTCAAACTCTAAGGGATTCCCTGATTCCCTGGCAACCATCCGTAATTTGGATTGCCGGAGAGCGGCCTTGACTTCCTTCCATTGT
Organism: Rhizoctonia solani; assembly: GCF_016906535.1. Taxonomy (NCBI): domain Eukaryota; kingdom Fungi; phylum Basidiomycota; class Agaricomycetes; order Cantharellales; family Ceratobasidiaceae; genus Rhizoctonia; species Rhizoctonia solani. Next base: position 2,749,263 of record NC_057372.1, read on the forward strand.
TCCTCCATGGTTACAGCAAGGTCATTGGCTTCTGGTATGTCTGTTGGGACGTTGGATGGTGTTAAGGTGGGTTCCTGACCATATAGAGCTTTGAACGGTGTTTTCCCTGTACTGCTATGTACTGCGTTGTTATATGCAAATTCTGCCATGGGAAGCCATCTGGTCCAGTCCCTCTGGTTAACCCCTGATTATGCTCTAAGGAAATGTTCTATTGAGGGGTTCACCTGTTCTGTCTGGCCATTGCTCTGAGGGTGATACGCAGAGGAGAAATGGGGGTCTATTCCTAGGCATTTGTATAATGCCTTCAGGAATTTGTTATTGAAAACCCTTCCCCTATCCAAGACCGTTTTTTCCGGCATCCCATGTTGTTTCCATACATGTTCCAAAAATAACTCTGCTAGTTTGGGTGCATTTAGCTTCTTGAAGCATTTGACAAAAATACCATACTTGGTGAAGCTGTTGACAATGACCAGGATTGAGTCAAAGTTTCCATCTTTGGGTAGATCCACTATCATGTTGTAGGATACGTGTTGCCATGGTCTGCTAGGAAGCTCAAGGGGTTGAGGCGGTATTGACGCATATTTGGGCTTCCTTATCCGTTGACATGTTTCACAGGAGTCCATGTGCCAGTATGTGTCGGCACAGATCCCCGGCCAGTAGTAATCCCTTGAGACCAATTCTAGGGTTTGCTGCCTTCCGGGGTGTCCTGCCAAGGGACTGTCATGGAGGATGCAGAGTAAGTCCGTCCTTAGTGATCCAACATCTGGGACTACAATTTGTCCTTGGTAGAAAAGGAGTCCAGCCTCCATTTGGTAATCTTTGAAGGCACGTTTAATGGACAGGGGTGCCTTGGATTCATTCTGGAGGAATTGTAATATTTCCTCTAGTGATTTGTCCTGATCTAAGGCGGCCTCAATTTGGTGTTGGAGTTCCTTTTTTGGGGTCACTAAGGCCACGTTGGCAAACACAGGGTCAGGGAGCATTGTCTGGTTGGCCGGCGGTGTGTCTGCGTGGTTGGATTGTTGTGAGAGAGCGTCAGGTTTTCTGGATTGTTTCCCTGGGCGGTATACAATTTGAAAGTTATAACCAGCTAGCAGTAGATGCCATCTGGCATGGCGGCGGTTAAACGTTTGGGATTCCTTCCAGTATTCCAGATTGCAGTGGTCAGTGAATACCGTAATGGGGTGTTCTGTTCCCTCCAGGAAGATGCGCCAGTTTTCCAAAGAACAAATGATAGCCAGCAGCTCCTTGTTGTGTGTGTCGTAATTCTGCTTGGCTCCCTTGAATGATTCCAATAAGAAGCTTAGTGGGTGCAAGCGTCTGTCTTCCAGTCTTTGGCTGAGTATGGATCCTAAGGCTGTGCCTGATGCGTCTGTTTCTAGGAAGTAAGGCTTCATTGGGTTGGCATGGCAGAGGACTGGTGCGTTTGTGATGGCGTCCTTCAATCCCTGAAAGGCTTCCTGTTCCTTGGTGCTCCATTTCCAAGTTGTGTCCTTTTTGACTAGGTTGTGTAGCGGCCTAGCCATGTGGCTGAAGTTGGCAACAAAACAACAGAGGAAATTGGCAAACCCTAGGAAGTGTCATAACCCATATCTGGAGGGGTTATTACCATATATATCCACTGTCAAAGATATATATAGTATATATGATGCACAGTGATATATTAATAATATAAGTCGCTGGGGGACGTTGCACTCCCCCTGCCCCCCTAGCCACGGGCCAATGTTAAGGGAGCCTGCAGGCAAGGTCTGAATAATATATTATTATAGAAGAGATTATGTCATCCCCCCCCCCACCTCAAATCCGTAGTAGTTTAGTATAGTATTTGATAAAGGACTGGAGGGGGGGAGGTCATGTGACCTGGACTTAGAGAATATCACTAAGTCCAGCCATGTCAACCATAAGTCTCTTATATGTGGGAACCTGGAGGTTCCAAGTGCATATGTGCGAGTATATGCGTGCTTGCGGTCATGCTGGTGTGCAACATGAGTGTGTTGGAGGCTTGACAAGGTCAGGACTCATGGAAAGAATGGAGTGGGTCATGACATTGCCCCCCCTTTTGCACATAGTTTAGGGGACATGAACTTGTGCCATTAGAAAAGATGTCTGGGTAGATATCTTATTAGGTGTCAAGTTCTCCTAGGTACAATTGTGCAATGAGTTGTTATGAGGTCACCTGACTTGTTCTTGGTCATGTGATCCTTGTTGGAATGTTGTTTTCTTCCTGTGGGAAAGTTCCCACACTACTGTCTTTGTAAGGTAGCTTCTCCAGTCTTCTGGAAGTTCCTGGTTAGCAACATATTTCATGGTTGCTTGGTTACTGTATGGTGCCATTTTATTGTTCAGAAAGGATTGGTATAGTAAGTCATTTCCCTCTGACTCAGTCTCTTGGCCCCCATGGTATAAAGAAGAGGGCAGTGGGAGGTGGGATAAGTCATCAACATGTCTCAATGCCCAACTGCCAGCGCCACTCCCTCCACAGTCTTGGATTCACAGCCTTCAGGGCTGTTGGATGCCACCCCCTATGTTTCCCAGATTGCATCTACTGTGTGGCAGAGTCAAGAGCTGCCTCTGTCACAGCTCACTCCCAGGACTCTCAAAAGAAGGTTGGATCTGGACTCCCAAGAAGAAGGAGTAAGTGGTCTTGTTTGATAGCAAAATCCTTTTACTAAAAGATAACTGTAAAGTCACAGATATCCTGCGTGCTTCCCCCCTTGTCCAGGCGTTGGTTAGCAGTGCCCAGCAACAGGGAAGACTTAGAAAATGGAGGAAGCTCCATTGTCCCATCCATGGCTCCATTGGAGTCAAGGGGATCTATTGTTCCTGCAGCCCCTGAAGGGCAGGAGGACATTGGGGTTCTTCCCCAAGAAGGAAGGCGCTTCCGTCGTAAGGGGAAGTGTTATCTTCTCACTTATGCTCGTTATGTCAAGAGTGAGGAGACAAGGGAAACCTCTTGCCATGAGGTTATAAAAGAGTAAGTAGTTATACCCAGGATGTTTTTACTTTTACTGAGGATTATTCAAGTCTTGTAGATCATCTTCTTACTCTGAGGAGTGGGGAAAATTCCCTTTTGGAGTATGCCATGGGAGTCACTGAGTCCCATGACCTGAGGGAAGGTGAATGGCAGCCTGATTGGCATTGCCATGTTATTGTTTGGGCCAGGACCCTCATCTCATCAGAGGCCCTGAACCTATGGAAGCATAAGGGAGTGCGCCCTCATGAGCGTCTTCTTGTACTTAGGGATGATAAGGGAAGGTTTGCCCCTTTATCAGCCTATGAGTATCTCAAGAAGGAGGCAGATGCCTGGGAGGCAAGATATGGGACCCTTACAGAGGAGTTCCTATTGGGTCAATGCCCTGCAGGGTTGAAGGCCAAGACCAATGTAAGTTCCAAGATATGGAGTGAAATTACTTGCTAATAGTCTTCCTTTCACAGCGCAATGAGGACTTTGCCTATGCAATGGAGGCAGAGGATGCAGAGGGTTTCTTTGGTCGCTTAAAGGAGCGCCAACCTTGTGATATGGCCATGGGGTATAACAACCTCAAGGCCTTTACTGGTTACTTCTACAGGGATAAGGGCGCCCTTCCTCAGGGTGTATGTGAGCCCAAGGCCCTTAAGAAGTGAGTCTCCTTCTTTTCTATGGTAGAAGGGAGTATTGACATGTTGTTACCAGGGCTACAGTCAATTTGCCACCTGGTGTTCAGGAGTGGGTTACCTCCAATATACTGGAGCGTGACCCTGAATCTGATTGTGGTAAGATCCTTGTTCTGTGGGGTCCCTCAGAGACAGGGAAGTCAGCCCTTGCTTGTTCTTGGGGCCACCACATTAGGTTCAGGCAGAACCTTAACTCTGATGAGTTTAGTGACCATCCTATGGTTCAGTATGCAGTGCTGGATGATATGGATTGGTCCAAGGTTCCTTTGAAGATGTGGGTGCAGGAAGATTTCAATTTCCGCACTAGTTACAGATCAGAGCGCCATTGCCAATGGGGGCGCTCTACTGTTATTTGTTCCAATTCTAAGCCTTCTGTATTTGCTGATTGTAGTTATGCTACAGTTGATGGCAAGAATTGGATAGACACCAATTGCACCTTTGTGTATATTGGTGATAAGTTGTATTAGATAGTTCCCTTCCTGTTTTTGTTTTTTCTTGCTTTGTATGTTTTGGTCCCTGTCTCAATAAAAGCGTCTTTTCTTTTCCTCCATTTGGCACTTAGAGATAAAATGATTCTTGAGCAATCAGATAAGACAGATGGTTACTAAGAAGGAGCAAACATTGGAAGAAAAGGAAGAAGAGAAGGATGTAAGGTTATTGGATGGAATGTTACATATTTCATCACATTCCATCAGCATAATCCAAGGGATTCCATTTGTTCATGGCCTTGTTACTTTCAAGGTCAGACTCATGTCCTCCTTCATCACTTAGTTCATGGATTGCTAAGTTGGATATACTTCTGCTCAGATCATTCTGAGCTGCTTGCATGGCCCATTGTTTGAGCCAGTCATGTAGATCCTCTATGCTCATTTTGCGTTCTAGGATCATGTAATAGACATCCTCAGGAGTGAGGTTGTCCACATAGCCACCTAAGCCTGATGGCAGTTTGTTTTTCCAGTTTTCAATTTCTGCAGCCAGCCATTCCCTTACTGTTGAGATTGGTATCCACCATTCAGGATCAATTTCCTCAATGTCTAGATGCCACTCTGCCAACTTCCTTGTGTGCTTTAGCACTGGGGCCCTCACTACATCCTCCACAGAGGCACCCACATTACCTCTACACACAAAGAACTTGGTACTTTGCATTAGTTTGGGTTGTTTTGGTGGCTCACTGCCAACCCAGCGGAGGTATCCCCTGATTGGACAGCGTAGGGTTCTTCCAATCCAGTAGCATTTCCATTGTTGACCCATTGGTATGTAATCAAGGGTTGCTGAGGGATCAAGTAGTTTGGCATAAGCCTTGGATTGTTGGAAGGAGTCACATCTTGTGATGACCTTATGCCAGTCATAGATGTTGGTGATAGGGGGTTGATCATTCCCCATGTCCCAGCCCATGGATGGATCTGGGGGTGCCCATTGATCCAGGTTGTCCTGGGACCAAGGGAACTTGGTCCTGTGCTCACTGGATCTATCAAGGTGGTAAGAGGTGGCATCTCCAGTGGCCTTGGAGATCCTGGTCTCTGTTCTGATGGCAGGCATGATGTTCTAGTAATGGGGATAGATAAGAAGGTAGTGGTGCCAGTGGTGGTTTGAGATGACTTCCCAGGCATGGGATGCCTTCCTTTATACCCTGGGTTGCCAGGGCCCTTATCTTTCCGCTTGTCAGACCCTTTATTGCCCTTTGCCCTAGGGTCACGTGATTTCCTATGTTCTTCAGTAGAGTGGTTTGTTCTCCCACACACCTCACATTGGATTTCAGTAGACCCTGATTTATCAGAATTGGATTCACTGTTGTTCTCAGCCTCCCAGAGGGAAGACAAGGGAAGTATTTTATCCAATTCATCAATCACTTCCTGAGAAATGCCTCAATCCAGCATTTCCTGTTCCATCTTTAGATGGTTGTCAATATGTTTCTCCAACCTTTTGACTCCCATTACTAGTTCCATTAAGAATCCATAGACCTTTTGGGTACTTGTAAGGTGGTCATTAGTAATCCGTTTCCTGTTTGCCTCAGTTTTTGGTGGTTGAGTTTCCTCAGGGAATTTGGCAAAGAAGTCTTCAATAAAATCCTTCACTGTCTTATTCCTGGTTGCCTCATCTACCAAAGGGGTTTCCTTTTCCCTGGTGGCAGGGTCCTCCAAGGGTGTGTTATTCCCTGGATTCTCATGCCTAGGGTCTAGGATCCTAGCTGTGGCAAGTTGAAATGATTCCATATCCGGTTGGTCAGCCTGTTTAGAAGGGGTAATTCCTACTCCTTCCTGATGTCCCTGTTCCATGCCTTGCATAGGAGATGTCAGCTCCATGACATGATCATGTTCAGGGTTATCCAATTGGGGCAAAGTCCCAAATACACGCCTAGGTTGCATCTTATGAATTCCCATATTGTTGCAAAAGGCCAAATAGAGCACTATAATAGTCTCTATTACTTGCAAGTTCCAAGATATACCTATCTTAGTCAGTAAGAAGCCAAATAGCGCAACCCACAAAGGAAGTCTTTAGCTATTTGCAAGAAGAAGACAAGAAGTCTCAGTTAGTAAGAAGCAAAATAGCGCAACCCACAAAGGAAGTCTTTAGCTATTTGCAAGTAGAAGACAAGAAGTCTTAGTTAGCAAGAGGCAAAATAGTGCAACCCACAGAGGAAGTCTTTAGCTATTTGCAAGTAAAGCAGTGGACACCTAGGGTCCTAGTGATGAGAAGACTCTGACAGTACTTCTTATCACTAATCAGAAAGAAGGATCAGTGGAGATCCTTTGTTGACAGTTGTTGATAGTTGAATTTCAAATAAATCACGCAGTTGCTCTTTTTGAGGTGTAGCAACACCTGCTTGTCCCTATAGGTTGTAAGACAAGGGAAAACAAGCTGGCTTTCTAAGCAGCTTGTTCCGCCCCTATATATACCTGGGCATCACTTGGGTCTATATACATATTTCAAATGGGAGCACAGCCTCTCGGAGCCGTAGCACAGCCTCAAGAAGCAGTATGAGTCAAAGAACCATGTGGCAGTGCTCAATTAGCCAATCAAATGCCAAGAAATACACTGGTGAGGTGAGGTCTTGGCTGAGTTGGTTCTATTTTTAGCACATGATCACGTGGAACACCGCTTAAGTATGACTCATACTCTTGGCATGCACAGCCACAATATAAGTATGACTCATCCAATTTCCATATATGGCAATCCTATTCCCCAATCCGGCCCAGTTTTACCCAGAGATCAAGCACAGCCATCATCATGTGATTGTGGCAGTGCAGGTAGTACTTGATGACTAAGCATTTGTCATTATGCTTGGTCATAGTTGATTTGTCATTCATGAGTTGATCATGTGACCTGGTTGCTGACTAAGCATTTGTCATCATGCTTAGTCATACTTGATTTGTCATCAATGAGTTGATCATGTGATCTGGTTGCTGCCTCATCAGAGTTCAGCTGACTAAGCTTAGTCATCCATCCATTTCATCTTCTTTCCTAATTTGGAAAGGGGATTGCCATTTTTGGTAAGTCTAGGTTGCTTAGTCTCTATTTGTCTTGAAAGTCTTCTTCAAGTTATGTCTTTTCCTAATTAGGAAGGTGAGTTACCATAAATGGTAATCTGACGTTGTGTTGTTGGGACAATATGTTGTGCATCAGTGATGTAGGGGCATTAGTCATCCCTACATCCCCTATAGGCAATACATATACACATATATGTATATATATACTGGGTATAGGTAAGCAGCTTGTTTTCAATGTCATAACCCATATCTGGAGGGGTTATTACCATATATATCCACTGTCAAAGATATATAGTATATATGATGCACAGTGATATATCAATAATATAAGTCGCTGGGGGACGTTGCACTCCCCCCGCCCCCCTAGCCGCGGGCCAATGTTAAGGGAGCCTGCAGGCAAGGTCTAAATAATATATTATTATAGAAGAGATTATGTCATCCCCCCCCCACCTCAAATCCGTAGTAGTTTAGTATAGTATTTGATAAAGGACTGGAGGGGGGGAGGTCATGTGACCTGGACTTAGAGAATATCACTAAGTCCAGCCATGTCAACCATAAGTCTCTTATATGTGGGAACCTGGAGGTTCCAAGTGCATATGTGCGAGTATATGCGTGCTTGCGGTCATGTTGGTGTGCAACATGAGTGTGTTGGAGGCTTGACAAGGTCAGGACTCATGGAAAGAATGGAGTGGGTCATGACAAGCTGCCTCAGTAGTATTGCACATGTCATAAACAGAGGAAAATAGAACTAGCCGGAATTGAACCAGCTTGACCACTAAGCCATAGAGCCCTATTATTCCTCTGCTGACAACCCATGATTACACCTGCTACCCCCCAAATTTGGGCTTGGGCCAGCATGCAACCACTTGTACTGGTCATGTGACCGTGTCCAGGACAGCACACTTACCCTTATACACACTCATCACACCTCCCAGGCCTAAGGCCCCTTTGCTTCCAGTAGTTATAGTAGCAGGGCCCTAAGCACTGAATTAGTATAGCCTAGGCAGTAGTTAGTCATAGATACCTTGTATTAGTTATGGCCCCAAGCGCCTGCCACTAGCATGTGACCAACCTTACAGTTGGGTCACAACATGATGGCAAAGGGGCCTGAGGCCTGGGAGGTGTGGTAGGTCTACTGAGCAGGGTGAGTGCTGTACTACTGAGGGTCCTAGCTACTTAGCTAGGCTTCTGAAACCTGTCTTGGATGAGAGACAATGTTATAGAGTAGGGTTTTAGAGACTATGTAATTAAGTACAGAATACAATAAAGTGATTAATGGATCAATTATATATGGATATAAAAGGCAATAGACTAGCTATATAAGGGTAAATTAGGTTAGTAATCAGGGTGATCCCTACACTTAACAAGTAATCAAGCAATTACTGTAGATGCAGGTGGTTGGTTATGCTTATACCTATAGTATGAAAGTTAGTACTGAGTCTTATTTACTTACTGTAATTTATCTGGACTTGTTAGTAATTTATTTGACTGAGATTGCACTAAATTAAAGTGTATATGCCGCTTTCAAGGCCTTAAACTCTCCCAACTGACTTACTCAAGAGGTTCAGGGTTGCCCTAGAGCCTTTCCTAGCTACCCAGTATCTGTTGGGACCTTGCTAGAGGCTATATGCGCCAAGAGGCCTTACAGGTTAAGTTCAGTGAGTTTAAGAGGCTAAGAAAGCAAAATAAGACACTCTAAACTGTTATAACCTCCTAACATATACCACTGAATTTGCATGATTTTTCTAATATTTTTGGTATTTTTTCCGAACCAACTATCTTATGTTTTTGAATCACGTGATCTCGGCGCTTATTATGCCAAGATGCCGCACCAAGATGCCGTGCCAAGGGCGCTTAGGAGAAATCCATGCTTCTGCGCAGCCCGCAGCACACTTCTCTTTTCCATTATGTACTTCCTTTTCTCACACACACAGACCATGTAGATAGTGCATTCTTGTCTATATATACAGCAGGAAAATTGCTTGGGAACACCAAGTCAATTTTACCTTGTCTCAAACTCATTGAGGAGGCACCCCAGCCAGCTAAGTAGCTGGCCCCCATCAGAAGTAACCTGCTTATCCCCTATCTTTACTCACCACACCTCCAGGGCTAAGCCCCCATTGCCAACAGTAGATACCAGTAGGATGCCTTAAGCATTGTAGATACAGTAGCATAGTTAGGAGTACAGCCTTAGTTAGTTGACTACCTTGTTTAGTACAGCCTTAAGCGCCTGCCCACTAGCAAGTACCCAACCATACAGTTGGCGTACAACATAAACTAAGTAAAGAAGATCTAATAGATCTTCAAGTTCACACAAGGGGTAAGAATGGGATGAAAAGAAGATGTATTCAAAGGGTCTCCCTCAGGGGGTTTATATACCCCAGAGGGAGAACAAATAACTATATACATGATGTACAAAAGAGGAAGTTACATGAGAGGTACAGTCTGAGCTATTTGATACATAAAGACCAATTAGTCCCAATAAGTCCTAGTGAGATAGACCCAAGGCTATTTATAGAATGTTCTAGAGCATATATGACTAAATTACATTAGTGTGAATGCTAAAAATAACCTTGAGGCAAGGTAGGATCTCATAGAAAAAGCTAGAAACTTAAATGGTTAGTATCTCCATCAATTTGGCTCAGAATCAGGCAATTCCTTTTTGAGAAGTGATATGCCGGAGCCTCCGACCTATTGGCATTGGTCCGCATAGTAATATGCCTATTTCCTGCCAAGATATTGGCGTTGGCGCGCCCCACCAACCTTTGGCGCTTATTTGCAATGACTAAGCGCCAGCGCTTGCATGCTTACTTGCACTTGTTCTATGGTCTATAAGTACCGTTCCTACATGAAAATGTATGCTACAAAAAATGCTATAAATCATATAAATAATAGTATGACCACTTTGCATAATTAGATGTGTATATATGCAAGCGCAATGAGGAAATAAAGTATAAAAGGTCTTGTAGCACTGCCAGTTTCCAAATATAGTAATATTCATGCCCATATTTGGATAGAGCAAGTATGATTACTCCAGTTTGCACTATTCACTATTGGCAATTAGGGGTGCATATGTCTAAATTAGTCATTCCATAACAGACAAGGTAAAATCAACTTGGGATTTTACCAAGCAATTTCCCTGCTGTATAAATAGGCAAAGCACTATCTACAAGGTGGTCTGTGCATGTGGGAGAAAGAAGTACAAGTGGGAAAAGAAGCATGCTGCAGGCTGTGCAGAAGCGTGGATTTCTCCTAAGCACCCTTGGCATGGCATCTTGGTGTGGCATCTTGGCATGTATAAGCACTAAGATCATGTGATTAAAAAACTAAAGCAATAGAGTCTGTAAAAAATACTAGAAATATTAGAAAAAAGGTGCAATTCCAGTGGTATAATTTCCAAGGGTGTAACAGTTGTCCAATATACTTTGTTTAAATTTGAGAAAATGGGAATAAATTCCCTGGTATCAAGTGTGTCTACAACACCAAGTCAATTTTACCTTGTCTACCCTCACAGACAGGTACCAGTAGTTCAGCAGTACTGTCAGGACCATAAGTCCCCTAACTAATGTAGTAGATAGTTCAGCCCTCATCCTCACCAGCCTAAGGCCCTTCCACACCATAGTTAGTAGTCACCACACCACCCTAAGCAGTTTAGATACAAGTAGTATAGCCCTAGTTAGTAGATTGCTTTGTTGTAGTACAGCCACAAGCACCCACCACTTGCAAGTACCCAACCTTACAGTTGGTGTACAACAGAGACAGGGAAACAAATTAACATAAGTCTCAATTAAGTTACAGTGAGTTCTAGAGACTAATATTTAGGTTAAACACTGCTCTGCTTGTACCTTGCATCACCTACTACATAGCAATACTCATATTACTAGTTATTGGTAGGGATCACCCTGATACTAACTAACTTATTCCCTTAGCAAGTCAATTGGCTACTTTAACATTGTCATAAACAGAGGAAAATAGAACTAGCCAGAATTGAACCAGCTTGACCACTAAGCCATAGAGCCCTATTATTCCTCTGCTGACAACCCATGATTACACCTGCAACCCCCTAAATTTGGGCTTGGGCCAGCATGCAACCACTTGTACTGGTCATGTGACCATGTCCAGGATAATTACCTATTGTCCTAGACGTCTGTAAGGACATCAAGGAGGCAGGTGCTTGCGGCTGGGTAAAACTAAGTAAGAGTTGCTTAAGGCAACAAGCAAGCTACCTATGACAACAACCAACTATACTACAGTGACAAGACACTGTAAGGAGTTGGCAAGCTACCTAAGTACAATGAGAACAATGCTTAAGGCATGTGACTAAGTAGTTTACTGGGCTTAAGGCCCTTGTACAGTGTAAGGATGCAACAAGAGGTAATCAACCTGGGTGTTACCATGGTTGGTTGGCCTCCTTATATATTACAGAGGGAACTAATTACAAATGCCATGTATGTGGGAAAGTGTTACACTCCCAAGAATTATACCATTGGAATTGGACAATTTTTCTATTATTTTTAGTATTTTCTACAGACTCTTTATCTTTACTTTTCAAATCACGTGATCTTGGCGCTTATTATGCCAAGATGCTGTGCCAAGGGCGCTTAGGAGAAATCCACGCTTCTGCGCAGCCCACAGCACACTTCCTTTTTCACATGTAGTCTTCTATTCACACATGCACAGACCACATGTATTTAGCAGTCTTGTCTATATATACAGCAGGGAAATTACTTGGAAACCCCAAGTTGATTTTACCTTGTCTCACATCCACTGAGGAGGACCCACCCAGCCAGCTAAGTAGCCAGCCCTTAGTAGTATCAGAAGTTACCCCCTTACCTGCGCTTACCACACCTCCAGGGCTAAGCCCCATTTGTCAACAGTAGTTAGAAGTAGGATGCCTTAAGCGTCAGTAGCATAGCCTTAGTATAGATTAGATAAGCAGTGTTAGTAGTAGTACGGCCTCAAGTGCCTGCCCACTAGCGTGTACCCAACCTTACAGTTGGCGTACAATAGAAAGGAAGCTATCTATATGCAATAAGAAGCCTGCTCCACAGTTGGCCTTACTCATGCATACATGTCACTGACATGTCATGATGACGTCATAGGTGGAGGTGGCTATGTGTGCTGATTAAGCGCAGAAGGGGACATGGCTTGGCGCTTAGTGTATGATATAAGCGCCAATGTCACGTGATTGAAAATGTTGTCCATTTGTCTTTGTTTAAAACTGAGAAAATTAGAATAAATGTCCTTGGTATACATGTGTCTACAACACCTATCTTTATAAGATTATTACCTTTTATAGTTAACTAGTTACTCTTTCTATCCTTTTTCCTCTTTTAGTATTTTTCTTTCCTTTTAGAGTATATTCTTTTATTAATTATTTTTCCTATCTATAACACCCTCTAACCCTTTATACAAGGAGTACACTGATGACAATTGAAACTCATATTCTAATGCCATGGCCCAACATAAAGCATTACTCCTTTTTGAAAAGTATGGTGAACTTGAAGTAAATGCTTGTCCCACCCCTATCCTGCAGAAAATTCAAGCTCTTGTCAAGGTTAATGCTGCTGAAAGTAAGTCCTTGCCCTAACGTATATATTGCTTTGGCTGAATAGTGATGTCTTAGTCAACCCTGCCAATTGGAAGGCCAGTGCACACCTGTCCTACTTTCAATGCCTGCCCTCAACTATCAACTCTGTAGATCATTGACTATGGTGCCCTTATAGAAAATCTCCCGACCATTCTGGGAGTTGACAGTGCTGGAATTGTAGAAGTAGTTGGTCCAGAAGTGACCGACTTCAAGGTCGGAGATAGAGTGTGAGTCTTGCTTGACTACCCTTGTTCCATCATCTGATATTGCCATATAGGTTTTCCCAGGGACTTTATGATAGTTCCGATGAAACAGCATTCCAAGAGAAAGTCATTGTCAAGACCGATATCATTTCTAAGATCCCAGACAACATCACTAAGGACAAAGTATCAACTATTCCATCCGCTACTATCGCAATCTGGGTTGGTCTCTTCCAATAGACTGGCATCGAAGCTCCAACAAGCAGCCCTACCGCCAATGGAAAGGGTGTTCTAATCTTAGGAGGAAGTTCGTCCGTTGGCCAATTTGGTGGGTGGTACTTCGGAGTATCAATTTCTATTTCATATATATTACTTACCGACCCCGGGACTTGATCAAGGCATCCAACTCGCTCGCATTGCTGGTTTCTCACCAATTGTCACTACTGCATCGGCTCAGCACGCCAACTTCCTCAGGTCACTTGGAGCAACTCGTGTCTTTGACCGCAACGTGGATACAACAACTGTCCAATCCGCCTTCCCCACCCCTGTGTCTCTTGTTCTAGACTCAATCTCCATTGCTGCCACTCAGGAGTTCGCTTTTGAGGTCTTGATTACTCAGTCTCTTGTACCGGACGCACACATTGTACTCATGCTCCCGCCCACCAATTCGCTCAAGGAGAAAATCTCTGGGGAAAAGGTTGCTGTGCATACTGCCTATGGTAGCTCTCATAGGTTTAAGGACCTAACCATGCCATTCTGGCGAAATATCGAACAGTGGATCAAGGATGGCAAATTTGTACCCAACCGAGTACAGGTTGTGAAGGGAGGTCTGGCTGCGCTGCCGGAGGCGATAGATATCTCGCGCAAGGGTTTGAGTTGCGTAAAGATTGTCATTCATTCTCAGGAGTAACCGCAAGGGGCAATCACTTGTACTTATACAATGCTGTTAAATCTGAATGTATTTGGTTGTTCGATCACACCACAAGGGGCGGACTTAGTCTGGAGATGTTGAGGCTAATGTTGAGGCTATCAGTTAATTAGAAAGAGATATATCGCTGTTTGGGTTATCTATGGCTAAGGTTTGAAGAATCGGACAACTCAAACACGTTCCCTCTCCCCCATCTACCGAATGCTGGGTGGAAATCGTTGAGTGGAGAAAATGTAATATTGATTCTACGGGAAACTCCATACATCAAGCTATCTGACAGCCGTTATCAAATTCTCTACGCGGATTCTTCATCGTCGCCATCTACGGCCTTGAGCCCAAGCGACACAAGGTTGTTAACCTCTCCATGGATCGTGTTTACCGCCGCTTGCTCTTTGGCATTTTCGTATGTAGACGCATGCCAGTTGTGTCCTCCTTTATTGTGTACCACCAAATGGAACAAGTCATGACGAGAGTAATTACCCTAAGATATCGTCGAAGCCATATCAGTACCCAAAGCTCTAACATGAGGGTGTTAACTAACCTGATTATCGGCAACAAGCTTCACTTCGTCGATTTTATCCAGAGAAATATCTGCATACAAGATGGTCTCCACTCCAGGGTCGACAGGTTCTACAAGCTGCGAGCCATCTGGTCCATATATCTATTTGTATCCGACTCAGATGCGTGAGTACCAGTCTCATCAAGCGGTACTTGCCGTAGAAAAGCCACCTCCGGGGAACTTGAACCAAGGGAAGCCGGTCAACTAATCGATCCGTGTATGAGCTTTTGTCTAACCACAGAGAATTACTTGCTTACCTTCATTTTTTCTGCTCCTTCCTTGCTCACGACTTGGCACCCAACAATTCCAAACGCCGAGCCTTCCATGGCGACCATCTGGGTCATCCTACTTGATGCTTCACCAGAGACGATGTACGGAGAGCCGCCTTCGTGAGGCGCGAATGCCGGCCACCAGCCTCCGACAAAGATTTGGGGGTGCTGGCTGTAGAAGTGCGCCTTGAGTACTGGGGCACACGGCATATTAGTAAACAGCAATAAATGAAGTGCATACTGGTCTTACGGGGTTGAATATGTTCCCACTGATACGCGTGATCCGCAAACGGTAGGATTAGATGGTGTAAATACGTGTGAAGGTATGGCACTTACGCAGTTGAGGCTCCCTAGACGTCCATACTTGGTCTGGACTACGTTGAATACGCTTTGAGCCGACCCATCTCCGTAAATAGTCTTTTCATAATGCGTTGGCTATCATACCCGACAGGTCAGACTGATATCATTCACAAAGGAGAAACAGGCAATGTTTACCTTGATCTTACGGCGATGGTTAGCAATCCGCCCGTCAGAAGTGATCGTGACTTGAGCAATGTAAAGGGACCCAGCGTCCCGCTCAGAGAAGCCGAGTACAACCTCAACACCTGCAGCCTTGACGGCCTCTTGGATGCGCTGCATCTCCGGAGAGTGCAACGGGAGCGAGTTCGCCTGGTATGCCTTGAGGACCGGGGCGGCAACCGCAAAGTTCTGTGCCCATGGAGTCCACGGATATCCCGGAATGAATACCTCGGGGAAGCCAATGATCTAGATGGAAAAATGAATATATGCGCCACAAAGGTCGCTCAAGACTGACCTTTGCTCCGTTGGAAGCGGCCTCGTTGATGATCTTGATCGTCTTGTTTACAGAGCCTTCAAGGTCGAGCCAGGCGGGCTCGGCCTGGACAGCGGCGACCTTGAAGGTGCGGGTGTCAGCGTTGGAAGGGGTGAGGTTGACAGGCATGTTTCGAGTAGTAAAAGTAGTGGAAGTAATGGGAGATTGCTGGTGAAGAGAGCAGTGAAGAAGTAAGCTGGGTAGCATGTGTTCTTATATAGTAGTAAACTTGAATAATGACATAGTTCAAAAAATGCTAGGTCGTCATGTAGTCGTATTCTACTTGATTTAGGAAATCAGTTTTCGCATCCAGCGGGTACACGACTTGCGCTTGGATCATGGGACTCACGATTCTATGATCCTATCATATTCTTCGACTCGACTGAGAGAAGCAAATAGCAGTAACGGAACGGGAGGATTAGGTAAAGAATTCGGATTAGCTAGACAAATAGCTAACGGATATCAGAAACCCGTTTGCCCAAGCATCTAAAGTTCATGTCCATGGCCCGTGCGAATGCCCGACGATTTGAATGCATCCCTGCGCGACGATTGCGCAATATAGCTCGACGGAGATTGATATCCGCACACATAACTGCACTACAAACGACCAGCTCTCTGAATTATTAAGCGCCCTGGTTAACTTTAAGTGGCAGTGTTTAGAACCCACGCATGTCCACTCGTTTTGCGCCTACTGTAAATAGGTTTGTAGTCGGTGCTCCGCAGCTGCAAAGATATTATCAATATTATGATATAAACTATTGCTTATCCACTAGAAAATGAATTTTCAGAAAGAGTTCTATCCGAGGGTTTGGTGCCATGAAGCGCAAAGTCTTCGTTCAAGCAGAATAAATCTAGACACTTCGACCACGAAGTTTTGAGATGGAAAAAGGAAAAAGGAGTGGTGTAGTACCTTTTCTTGTGTTTGGAGCGCAGTAGGTAAAGCTGTGAGATGTGCCTGTAAGGCCGGAGATGGCCATGCTCCAGCACCGGCAAGGGAGCACCGGTAATACCAGGTACTCCTCACGTGACCGGGGGGGGGTGGGTCCGGCATAGCCACCGAGTGACATCACACCGGCTCACGCATCCCATTCCACTCCACCACACCACACTCCTCATCTTCTATTGCATCACTGCTGTGCCTATATTTAATCCCCCCACTTGATATAAACTTTGTCAGTTCTCGTAAACCTCCAGCATCCTCCCTTCCATGTCTGCCATTGCCAAGAAAGCAGGTCTGGTAAGCTTATGGTTGCGAACAGCTGGTTTCAGCATCTGACGTGATTGCAGAAATTGTTCGAGAGGCACCTAGAAAACTATAGCCCCTCTGACCCTCTATACGAGGAGTACACTGATGAGAATGGAAAGAAGAAGCGTAGAAAGGTGCGTTGATGGCCCCTACTAAACTGCATGTGGTTGACTCTGGTCCTAGCGCGAGTTGCCGCCTGGCTTGTCCAAGCGCGACGCAGCCATCTTGAAGAAAGTCAAGAAACGCGCTCACTATCTCGATAAAGGCTTTTCTGTGTGTGGACTGAGATTTGGCTGGACGTTTGTCATTGGTACGTGCTCGCCCATTCAAGTGTTATACTCCCAGCAGTTAACCCGTCATCTAATCAGGTATCATACCTGGTGCTGGTGATGCTGCTAACGTAGCGCTGAACTACCTCCTCGTTGTTCGCAAATCACGGCAAGCTGAAATCCCCGGCTGGTTGCTCCGCAAGATGCTTGCCAACAATGCTGTCAGCGCTGGCGTTGGCTTGGTCCCTGTTGCTGGTGATGTTGTTGTAGCGGCATTCAAAACTAACAGTCGCAATGCTGCGTTGCTCGAAGAGTTCTTACGAATTAGGCAAGTCCCCTTTATCCTCAATTTCCAACTGGCAGTGCATTTACCTTTGCTCTGCAGAGGAGAAGAATTCTTGAAAGGCGAAGCGGCACGACAAGAGGATCCGGCAGTTGTCAAGCCTGGCGCCGGTCGCGAACAAGGCGAAGCCATCCCCGGAAAGAATGCCAGCACAATGAAGAGTTTGTTCTCTGGGAAGCCGAAGAAAGGCAACCCATCGACCGCACTGACAAACCAAGAGGGTCCTCGTCGATAGAGACTGGACTAATGGGATTGAACGATTGTATTTTCTTTCTTTCGAACAGATACCCTCCTTATGTTAATACACGTTTGTATCTATACGCTGTAAACCCATCCAAGCATTCCAGTTCTGTAGTGGGTTGGATAACACCAAATTTTATAAAACACCGTATGCGAGCGGCCTCTAACCTTGGAAAATCAACAGTGCAGTAATGGTCATAAGCAGAGTGGTGATCTTTAATATCTTACAAAAGCGGTAATTATTAGATTAGTATTTAATGGTGAATGCGTTTCTATTTTGTAGGTTCACTGTGTTGCCCGTCTGCCTCTGATACGCCGGTAAGCATATGCCAGAGCTCCGGGCCATCACGAATTATGGCCTGCAAAATTTTAGCGAATTTTGCATTCCAATAATTAATCCACTCACTATCACAACTTCGACCGCAATTAGTGCAATGATAATCAACTCCATTCGATGTCCTGAGCTCTCTGCTAAAAGCTCTCTCAGCAGCCCTTGCAACTCAGCCGCATACGTGATCTTCGCATTGACAGAATCCGCTCGAGCCTTAATTTCTAGTGCCTCGCTCACAGAATCAAAGTATCCCTCCAACACTGGCTCCGTCCAATATAAGTCTGGCGTATCCCCGAAGGATTCGCGACCCAGGTTAACACCTTGTCGGAACCGCATAAGCTGTCCTAATTTCATTCGCAGTTCTTTCCGGCCCAGACCGGGTTTCCCGGTTGTACCGAGAGTCGATGGGAGCCGGGACACGCTGTGGAGATAGCTATCGAGCGATGTCTCGAGTGCCGCGAGCGCTGAAGAGCGTGCGAGAGCGTGAGAGAATGCGTATCGTGCTGGAAGTGTCTCTGGAGATATGGCTGTTGAGGATGAGGGAGGAGAGGGAAATTCGACTTCAGATATGGGGGGTATCTGGCCAAGTATTATTAGGTCCCCTTGAAGGCGGGTCGTTCTATTCCAGTTAGGTACAAGAAAAAATATAGTTTATGCTTATAAGTTCAAGACTTACTCTTTAGGGTCTGTAACAAACTCCAGTTCTTCAAGCTCCAGTGTCTTTAGCTTGTCCACTTCGACCCCCTTCACACGCATGATCACCTCGGCAACAAACATTCGTGCTTCAGCCTCACTCAAGCCCCAGAACACACAGCTACCAGAGTCAAACACCCAGACTTCTCCAGACTTCCATTTTGGAATCCACCAGGCAGCATGTACGCGTTGAGAACCAGCGGGAAGAGTACCCTCCAAAAAGTGAGGATTATATGATTCGGCGGTAGCAAGCGTTAGTACGGGTCGAATTGTACCGCGCGTAGGCGTAGGGTTAGAGCGGATTGGAAGGGAAGCCTGAGCTGCTCGACGTAGTGTTTGTGGCTTAGATTTGGGCGAAGCTGGAGGAGGTGAATGTGCAAGTTTCCGAGACGTCGAAACAATAGTTCGAATAGAAGAATATTGAGGCTTATAATTTATTCTATGTGTTGGAGGTTTAGTTCCAGTCAGAAAAATGTAGCTCGATTAGCTCGCAGAGCCGAACGCGTCAGCCGAGTGATATTCATGAAAATATTTGGTGCGAAATGAAGTGGTCAGGATAAAGTTCCGGTTCGGCAACTACGATTGCGTACCCAAGCGGCGGATTAAGCGCCCCGCCGGCAAGTATCGTATCACGTGACTTGCCTTGTCTGTTAGTTTCGACCACACCGATTTTACCTCTTCTTGCGTAACTAGGGCCAAATCGTCGAGATGAGCCAAGGGGGTGTAAGCGAAAAGCATACGAATAAATCCAAGGTGGAATCTGATTTGTTTACATTGACAGCTCGAGCGTGATATCTTTGGTGGCTCTGACGACTCGGACTTGTCCGAAGATGGTATGTTCAATCCGTGATCCTAGTCCTGATGATCTTTTCTTACTCCTCTCTCCGCCCGAATAGAGCGCCAAATGTTTCGCAAGCGCAAAGAGGCGTCTCGTTCAGAGACACCACCTGCGCGTGGTGACGCCGGTTCGGACTACAATGACGAGGGGACGGGAAACCCCCCAAGTTCGAGTCTGAAATTTACCAAACGCAAAAAATCAACCGGGGGAACAGAGGGTGAAGGCGCCAGTGGGAGTATGGTTCCAAAAAAGAGGCGCAAGCGCCGCGAAAAGGAACGTGAGAGGGAACCCAGTGTTGAGGCGGATAAAATGCAGGACCTTACTCCTGAAGAACGCGAGTTTGGCCACTCTTCTAAAACCATGCATGTACTAATCCTTAATTTTAGGCAAGCGGCTCGAACTGGCGCAGAAGATTGATTCGATTATCAAACCAGGCAAAGCCGGAAAGAGGAAAAAGCGAAAAAAGGGAGGCGACGAAGAGGTATATGTCTATTACCACCACCATCGAATCCCTACCTAAGATCTGCCGGTACCAGGAAATTGATGCACATGGGGATGAGGAAGTCAACCGGTTACGTCAGGCCATGCATGCTGCAGCAGACCGGGACATCGAGGCCAATGCAAACAAGCAGCCGGCAGTTTCCAAGCTAAAGATGCTTAGTGAGGTTATGGATACGCTACAAAAGTGAGTATGTCAAGACTCATTTTGAGTGTGATGTACTAATAACCCACCCAGATCCTCCCTCGTCCAATCTGTTTTGGACAACAATCTGCTTGAGGGTGTCAGGCGCTGGCTCGAACCTTTGCCGGACAAGTCTCTTCCTGCCCTTAGTATTCAAAACGCCTTTTTTGAGATCTTGCCAAAAGTAATGACATACTATCCACCCAAAAAAAAACAGGCACTGACCTTGACTTTAGCTTGATATCGAAACCGCTGTTTTGAAAGAGTCAGGTCTCGGGAAGATCGTACTCTTTTACACTAAATGCAAACGGGTTACTCCAACTATCCGTCGTATCGCCGATACCCTCGTTGCCAACTGGTCTCGTCCGATCGTTAAGCGCTCTGCCTCGTATCGTGATCGTCACGTTCCGACTGCCGAGACCGAAGTTTCCGTGCGCACAGAGAAACTCAATAAGTTACTCGAACGTGCAGCCACTCTCAGTAACAACGGACGTGGCCGCAAAAATGCGGTACGCATTCCAGAGAGCGCTATCGGACGGTATACCGTTGCCCCCAAGTCTGGAAATGCCGGTGTCAGTGCGAATGTGGCCGCAGATGTGGAGCGGCGCAAGGCAAACCAGGAACGTTTGCGACGGATGCAAAGGAAACTCGATACAGCCAAGCAAAAGGGGTCGAGGGCATAAGTTTGCGAGACTTTGATGGTTGGTTATGGTCTGATTCTGTGTGTACCCCTAATATTATGTATCGGGCTCGGTGTTAAACATTTCATGGGGATACCCATTGATAATTCCAATCTCGGTGCTTGACAAGCGATGGGTATTCAAAGCACCTGTCCGGTGTGAGTACCAAACATTATCGTAATGAGTGAGGCTAGTAGGCCGGTAACCTCTTCAGTTTGAGTGCATATATCTGTTCTAACAGTTATGAGATCGGTAAACTATATGCAAGGTATATCAAAAGCTATCCCAACGGATGTCGAAGCTCCAAGTAAGGGCAGTTAACAGTCTAAAAAGAAACCATCAGTGAGTGCTAGTATTCCAATCTGCTCCGGCTTGATCATACTAACGGGCATTTTTATTCACATATATGTCAACGAGATGAATGTATAGATACAAGAGCAAGAAAAAAGCAAGTTACAAGAAAGCGTTGTGCATACAATCAAGAAGCGAATTCACCGTTCAATAACAAAATATATGTGTATCAAACCTAGATCCAGCCCCCACAACTAGGGCAAGTAACGATAGGTAGTACTGGGAGCTGGCATGAAGCAAATGGCGCCACTTTCTCCTCTGTTGGCCAACATTGCGATTCGGCAGTTTCTCTAAGGATAGCCCGGGCCTTGGCCACCATCTGCCCAGTTCCGACAACCCCATATTCCTTCCCGCGAACGATTGGGCTACGTGCGCACCATAGAACCCTTTCTATTCTCTCAAAATCTTCCATGTTCTTGAGAATGGATGAATCAAGGTTGAGGTTCTTTTCTTCAAAATCCTTGCATCGAATCAAGTCTCGCTCTATATCCTTGAGGGAAGTGAGGAGGTTCGAACAGATAGAAGCTAATTCCTCATCAAACTCCTCGTCGACTTCCAACGTGTTCGAACTGTCTATCGGGGTTTCATCGTCAGCAGCGTCGTCAGCACCCCCGAATCCAGGCGTGCCTTGGAGCATGCGAAGGAGTGAGTACACTGAAAAAGGTTGAACATGTTCCCGATTCCGTAGACATTCCTCATGCCACCATTCTCGACACAACCATCGAGGGCAAAATCGCTGGATCTCTTCGTCTGGAGAGTAACGTGCTTGACATCCTGGCATCCTGCACCCAGCCTGAGGGAGCTATATAACTATATTAGGATAAACTTACTTCTGAGAGACGCCTGATACTCACCGAGTAGTTTTTTCTCGTCACCATACGCCCCAGACCAGTCTTGAAGTGGTATCTACAATATAACATATTTCGCACGGTCTTAAAGTCATTCCACGATGTATCTTACCTGTACCAACGATCTTTCGGACCGATCTGTGCACCTCCATTATTTCCATCGTCTTCATCGAAAAACAAAATCCGGGCCTTGCGGACAATCCAAACGGCTGGGATAACCTGTATGTGGTCCGACAAGACCATCTCATTTTGGCCAAATCGGCAAGTGTTGCTAAACAAACAGCAATCTTAGAGTGAGCCATAAAAAATAGCTTCTCTGACAGAATCTTACACTTTGCCGACAGTCTTATGGTAGTGATCAAGATCTGCATAGAAATCAGACTGAATGTGGCACAGCTGGTGACGGATCACTGACTGTAAGGCGTATAAAACCAACGAATCCGTACATACACCTTGAAAATGCTTTCAGATTAGTCACTGGCATTGCCTAATAAAGAAGCAAGCCAACTGACATCTTTACGCTTAGTGGAGTGCTTCTTGTCAGTCTTGATATCCATAACTTCAGCGAACCACATTTCGTTTGGAGCCGATGTGTTCGAAAAGTCCTCGCCAGTAGCCACTTGGACGCTAAATATCCTATCAGCTGGCGATTGATTGGGCGCTAATAGATGGAAACTCGCCATTGGTCGGTTGTGATTTCAGTACCATCGCTCAAGCTGAACTTGGATAGACGATAACCATGAATAGCAAAGATTTGGCCTAATTTTTCCCAATTGTCCAGATCGATGTCCTGGAAGCTGATGCAACTACGACGAGCACCCCTCGGCGGCGGTGGCATATCGCGTGGCTCACTGTAGTAGAGTGAGATACAAGGCAAGAACAATACAGCAAGGCGAGCGAAATCTGAGGCTCAAACTTTAGTTGAGAGTAGCAAGGAGATCAAAACTGCTCCCTCCAATCTTATTCCCCAGTTGATGTACGAAGAGACGACGTTTGAGCGAGGCGGCCCAAATTATACAGACGGCGCAACGCTTTTTGACAGCGTGTCCAAACAATCCCCCACTATTCCCTTTTTAGGTGATCGAGATATTGAAGAAACTTAAAATGATGTCATTACGATCCAAAAGGCGACGGCAACCTTTGAATTCAATTAGCTCCACTCTAATCAAAGCAGTAGACAAAAGAAAATAAATAATTATGCGCAATTTTGGTACATAAAATCCCCTAAACGAAACAATCAAGAGATCACAAATGAAAGGGAGATACAAGACGACAGCATGCACGCATACAAAGCAAACCGAAAACCTGACTTATCCTTGACGTTGCTGTTGTTGTTGTTGTTGCTGTTGCTGTTGGTGCTGATTACGAATATACTGCTGAAGGTGTTCCAGCCCTGGCTGACCTCCGGGAATACCCTGTTGAGGTCCAAGGCGCGGCTGCATCCCTACACCCATATTATTCGCCATATTCTGTTGCATCTGTTGGCGCAAACGAGGTACCAACTGCTGGACTTGCATCAGCATGAGCCGTCTTTGTTGTTCCGGCGCAGCAGAGAGCTGGGCAGGCGTATAGCCAAGTCTGGCAAGGGCCATCTGGTTGAGCATGCGATTGAAATTTTGCCCGGCAGAGTTTGCCCCGGCTGCGGCCGCTGCGGCCGCAGCGGCAGCTGCTGGGTTCAGTCCTGGAACCATACCTGCACCGGAGATTCCGGCGGCGGCAGCGGCAGCGGCGGCCTGATTAATTCCGTTCATAGCTCCAGCGGCACTCATAGCCGCTACGGCAGGATTTAGTCCTTGCATCATTGCTGGGTTAATACCCGCACCAGGCATACCCGCGCCGGGAACACCTGTACCTGGAATAGTTGGTGGGACAGGACTGGATTAGCATGGCCGACATTAGAGCCATGTACACCGGGTGGTGCAGTTGGTCGTCCAGGCATTCCAGGTACACCTCCTGCGCCAGGTATCGTTGGTGGCGCACCAGGAATACCTGGGATATTTCCAGCCCCTGGTGCAGGACTTATACTGGGGGCGACAGGAACTGGAGGATTCGGCACCGGGGCGGGAGGCTGAGAAGGCCCAGGGTTGTTCCCACCAGATCCAGGTGGTAGCGTTCGCGTGATCGCAGGTCCGGCAGGCTGTCCACCATGCACGAGGACAGGTGGGCACGGCCGGTCAATAAAGACTTTGAATAATATTCGTCCCTGCGCCTGGGGGGCCGTGAAGAAGAGCACACCGCGTGAGCCTTGAATAGGATTCGGGGTCGGATCAGGAGGGAATTCGTAGAATATACACTGGGCAGACTTAGTATGAGATACATGAGGACGATAACGACCAGGACATACCCAGTTGGCACTAATGATTTTTTGGAACACCTGCCATTTTTGATGGTCCGTGCTCGCATGAGCGGGATCAATCGAGATCTGACCAAATGGCACCGGCGAAGCGTACAACTGAGCACCCGCATTTGGCGGAAGCTGTTTGAATCCGGTCGTATTCTGTAGGCGGTTGGGCCAGCGGTGAATTTCACTGAGGCGGAGCCTCAATTTCAGCTAACTTCCTAAAAAGTAAATAGCCAATTAGACTCACATGTTCTTGTTCGGAGCACCTGCCGCGATGACTGAGAAATGAAGGCTCGTAGGCTCCTGATCAGGGCGTTGCTGGAGAAGGTAGACAATCTGACCGCGCCAGATATTTGTCGCTGGAGTAGGAGCATTAGCGTCCTGTGCCGGATGAGTTGTGCCGGCTCCAGGAAGACCACCCGGCACTTGAGTGGGAGCAGCGGCCGGATTGTGACTAGCTCCGGGCATTCCCTGAACGTTGGCTCCAGGCATTCCTTGAGTGTTAGGCGGTGATTGCTGCTGTCCACCTCCAGGCATAATCTGATCCTGAGCCTGCGAGGGAATCGCGTGGGCCATCTGCGGAGTGGTTTGGATCATTTGTGGGGTCGAGTGGGCCATCTGTGGAGTTGAATGTGCCATCTGAGGGGTTGAATGCGCCATTTGTGGCGTAGAATGCGAGAATTTAGGAGTAGAATGTACAGCTTGCGGTGTCGCATGTGCGAGCTGTGGCGTTCCTTGAGGGGGTGTCATGCCGATATGCTGCGGCGTCGAGGCATGCTGAGGTGTAGAGATCGAAATCGGTGTGAAGGTGTACCTGTCGCCACTAGCCCTTGTTGTTGGGGTGCAGCAACAACTCCAGGTTGGTTAGGAGGAACACCAGGTTGCGTCCGAGCTGTAGCTCCCGGTTGTACGTGCTGGTGAGCGGGGGAAGCGCCAGGTGGATGGAACGGTAATTGTTGGCCTGGTATTGACGAGTTCCCACCGCCCGGTTGGAAGCCGTGTGCGGATTGTGAGACCGGTTGGGCTTCCGGGTTGACAGGGGGTTGTGTCTGAATATGGCTTGGCGATCTGTGATGCGAAGGTGAAGGATTCGACTCGGGCGGTTGAGCGGCATTGTTGGGCACTTGCCCTGATCCAGACGCTGCTGCTTGTTGCTGCATCATCCTCAGTAAAGCTTGTTGAGCGGCCACGTTTCCTGCTCCAGCTTGTGCCCTCAGTATCATCAAATGTTTCATTCGCTCTGCATGAGCTTTGAGTGGTACTAATGCCCCATTACCAGGCTGCCCCTTGGCGTCGAATATTATGCCGGCCGCACCGACAAACGCGCCGTGTTCGTCCATCCTGAATCCGGTTTGCAAGATTCTCGCACGCTGCTCTGAGGGAGTACTGGCGTTGATCACCGCCGCGCGTAATTGGCGATAAGAAGCAATGGTCGCTGGATCAAATTGAGGTTGCTGTGGCTGTGACTGTGACTGTGACTGTTGAGGAGATTGGGGTATTGAGGGAGGGTGTGGAACTGGAGCTGAGGCTGGCATGGGCGGGGGCGCAGCAGCAGCTGGAGCTGGTGGCTGAGCAGCGACGGGAGCAGGGGCGGGGGCGGGAGCAGGAACGAGCGCAGGAACAGGAACGGGAGCAGGAGCAGGCGCGGAAGGAGGGGGAGGCGCGACCACTTGTGGTGGTGAAGAGAATGTAGGAGCAGGAAGATCAATCTTAGGTGGGATTGGGCGTGTAGCTGGCTTAGGAGAGTCATTCTTTGGTCGTTTAGAGGCTGTGGCGGGAGTCGGACCGGCTGGCTGAGCCTCGAGTTGACGCTTGGCGTTTGGCATATGCGTTCCGGCTAACAAGATGGTGTAACCCTTTGGTTTGGGGAACCAAACTGGGTCGGGAGTAGGCCACAACTAGATGGAAAAATTAGAATCTTAACATTCGAATCGAGGAAGAGAGAGGCTTACCTTGGTATGTAAAGTGACCAATTCTTTAATCTGGTTACTCAAGCACAGGGAAAGATTGATGTTCCTCTGTTCGCCAAAAGTGTCAATCGAAGGCAACTATAACGAAAGGGCGGCTTACCTTTTTGAGTTCATCCGGAAGAGTGTCCCAGGTCGTGTCATCTAGCAAGGTAGATCTATTGCAGAAAGGACGACGAGCAGAGTCTAAGCGGGATCCGCCGATCAGAAGAACATGGAAGATGGGCGTGCTCGGTGGTTGAACGGGAATGGTTGGATGACGAGCGCGTTGGCGACGAGAGGCACTTTCGAGGACGTCGTCGCACATCTTGGGACGAGGTCAGTTAGTGTGTTGAAGAGAATAGAGTTGTGCAACTTACCTCGATAGCAGCAACCAATCCCTCGAAAACAGCCATCCCAATAGGCCCCCCTGATCCCGATGTGCCAATTCCAATCGAGTGTGGTGCATCCCTAAACAGAGGAAACAAGGCTCCGGCCTGGGTAAAGGCTCTCCTAGCAACAATGGCCGGTCTCGTCGTTGGTGTCGTGTACGTTACAATCCCGACAGTCAGCTTATTTCCTGCGTGCTTATCCTGGAGCCTCAGCACCATAGGCTGGATGACCTGCATCGCAAGCATGGCGAAGATATTCGCACTTATCGCCGAGTCGCAGACTATACATAACTTCACATCTCCAGAGGTCATCGTCGTGGCTCGGTTAAGCGCTCCCACGTGAGCAAGGAACAACAATAATTCAATCCAATCCCGATCGCGCTTGGTCGGCGCTTAATTTGTCTTTTTGACTTTGACTGTCACTATGGCCAGGAAACGCAAGGCTGGAGAAATCGAGGCTTCACAGGCACCCGTAGCCTCGACGTCTTTATTGCCTCAGAAACGACATTACAGACAACGGGCCCATGCAAATCCATTTTCGGACCATTACTTAGTATAGTATGATGTCCTATCATCTGCAAGTTGCACAATTCTAATTTAATGCCCAGTCCTGCGTCCCCGGAGGAAATGGACTGGTCTCCTCATTACCCGAACCGTCCAAATCACCGTGTGGAATTCGCAGATATAGGATGTGGATTTGGAGGATTGCTCATAGCGCTCGCCCCAATGTATCCGGAGACTCTTATGCTTGGTTCGTCTCCATATTCCATATTTGCTCTCACTCTCATTGGTGACTCCCACGTAAGGCATGGAAATTCGAGTTCAAGTCACACAGTATGTAACAGACCGTATTGCAGCACTACGCCAACAATCTATCGAGGCTCAAGTCCGATTCGATGCCCAGGAGAACAAGTCCGAGGCCAATAAACCTGCTGAATTGGCCGATGGGGGGTATCAGAACGTTAGCGTCGTCCGAGCGAATGCCATGAAATTCTTGCCAAACTTTTTCGTCAAGGATCAGGTTGGTTATTTTTCTACTTGTCTAGAATGAAATGAGGAACTAGCGTTGACTGGACTCAGCTCAGTAAAATTTTCTTCCTATTCCCAGACCCGCACTTCAAAGCACGAAAACACAAAGCAAGGATCATTTCGTACGTTCTTGGGATCACAAATTCTAACGATAGCCATTAATTTACGGAAATTCCCCCAGGCCGACGCTTCTTGCAGAATATGCATACGTTCTTCGCCCAGGTGGAATTGTATACACCGTGACAGATGTGGAAGAATTACATCTCTGGATGGTCGCTCATCTTGAGACTTTCCCCGCGTTTGAGAGAATTCCGGACGAGGAGGCTACAAAGGACCCGGTTACTCCGCACGTGAGTTCGTATTGGCCCCTGTCACACTTCACATCTGAATTTTACGTATAGATATTAAATGCGACTGAGGAAGGCAAGAAAGTCGAGCGCAACAATGGTCGGAAATGGATAGCTCTATTCCGACGGAAAAACCGACCAATAAGGGAGGATAGTTAGCCCATAATATACCAATGCAATACCAATTCAGCTTGAATCAAACTCGCATCACATCCAAAGCTCAACTATAAAACAAGATATAATAAAGATGGCTACATACAATACGCCAAAAGAGCTCATCCAAAAGCGAACCCTCTTACTAATTTTGGACTATCTACCCTGCAAAACATCCTCGCTCCTCGAAAAAGGGTATAGTAGAAAGGAGTTTACGAACGGTTGGCGAACATCTTCTTGATCGCTTCGCTCGAATAAGACTTGGGGCGCTCGAGAGGAGCACCAAGCGCACGGTCCCAAATCAGTTGGGCAGCAACACCAAATGCACGGGAGACACCGAACAAGACGGTGTAGAAGTTCATCTCCTTCAAGCTGTTGAAATTACTCATAAGTACACGAATCAATCGGAATACCAACTACGTACCCATAGTGAGTCAAAAGAACACCAGAGTGGGCATCAACATTAGGCCAGGGGTTCTTGGCCTTTCCAGCCTCGAGGAGAATACCCGGAGCAATATCATACACCTGTCCGACGAGCTTGAAGAGCGGGTCGTTAGGGAGATGTTTCTGGGCAAACTCGCGCTGAGCAGTGTATCGGGGGTCCTTATGGCTCATCATCAGAACAGCCGCATTAGGATTAGTGAGTGTCATATGCTTACAGTCTTTCGCAGGACGGCGTGGCCGTATCCAGGAACGACCTGACCGCCCTTCAGGGTACTCCAGATGTATTCCTTGATCTGCTCGTCGCTGGCGTCCTCGCCGACCTTGGAGCGCATGCGCATAAGCCAGATGAGCACTTCCTGGTTGGCAAGGCTACTCTTATTGTTAGTTGTAATACACTTGGAGCATAGAGAGGACCTACCCGTGAAGAGGGCCGGCAAGACCGTTCAAGGCAGCACCATATGCCAAGAAAGGATCAGACAGGGCAGATCCAACGAGTTTGCCGGTGTGGGCAGAAACGTTACCACCCTCGTGATCACTAATGCATAATTACTACAATCTCAAGTCAAGACAACAAGGTCACTCACGAGTGAATCGTCAAGTATAAACGCATGAGCTCAACAAAGCCTTGGTCGTCACCAAATCCAAGAAGGGTGGACAAGTTGTGCGAGTAATCCTTGTTGAGGTCGATCGCAGGAACCTTTCCGTCTCCGTATACATTACGGTAAATACGACCAGCAATGTTGGGGAGTTTGGCAATCCTATCATCCCGCAAAATAAAATTATTCACAAAATTATCTTTAAATGCTTGAAGATCACTTACAAATCCATCGCATCTTCGAAGACCGGTCCCCAGTACTCCTTCTTGGAGATGCCGTCCTGGTAAGCCTTGGCGAACGCCGAATCATGGTTCAACTGATAACCGACGCGAAAAACACTAATTAGAAATCCCGGACCCTGATATTCCAATAATTTTTTCAGAAACTTACGGCGTTTACAGCGATAGAGAACTGCGTCATGGGGTGAAGAGTGTTGGGGCACCTGTCGATAAGGTCCTCGACAAATTTGGGGAGACCTGCGCGGGCTGCCCATTCGGCCGAGAGGGCTTTGACTTGCTCGTTGGTTGGGACTTCACCGGTGAGAAGCAGCCAGAAGAGGCCTTCGGGGAGGGGCTCGGAGCCGCCAGCAGCTTTGGGGAGGAGCTGTTGGCACTCTGGAATGGTCTTGCCGCGGAATCGGATACCCTCTTCAGCGTCGAGAACGGAGCCTAAGGAATATAAATTAATTTCGCACCACTTGTCAGTATTTCACCAGACTCACCATCCCAAAGGAGTGCAGGGAGACCACGCATACCGCTACAGATACTTAGATTTAATCTTGCGTATATCTTTATCTACTCACCCATAGACCTGGTCAACAATGACCTGTCCGAACGCCTTGTTTCCGTGTTGAGCACGGATGGATTTGACCTATTAAACTGTGAGCACCGTGAGTATTTTGTGCATGTCTTTGCTTACGTTCTCAATCTCGCCAGGGATAAGCTCAGCAAAGCGTTCCTTGAGCGTCTGTGGCTTAGAGGTAGCATACGTTCTCGCAGCAAAGGAGAACGCATTGACCTGGCGAGCCTGATGTGATAGGGGCTCGATCAGCATATAGTCCGTTGGACCTGATATTCACGCGACTGACCTGGGCTCTCATAGCGGTACGGAGAACAGCGGCCATAGTTTAGAAAAGTGTAGTACAAGGGAATTGAGTGGTGGTGGTGGGTGCTTTAAAGAATTCTAACCGGCGCCGAAATTCGACTTTTTCTTCTGGCGCGCTAAGGGACCTTGCTTACGTTCTCACGGTCTCACCCGTATCGTTCGTCATAAACCGGGACAGTCATGTCATTGTGGTAACCCCACGATTCAATGCACGCATTCATCCGTAAACAACCACGTCGATGTTGCAGTCTTGGTTAATATACAATTCCTTTCCATAGAATCCAACCTTCCCCGGCCATTTATCGAGATGAAAACGTACGACCCCTGCCAAGTTGAAGATCAGTATGAATGTTCAGATCGACAAGAGTAGGTAATCAACTCACGTCACAGTCTTGCGCTCCTTCTCACCCACGCTCTCGGTCTTTGCCCGATTCAAAACCTTCAAGAATTCGGTCACACGGTGTCGCATGCGGCTGTGCATATAAGCCTTTGAGCATTTGATGTGGTAGTGTAGGTAGTCTCGGAACAATTGGATGTGAGAAATCGTGTTGGCTGCAACCACAGGATTCGAGAAGTGTCGTGGGAAGATGACTAACGACAGCAGGGGTTAGATATCGGACGTAATAGGGTGCGTGAGTGTGCGGGGGACGAATAAGGACACTCACCGAATGTCACATAACCGACATCGTCGCTAACATTTAGACCTTGTACACCTCGAATTTCTAACGGAGGCTCCCGGTTACTGTATAGTACTTGCGGGGCAGTTTGAATAGACGGTTGTCTCCGTGCATCAACAAATTCCTGCCGATGTCCTAAATTAAACCTCTCACTGGTATCGCGCCAATTAACATACCTGCAAGAACACTCTTCCAACAACTTTATCCGTCTCATCCTGGAACTCTGTCGAAAACACGACAGTTACTCGGTCGATCCCGGCGCGTACATAAATCGCCTCGCGATCGCGGTAATGGATTGACTTCAAGTCTCCGGTAGGCGGGGCTGATCCATCAGTCGGCATCCCAGCCGCCTCGAGCTCCTTCTGAGTCGCAAACGCAGCCTCAAACGGAGCGGCCAGCGCGTTTCGTTTCAACAACGCGACGGATTTGATGAGATTGTCCCTCTCCTCTGCCATCTCATATCTAAGTACCCACGCGTATCTCATCGAATATAAACACACCTCCAGCAGCAGGAACATTCTCCAAGTCAAACCTTAGCGAAAAGTTGTATCCCTGCTCAGGTTCGGTAATAAATGAACCATATTCGCGCTGCAACACGTCATTCGCGCCATACTGGACGAGCTCTTCCCAGCATCGCATGCTTATAGATACCAAAAGCTCGGTCTTCTTTTCGGGAGTAGAGACGTGGAAACGGACCCCATCGTAATCTACGAAACTAACATCTATACCCGATGGCCTACCCACGAACGTTTATCAGTATGGGAGGACTGGAGAAGGGTAATAATGCACTTGTTGAATTTCTCATTAAGGGTGTTTTGAAGGACAACATTATGAGACTATTTAGTAGTATAATGAACAGCTCGTTTTATGGGTGAGATAGCGTGCTTACTTCAAGGAGGATCATTCTTGGTTGCGAGAGTCCTGGTTTGGTTAAGGAGACACGCCGCTAAGATGACGTAATGTATTACTCGACCTAAGCGCTGTGGGCAAAACAAAGCCCGACTGGTCCCTTTCTTCACGTTTCTTTACCAGGGGTTCAAATGACACATGGCCTAACTAGGAAGTACACATGTCTCATTACAATTGGATCTGTGTACTGCTGCTTAGTGAAACCCTGCACATACTACACTCTGGTTCGAATTAATCAATCAAGCCCTTGCAACGCTGTCTGTTGATTGCGACACAGCCACCACGGACGTTTTAGCTTGCTTAAACCATATATTGACTCTATCTAAGCTCCTTACATGAACACATGCAAGATACAATATTGATTACTTCTCATCCTGAGTTGAATCATCAAGAAGGTGATAATAGCAGGATAATTCTCTCCGTCGAAGTTTGAGAAATCATAAAACGTAGTTACAAAACCTCAGTGCGCTAGTTGGTCTAGATGTAGTTAGACGCTCTCCCAACGATTCCGCGATGGTAACTGGTCCTTTTAGTTGCTCAACCTACTTATAGAACTCTTTTGCCGGGTTCACGATCTCCGACTCACTCCAATGTTAGCCCGTAAGCACCACAAGTTGATCGATGATGGTTGTGTTTCTTGAAGTGACTTGCTTGTCTCCTCTATTCAGAAGATACAAAAATAAGGGTTTGACGTGTGGATATATGCTACAACTGTGTTGTCCGAACTCGAAGCTTCTGGACCAATTATTGATTCCGGTTATTCTGGAGGGTTGATAATCAGTGGCTCCGAGAATATTTTGAGTGTTCACACCGTTGTCAGAAGGCCTGAACCACATAATCAATACACACCTGTGGGTGTTTTGGCCGCTATGTTAAAGGTCGGGGCGTTCTTATAGACGGTAGACTAGTCGCTGAGATAGATTGTGTTTATTCTAATAGATCCCACACTAATTGTTCTTCATACTCCCTCTGATGATGAATGAAACTGTTGGCTTTATAGAAAGAGTGATACATATATTCAGTGCAATCTTGTCATGCTTCTCCACATATCTCAAGCACGGCGTTTGATCGCCACATCGCATCGAACTGCCTCCCGAATAAATCCCTCCTTGACTTCAAACTACATATAGTCGCACCGCCATTAAATTGTGGATGAATATTAAAAAGATGGAGCAAATACCTTGGTGGTAGGGGTAGCCAACTGAACATCGTATCGGTGGAAGAATGCCGCGGAGATCAATATCATGTTCATGTTAGCAAGATTGCGACCAACGCAAGCACTGCATAATCCACGATGTAAGCTTTATACTGCATGTGTTCAATAGAGAACCTACCGTGGGCCAGTCGAGAAGGGAACGTGGTACTTGTTCAGTGCCTCCGATCCATCTTCCAGCCAGCGCTCTGGGCGATACACTTCAGGGTCCGCACCCCACACGTCTGACCGGTTGGTGGAGTACGAAGGAACACTGATGATGCTTCCCTCGTTGAACGTCTCGCCCGCTACTGTCATTGTCTTCCCGGGAGGAACGACTCGCGGGAGGCCTCCTCCGACAGTAGAGTGCAGACGCAGGGCTTCTTTTATGCAAGCATTGAGGTAAGGAAGGTTCTTGACCTGCTCATAACTGGCAATTCCATAGGCAGACTCGGACTCGTGCTTTTCAGCAGAAGCATGGACCGAGTCGAGCTCCTCTTGAAGTGTCTTCTTGACCTGAGGGTTCGAAGCAATGTAATAACAGAGAGCACCGAGGGAACTACACAAGACACAGATCAGATCGAACTCGAAGGACTTCGGGCAATGTGTGCTTACTTGCTCGTAGTGTCGCTGCCAGCGCCGATGGTCACCAAAGCCTCAGCGTCAATCTCGTCTCTGGATAACGGCGATCCGTCAGTGTTTGTACCTCGAAGAGCTTATCCAACAGGTCGACGCCTCTGTTCTCGCTATCGACCGTTCCGTTCTCCACTTTGCTGATCCGGGTGTTGACGGCCGCCTTGATGACTTCCACAAAGTCGCGGCGAGCAATAAAGTCTGGAATATGCCAGGGTGCACTGAAAAGGAGTATCTTCTGAAGTAGCGGAGGGTGAGGTGCAAGAGCTATGGCACCCGTGGTACCTTGAGCGATCATGCTGATAACAGGCAAGTTTTCGACGTTCTTGGTGGAAACGAGAGACAAGGCGGCAGGGATCGAGTCCTTCTGCGCTTCAATTAGCCCAAATGGCACCCCCAAGGACAGGTCACTGATGACGTCGAATGAAATGTAAGAGAACTCTGCGAGATGAACGCATACATAAGGGAGAGTACGAGACTGAAACCAAGGCGATACATACGGGGACATATATTGAGAACTGCTCTGCCCTCTTTTGCATCCCAGTTGAAACCCGAAATGAATTTCAGAGCCTCTTCGCACCGCAAGTCCAGCTCAGCACAGAACCTTTCGATGTGGCTCCGTACACGTGGCTCAAAAGCCTGGACATTTTGTGGACTGAAGATGTTGGCGATACGTTTGCGCTTCACTAGAGACTGGTCAATTGTTGTTGGATGGGGGAGAAAAAGAGCAAAACATACTTGTGTGAACAGCCTTGTCCCGAACATTAAATACATCACCGTTTGGATCGGCTTTGAAGGCGTCATAGAAATCGGACTTCAATAGTCCATTCGAGTGCCCGTATACAGCCTACCCAATTTCATATGTGTTAATTCATGACAATGCACTAGACTGATTCACTGATACTTGCCTCCAGAGCATTTGGATCGGCAATACTGATGTGATTAGGCCCAATCCTGACAAACTTTCCTGGGGTTACGGAGGTGGTATTAAATTTTACATACAAAGCTGACCAACATCAAGCTGAACAAACTCACCGTATCTCTCATGAAGCTCGTGGATAATCTCATAGTTTCGTCCGGAACGGGCGGTACGCGAGAGCCACCAGTTGCTGAGTGATGCAGCAAAGGGTCCGGAAAACCTGCGACGATAGTCGTGCGGGTCGAGTAAATAGGGAATAAGGTAATATGCGAGCTGTGTGTTTGTGTCATATGCATAGGGATCAGTAAGGACCCGGAGGTCGCATATAGCAGGTCTCAGGCGCTCACAAGGAGGGCTCCGGCAGCAAGACCGCATTGAGTGTTTGTGAGGTGAGTCTGTTGTGTAAGCATGACTATCAATGTTCCGAGTGTGTTGAATGCGGATATCTTGCAATTGTCCCTGCACATGGACCTTATATATATACCCCGCCCATCTCATACATATATAGCTGATAGTCCGTATCCAACTTTCCGACAATGCCTTTGCTAACCAGGCAAGAGTAATACATACTACTTGGGCTCCGGCAACGTAAACACAATTAGCACAAGCGAAAAAAAAAGTGACATCCAAGCTACACAGCAATGGCTTGGAAGATAACACAGGTCAGGGACAGCAAAATATGGTAATTAGACAGACACATCTCCGGACTGAACGTGTGGAACAAAATGTGACACGTTAGGAGGATGACAAGATGGTAAACGAGCTGACGTGACGATGCCTCTATTCCCAATAAGAATGTCTTCTATCAACAAATCGAAGTCGAGGCTCGGAGGCCGCCTGGTATAATGACCAGTTGGGTCCAGTCATCGAGGAGAGCCTGTATAGCTCTATGCGTTTGAAAACATGTATAATGTCTTTGTCCTCTGGGACCTATGAAGCCCACAGAATGACGCACCACCCGAACACACATGGCTGCTCTGAAATTGGCCCCAAGACATTTCTCGCGCTTGGGTCTCGGACTGTACTCGCACGAAACCCTCTAAATTGTTATCAATAACATACAAATACACCTCCTTAAAACAAAAACAAAAAAACGAAAGGGTGAAGAGATAAAATAGATAGCGTGATGTCCACCACTGAACGATTGGTGCACAAGAAGCTAAAAAAAAAATAAATGCGCAAAACCAAAATTGAACCAGGCACAAGGTGTGGAATAAAAAGAAACAAAAAAGCAAATTGAGTCGTGAAGTATTTTAGTTTTTGTTATGCTTCGTGTAGGTATCATATACAAAAAACCCCTTGAACCAAGACCAATCATCCGGAATAGGTACTCATCCTCCTCAAGTCCTTGGCACGCCGACTCCTCCCGCGCGGTGGGAAATCTTCCACGTCTCGTCGTCTCAGCGGTCGGTTCGGCTGTACGAGGGTCAAAAGACTAGTGCGATGGTCATGACCGCGGTTGCGACGATGAAGATCGCTTTGGGGAAGAACGCCACGGTCCAGGTATAAATGCATCCGAAAATAATAGGCTATGTGCACCCGATCAGTATTCATCCCAAGCTCAAACTCTGACGAATGGAGAAAGGGAAGGGGGAGAAGAAAGAAACGCACCGAAAAAATCGTACTCGAGATCGAACTGAGCATCGAAAGCGCACCAAACAAACGGCCTACGTCCTTTTCGTCCCCACCAAGTATCCCCAACGCAAGACTCTGCATCGCCGGGCTCGTCCCGCCACCAAACGCGGACAAGGTCGTGACCAAGACGAAGCTGGTCGGGGAGTTTGAAGAGCAGAGGAGGAAATAGGACCAAAAGTCCATGACCATGCTGATGCGAGCGACGAGCAGGTCGAAATGTGTTCTTTCGACTGGTGCACCGAGCGCTTGATGAGTTCTGAGTTGATGGCTGATATCCCGCGCATGGGTGTGGGTGTCTGGGTACCCGGTGAGGGAGGCGGAGAGAGTGACGTGGTCGGCATGACTGGTAGGGAGTTTGTTCGGGTCGGTGTGATGGGTGTGTTTAGGACTGTGGCCGAGCCGTGTGGTGATACGGTCGGCGAGGTATATACATGGTCCATCGTGGATGTTGGTGGATGCGAGTGCTTGGGTGACTTGGGCTTGTAGACCTTGATGAGATCTATTAGACAAGCAGATCAGGGTATGTCCCGCGTGCAAGGATTGTGCGACGCACAAGGCAGGATGACTATCAGGTTCAATGCCCGGAGGACACCCATGTAAGAGATATAATACGAGAGCTGCGAGTGCCGTTAGTTTGCGCTACACATTCACAGAATATCAATCATACCTCTGTACCACCCCATGCATAGGCATGCTGCGCATACAAGAACTTGACCGAATAGATCGCCTACATACAATCAGCACGAATCGCATGACATCAAGCAGACCATACACACAATGGTCAGCAGATAGAGCGACAGGGCGATGGCAAGGTACGTCAGATTCCAGTCGTTGCCCGAAACAGCCTGGCCTTGACTCTTACGCTTCCTAGGCAACAATATGGCCATGGGCTCGAACGTGCCTCGAACGGCCCCTGTGACGTAGCCTGTGATCCTCCTTATCGGACCTCCATTCTCGGGCTTCCGAGCTTCGCTAGCGAGTGATGCCCGGTTGGCAGCTAGTGCGATGCGCTGTTCCTTTGTGAGACTTTCGGGGAGGAAGAACAGAACGAGAACGAGGTTCAGTACGCCGAGTGTGATGGATGAGCGGAAGGGGTCAAAGGGCAGGAGGTTGCTGAGTGTTGGACCCACGGCGACGCCGACAAAGATGATGCCAAAGAAGCGGGCAAAGATCTTTGCGCGGGATGTTCCGGGAGTGGTAGCGTCGGATATGTATGCGTTAAATGCGGCTTGCATCGTCGGAAAGCCGCCGAGAGAGCCTTCAAAGAGCGGCGCAAGAACGAGGAGGCGAGAAGCAGTAAGGAACGAATAAGTTGGATTGGCGGATTGAGAAGCGGCAAGAAGGAATACACAGTCACTAAAAATAGATTAGATAGGTTCCACTATTGAATGGAACACTCACGTCGCAAGCATGGCAAAGATGGTGAGGGCAATGACGCCCGTGCGGCCGTGTTTATCGCCAAACTGGCCCCAGAAACCTGACGTCAATGCGCTCAAGATGCCGGACAATGTCATTATGACTAATACGATCGCGATCAGGGAAAATTGGTGTCAGCCGATCGAACTGGGGGCATCGCGGGTGGTGGGATGCACTCACGGGTCTGGAGTTTGGCTGCCCCCTGCTGGACATCTGGATCGAGACGACAAGCATCAGAGAATAGAGGAGAAGAGGGAATAGCAGTTGCATGGCTGTGATTGCCCGTGAGGTGGAGGACCGAGGTCAAGTGGACTGGATCCAGTGTTCTGGGCAGGGTCCCAAGCGAGATTGGGATATCGAGGCCGATTGGGAAGGCATGATGGGATGAGGAAGCAAGTTCGTACGCGCGGTCGGGCTCTATGCGCAGCTCGTCACATGCGATCTGGGTGAAGACTTCCACTCGGGGGGCGAGCGTCATGCCGCGCTGTGGATGATATCAGCAAGCGCCCACAAATAAACGAGGCTGACAAACGTACACACAAGGCGCTTGCGAGTGCAAATGGAACCAATCTGGCAAACAATGAGCGAAAAAAGTTGTGGTTGTTGAGCGGGTGTGCTCACAGCCTGGGAGCAGCCTGTCTGTACCATGGCCTGCTCCTCTCTCGTCGTGACTTTGCCAACAGCGGTGTCTGTTCGTCATAGACAGTGTCGGACAGCAGAGTGAGTGTCGAAGCCGGACTGGTAAACACAGTTTCGTCGACAAACTCTTGGATAATCGGAGACTGACGCAGCAATGGGTCGGCCTCGCTCACGACAGCGACATGGGAGAGAGGGGCATGGTCCGTGCCAGAGGCCATGTCTATGCGGTGGAGGACAGGAGCGAGAACAGACGGCAAGCAATCCTGGTCCTTGGTTGATAAGCCGGTCGCAGGTGGATCCATGTGCACAGCGCGTCATTGGTCTGCGCGACATGTGCCGTAACTCCCGCAACAAATCCATCGCTCCTCCATTCCAATTCAGTTTCTACCCGACTGCGTTCGATCCCGAGTCCGGGTCTACATTTTCCACCCATGTTATCCAGTCAGCCCCTATACGTATATTTAGACTAGCCCCAATTCCAAACTCTCCGTCCCTGGATCTTTCAATTGCAATTGCCTTCTTCCCGGCCTGGTTCATCGCATGATCGGCAAAGTCAGCACAGCCACAGTACTCCACTTTCCTTTCTGGCGCGCCACCTCATCGACACGTCGACTCATTCGTAGCCACTTGGTATACATATCCGGCCTCGTCCTCGCACTTTCTCCACTACTCTATCCCCACACTTGCGTTATCATGGCACACCCCGAGCGTGTTCCGCTCTCCTCTATCAAGACCCTTGTTCTTTATGCCGACGAATACACCACATCACGAAGAACATCTCCCCTTCCGCAGCTCGAATGCACTGGCTCTGCATGTCGTGATTTCCAGCCTTCGTCCGTATACTGCACCAA
This sequence comes from Rhizoctonia solani, assembly GCF_016906535.1. NCBI lineage: Eukaryota > Fungi > Basidiomycota > Agaricomycetes > Cantharellales > Ceratobasidiaceae > Rhizoctonia > Rhizoctonia solani. The sequence continues at coordinate 2,788,527 of NC_057372.1, forward strand.
GACAACCGATTCAGACTGGAAGGTGCGTTCTCAACTCGACTCATCTCCTTTGACGAGGTCCATTAATCACCTCTTCTTTTATCGCACCGCTATAAACAGTGCGAGGCAGATCTACCTTCTTCCCTCCGTTTCGGCAAACTTCACGTCTCGTGTGAGGGCTGGGATCGCCCAGGTGATCCTCATGTCCTTAAAGGTATATACCGACCGCTTGATCGCTTGCCTTGTTTGTAATGTCCTTCCGTTTCTAGGATCCTGTGGTCTAACCTATTCCCTCGTGCGCACCCCCTTGGGAAATTACCATGCTCCAAACGCGGGCACGGATTATACCAGTACTGTACCTGTACGTTCTAGAAGTTCGATCGCCGTTTCGCTCTTGCCTACTCACGTGTGTTTCTGGTCCTAGATGGTCTATACATGGCAGCCGTTTTGTTGGCGCTCTACATATTAACCACCTGGTTGCGCCCACGCCTTTTCAACTCTAGATCAGGTCGGAGCTGGGGCAGTGGCACGCCTGGAGGTGGTCCACGAAATGGGGTGGGGGCTGGCCATGGCCATGGGGAGGAGGGGGAAGAGGAGGGGGAGGACGTGGCGGCGGCCCTGGCTCATCAAACGACGCTCCACCTCCATACACCAAGTACGCGCGACCCAGCCGGCCGAATCAAAACGAATCCTGGACACCTGGATTCTGGACGGGTATGTACATAACGCATTTATCTTATCGTCGTGTCCTTGCACCATCTATCATCTACACACACATCCACACTTCTCGTGTTCTTCCCTTCTTCCTAATCACACATTCTCGTACATTCCTCCCTCTCTTTTTTTTTTGATCCCGAACTGAGCCCCTGCCGGTTGAATTCCAGGTCTCGGTACAGGGGGGCTCGCCGCCGGGATGTACCATTACCTAACTCGGCCCCGAGACACTACTTATCGGCCAGCGGCAACGCATGGGACTGGGACCGCGCCAGCATGTTCTCGTCCGGGACATCCACAGGTCCTTATCGTCCGGAAACTTCCGCGTTTCAAAGGCGCCAGGAGTACGATGGCCATGGGTTTGGCGCCGCGGGGGCCGGGAGCTCGACAGGGCCTGGCACGAGATTGGGAGAGATGAGACGCGCGACTGGGTATGCTGGTACGTCTGTGCGGTGAGCATGTAGTGCAGCGCAGTGTGGTGTGGTGTGGTGTGGGGGATCGTCAATCTATGCATGTGGTCAGTCAAATTCTTTATCTCGACGATGGTCGATCCGCCTTCTAATACGTTATAATTTTGTCAATTTCACTCTAGATAGAGAATGTAAATACAAGGAAAAGAAAGTCTCGTTTGTTATTGCAGTATGAGATTAAACCTTGTTGGCTAAGCGTTATCTCTGACCGGGGGAGGCATTTTGGCAAAGCGGAGCACCCAGTCATGAAAGACGAGGACCGAACCCGAGGTCGATTGAATGGGTGAAGAATTCCATCGGCTCGACTGCGAACTAAACTCACGATCAAGTCGATTGGCCATAAAAAAAACTAGATAGGAAGGTACCGAAATCGACTCGATGGCCGAAAACGCGCAAAGGGGGAGGGGGGCTATCGGACTCACTTGATCGGACTTGACAACAAGGCCGCCCACTGCCCACGACCCACAACCTACGCACTACATTGATCAACAGAGAGCACGCTCTTCTTGACAGGAGAACCTGGTCAAAGGGCTCCAAGCAGAGAGGGCGAGGTATATATAACCCGGCTTTCTGCCACTGGACGCATATACCCCTCAGACATTCCTTTCCAACTTCAAACGTCCAATTAGATTTATCCCGCGCTCGATTTGCGCCCGTCTTTCTTTTCTTGGTTGTTGGATATCTTTCCATCACCTCACTTCCCTCCTTGAGTGTTGCATAGAGACGTATATACCCGCGCTTTTGGTTCGAGAAGATACCTGGTTGATTGTATACCTTTGATATTACTAGTTCAGGCCCGGGCGGCCGAGTCCCGGTGAGCGGATGCATGTGTGCTCATACATGACGTAGTGTTGTATTAACCTGATGGGCCTGGGCTTGGGCTGGTAGCGATAAAGCCTATCCCTAGAGTAGGTTTACCGAGACTATAATTGTATTCCTCAGAGCTCCTGCAGGCGAGTTGTCATAATCCAGCTCCGGTAACTTTGCCAACTCAATATTTTAGGCCAGGAGAGCATGACGTCGTTTTTTTGTTTGGCAGAGCCAAGTGGGTTTGAGTTTGAGTGAATGACATATGCGCGGGCAATCCTATGATGTATTTTTAATATCGGGTCGTATGCAATCCAGACAACTATGGACGGGTCATTTTAACGTTTGAAACTTTCGAGTTCAACCGAATATGAATTCAAGGTGAAAACTCAATGGCTGCGTTCAATTCCCATTTAAGACCCGATTTTACGCTCGCCAATCAATAATACCCCTATAAATTTTGCGCTCGAGAAAATCGAATCGCTCATGGATGAATACATTTGGTGAAAGGCACCATGAAAAGTGGAATTCACGAGGGATTATACATCTCGACATCACCTGAAGCCTCTTCCTTGTTCTCCACTGCAGGCGCAATCCCGCCCACAGTCATACTCTGAACCAATTTTCCAGTGCGCTCACGGATAGCCGCCCTCATCCGTTCGTGTAAAATGTCCCCTGCCAACAATGCCAATTTGAAGATCTGGTCGAATCGCTCGACGTGCAAGCGAGTTTCCATCGTGACCAGCGTGACCCGTTTCGAGCGAGGCAAGACTGCCAAGGTCAGATTCGGGAGATCGGACTCTTCGTATTGGTCAGGTCGAGTAGGCCGGTGGTATCGATGCACGCGGCTGTGCATGCGCACACGTAATCCGTGAGAGCGATCCCAGCGTCGATCAGGGCTAAAGTCGCTGCGTTGATGGCCGTTTGGAGTACCCCTCCGTCTTGCTGGAGCACTTGCACAAAAATGTCAATTTCTGAGCGAGGGTAGATGGAAACCTGGACGACGGGCTCGAATGTTGCGCGAATAGAAGCAGCAAATTCGAGGGTCCGCCTTGAGGGATACGTTAGTGCCAACACCACCAGGCTAGAGCAAATCAAAACCGCTCACTTGTCATTTCTACCCCTCTTTCGTCTTTCACTACTACTGAACGCCGCCTCGGAAATCTCAACATTGATAAGGGCCTTGTCATGCATAGTCTGAGATCGATTCTTTGCTTCGCGCGGACCAAAGACGCAAACGTTTACTGTCGTCAACCCATGTGAAACGGTGGCAGATCCATCAGCTGTGGGGTGTGGTGACAGCTCAATGGTAATCGAACGTAGCTCCCTAGCTTTGCGTCCATCGGCTCGATACCCACCATCATTGATGATTTCTACCCGAGACTGCAGATGAAATTGGCGTAAGTAAGATGGGCAGGAAATGTATAGGTTTACCATACTAAATTTACTTGATGACTTGACTTGACTTGGGGACACCCTTCAGTAAACCGATCGAGGTACGCAGGTGAAAAGGGACAGAGTAGATCTTGTGCTTGACTCAGATCAGTTTATGACACTTATGAATAAACTGCAATAAGAGTCGGAGGTTGTGGAATAAAATTAATACCCAGTTGTCACGTGATGTAACTATCCTAATCGAGCTGCCCAAACTGGCAGAAATGAGTGGCAATTTTCAAATATCAATAGACTGACGTCTTTAGCTGAAATAGCTCATGAGGGAGTTGAAGGTCTTTTTGCTTCTGTGACATGCCTTTCGTTCCGAATGTCACCATACATTGTTGAAGCAGTCCCGGACCACGCGAGCAAACCCCAATAGAGTTAGGTCCGGCTTGAACCCTTCTAGAAGATTTTCTTTACCTGCTCCATTTCATGCTGCGCGTTACACCGTGTATTTTTATTTCACTCTCCTAAATGCAGAGGTTATTTGGGATGCTAGCCAATGCATATCCAGCAATGAATAATCATATACAAGGAGAAACATCACTTCATTTAGGTCGAGTTGTGTTTTATGCCCATGGAGCCTTCAATCACACAAATAACATATATGTATGTCCAAAGGCCCACTATATCGAAAATACATGAAAAATCTGTAAAGCGAGAGTGTGTATGCGAAAAAAGCGCTCTGAAAAAATTCCAAAAGTATACAAAATAATATTCGGAAAAGGCTCTTTAATTTTATTTGGAGGTGGCGTGCCCAACTTTCCACCCATATATCTCAGAGTCATTGGCGTGGCTCTTTACCAACCCCATTTCCTTTAAAGATATATCCATTCCCTTGATCTGTATGAGCAGATTTAGCTCGCTGCGGGAAAATCTGAAATGACTACTCACACTATCACTTTTCTGTTCTGCAGACAGCGACAAGGAAAGTCGACTTCCCGATGGGATTTCACCGTAGAGGTCGACATGGCGTGGGTTTGGCATCGTTGGCTGCGGCACCTCAATCACAGGTATGGATGTAGAGGATGTAGTAATTGTTCCACGAGATAATATTTGTAATCTCCCGTAGCTCGGCTTTATGGACGAGACTGTAGATTTGTCTTGAGTCCCAGCAAAGTCCCCGGCAAAGTCTTTGCGTGGTGGAGCCCGGACACTCCCACTTAGAGAAAGGGGCGACAAGTGGATGGATTCGCTGGGCTTGGGCGGGCTTTTCATGGCCCAGTACATAGCAACGGCATTGATAACAACCTATCACAAAAATAATCAGTCGAGGCCAAGAAATCACCCACAGATCTCTCACGTCAATCGCACAAGCTCCCAGGCACACCCAAACGACTTCTTCCCCGCCCAGTGAAAAAAGAGTAAATCCGTTGATAATTGTAGTTATCAGGCCTACGGTTGTTGCGCTGTAAACGATCATCAGAGGATAGAAACTACGCGTGTATATGTACTAACACCATTGCTTTGGTTGCTATTACCTTGAGTCGAGCGCTCCGAATAGTAGATCGAACGAGCGGAGCGACAAATAAGAATGTCAAGAAGATCTACAGATAGGTTACTAAACTCATTATTAAGGTCCGGATTCAAGTATACCCACGTTTAAAGCGATATCATAAGACAAGAATATAATTTCTCTATTAGGAGATAAAAAATCTATATTAGCGGCTTACAAAAGACCAAATGCGAATCATGGACTTACGCAGTATGTTTGATACCTAATATGCAGTATCCGTCGCGCAAATAGTGAATCCCTTGAGCTACCATAAATCCAGCGATCCCACCAAGCTAAATACAATATCAGAAAGATATTCTAGGGCCATTGATTAGTAAACTAACTGGGATCAACAAGACAATGCAAAAGCGATATGCAGGGGAATGCCACCTCCGTCGTCCATTGCTCCAAACAGCATGAACCTTGACAAGTTGGGCATTAGCGGGTTACACCGTGCAGAGTATCTCCAAAGCCTACCCGCTCAACCAAGCAGAGATAAATAAACCCTTTGATAATCCCGTATAGCAAGATGCACGCCAGCGTTCCGAGGGTGCATCTCGTATCACTGTGCCTTGGTGGCGCTCCAAATAGTAGTACACCAGCTAAGAAACCACATTCATAAGCATTAGTAGCCACCGTGCTTTTAGCGAGAACGCACTCAATACCAAGTAAATCCAAGAGCTCAATAAGACAAAAATAAGGCATAAACGTGGCCATGGCATATTGGCCCAAGCTTTGGGGGGGCATAGTTGGTGTTCTTCTAGGGAGCGGGTAATACACCACGTAACAGTAGTGATTCCAAGCAAGAAAGAGAGTGCCGAGAGGTTGAGCATTACCGCGTTAGGTTCAAATGAGGGTCCCATCCTGAGGACGATAGCTCTTTTCACAAAAGAAAAGCAAGGTCACATCCAGTCGCAGAGTCGAAGAGAAACACATGCGTGTGGAGCACTACCTGGGTGGTATATATGTCTCCCAATCCACGTTCCTGAATTTATTTCCAATCTCCGTGGTGATCATCTACACTGACAGCGTAGATGAAATAAGCTAGAACACCCGTTTATAATCGGTTTAGACCAAAGGATGCCGCATGGCTGAGGGCCGAGTAGGTCAAACTATGCCTGCCCTTTCACTGGGTGTGATACAATCATATTTACATTAACGGTTACCTGGATCGTTACTTAGCACCAGCCTTGTTTGACTCTTCTGCATCTTGATGCCTCGATCTTCTAATCGTCAGTTGTGGAGCAAACGGCCGTAGCCGGCCAATCATAGTTGATCGATGAACCATACCCAGAGTGGATCTTGGGTGACCGTTTTTGGTAGTCTTCGCGAACTAGGATCGTGAAAAGAATGAGTACCTAACAGCCATTTTAGTTCAGTAGGAGTGCCGGAAACCAAACACCCCGATTTTTGCTGTTGAGATCCAAACTTTCGGGCTCTCGATATATGCGTGATGAGCCGTAGACAAGACGATAATTGGGTACCACTGCTATGAATATTACATTACCGAAGATGGATCAACCTGGCTTAAGCTTAAGATTTCCTGCACTGAACTTGCTCAGAAGCCCGCAGATTGTTGGATTTTTCTATTTAGGCTGCTCTGCCTTCAACGGTAATTAATTGGGGCCGTGCATATTCATCAGGATGAAAATATGTGAAAGGAACTCCGGCTAACCACTTATGGAAGTATATTAAATCTGTTCATTGGATTAGAACCAGAGATGACGGGGATCTTACCAACAAGCCAAAGAATGCGTAAATTTTCCCAGTAGATGTGGGCTATCATAGCCCCTGTTTCATCTAAACTTGACGAATGGGGGGTGCCGGTGTGGATTTCTGTGATAATTATGTTTATTAGTGAGTACAGTTTGCAGGTAGCTGGGTCGCTAACATTCCCGAATCCTGAAGGCTTGTCTACAACGAATATATATAAAAGTCACCAATATCCCAAAGACCCCGTTACAACGATGCACGGGACCTCTCCGGTCTTATTAGCGGTCCAGGCTTTTCTAGAGGTGGGAGGCTCATGGTAGGAACTGCGACTGTTGCCTCTGAAACGTTGTCTCGTAGGGAGGAACCAGGAGATCTCAGTTGATCATGACCATCGGCAACGCCCCATCGAAACGTGATGTCACCAATGGGTGATGTATATATTGATTTATCCCGAGATTCGGACGATTCATCGGGCCCTTGTATAGCCCAATATAGGATGATAGCATTGATAACTAACTATAGAACAATGGTCAACGTCAGTGCAACTACCTGTATGTGATTAGACATACATCAGTCGCACAGCCTCCAAGGCAAACCCATATTGCTTCTTTACCATCTAGTACATAACTAACAGCAATATTAGTAGACGTAGTGATTAGTGCCATCACTGATGCGCTACATAAATACATGTGTTTAGCCGGGTGGCTAACAATGACTGAAACCCGACTCACACAGAGGATCTGATTGCCACAGTCTTGAGCCATGTACTACGAATAGTGGATCGTATCAAGGGGACGACGAACATTCCAGTCAAAAAGAGCTAGTAAAAACATTAACCAAGGATGACCCAGTAACCAATATATACTCACATTGACACAGATATCGTAAGTGAGTAGAAAAACGGAGCTAATTCATAGCGTATAAATAGCCATGATCCAGTATAATGACAATAGGCCTTACGATATTCGATTAATCCCAAGAACGCAGTACCCGTTATGGACATAATGAACCGCTCGAGGAATCATGACACCTGAAAGCACACCAAAAAGCTAACACAAGCTTTACTGATCTGTTTGTAGTCAAATTGTAATACTTACTGGAAGCAGTAACAAAACGCACAGTATATAAACAGGGGAACACCACCTTGGACCCGAGGGGTTCCAAACGACACGGACCTGTAGGGGTTTAACAAAACAAGATAATAACAAAATTTGTTCAACTTGCCCTCTCGATCAAAAAGAGGTAAACTAGACCTTTGCTGGAGTTGTAAAGCAAGAGGCAGAGGAGAATGCCAACCGAGCATCTCTTGGGGCCATGTCGGTGAGGAGCCCCATATAATAGTACGCCAGCTACACATTAATTCAGCATTATGGCGGCCAATGATTGAGATGCGCGTACACGTTATCAAATAAAGCCAAGAGTCTAGCAAAACCAAAAGGAAGCAGATTCGTGCCCATGTCATAGTTTTCCATGCCTTCTTGGTCCACAGATGGTACTTCTCAGACACTCGAGCCATACACCAGGTGATGATCGTAGTCCCTAGCAAGTAAGCAAGCGCAGAGAGGTTCAGCATTGCCGCACTTGGCTCAGGCGGAAGCATTGCGTCCATGCTCGAGGCTGAAGGGTAAACTGGCGCAGTGGGCTAGCAAGCAGCTTCACTTTTATAGAACAGGGGCACCTAGCGAACAAACGGGGTAGCGCAACTGATGAGATGAGATGCCGTAGGTTGTATCATAAAAAGGGTGTTATTCAAGGGCATCGGAATCTGCCGCCGCAACCCTATCTTTCGTCAATGTAGTGATGTGTGTGGTTTCAATACCTCTTCGAGAGCAAATATACTTCGGCTGATTTTGAAATTTCATATAATTACTGGGTTGATAAAATGAGTAATTGCTCAATGAAGTATGCATGCATCCACTGAACATTCGGTTATTACAACACCGTAGTATTTACACCCGCTTGCTCTCACACTAGTCGCTTGCCCGCTCTCAGAGGAAGCTACTCGCCGTCCAAGTGTTCTTGTATACTTGATTGCTCTGATGAACGTTTAGGCTTTTAGTTCCGGGAATGTTTCGGAGAGGACACTGCCCACATATATTTGCAATGAGCCAGCCAGACATATTAAACGTGTCTAAAGAATCTTGCACATGTCCGGCATGTCAGAAAGTACCCATTATGATTTATGAATCCTTCTAATTAAAGACATTCTGCTACAGCATGCACGCCTTTATCCCCGAGCCCGTCGAGTTGTAGACGGTTGCATTTAGAGTCAGGATTATCTTTAGATACATAGCTTGATTTATTGTATTGAAACCAATTCAGTCAGCCCCCTCTACTAGAAACTCCCATGGCTGCAATTGATTGATAGTGCCTGAATTGCTTAGGACTGGATAGAGCGTAGTATAAACTCGGTTTTAGCGCAAACTTGCACTATCAACTTGAGAGTCGAGAAAGTTGACTGCACACCGATCTGGTTCCGTTGCGCCAAGGTTATCCAAGTTCGGGTAAATGATGATCCATCGGCTCGATGTGCATCGTTTCACATGAAATGCCCAAAGATATATTTGTCTAGCCCAGTTTGAGACGATATGCTCCCTTCTTGCAGCAGAAATAAAGGTGTTCTATTGATGATTGGTGATATCTCAGGCCGGACACAGTCGTGAGTTTTTGAATGGATCGTGACAATTGATCTGTAGCAAAATCCAAATGTCTACGATTACGTGACCCTCTTGTACTGGCGGATCCATGTTTAATGGAATCAAGTACTTAGCCAAAAAGTGCTTTTAGTTTAGGCTTGTCCATCGAAATGATTCAACCCCAAGCTCCCACTATGGTACATATTTGATATACTTCACAACCTGACGGACCCCACAGAGAGCACCACTACTTTAACCGCTTCTGAATGTCTGCAACATACTTTACAAATAGGTCAGTCCTGGTTGTATGCAACAATGGCGGAGATGAAACTACTTCACCTGGTTCACCCCATTTTCAAGCTTTCGTAATTTACCTTTCGGTCCTACTCGGTACACCACTCCAGTTTTTACCGGATCGTCTGTGTCAGATGTCTCGTCCTCCTCACCGTCGCTTAGTTCATCTCCCTCGGGAATCAGTGGGTCACCTTCGATTACACAACGGATAAGATGACGGTCGTGACTAACAAGTAGCACAGCGCCTTTGAATCTACGAAGTGCACGCATCAGTCCCACATTTGTATCCTATAGAACAACCTATGAATATCCACGTGTGAGTCATGAATGCAGTCCATACCATGTCAAGATGGGTCGACACTTCATCCAGAACTAGAAGGTCTGGGGCGGGGTAGACTATAAGCGCCAGGGCCAATCGGACCTGAATCTAATGTTAGACCCACATAGATCCATCATGAACATTAGAATACCTTCTGTCCGCCCGAAAGGGTGCTGATTGGGTTGGTAGCAATGCGGCCTTGTAGACCAAAGCTTCCCAGGAATCCTCTCGCGGTTCCGTCATCGATAACAATACCATGACGATTCTTCGACTCTTCAATAAAGTGGACGACGGAGGAGACGGCACCAACTTTAGGGTCAGTAAGCTCCTCCACAGAGTGTTGTGAGTAATATCTAAAGTCATTCAGCTCGAAGTAATCATACGCGCTAACTATCGAGAATCCATACCCGATGCGAAGTCGTGGATGCCTTTCGACAACTCCTTTCGTAGGCTTTAGTTGTCCGATTAACATCTTGACCAGAGTAGATTTTCCCTCCCCATTCTTCCCAACCAGGCCCACCCGATCCCCCGGATGCACTGTAATAGTTACGTCGTCCAAAATTATCGGGCCTGCCTTAGAGTATCGGTATGTGACGTTCGCAGCAGAACACAGTGTTCCAGGGAACCGAAGATCTTCAGGGTCTGGGAAGGGCAGATTGACAGGTGGATCGATGCTCTCGATTTCTATCTCAGCTCGAGATGTGAGGTGAAACCCTGGACAATGATAGTCAAATACAAAAGTCATACATTCTAATTATTCTTACCCCCGAGGTCTCGATTGAGCTTAAACCTGATTTATGTGTACATTTAGGTCGGCATTGTGTGAGATATTAGCCAGCGGAGCACGCACTTGTGTCCCTTGTCGTTGACTTCAGCCCCCCAACGATTGTCAAGTTTCTTCTGTCGACTCTTGACCATCCTTGCCTTGTTCTCGTCACCAGTCTTTCTGGCAGCACGTGCGCCCTCGGCAATGGTCTTCTCAATAGCCTCACGTTTCTTATCTAAAGCGTCTTTCATTCGAACTTTGGACTTTCGTTTTTTCGCTCCAGCGCGTTCGCAGGCTGAAATTGCGCCCTCGTGATATGCCAATTTCTGCTCACGGAGTATGATGGTTTCCTCCGTTGCTTCGTCCAGAAAGTCCCGATCATGGGCTACAACTAAAATCGTGGTGTCTTCGAGTTCCGTTAAATAATTTTGCAGCCATACTACTGATGGGATGTCGAGATAGTTAGTTGGTTCGTCTAGAATTAGCTGGGAGTACCATGATTAGTGAAAATAAAAGGTCATTTGGTGGGGTAGGTGGTCACCAGATCAGGCTTTTGTAGAAGTGCACTTCCGAGGGTGCAACGCGATCGCCATCCTCCACTTAAAGAAGTGTACGGATCATCAAGTTGCTCTGAAGAGAAACCAAGTCCTAGTAGGATTACTCTGACGTTCGATTCCGTTGCTTCGGCGTTGATCTGAAAAATACGAGCGTTGGCTATACATAAACCGGCCTAGACCCAAAATTCAAATGACATACAGCTTCTAGTGTGCCTTGGATCTCTGAAATTAATTCGTTTGCCGTCGCATGTGTAGCAGCAGTGAGCTCTGAAGTAATTTCAGTGACTTTTTGTTTAACCGAATTCAACCTAATGCACAGGGCTCGGTTAGCGCACTCTTTTTCCATAATCACGGTCAACTCACTCTGCTTCCAGATCAGCAACTTGCTTTTCGCATACCAAGAGTTGCTTGCGGGCATCAGCTCCTCGTGCACCACTGCGTTTTGCAGCAATTTTCTGTGCCAGTTCTAATTCTTTCAGTGCTCTTGCATGGCGTAAAGTAACCACTGCTTCCAGCAGCTGGACCTCGGAATCAGATTCCAGCCCGGTCGATAATACTAGGATAATTCTCAAAATGAATCTACAGGAGCACCTCTGTCTCTGCTTACTCTTGTGTTCCCACAAAGCCGTCTCTCGACGTGAATCACTTCGAACTACCACTTGCACCACCGTCGGTTGTTCTTTGTCTTCGTCCGAAAAAAGACTCAAAGCACCTTCAACCTGTCCCACCAAAAGAATTCGCAGGTTTTCTGGGATTCCGGGGATAATCTTATCGGCAATAGCCTTCAAGATGGCTGGCGGTAACGTGTCATATGAGACGACAAGTTTATATTGATAGATCGACGTACTTGATTTTCCTTGGCCGTTGCGACCAACTAGCCCATATTTTACACCTGTTTTGAGGCGCAAGTGAGCGTCAATCAGAATATCCCGAATACCGATGGAGATATTAACTAAAAAAAGCGGTTAGCAATTATGCTTGTCCCCTTCTCGCATCCTTACCTTGGTGCAAATCGATCTACACACAACGACACTTGGTTGGCCCGCTGATATTGAATTGAGTAGTAGAACACTTACTTCTCTGGACAAGGTAGTCAAAGTATCGACATGAAATCGCGAAGTCTGGGAGGTTGCAACGATCTGCCCAGAGTCAGACTTTGAAGACTTAGAGGTTTTTGATTTTGTTCCAGACATAACTCGGTAATGAATTGGTTAGAGTCTTAATGATATAATGTTGTTGCACAGGGGCAGGGGGTAATTGGCTGCATTAGTTTGGTTGTGAAGTTCTTCCTTATACCCCCGCGTGTGTCGAATCATGGAAGATATGTTGCTCGTGTCGAACACGCGGTCAACAGTAACTGACTCGGGTGTCTTCTCGAATCTATTGTGGAGAGATACCCGGCTGTGACTCGTTCGGTACCGGAGCCTCTTACCGCTTGTATCACGTTATCATGATCCGAAGACTGAACTTCCAAATACAATCATCACTCGCGGGGAAAAATCCCTCGTGTCTTTTTTCTTCTAACTGGATCGCATACTCGAAACAGAAAGGTCTGCCACTCGACGGTATTTCTATTTCACGATCCGCAATGAGCAACACGTTTCATTAATCACCTCCGTTCGTTGAAGCATGATTCTCGGGCAACAGAGTCGGACTTACGATAATCGTAAGGATGATTGATCGTAAAGGCTACCACGATGGTTTACCAGAGGAATCACTTTCTAGATCCCAGGCAATAAACTTATTATCCTTATATAAAATCGCATTCAATTTCAATATTTGAGTGATGCATAGCTCTAGACTGAATTGATGACGTGGATTAAAAGACATAAAGCCAGCTCTTCTCCGCCAAAACCACTAAGTCGCGGCGCTTGGTGGCGCTGCAAGATTCTCTGTGAGCTCCACAACCTTGGTCAGCGCAATTTGGTCGTTGTGGGCGGTTGTTTATTATTTGCTCTACGGGACCCGAAAACCCCTGGAGTGCTCCAGAATGCTCAGGTTTTGGGGACCTGCTCATTTGGATCCTACCGGACCCGGAGCGTCCCACGAGCACTTCGGAGCGTCATGTTTCATGCTCCAAAATACTCGCTCACCTTTACGAGTGAGTGAGCGCCCCGGAGGTTTTCGGGTCTCCGTAGAGTAGACCGGAACTCGGCACAAGGTTGCCATCTTCAGAGTACGACTTAAGAACCAGAATTGCGGTGGGTTGTGGTGGTCAGATTTCCACACCCTTATACAACATGCCACTGTATTCTACGATCTGCACGACTGCTTTTCATCAGCTGGACCATTCCGATTGCTCATTAGGCGCCCCCTGTTCTATAAGAGTAATGCTACTCGCCAACCCGCTGTGCCAGTTTACCTTTCAGCCTCAAGCATGGACGCAACGCTTCCGTCTGAGCCAAGTGCGGCAATGCTGAACCTCTCTGCGCTCGCTTACTTGCTAGGGACTACGATCATCACCTGGTGTATGGCTCGAGTGTCTAAGAAGTACCGTCTGTGGACCAAGAAAGGATGGAAAACTATGACATGGGCACGAATTTGCTTCTTGCTGGTTCTACTTAATTCCTGGCTATATATATTAATGAGTACGGTACATCGATCCTATCAGGCCCTTCTGATTGATTTCGATTATTGCCACAGCCGGCGCACTGCTATACGGAGCTTCGCGACACCATAGCCCGCATAGGTGTTCGCTCGGCATCCACTTATGCGTCTTACTTTATACCACCGAAAAAGTTTTGATTCACCTTTGTTTGACTGAGAGGGTGCGCTTTACGGACTCAATAGTCGATAGAATTAATTGACGTAAAAATGCTGGGATGAAAATGCAATAGGTTCGCGCTGTATGGGGAGCCTCACACCAAAGATGGCAATCGTCTATTTATATTTTTTGCATCTCCTTGGTACTGCCGGTAAGTCAGTTGTATCATAGCTTTCCATATACTGAAGAAATACGGTCTAGTTACTCTGCGTGGTCGGGATTGTGATAATCCCTCGGGTGGTTCACTACATTCATAATGGTTACTGTGTCCTTGGATTTGATCGGCTATCGTAAGCTCAGAAAAATTTCTTGGATATATATATTGGTTTACGTGGTACCCTATAGTTCTGTACTTTTGCCTGCATACGATATCAGCATCAATGTAGGTGTGTATCCATTCGTAAAATTAAGTAGCATCAACGTCTTTCAATTTTTCAGCTCTTTCTGACCGGTATGTTTGTAATACCTCTGGTCAGATTGACCATCCGAAGCGCCTGGATTAAGACCATCGCAATCAGATCCACGGTGTGAGAGATCTCAGTGAAGTGTGATACTCACTGTCTAAACGCACGCACTCACGTACCAGGGCATCATTGATCTCACTTGTAACGACAGTTACCAATTGTGCTGTCATCTATATACTGAACGGAAATGAAGCAATCTGGGTCTGTTTTGGGAGTTGCGTAGTTGACGTAAGGGAATTACCTACTGGTGAATATGTCCATACTGATGGTCTGACTATAGTTAGTTACCAACGCTGCTGGTTTATATTGGGCTCTACAAGGGCCGGATGAATCCACCTGTTCTTGGGATAGATCGGTACATACTCATCCATTGGTAACATCGCCAGCCCCCAGCCAGGGGCGGCCCATGCTGTTGCCGTGAACCGGGACCTCTCGGAGATGCTAGACGAACCATCCCAGCAGGACGACCCATTTGAGGACGGATCCGGAGTCACAACATACGAATTGGCTTTATACGTCTCGATTTGCAAAGGCCTGACCCAATAGTACAAAGGTCCCGTCACGATGATAATTTCTTACACCGTTCTCCAGTGTGTTAGTTCTTTACATTCTATATCAGAGAGCCTTGAGACCTGAGGATGCAAGCCGAACATAGGCATATTAATGACTCGCTTTCGTCTGGTTGATTCAGATGTACCAATAAGTGCCGTACGAGAGAAATTGGTGTCTCCCCGCCACTTTCAAGTTTGATCTGACAGTATTCCTTGTTTATAAAAATTATGGCTAACATGGGAATATAGACGGCACCAACAAGGTGCATATACATACGGAGCTGTCCTTTGCTAATTCAAGCAATGTTTATAAGTTTTTACTAGGTAATGTAACCGAAGTAAGTATGCGAGTATGGTGGCCCACACGGTATATACTAAAGTATCGGTTTTCCACTTCAGTCCTCTGGAGTTGGGTCACGTTATGACATGTACTATTGTGGGGATTGCAATGACGCGGGGATTGCGTTTTAGCAGTACATATATTGAATAACTAATAAAGTTTCTGTACAAAATAGTGAAGTTATTCTAATTAACAGTCCTACCTGAATTGGGTTAACTGTCGAGATAAATGAGTGCATGACCATATGGCCGATAACTTAATTGCAAATCGTAGCCGATCGTCCTTGTGGCTGTGTTAGTTTTATCGAAGATTTCTCTTTCCACCGCCAGCCCCAGAAACCATGAGGGTTGAAAGTGTTATTTTTGTTCAACAAACGTCTATCCTGGCCATGGTAAGTCGAAATAGAAATGAGACGGACCATTACAATTGATTTTGTCAAGGCACGGCCTTTGTGCGCAACGATGCGAAGATGTTCAGGTTCTGCTCGTCCAAGTGGGTAATTTTACTGTGTTAAGGGTGGGTATTCCGGCTGACTAGCTTTTTAGATGCCACAAGAACTTCAAGTAGGTGGCATCTGTCCGACGATATGTGTATGCTCATGCTCTTCTAGAATGAAGCGTAACCCACGTAAAGTGAAGTGGACAAAGGCATTCCGAAAAGCGGCTGGAAAAGAGATGACTATTGTAAGCAATTTTGCACTAACTGAGGCTGCGGTAAAGTTTTTAATTTCATTCGTATAGGACTCTACATTCGAATTCGAAAAGAGGCGCAATATTCCGGTCCGCTACAACCGAGAACTTGTGCAAACAACTCTCAAGGCCATACAGCGAGTTACCGAGGTTCGTGCCAAACGCGAGAGGGCATTCTGGAAGGCTCGTATGGCGGTGGCAAGAGAGAAGCTGTTGGCGGCGAGGATGCGAAAGAGACTGGCAGCAAGCAAGAAGGATACAAACATGACAGTAGAGAAAGAGGATCAGGAAGAAGAGGAAGAGACGGCCGAAGTTACGCTAGACGACCTAGTGGAGCCAATCCAAAAGGTGGTCTTACAAGAAAAAGTCAAAATTGCCACCAAGTCGGCACCAAGAAAAAAGAAGAGTGCTCTTGTACCAGGAGGGGGCATGAGTATGAGTATGAGTATGGATGTCGATTAAATGGGATTGGGCTACTTGGATTTCATCGGATGTAGGTTTATATTATGCTGTTTGTTTGCTCGCTTTAAATGCATGTGATATGTTACATTGTGAACTGGACTGTACAGTGCGAGCAGCAATCAAACCGAATACCATACATATACAAGATTCAGCAGTGAAAAGATAGCATGACATGTCATTATCATTAACGGCGTTTCCATTTCGCTCCCTCATCAACCGCCACATAAGGATCTAAAGAATTACGCAACCCAAGCAAGGTCTGTCCAACCGCTTCTGTTGCCCCGATCATTGGTCGCAAAACTGCGATCGGAACTGCACGGACAACAGCTCGTAGTGATCCCTAGTGGCGCGAGTATGAGTACCCAAAAATGCCAAGTCAAGGACGAACGTACCTCGCCTTCGGTCTGCTCGTAAACTTCCATCGGGATAGCCAATATAGTTGCGCGGCTGCAGTGGCATTCCTTCTTAATGCTCGAGCGCCAGACCGAACGCCTTCAGTAACATCGCGAGGCTGCTGAGAATAACGACTAATCATTCTCTCGTCTCCAGAGCCCTCCTCGTCAGTATCTCCTTCCTCGTTTCCAGCAAAAGTGCTCGGGGCAATCATGGATGCGCTTCCATCCCACTGTCCACCTGCAGGAACGGCAGTGACCGGTCCACGGAATGCGCCTACACCTGGACCAGGGCGGGATGCGAACCCGGAGCCGGTTGACGTACTGGGACCTAGCATGCTCTCAGCACGTTCCAGCACTACTTGAGCTCCAGTTGCTAATCGAGCTCCCAGTGCAGCCGCCTCGGCCGCTGCCCCACGAACTCCTTTTTCTCGACGACGGTCGCGCCTCCATCCTGCAGAAGCAGGGAGTAGGACTAAGTCGGCCATACCAGCACCTACCCGAACGAGTGAACGGAATGGTGCGATGCCTGCTACGATTTCAGCGAGCTGAGTGGCTTTTACGTCGGGTGTCCAAAGGTCATTTAGAGTGTCGCCCAAACGAGCCCACCCGGTGATCTACGATTCAAGTCAATCGAGTTGCTAAATAATGATCTAATTGACTCACTCCAGATAGCGTGATATGGCGAAGTGTCATTTCAGCTCCTTCGAAATGGAAGAAATTCATGAGTTCTATCGTTCTCCCTTCACGCAGGGCACGATAGTCAACACGCTTTGGTTTATAATCTAGCTTCAGATCAACGGGGAATATCTCAACGTGTTCTAACAACATAATCAGAACACCTATAATGACCTATTGATATCAATTTTTTTTTTACTCACGAAGGAACATTTCTTCAGCAGGTTTCCCGTCAGCAGGTTTGACTTCAGTATCCGGGTCCTTGAACATGAAAAACTTTTTCAAGAAGTCTAATGCGTCTTGGTCCACATGTAACCGGATAGGTAATATCTTTGCCTGCGGGATGCCAGTTAGAACTACGAATCCACAGGGCGCGAGACATATGCATACCTTTAGGCGCCCTTCCTCGACGGCATTGCCCGCAATCGGTCTTACAATGGAGAATTCCGCACGAAGCATATCGGAGCCGGTCTCACGAACATTTCCCTTTGAGTCAGCTGCCATACCAGTCAAGAATGCATTCCATGTGGAAGTCTTGATATGATCGAGGACTTCCAAGTCTTTGATGGTCACAAGGGCGCGCATAGCAGTGGGCTCGTCTGGTCCGAATTGTGAAACAGATGCCGAGAGGCCTTTAAGAAGGATTTCGATTCTTGGACCTCGAGAACGAGTGATTCGACGACTCTTCCTGCCTGGCTTGCTCGATTGGCGTTTGTGTGCGGGTCGGGTACCTTGTCCTGCTGCAAGCGTCTGCCAAGAGCTGACAGTAGCGGTATCTCCTCCATCATCCGCAAGTTCTTGATCAATCGCGGCAATCATAGCTTCTGGTTCCATGTCTTCCAGGTCTTGTTGAAGCCCAACATATATAGAGTTGAATAGAACTGCATGGGTATCTTCAATACTCTCGTCTGGAGCCTGCCCGCTCGCAAGTAACTGGCGAATCTTCTCGAGCCGACGTCGCACTGCCTTACGGCCCTGTTCTATCGCAAGACGGGTCTTTTCCCAATCATACCCGTCATGCAGCCGGACGGTAACATCGCAGTTTTGGAGATTTAGACTGAATGCGACGAGCCCTTCCCTACGTTACGATGAGCTGTTATATCCCAAAGGGACAGGCAAATAACACTCACTCAACGCTCGTCGTAAGAAGTGGCTCGGGCTCTATCTGCTCAAAATAATCTTCAATGACGTTAATTCCTTCAGTCCATAGCGTGATTGTTTCTTCGCGGGATTCCGGCAGATCCTCTTCGGGAGTTGTTACATGGGACGCAGACCCATAGGTCCGAGAGCGATGAGCCGAAGAGATAATAGCTGAACCTTTTTCGAGCATTGATTCAGACATCTCTTCCTCGTCAGCGGATTCGCTCAAGAGTTCCTCATCCGAAAGTGCTTCCACAACTCCACCACCACCAATAACTCCAATAGACTCGTCTATGTAATCAAGATTCCTGGGCACATCATCCTTGATTATGTCCAGCGTCGGTCCAAGTTCAAGCTCAGGCTCAAGGCGGTTTTGGTCGAAAGCGTCCTCTTCGAGATCATCTACAGGATAGGTTTAGCATACACGCAGTGGCCTCAACTGATGATTAACCTAGTATTCCTTGGGGGCTTTATCCGCATCCGTTCTTTGGATTGCATGAACTCGAGGCCTTTCACTTGGCACAGACTTAGTGTAAAAAATACCCAGCTACGGAATCAATGCTCACGGTGCTGGTGATTTGGGGAACATGGTTGCCAAATCCGCTCCGAAAGACCCGAGAGCTCCGAGGGTGTCTGCAGCCGCTAATACGCCTATCTTGACGCGGGAGGCATCTACCTGAAGGATCATCTTCAGTTACATTAGTGATAAACGTTTGGAGTTTTACTTACAGACAATGGCGGATGAGACTCTTTTCTGGCAATTACACGAGTAGTTAATTCTTCAACGATGACCAAGCTTGCGAATCCTCTTCGCTATTGAACACTTAGAAGATGAAAATGAATCGGAATTTGGACGAACTTACCTTCCAAATATCGACATCGCTAGCGAACCTTACTTTCGATGGTGTGGTAGATGCTTCGTCTGCTGTTTCAGGTTTCTCTTCGTCTACCAACATTACCGTCACGGCATGCAGACCTGCATCCGAAACGGTCTCCGGAGAACTTCCGATCACATCGGTGTTGAAGTTCACTTCCCCAATAACGGCGACCAACGCACCCGGGTGTTTGGGAGCGATTACTTTGACGCACGAGTCGACAAGTGATAGGTTCAATCGTACTCGCTCAGTGGGAACAACTGCTTCAAACGTCTGGCGGAAAAGTAAGCTCAAGAACTCATCCATAGGTCTAGTGCCCGTACCTCTGGGGGCGCCTTGAAGAATTCGCCCAAGTGGCCGGCCCAAGCGTAGGTCTTGGCTAGGGTGAAAGTGATACCAGTAAGTACGGCTTTAATCCGGTTCTCTCGACTACCCGTCTCTGGATCGACTATGGCGTTGAAATTGACTTTAATTACCGGCTTAGCATGGCCCGCCTAGCCCCTATATCAGTTATATGCGCATTTACCAGATATAAAAATCTCACCAGATTCAAGGAATGCGTCCGAGAAAGGATGGTGGAAGCTAGGGGCGAGCCGCTTGCATCCTTGACAACCGTGTCCAGTATCGAAGCGGAGATCCGAGTCTCGTCCTGAAATACCGTCAATGATCCACCCATGGTTGACCTGATCAGCATTACCTTCCCATCAGGCTTCATTTCAAGAATGACTTCCAATCCAAGAGCGATTACCTCAAAGGGAAGCGCTTCCATAGATTCGACAAACTTTTGTCTTGGAACAAAGAGCTGGATCTCGGCTGAAGTGAGCATTAGCGATCAAAGTGTGTGCCCTGGATATGATAGTAGCCCACCCCTATCTAGATTCACGCAAATGATTGTTTGGCTTGTTCCTGCACCTGCGGTCTCCACGGTACCGATGCTACTATTACGCGCAAAGAACCGACTTCCAATCAAGCTTGGATCTCGGGATTGGTCCAATCGTCGTTCGCCAAGTGCGCGCTCGGCCCATTGTGTGGCATCATCAACCCAGTACTGCAGGCCATCAAGACTAAACTTTGACAAAGACACGTATAGGGCTGGCAGTTGAACTTCGAGGGTGGTAGGAGTCCCGGTACGGATGATCACTTGGGAAATCTCTGGTTCTATTGCATCTGGCATCTTTTGTGTGGGAGTTGATCCTCCAAATGGCTTGACATTTGGATTCGGTGTTCTGGATGGGCCTACTGACAGAATAGTCGTCGCCCGGGTATCTATAATAATATCAGTTCTAAACTCCGACGATCTACACATATTACTTACCCCCAGGATTGGCCAGGGCTATTAAGAGTCTTCCCCAGCGAAGCTGAAGGGGCGCCGAGGCGACGTCAGCTTTGAGTGTGTGTAGATCAATAATAATTGCCCCGGAGCGTTGCTTGCGGCCCGGTGGGGAAGGCGTTCTTAGCTCAATACGGATGAGGGAGCACTCGATACTAACACTCCGAGCCTATATCGTACCATACAATCAAGTCAGTTGTAAATCGTAACGAATTTCCTTTTTTACCTTGCTCTCGACCCGCTCCATATCATCTGCAACCGAGCGGTAATTTCGAGGCGTAGTGGGAGGCGTGGAATCATCCGCTTCAAGATCATTCTCGTCGTTGACGTAGTCGGGTACTGTCGATCCAATACTATTACCAAAAGCAATCGCGTCCTCTAGAACCTTGAGATCCAAGAATAAGTGCAAGGGTAGGATTCCAACTTCCACATCGCCCTCCTTGTTCGCTTTAACGGTAATCGCGATAGGGGAACCAGAGGCCTTAGGTTTCTGGCCTGGAAGCGCACGAACTCTCCAAGCAGAGATCTTGGGGGCCCGGTTTGTGATGATGGCTTCGTCCAGTCCACAACGTCCAACATCGGTGCGTTCGTATTGATTGAATATTGTGTATCAAGGTTGGGGTCCGCTATAAGGAGTGGTCTGGACGAAGGATTTGGACCTCCTTGCATGTGGAATACCGATATTTCGCCAACATAAGCACTCAGACTGCCAGAGGAATCAAAAGACGGCTCTATTGTATCGATTCTCGCGCGGAAATGGGGCGTGGAGAGTGAACGAGTCGGCTTTCGAAAGAATTCAGAGATTTCGGTATCCGGTTGATGTCTGGCAAATGATGAACTCCGGGTATTCTCCAACAGCAGAGCCAAAACTACCCCACGAATACGCCCAGATCCTTCGAATACTGGCATGCCTTTTCTAGTTTCTTGTCGCGGAGTAGGTTGGTTGTTCGTAGAGCTAGCTGGGGGTGTGACAAGGGTCAGGGCCCGCAAATTGATCCAACATCTATGGGCCGTAGTGCGCAAGCCAGGTACCCCATCTTGGCTTCGACGGAGAATTTGGGAGAACGTTGGCGGGCGGCAGGGGCGCTGGGTCCCGAAGAAACAATCCCACGAGGACGGGTAGTAATGGTGACTGAAAGAGGTTCGTCAGATAAGCCCAAAATCTGTTGCAGACGGGGTTGCTCCTGACGGGTACTCGCGGTCGGCGAGGCCGGAGCACTATGAAACATCATAGAGTCAGCAATTGATGCAACACTCTGTAGCATATTCTCTTGTTCATTTTCGCCAGAATTCTGTCGACCGGGCGACCCAATGGGAGAGTAGATCACAGAAGGCGGATCCATCGGCTCGAGAGGAGTAAGTGAAACGGAAAAGCCTTGTAATGATATCTCCTTAGTGACATTCGAGTCCGAAACTCCGTCCCCATATGTGAACTCGGAGACACCTAGATGGAAAGAGGCATGTCCTTCATGGACCAGTGTAATCGAGATATCCTTTGCGGAGCAGGTAAAGCGTGCCATCAATCTTTCGACGACAGCAGTGAGTACACCGACTCCTTCTTCGTCGCCCAGCACGACCGACTCTTCCATCGAGGTAGCCACTGGAGCATCTAGGAATGGGTCCATTGAACCAGGTACAGCGAAATCATCATCTATTGAAGAGTTGGGAGCTGGGAGCTCAGGTGGATCGACTGCCGTAGTGCATTGTTCTCCGCCTCTGAAAGATCGTTGTGAACAAATGTTTCGGCCACCACAGAAGCGACAGAACTAGAGAGGTCGATGGGTGCCGTTGGGTTTGATGGTGACGTGGGAGTTCGACGCAATACTAGTGTTAATGACACCCCAGAACCGCCACAGACAAGGAGCCCGCAAGTACGTTTGGCCATGGCACTTGTACAGTGACATTTCCTAAAGTGCCATCACGGAGAGACACCGGGAGGCCAACAAGCAGTTTATTGATGGCCTGTACACCACATCAAACATGAATTAAACATAATGATGAGACCTTTGAAACAAGCGTACCGAGTCATCGAGTTCTACATCCTTTATTTCAACCCGGCCACTCCCGATTTGGGCATCGATCTTGTGGTCGTCAAGTTGCCCAGGCTTGACAAGATGTCCGAGAAAGTATTTAAGGACAAACGATAAAAAGCGACGCTGGATATTAGCTGGTAGCGAGATTCCGAATGTCGGTAATGGTAATGCAATAGAGCGCAAGAAACTGAACATGGTCTGCTAAACGACCACCAGCGGATGTGGCTAAGCACAGGACCCCACTTGGCTGACAGAAGACGCCCCGGTCAATGAACGCGTGGGGTCACGTGTGCACCCTTCGAAGATCAAAATACTCGACGTAGTGAATAGAAAACACGTCTAAAATCCGTGTAGTGGCTCCACTGGAATTATTATTATTTTATGGTCTACCCAAACCCTGCCCTGAGTCTGACTTGAGGCCCTTTGCGATGACTCCAACTTTATGAATACGAATACGTATATGCCCATATTTGGACTCGTGGGTTGACTAAGCAATTAATTAGCATTTTGGATGACGAGAAGATCGACAAACTGTAGCCGATCACCACATTTTTTCGGCACTCGACGATACCATGGGAGCTCAGAACTCTCGCGCAGGGCCTGGGGGTGCTACCAATGGCGAGGCAGTCGCAGAGATAAGTTATTACGAATTACTTGGGTAGAAGAGGATGCAACGGCAGACGAAATCAAGGTCAGCCATTCTCTACTTGTACCTCGGCGTTCGTTCCTCACTGTTTAATCACCAGAAAGCGTTTAGGAAGCTTGCTTTAATACATCATCCGGACAAGAATCATGATAACGTAGAAGAGGCAACAAAGAAATTTGCACAGTTACAACAGGCGTATGAGGCGAGTCCATACCAGAATAGATGACACACGCATGGCTACTAAACAAATTACACAGGTTTTGAGCGACGAACAAGTATGTGCCAATTTACATACTTATTGAGACGAATGCTAAAATAGGTAGGAACGGGCATGGTATGACTCTCATCGGGCATCTATGGGTCCACCCTAGGAGGAGAGGACATTTTCGAAGACATTGTGTCCAACAACGGCAAACCATTCAAAGCTCGCCCACGAGATCCGGGAATGACCACTCCGCAATTGTTCCATTTTTCGATGCAACGTTGGCGACGAGCATGGATGATTCTAAATACGCAAGTCTTATATCCCTGTCCGCCACTTCTGTCTATCTAAGCGCGGATCTCACAGGGATTTTTCACGATATACCGCGGTTTTTTGATCGATTAGCAGCTGAAGAGGCACTTGGTCCACACTCAATGGAGAGACCATAGAGTACCCTTCGTTCGGAGACGCGAATACCCCTTGGGTTGCCACCACCAAACAAAAAGGGGACGAGACATTATACGCAAGCATGTTTTACCGAGCATGGACTTCATTTCTACCGCAAAAGACTTTTCGTGGTATGATTCCTGGAATATAGCCGAAGCACCTGATCGCAGAGTCCGCAGGTATGTTCTGTCACATATCGCCAATGAGTTTACCAGGGAATATATTGACACACGCAATAGATTAATGGAACGGGACAACAAGAAAGCGAGGGATGACGCTAAAAAAGAATATAATGAGACAGTCAGGTAGGTATATGCATTCATTCTCTTCAGTGATGGCAACTTAGAGTACCCAGACTCTGGCACTTTTCCTCCGTAAACGAGATCCTCGGTTCAAAGCTCACAAGGACACGCAAGCCAAAGTTATACCTACCAATTCGTCCAAGCCAAGTGCCATTCAAGAATCTCCGATTGCGGCTAAATTTGTGGAACAAGAGTGGCAGCGATCGCGATCCAATGCGGAAGATCACGTAGACCTGGAATGGGGACTTGCCGAGGGCGATGATGAAGAGTACGAGTGTGTTGTGTGTGGAAAGTCATTCCAGAGCGAGGCGGTTGGCTGAGCCACGAGAGGAGCAAAAAACACATGAAAGAAGTTGAAAAGTGAGTTGCATATGATCAAAGACTGGAGCGGTACTCAGTGATATTGGTAGATTAAAGCGACAGATGCAGGAGGAGAATATCGAACTTGGTCTGGACGATGAACAAGATGCGATAGAAAGCGATGAGGCTGTAACTCCGGATAATAACACTGGACCGATACCCTCAGACGATATGAGCTACAGGCACCCTCAGCATCGACGAAGAAGTCCAAAAAGAAGAAAAAGAAAGCCAAGGGACTAGCCATTGATCCCGAACTGACAGAAGCAGAAGTTCCCAGAGATGAATTGGCCGAAGCCATGCAAGGCTTGAAGGTAGAAACCGATGGAGATAATGAAAACGAGAACGAGGAAGGTGGTGCCCACAATGAAGGGGATAAGCCTACGCTTACCAAAAGAGAGAAACGAAGGGCCAAAGAAGCCGCCAAAAAGGCACAAGAGGCCGAAGCTTCATCTGCGCCCCAGGTTTGAGTTCATTTCCATTGAAATCATGATTCACTAACGGATTTATAGGTTTGCAACGTGTGCGCTGAATCCTTCGAGTCTCGATCAAAGCTTTTTGCTCATATTGAAGAGGAAGGACATCAGCTTGCCGCTCCCGACAAGGGCACGAACTCTCAGAATAAGAAGAGCGGTGCAAAAAAGGGAAAGGGCAAAGGTAAACGCTAGTTACTAAGTCTAGATAGATGTGTTATTCTACAACCCCTAGACTCTCTTATTGTTTCACTCGCCATTACATTGTATATTTAACATATATTACCTGTAAGTATAGAGCTGCCCTTGTACACCCAAACGCACTGCGAGCCACGGGAAAACGATCATTCATGACGCCCGACCTGACGTTGCAGCTCCAACTCTATCATGGGGGCAACTCCACTGGGTGGAGCAAGCTTTCACACATGTCCCTTTATGGTAAGTCTAACCTGTGCTCACCCCTATTGGCCTGACGTAATGACGTCGGGCCCATGACGCCAACAATCACTGTGGAGCAACCGCTGTGCCTTGGACGCATACAAAAAGGCCAAGCATAACGGCAGCTTACCACAACTCAATTACATCAAGCCTCCCTTACGAGAAATCCTATCCATTTAATAACTCTTTACCACTGCCATGGCGCCTTCTCGCGTAAGTTGCAGTGTTCTCATTGTCGTTACCTGAGCAAACACCAACCACCTGTTTCAGGTTCGAGGACAAATCAAGTCAGTGTCTGGAACTTTCCAACGTGCCGTCGGCTCGCTTGTTCGTGCACATGGATTTGCTGGACGTGGACGAGACCGGTAAGCTCAAAAAACCTATTTAGGAACTCTTCAGGCCAATAACAGCTACTTCGTAGTCACAACCGTGGCGTTGCTGAAGTACAGGCCGCCAAGGCAAAAGGATACGCTTCTGGTACTAGTGACCGCGTGCGCGGCAGAGGCCACTCTATTCTAGGTGGTATTACTGGAAACCGCCGCCGTCAAGCTCGCGGAAATGCCCTGAGCGACAAGGGCAATCTGAAGCAAGCCTTTCACAGTGGGAACCGGGCATAATTTTCAGGAAAATCAATCTACGAAGTCATGACCTTATGAATCCTTCACTTTTTGGTTTACCGAATCATACCCTTTTGTATTTTTGATATCGTTCTCATAAATGTATGCGTCATAATAATTAACCCCTATGAACACGTATTCTATTCATGAGCGTAATCCTTGCCAAGGCATCTTCCTCAGCCCAAGTACGCGAAATAATTGAAGGTCGAACCAGTTGGTAAACATGTTCACAGCGTACATTGCCCCAGCTAGGTTAATACCCGATGAGTCAACCTACCCAACCTCGTTTTGGTAATGTGCATTGATTTCCATTGGCTCATGGCAGTGACCAATCACAACCGAAGTAGCCATCAACTCTCAGCGATTGACTCGAAGAAGGAAATCACTCCCAGCAATCACTATTTAGGTCTGCAATGTGCTCGACTCAATATCCATGTGACCCAGCCAGGTCCACCAAGACATGCGCTATTCGACCGATCCCAGTCCGGCAGGCATGAAACAAATTGTAATTGACGCACAAGACCACCCTATCGAGGCTGTTACGGTGTTCGACCAGAGGGCAGAAGTTCGTCGAATTATCACACTCGAACTAGACGTAAGTCAATTTCTATTGACATATAGAGATCGATGCCTAACGGGGTTTCAGGCTGGGAGAAATGACTTTGCGATCAAGAACCTGCCGTCGGGCATCGTCCCTGACACTTTACACTTTGCAGGACTTAGTGCTGGGCAAGCATCGGTTGTTGATACGACCTGTGTCACCCCCCGCCCGAAAATATTCGGAGGCCCGTTCCAGACCTCCAGGACTTCTCCCGCCCAGCGGATAAATGAAAAGATTACCGAGCTCGAGGCAAAGAAACGTGAATTGCTCAGGGAGTTAAGTCGTGAGTTTTGATTGTTTCAATAAAATTCGGCTGGAAGATTGACATGTTTGTTTGATTGATATAGTTATCAATGCAAGAAGCGACGTATTGCTGTCCTATGCCAACGTACGTGTTGATCTCGTGTCAGGCTGAAAAAATAATCGGACATTCCTGATTTTTATTTTGATCGCCAGTCACTCAACGGAGAAAATACTGAACCCGGAGATTTTGTCGAATTTTTGGGACATTTCAATGCTGCCGGACAAGCAACCCTCGAAGCGACGACCCGCATCGAGAACGGTGTCAGGGAGATCGACGCTAGTATCGGTCGGATCAAAGCGAATGAAGAGAGTGAAGATGAGGGTGACAAAATTCAGGAACTATCGGTTAAACGCAAAACCAAGGCTAGCGTCGTACTTAGCGCCAAGGAGGCCTGTAGTATCAAGCTTTCACTTACTTACGGTAAGTTTGAGCACTCTTACCTAGCCTAGTTTGGTAACATTTATATGTTACCAGTGGTAAATGGAGCTGGGTGGAAACCAGCGTATGAACTTCATGCGATTACAGATAGCAAAACACAAGCAATTGCGAACAATGCTACCTTGCACTACCATGCGTCGATTCTCCAAACCACTGGTGAAGATTGGGAAGACGTGCAACTCACATTAAGCACTGCTTCATCCGCCTACAGCTCATATGTTCCATACTTGGGCAAGAGTATAATAAAGGCTGGCACTGCCCCAGTGCGATATACTCCGTTATTCGGACACACTAGTAACCTTGCTGCCAACAATCCTTTGGACAGGAGAGGGCTGTTTGGCGCCGCTCCAACAAACACAGTCGGATTTGGGTCTGCTACGTCAGCATATTTATTCAATACAGGTGCTACTTCGGGAGGTTTATTTGGTGCCGCGGCTACAAATAATGTGGGCAACCATGCCGCAACCACCGCACCATCGAGCTCTGTACCCGCTAGTGGTCCTTTCAGCAGTGAAGCAACGGCGAGAGAGGAGTTCGGCGTTGTTGTCGAATCCAACCCAGACATGCATGCGCTGGACCGTGTTGGTGCAGCTGTGAACGATCAAGCACTTGCGAGCACATACAGCATCGAAACAAATGTTACGGTCCAAAGCGATGATATACCGCATCGGGTCACAATCATGTCGGCGCAGCTGGGCGCTAAAACTCAGTACATTACTGTTCCAAAACTGTCGCGGGCAGTTTACCTATCGGTGAGCGGTGTTTTGTATTGAAATGGGTGTAAACTAAACTAAACCACACATCAGTGCAAAATGATTAATTCAACGACGCATCAATTCTTGCCTGGTCCGCTTGTCACTTACTTAGACAATAGTTACGTGGATACTACAACCCTCCCAGTGAGTTTAACGCATATGAGTTTAATGCATATACTTACCGACCATGATTTAGTTGGTGCCCGTAAAAGGTATAATAACCAAGTCGCTGGGTACTGATGCTGCGATCAATGTTGCCTTTACCCAAATCAAAAAAGAATCGGACAAGGTCGTTGGGTTTGCTCAAAGGAAATATACCCCTGTCACCGATACCATCACCATCAAAAATACTCATCCCTTTGCTATTCCGCGCATACTGGTTCGTCATGCAATTCCGACACCGCAAGATGACCAATTCCGTGTTGTACTCATAAACCCCGAAGATATGGCTGGGTTGGAGCCAGGAAAGGAGTACAAGCTACGCGAAAAGGTCAAGGGAAGATGGATGGACGATGCCACCTCAGGCCCGGACGTAAGCGGCCTTGTTGAGTGGACGATTGATAATCTTGAGGCAGATGCAAAAGAGGAGATCAAGATGGTCTACGAGGTTGCAGCACCCCAGGATGTGGAGTGGCACCAATCTTGAACACCATAGACTCACTGTTTATGTTCATCCATCCAATTAGTGTAATGAATTTGCTTGAACTCAGATCTCCAGAGCGCAAGATAAATGTGGGAAACTTTTATCGGCCTTGAATTGCTATTGGGCTTCGTAACAAATGGACAAGGTATACATTCAAGGCTCGAGAGTGTTGGGGAAAGTACCATTCTCCCTTTGCTCATCGAAGCGAGAAATCTTGGGCGGGAAAAAACTTCAGAGTTAATTCGGTGTAAAAGGGGTTACATAGACTCACCCAATCGTCTGATGTGAATTAGTGTTTATCAAAAATGAGCTCACCGGTCATTCTCGGACACACGAGGGGTATTGCACTTACTGGGACAAAGCGAATGGAACGCACGGTAGAACTGCTTGCATGGAGCAAAGTCCTCACCCTTGGCGTTGATGCACTTGTAGTAGTCGAGGTAATTTTGGTAGCTGGTGGGGTGTGTAAGATACAATGTGTGCATATACGAGTCTAGATAGTCACCAGTGCTTGGACTGATTGGTGTTGGGGAAACGGGCTATTTATTATAAATAAGTTAGGGCCAGGGTATACCAGATGAATAAGATAGACTTACCGTCAAAGCCGGCGGTTTGGAGGACGTATTTCCTAAGGGGGAAAGCATACGAGTTTGCTCTGTAGGGATTACATAAATATGTGTACTTACGTCTTGAGATCCGCAGCGTCAGACATGACTACAGACTAGCACGAGTTTTTGACCTTGGGTTATTCGTCGGTGGGAGTGGTCGAACCGGAAAGTATCGGGAGGTGGCAGATCATCTGTATGGTTGAGTTTGGATGCGATCTTGTCTCTAAGCGCCGTCAGATCATTTGGCCTTTGAATTATTCCTCAACTCGACTTTTGTCAACTTTGTACTTGGCCGTGCGCAATCATGTCGGACTTTTTCAAGACTAATCTCGGTGGAGGTCCCGCGCCAGGTATATCTATTTTTGCTCGATCGAGCTGTAATACTAATATGTGGGAATACAGACCAGGCTACAAGGAAACAGCAAATTATGGATGGCTTGAGGAACGAGATGGCACTGGCAAACGCCCAAGAACTTATCAATGTATGCATTTCTGGGTAACTTTTCTCTCACTCTAACCCAGCCCATATCAGAAAATCAACGAGAAATGCTTTGCCAAATGCGTCACCAAGCCATCCACATCGCTGGGTAGCTCCGAGGAGACTTGTCTATCCCGCTGTATGGACAGGTACATGGAGGCCTGTAAGTCAATATGGCCGCTGTTCTGAATGTTTAATTTGACTAAACCACCTCTAGTCAACGTGGTCTCCCAGTCCTATGTTGCGAGACTTTCTCGTGAACGTTCGAGTGCGCCTGGACTGGATCAAATATAACCAGCCCATTTTTGTAATAATTAAATGTTGTACCAGACTCTCTACAGCAAAAGTAGACATAACCGATTGTCCTAATGTAGCTATTAACGATATTTGAAAACACAACTCAGTCAGTCCCAAGCACTAGTGTTGCATTCGACCCTAACATTAGCAATACATACAAAACATTACAAGTACCCCAGAAATCAACCCATGAGTTGCGACATGTCCGAAGGCGGATATTTGGACTGCGCAAATGTTAATAACCTAAAACCAACATGTCAAACGGCGAACACGGGCTTGAGGGTCCAACGAACCTCTTTACACTCTGAATGTATTTTCGTGAAACTTCGTCGTTCAGGACATGGGCAACCTGATCCGACGAAATCTTTTCGCGCGCTGAACGTTCATGGATACTGAAAAAAAAAGGTCAGTGTGTATGACGAGAGTGTATGGGATCGACTTACCCAACCATGGTAACGCCGATAGGCCACGCAGCATTCCCAATGCTCAGCCGGAGGTATGCGTCATTCGCTTTTTGGTACTCCCGTTTTTGCATGTAATGAATAATCTCAGCAAGTTTCCCTAGTACGTCTTCTGCCACCGTCTGAACCGGATTTAGTATGTGATCGAAGTATTTCAAGGGGTGACCTACCTTAGACCGGAGTTGTTTGAACAGGGGCTTGAGGTACTCGGCAGACTGAACCTGTGTAGCCGCAGCAAGTTTCCCTTGCGTCGAGCGCTTGATCTGGTCTATCGGGCGACGAGTTAGACCACGTTTGGGCACCACAACGTGGCAACTCACCTGGCCGCTCAGCCATGGATTGCTCCCACTCTTTCAGTACTCGCTTGAGTGCATAGTAGATCAATGGATAGAGTTTGTCTGGGTTGGTCTTGATCAAAGCCAAATCAATGATCGTGTTCTCCTCTGCTGCCGCGGCCTTTGGTGTATCTCCCCGCTTGGAGGATTCGCTGGGATCATCGGCCTTTCCTTTGTCCGTATGCCCTGCACGACGTTCGATCTCCTCTTTGTCCAACGTGCCCTCCATCTCCTCCAAGGCCTTCTTGAACACGTTTTGACTGGTTCCACGCTCACCACGCTCCTCGATCAATTCTAACGCACGCAAACGCAGCCTACGCTCTCGATCGGTCTCTGCGAAAAGGCGGATGGGCTGGCCTTTTTGCCGGAGACGGCGAATTGCCTCCTCATTAGAGATGTTGAAGGCCTCGCTGGTACCACCCTCTGTGGGTGTACCAGTATCTGGGAATGGCGAGTTGGACTTGGATTTGGCATTTCGCGCTGCAGCCTTCTCTACGCCTGCAAGGAATGATTAAGGTATTAAAGTATGTTGCGAATGATTTGCGTACCTCACGCTCCTTGCGTTCCTGCTCTTCCTGGATTGCCTTGCGTTTGGCCTCCTCCTCTGCCTCCTTTTGCTCGCGCTTCAGTCTTTCAATGTCCCCTTTTCGCATGTATTTTTGAGGCCTAGAACTAGCATCATCTCCTGATTTGCGTTTGGCAGCAATTTCAGCCTTGAGAAAATCCATAACAATCTAGTCACACAAAGTCAAGTCGTGGCGGTTGTCACAAACAAGACTTAAGCGCCAATAGGATGACGGCAAATAAGCGCCCTCTCCCCACACTTTGAGCGACAACGATATGGATGCGGAGTCAGCCCATGCTCTTTCGCTGCGTCTCTTGCCTGGACTCTTGGTCTTTGCCCAACGGAAGCGATGGGCAGCTCCTAGACCCATCACGCCGCGAGAACTAGTCCAATTTCAGATCTTAGTAGCCGCGATGGTTATCACTGCTACGCCCGGCGCTCAGCCGATCGCGAGTGCGGCCTCTAGAGACAACATCCCCCGCCGGGAACCAAACATCTTCTCAACCCTAAGGAACCTGGATAAACAGATGGACATCTATGAAAACAGGGACCTCCTGGTACGCGCCACCCGATACCGTCTAGAGTGTAATATATGAGTGATGGTATATGCAGGACCTGGCACGAGAACAAATTCCGATGGAACGCATACGAGCCGAGGCGACTGCGCTCCAACAGTCTGATAGCCCCTTGGCCTGTGAACAAGACGCGTTGGCGCAAGTTCTAGTCCACTGGTTCAAACATGAATACTTCAAATGGGCCGATCCCATCAAATGTCCCCGATGTGCTGGCCCAACTAGCGCTTCGGGTATGGTCCCGCCTACACCGTACGAACGTTCGGGCGGGGCGGGCCGAGTCGAATTGCATGTATGTCGGGGCGAAAATGGCGCGTGCGACGGAAGCTTTCGGTTCCCCCGATACAAGTACGTCAGCCCGTTAACTGCTAATCCTTGAGCTTACTCATGAGGGACCCAAAGCGATCTCAAGTATCTGATGAGAACGCGTATCGGAAGATGTGGGGAATGGGCGAATTTGTACACGTTATTCCTAAGGGCGGTTGGACTCCGCGCACGTTACGGTTCGGGTCCTATTGCTTCTTTTCATTATACCAAACAATTCTGAAGCATTTTCTCTCCATGATCTGCAACTAGTGTGGAACAAGGAGGATCATGTGTGGAACGAGGTAAAATCAGAACTTTTTTCTTTCTAAATCCCTTGACTGGCCTAATGAAAAAACTCTCCCTCGGCTCTCGATCTAGTATTTCTCTCCGGGCGCCGGGCGGTGGATCCACACCGATTCATGCGAAGCAGCGCGCGATCAACCTTTATTGTACGATAGGGGATGGGGAAAAAAGGTAAGCTGAGCGCATAGAACCAGCGATTTCTCGTCGTCATGACATACAACACATGACCCAACGCATACACGCAGATGAGCTACATCTTCGCCTTTTCGATCGATGGTGCGAGCGACATGAGCCAGGATACGTCCAAAACTCGAACGAGATGCTCCAGCGACGAAAGGACGCCCCAGAACCAGCCCTGGCCGAGGTAAGCATACACACAAGAACCCGCCCCCCTCCTTCCCCCTCCCTCACTTCGAATCCGAATTCGAATCCCAACATCTCAAATCCCAATCCCAATCCCAATTCCGAAACGCCGATCGCCGTAGTTATGCTAAGCACGACTTACTATAAACAGGAGCTCGCCAAGATCACCGCAGCTCGACGACGACACCGGACACCACCCGAGCTGGCGCAGTTGGAACAAGAAGACAAGACCGAGCGTGAATGGCTCGCGAAATCAGACCAACGTGCCCGGGAGGGCGAGACCGAGAGGGAAGCCGAAGCCGCGGCCGAACCAGCACGCGAGAGCGGGACGCAAGAGTGGAAAGAGGCGCGGGGAGAAGCCGGGCCCGGATCCCGCTGATTGGCCATGTGGCATCATTGATTTTCAGCCACCATCAGGCAATAGGTCCCCCTCTTTTTTTTTCTTTGCTTTCTGTTTTTTTGTGTGTGTGCGTGCCCTTGTTGAGAACCCTCGCGACGAAGAAGGAAGAATAACGTGCCCCTGGACTCGTTCGTTGGTGGTTGCTACTTGCTTCATCTCCGCCTAGATCACACCAGCGTCTTGGTTCAGTCCCCTCCCTCAATCCAATCTTTTACCCTGATTTGAGCTGTCTTGTCATGATGAAATCGCGTGCGCCAATATGATCAACTGAGGAATTTATACTGATATCGAAAATTGTGCTACATCACTGAGACCGAAGAAAGAAAGAAAAAAGACAAAAGGACAGAGTATAATGGTATTGTGCACTATAAGTGAGATGAAACGCCAGCTGGTGGGGTGAGGTCAAGTAAGAATGTGAAGACTCCTCTATGGTCATACATATGACCAGAAGAAAAGTACAAGGGGAACAAGTGTGGGACGGGCAGCGGGCAAAGAACCTCGCAGAGAATGCGATCCGAGCTACGTATATAAAGTTAGACAAACACAAACACAAAACAAGAAAAAAAAAGCTCCGACAATACAGAACGAACTATATAAAAAGGAAAAAAACTCTCTAGCGGACCGAGAGAAAGATAGAGGGAATATTGCCGCTGCGAGATCGAGAGCTACGTAAATGTGCGAAAAAAAAAACTAGGTAGCATTGTTTAATCCAGGAACGGACAGTTAAAAATTTCGTTTATTTGGTAACGTACTCGTGTGCTGGTTTAAGCTACGTGATTGAGAGGCCTGCTTGGTTGAAATTAAACGAGTGTGTGTGGGAGAGATCCAGCCTGTTGTTTGTGTATGTAAGAGTGGCCGAATGCGCACCGGGCGGCGCGGTAAACCTTGGTGGGCGTGATAGGGGATCCTAAACAACGCATGGGAACGAGGGGACCGTAACCCCGGTGGAAGCGCGACATCCACAACGGGGAACCGTAGCGACACCTCCCCCCCTCACTGCGAATGCATGGGGAAGACGACGACGACCCGAAGAGAACATGACGACACACCTGCCCAGCGAACTAGGGAGAAGACTGTAACCTCCCCTCCCCCAGGTCCAATGAGCAAGGAACCGTAGCGACCGCACCAGGGCCTAGAATACCCCAACAATCCACCCCAACACAACAAACACAGGAACAAAGAGCGACGTCCGGCGGTAACGGGAAATAAACAGTCGAGGCCAGCTGATGTCGGGAGCAAACGGAGAGAGAGGAGCGGGGAACCCGAGTCTCCAGCCATGGGGATCGGTTAACCCAACCCCATTTGGATGACAGTTTTGCGGGGAGAGAGATAAAGTGATGGAGCCCAGAGATAGAGAGAGATGGAGAGGTGGAGAGAGAGAGTTGACCCAGCAAGAGTTCGACCAGCAGTGTGTTTGAGAGATAAACGAGTGTGATATTTCGACCAGCAGGATAGCAGAGAGAAGAAAAACTATTTATGTTGCATTTGGATGGGTTTTGTCGACCGGCGTAGGAGGTAGACCGCGTGTATTGAATTGGACGGGAAGGGTAGTGGTTGAATTGGATAGAGGTAACGGATTGAACCGGACGGGGAGGTAGCATAGAACGTCGACTGGGACGTGCGTGAGAGGGGATGGTGAGAATTGAGTAAATGTGCCAATAAGCGAGTGCCAAATGACCGAAAAACGACCGTTGTATCCCTACACAAGGATGAGTGCAGGGCGGCTCACATGGGCCCATGAGGCGGATTCCGTCGACATCTTCAAGCGTATAACCCATAGTCATGCCCATTCCAAACATGGGCGAGTTTCCCATTTGAGCTTGCCCGGCCATCGCTGCGTTGGGAGCCATGGTCGGGTTGGGAGCCATTGCTTGAGCAGGGATAGCCTGGCCCGCCATGCCGGTAAACATACCCTCGGCATAGACGTCTCCGTACCCAGCATAGCCCTCGCCCTGTGCAGTCTGCTCAGAGTACCTCCGCTGCTGCTCGACGTGAGCGTGCCCGTGCCCGTGGGCAGCAACGTCAAACGTGGCGCGACGGTCCATGTACGGACGGGACGGATCGAACCTGGACATGTCTTGGGTAAACGTCCGATTCGAGTCGGCGCTGAACGGCTCGAGGGATCTTGGTTGAACGGGCGTGAAGGATCCTGGCTGAATTGGCGGGCTGGGTCTTGGGTGAACTGCCTCGCAGGATCTTGTGGGAACTGCCTCGAGGGGTCTGCGCTAAACGGCCTCTGGCTCAACTGGGAAATGGGAATAGACGAGAAATCGGACATGGAGCCTTGGTGTGCGTGTCCATGGCCGGTACCATGCGAAGAGAGCGTACCCGTCGCAGGACCATGCGAGGCAGCACCTGCACCACTAGCACCCGCCTGAGAAGGCATCTGAAACGCGCCAAACCTGGACTCTTCCGCATAGTCAGGACCAAAGACGTCACCCATCTGCATCGGAGCCGGGGGACCCGAGTAGGATCGTTTCCGGCCGTGTGTGGCTGTGAACTGTCGGTTTGGAGGGAACGTGAACAGGTGGGGTTGTTGGTGGGCGTGCGAAGCGGTAGGGACGCTGAGCATGGGCGGTTGAGGGATTTGCATAGGTCGTCCAAGGCCCTGTGAGACGGGATTAGTTGGGAAGCAAGGTACAGAACAAGGGGAACATACCTGTCGACGAGCTTCAAAGTTCCTCATCGCATGTCCGAGCTGGATGGAAGAGCCCACGAGCTGATGTTTCATGACATGGCTCGCCTGACGTCCCTCGGTCCAATCGTCGCAGATCTGCCAGGCACCGCCGTTGGCAGCGTCTTCCATGTAGAAGATGGGCTTCTCCGAGACGTAGAACGAGGCGATACCATGGCCGGGATGGGTAGGGGCTGACTGGGTAAACTCGGTATTGACGACGGTGGAAATGGGAATTTCCATTTTGAAACCGTGTCCGCCCGAATGGATGAACCATGTAAGCGATGCGCGGACGTCGGAAATGTAGGCCACAAGGTCATGGCGGCCCGTACGGTCAGCGATGCGATGCCAGCTTCCAATTGTCAAGTCAGTGCATGGGATGATTGAAATGGCTGAACAAGACGGCGTTAGTTGGTAAAAAGAAATGAAATGAGTCAAGACGCACGGTCTGTTTCGTGAAGCAGTGCCTGGAGATCGGCTTCGTACCCGGGACTGAGCTCGGGGGGCGTGTCTGGGGGAGTGTCGCGGCCCGAGCCAGGAGAGCCGGGACGACCGGAGCGGCCTTTGCTCTCCACAAGCTTGGCTTTGGCCCGCCTGAAATGAAATGAAATGAGAAAAAAATGGGCCAAAAAAACAGAGAGGGAAACGGACCTATTCTGGAACCAGATCTGGGTCTGGCGCTCTTGCATGCCCAGTTGCTCGCTGATCTCCTTGCGACGGGCAGCAGTGGGGGACCTGTCCTGGGAAAAGACACGCTCGAGGTGGGCGAGCTGTTCGGGGGTCACTCGGGAGCGCTTGCGTTTCTGGAGGTTGGCACGTGCCGAGGCAGTGGTGGAGGCAGTGGGAGACGAGAGTGTGGCACTGCGGACGCGCTGAGGACCAATGCTGCTCGGCTTTTGGTCATCGTCTGCGTCGAGGGTAGAGCGCAGGGGAGAGGCCAGTGTGGCGGAGCGGGTACGGCCCACATTGGAGAACGTCGCAGACTGGCTGGGGGTCGAGCTCGCTGACGGGGGGCTCAGCGGTGACTCGAGGTCCCCGGCGCTACGGCGGGCATGGGAGTCGGGGTCGGGGGCTTCGGGGTCTCGTCGGGGACCTCGATGGTGATGTCGGTGCTGTGGTGTGGTCCGTGCTCACCACCAGCTGTGCAGACGCCGTGCGGCGCGAACGGCGGGGCTCATCGACAAGAGATTGTTGGGCTGTCTGGTTTCAACATACACATATACACATACAGCCCAGACCACTCACAATCCATAAGTTCAAAGTTCCAGGCCATGCGAAGACAGGCCAGCCGTCAGCAGATCTGGGATCAAAGGAAAATAAAATAAAAGAAAGTCAAGTAAGCGAGTGTGTAACAAAAACGAGCGGACGCGTCCAGAGAACACAGCGGCGGTGGGTGGGAGAGAC
This sequence comes from Rhizoctonia solani, assembly GCF_016906535.1. Lineage (NCBI taxonomy): Eukaryota > Fungi > Basidiomycota > Agaricomycetes > Cantharellales > Ceratobasidiaceae > Rhizoctonia > Rhizoctonia solani. The sequence goes on from NC_057372.1 coordinate 2,826,421, forward strand.
GGGGAAGATGAGGAAACAGAGACACAGAATCAAAGATAAACCCATCCCTCGCCCCCGTCGCGACACCCATTTCACACCCCCGGCCCGCCCCCCAAACACAGCCAAACAGTCTGCCCCCAGGCACCACCAACTCTGTATCCTCACCTCGAGATCACAGACCAGCCTATTATTTCCGCCCTGTGCGACCGACGAGAGCTCGCCCTTTTCATACCTCCCACCACGCGAGGCACACACGGCCCCACCAAAGTCTAATCCCACGTGCGACCCGACGAATCCCCGCCCAGCCCAGCCCATCCACTCCAACCCATTCCCAACCACCCACACGCGGCTATCCCCGATTCACGTGCTCAGCGCGCTTACCTCCAGTTCGGTTCGATTCAGGTGCCAGCTCAACGGGGAGGGAACACGCTCCTCTAGGCCAGCCAACTCTGGGTTATATCGTCTCCCCCCCCCCACTCTTTGCGTTTCACATTCCAGATTCTGGGCTTGATCGCCCGCATCCCCCGTCCATCGGTCCGGTCAGTACATATATGCGTCCCACCTCCCCCCCCGATCGCCCCCCAGCCTACCTCAGGAGAACCCTTAGGAGTCAGGAGTCTCTCCCGCCCAACTCAGGAGGTGGCACCCTCCCAAAACCACGCAATTTACCCATTCCTGTATTCCTCTTCGCGGTGCGGCTTCGGCATGTCACTCGAAATGAAACGATAAAATAAAATTCTATTCTCTCGCTCAACAACATCCTTCTAGTTCAACCTGCCTGCAAACGCCACAACCCATTGATGACGATCATGCCCTTCCACGTGGTTGCCACGCCGTGACCCCGGACAGCGCGGTACCATCGCGACTCGGGACCTGTTGATGCCTGCCATCATGGGTCGGGGTCGGATGGCGATCGTCATGCCATGTCATGTTTGAGAGCTTATTGTCGCTGCGCGCGCAGACTAATTGCCGCCATACCATTTCCATTCCAATACACACAGGTGCTACTCTACCTTTTTCTCCCAACCCTGGAAAAAAAAGCACTTACACTTGGTTGGCGAGCTGTACCGGTGAGGTGAGAAGTGCACAACAGAATAAAAACAGAGAAAGAAATAATGCGGAAAAAAGATGGCTCGCGCGCTAGTACCGTGTGCGCTTGGAATCCCGGTCCTGTCCATCATCGTAACCGCGCTTGGGAGGATACCCATTATCTTGCCCACCGCCGCCGTATCCTCCTCCACCGCCTCCTCCTGCTCCTGCTCCTGCTCCCGCGCCACCACCATACCCGCTATCTTGGTGCCCATGACCAAAGCCTCCTTGGTAGCCAATACCTCCGCCTCGGCCCCTATCCCAAAAACGTAAACTCAGCACAATCGCAACAAAGCGAACAGACTCTAGGGGCTTACCTGTTGGGTCCGTACCCTCCACCACCCCCACCTGGACCCTGCGCACAGCCATTAGCAACCAACAACGGTCGAGGCATCTGAGCTGAGCTTACCGAGTCGCCTCCACGAGGACCGTACCCCCTATCTCCTCCCCCGTACCCTCCCCCACCGCCGCCAAAGCCGCGGTCTCCACCTCCCCCAAAGCTGCGGTCACCTCCTCCACCTCCGTACCCACCTCCTCCCCCTCCTCCACCGCCTCCACCAGCACGATCACCGTATCCACGGTCACCACCTCCTCCGCCATACCCACCTCGTCCCCCAAACCCGCCACCGCGTCCGCCCCTGAACCCACCACGATCACCGCCCCTGAATCCTCCGCCCCTGCCTCGATCACCTCGGAATCCGCCTCCGCCTCCACCTCCTGTAGGAGGTCCAAAGCGGCTCGGCTCGGCGGCGGGTGCAACTGGCTTGGGTCGACCTGTATAAGAAACGTAATTAGTAAAGTTTAATCACAAATGACTAGTCCAACTAAATAGGATGGGTCGACGTACCTCCGAGTCCACCACCCAAACGTCTGGGTTTCCATCCTCGGACGGTTCTGCCGCGTTCTACGTCAACGAGTATACGTTTGCCGAGTATACTTATCCCATCGGCTTCTTTGTATGCGGCTGTAGGTACACTATTTAATTTCCAAGTAGGTGCATGGCACGGGATGAGTATACCTTTCATGTCTTTCTCCCTATCATACACGATAAACGCGTACCCGCGGCTCACTCCGCGTTTGTTCCTGACGAGCCGGATTCGTTCGATGCGTCCGTATGTTCCAAACTCTTTGCGCAAGTCGTCTTCTGTGGCATTTTTAGACTATCAAGTTTTTATTGTTGTTAGTGCGTGGTCCAGTTATGGTTATTGAGGCTCACCAATCTTGAAATAAACAAAGTCTTGTACGGATCTCCGGTTGCTTCGGGGTCGTCTGCAGGTTTATCTACAAGCAGAAAAATATGTTAAAATAGTCCAACACCAGAAAAACAAACACACTCACACGTCTCCTTGGCCTTTTGGAACTCCTCCTTTTTCCTCTTCTGCCTCTGCTCACGATAGATGCCACGCTTGATCTCCTCGGCATATGTGAACTTTTCCTCTCCCTCTTCCCGATCCCGATCATCAGCCTCAACAATCCCGCGCTCGTTGGCTTCCCTGATCTCGGCCAACAACGCAGCCACACCTGACACCTTTTTCGACCGGACCTTGTCGGGATCTTTGCCGACCGACCGAACGAACGGGAGCGGTGGGCGAGGAGCGAATAGTTTGAGCAGGTTTGGGGGAGGAGGTGTGTCATTCTTTTTTTTCGGGTGTGTGTGGTGGGGAGGTGCAAGTTGGTGTTCGGTGTGCGTGGCGCGGTAAACAAGTGCAAATTCGATTCATTGGGCTCTCACACTGGGTCTTGTTGGCTATTAGAGAACTAGGACTGGAGAATCTTTCTGTTTTTGTTTTATTACTTGCTGGTATTTAGAATATTATATCAACATGGGCGTAAAGACTGCTATTCCCATTACCGTATTTACAGGTGCGCTAGCCACAATCCACCAGTCATATCTCCCACTCATTCGACGGGTTTCATCCAGGCTTTCTGGGCGCGGGAAAAACAACTATAATTCTCTCCCTACTAGAACAGTTACCCAAAGACTACCAAGTTGTCCTGCTAAAGAATGAATTTGGAGATGTAGAGGGTGAGCCAAACAAAGCCAAACAACGGAGAACAATAACGATTTCGTCTTATTTAATAGTCGACAGCCAGCTCGCGTCCAATTCATCCCTCACGGCCGTGAGTGAAATCCTCAATGGATGCATGTATGGGCCCAATACTATATCTTTCTGTTAAAGACTGATCATGACGCTGGGTAGGTGTTGTATATTGGTCGGGCAGATGAAAACGGCCCTTCTCGAGATTCGAGGTACATTTTCCTTGGGGTTTGCAATTTCACACTGGACTAACCTTTCTGTTGGACAGACAAGTACCGCCCAGACCGAATTATCATAGAGTCTTCGTACGTCTGCTTGAATATGACTGTCGATCTATCCCGTTGGACTAAATCCAATCCTTGGCCCCACCGTTAATTCCAATCTAATCCTGATCCTCGCCATCCAACTCATATCTCGACCCATCCGAACCTGATGTTTTCCACAGGGGCTCAGCGTTCCCCGCCACCCTCGCGTTTCAAATCCGCGAACTGGAGCGAGAAACAGAGGGTGATTTCAAGTTGGATGCGATTGTTACCGTTGTGGATGCCGAGAACTTTAGAGGCTATGAAGATACCAGTCCGACCGCCAAGATGCAAGCGCAGTATACAGACGTCATTCTAATTGTACGCTCGTTTGGCCTTTCATCGACTCGAGCCTAACTTGTTGTCTAGAACAAATGGGAGCATGTCCGTGACGCCCATTCCATCCCACCTTCATTCCAACTCTTACCTATTTGCATATCCAGGTCTCTGAACGCGATTTAGACAGTGCTTGACCATCTTGGAACCCTCAACGACCTCACCCCCAAACTCCGCTGTCAAAGCAAGTCCGGAGTTCCCTACAATCTACTGTTTGGCCTCGACTCGAAGCAATTCTTGGATCTTCCCACACACTCCGACGAGAACCACCACGACGAAGTCGAAACCGCGACGCTATCAGAGGTATACCCTTCCCCACGCCCATACCCACGATCATGGCCACAACCACGACCACGGTCATTCTCACGACGAACCTTCGACTCGAGTGGAAGCCGATGCTCCTTTGACGCGTGACCAGTTGACCGATGCGCTGGGAAGATTACCCAAAGATTCCATTTATCGGGTAAAAGGGTTCGTGCGGTTCCGGGACCAAGACCCAATCGAGGTCTTGAACTGGGCATTCGGCCGATTTGACCTTGTGCCTTGTAACCTCGACCGACGTCCGGTACCAACTTGGCCCGGGCCAATTGCTTTTCACTGTGATGGGAGCTCGGGGCGACACAAGCGGTTCGCTCGCCGGTTGGGCCAATCGCTCGGTGCGCGACTCGAATAGGGTGCGAGTGATCTATATTCGTACTCATGCTCCACTTTCTTATTCCAGATCTAGAGATTACATGCGACGGGTAAACCGGGCTGGTTCCCCACTGGCGCTTTGCTTTGTCCCCCTTCTTTCACCCTTCCTCGCTCCCTAGGCGCTGTTCTTCTCTATAATGAAATGAATCTTGATTATCAAACCCACACGATGGTGGCGCGCATCTAACCGTCCGTTCCTGGCTTGGACGGGTGGAGTGACGAGACCCACTGTATAGCACTTGTACAGCTCAAACCGATGGCTCAAATTTCTTGCGTTCGTGGTTTTGCCCGCTTATACAAAACTGACTGACGGCCTAAACGGCAACGACAGAACAAGGCACCGCACGATTTCTCTCCAGCGAAGCTGACTACAGTTGCAATATTCCATGCCTTCCATTTTTGCGCTCGCTTTGCCCAAAAAGGCATCAGCGTGGCTGGAACCCGGGTTCGGCGACCCACGACCTTGTGCGAGAAGACAGAGGATGTAAGCCGGGGTTTATCTCTATCCAATCCACTCTTCACAGTGCTTTTTTCTATCTTCCTCTTTGGGGCTCAGAATGAATAGAGCAGTTATTCGGGCTCATTGCTAACGCTGATATATTATTTCTGAGAGGAAGAGGGGTGGGACGTTGAATGAGATTTTCGAAAAGCCGGGAAAAAAGATACGGTACGTCGTCGATTCCCGACGTTTCCACTCTGATGAAGACGAGGGTACGGCATCGCCCAGGTTTTCTTGTCTGACATCGGCATGTAGCCTCCCGCGGTGCCACAATGGTGGCAAAGGAACCTCAATGGAATATGATGTTTTTTGTCCAGACCCGGGAGTTTACCTTGTGCTTACCAAGGTGGTGCCTTGAAATGACGATCGGGATCGTTGGAAGGCGAGTGCGTATGCGGTACGGCCATCGAGGCTTGTATGCGTGGAATCTTCTGAGAAACACCAGCTTAGTCTAGTACAAGTCGCCAAACAACCGTATTCTTTACTATAGCTGGAATAGCGTCGGTGACGGGAGCGCTTGGGAGACTCGGGCTTTATATACAATCTCCATCTTGGGTAGGCACATATCGATAGCTCGGTTGATGAAGAAGCACCGGCAACGCGGACCTGATTTTTCATGTATACCTTCCCGCTCTTTGCGTCGCAACCTACCGTCCTAGTTCAGCCGGAAAACAAATCATCCTCTCACTCTAGAACTCTCGTTTCATACCTTTAGTCAAAGCACAGTTCCAGTACTACCGGTTCGAGGAATGTCTCATACTATGCAACTATAAAAGCACAGGCTCGATCGTGGAAGCAAGTCGTCGCACCCCCTCTCCTCCTTTTCTCCTTCCTCTCCTCCCTCACTTCGCTTCTTGTTGCGCTGGTTTGATCATGAGCCGAGTACTTGTTTGGTCTGCACTCACTCTTCTCGGGCCGCTTCTGCGAGCGTCCTGCCTCGAAGCTTGACGACGGATGGTGCCAGCTTTGCGTCCGAAACGTACGATTATATCATTGTCGGCGGTGGGACTGCTGGACTCGCCGTTGCTGCCCGGTAGGTTGCGCATGATAACCCTTGCATGGCACCATACTCACACAACCCCCGAGACTTGCCGAGAACTCGAGTGTGACGGTTGGCGTGGTCGAGGCCGGTCAATACATTGTTGATGACCCCTTGATCGACACTCCTCGTATGTAGATGTCATACCATCATGTTTCATTCTTCTCATTGACACCCCCCACCCCCTTAGAACTCTTTTCACAAACGCAAGGTAATCCCAAGTATGATTGGATGTTCGAGTCGGTTGCGCAGCCCGGGCTGAACAATCGAGTGATGGCTATGCCTCGGTGAGTCGGTTGGGCACTCGTTGAATGCCTATATACTCATATAACGTATTTGTTAGTGGAAAAGTACTCGGTGGATCAAGCGCGGTAGGCTTGTACATGTTTGTATCTATACACCTTATTCACCGATATGGATGTGACTTTCCAGCTCAATTACATGGCCTTCGATCGCGCTTCCAAAGCCGAGTATGATGGTAACTAGAGCTCGATATGATTCAAAGGCTAGTTTGTACTGATGATTCTTATCTAAAGCTTGGGAAAATTGGGTAGTTCAGGGTGGAACTGGAATGGTGAGTTTACATCGATAGCTATAAAGTTCCACATTATTGAATGTCCTTGATTTGGCTAGGAATTGTGTCATACATGAAAGTTGCCGAGGACTTTACCAACACTGATCCGTTCCGCAACTCGAGCTCCCTATACCCATCTCAGGGAATTGCTGGGCCTATCGGATCTGGGTACAACAGTACGTACAATTCAGCTTGAACTCTGTGGCCGGGTCACTTATGCTATCGCCGCTCAGCTTGGTACAGCGATGTTACTCCGCCGTATCGCGAATCTTTGGCCAACCTGGGTATTCCCACCAATCTCAATCCAGTAAGCCCCATATTCTAGGTCTTGTTTATTTATCTGATGAAACTTTGTTATAGGATAGCGGCGATGCTTACGGTTTATACAATTGTGCCATGACTGTAAACCGGACTACCGGGAAGCGTTCTTACTCCGCAAGCACCTACTATGCTTACAGCGCTCAGCGATCAAACCTTGTGGTGTTGACCGGCGGCCAAGCCACCAAGATCAACTTTTCGAACAAGACCATCTCAGGGAACCATGTTGCTACCGGGGTCTCTTTCGTGTCCGACTCGAATGCATACACAGTGAACGCTCGAAGGAAGTCATTCTTTCCGCCGGATCGTTGCAGTCTCCACAACTTCTTGAACTCAGCGGTATCGGGAACAGCACGCTCTCAAGAAGTTTGGTATCACACCACTGATTAATCTACCCGGAGTTGGGGAGAATCTGCAAGACATGTGTTTATTCCTACTTCGTATGAACTGAAGCCAGGCAAAACGACTTTTGACATTTTGAGGAACAACGCCACATTTGCAGCCGAGGCTCAGGCCCAATAGTAAGCTCCCTGCAATTCATTTTCCCTAGCGCCATTCTGACAGATTATTTAGTGCGGCGACTCACGACGGTATCTATGCGGCAACCCACTCGGCATTCTCATTCATTAACCTTGCTCATACGTCAATAACTCGACAATCCAGTCTATGAAGACTAAGCTTTATCAGGAAATCGCCGACTTGGGCACAACGGCATTGGAACGGGCTCAGTTTGCTATTCAGAAGACATGGCTTGACAAGAAGCTCGGCCACACCGAGATCATCATGTTCCCTGGTTTGTTATTCTATGAGAGGTTGGATTGTATAGTCTCACTAATTGACGGTACTCTAGGCTACTTTTCTTTCAGCGGGCCCAAGGCAAATGCTTCTTACATCTCGATGCTGTTTGCTATCCAACATCCCTTCTCTCGAGGAAATATCGTAAGTTAATCTTTCCAGGCCTTGGGTAGCCATTCATGGGTTATTGTTTGTAGCACATTGGTTCAGCCGACCCACTTGTCAAGGGTGTCTATGACCCCAAGTACTTCTCCAATCCATTGGTATGCGTCTGTAGTTGTTTTACATTTTCGTGTTGGCTCATAGGCTATCTTAGACCTACAAACTCTCGTGGAAGCTGTCAAATTCGGAATGAAAATATCCAAGACTGAGCCTCTTGCCTCCTCAATCGTTGCTCGTCAAGACCCCGCACCCGAAGTTACATCCGACGAAGATATTGCTGCGTATATCAAAACTTACGTGGAATCCGTTTATCATCCTATCGGCACGGCAGCATTGGCCCCGAAAGCACTAGGTGGCGTTGTTGATAATAAACTAAAGGTCTATGGCACAACCAACGTTCGAGTGGTATGTATGCGAAATTAGAGCCGAAAGCTTTGACTCACAAGTTGTGATTAGGTTGATGCAAGTGTTATACCAATTCATATGGGCACGCACATTACCAGGACCATTTACGGAATCGGCGAGAAGGCTGCTGCATTGATCAAGTCTGGGAACTAATACGATAATCATTTGGATGGTTCTACTAATATGCATGATAATGATCCATGACTACGACTTTTGGGTTCAGGCTTACGAATAATGATTAACACCCATGTCACACGTCTCGTTTTCGTTCTTGTAACTTCGAATAATATGATTAATTTTCAACTCTTCCATGGTTGGTGACTAGACTTAGGCTTGAATTAACGAAGGATAAATCGGACGCACGAGAGAGAGACAATAAGCCCATATCAACTTCAAAAGCTGACTTTCATCACATTGCCCTTGATATTAACATGTTTTGGATAGCTCTAGCCTCATGAATGTGCAATACATATATGAATCGTTCAATTCTACCGGAAAACCTTCAAATTTAGGGGGCAAGCTTCACCAGCTGCCAGACGTTATCTTTACCTGGCCCAAAACGTGATATACGTACAGCATATGAGTCAATAAGTGGACCGACTTCCATTTGTCTTTTCAATAGCCAGATAAAAACTGTGTATCGCTGGGCTAGCTTGGTACTATACATATCCACCAAGCGCCTAGCCCAGTCCGCGTTCACTCACGTGACTTACGGCCAACGCTATGTCTGATGCCCGCTCACTCCTTCGTCGTGCTAAAGCTGCTGAATCCGAGAAACGTATAAACCACCCTCTTGCGCTTTATAATGCATCAGGTCAATTGCGATGTGCTGCGTGCGGAACTACTATTAAACCTCATGCTTGGGAGGGCCATGTGATCAGCAAAGCGCACCGAACTCAGGCCGCGCGGTTACGAGCTGAGGAGGAGAAAGAACAGGCCAGAAAACGAAAAGCCGAGGAGAATGTCGAAATGGAGGAGGCTGAGGAAGGGAAGAGGCCGCGAACGGCTGAGCCTGAACCCGCACCACCCCAGCCAGAATCAACAGGTGGCCTTCCCGCAGACTTCTTCTCAGATCCGTCTCGAGCTCCGGTCCTAGGGGGAGACGATGACGACGACCAGGACATGTCTTCCGACCCTATAGCCAGGAATTCGACCATCGATGACGAGTTTGCCGCGTTTTCCAAAGCCGTTCTCCAACCTGCGCTTAAACCTGGGGCTATGGACCTCTACGAATCTGCAACCGTGTCGGCTGAACCTGAACTTGTTAACAATATCCCTGATGGGTTTCCTGCTGGCGTCACGGGAGAAGCAGAGGGCGAGAATCAGCAGGTCGTGGAGGAGACCGAGGAAGAAAAGAGGCGACGGCTACAGGAAGAGGAACGAGAGCTTATTATGGATCGATTGAGGGACGAGGAAATGGCACAGGAGGAAGCGGACGAACGAGTAGTGCGTCTGAAGGCTAGATTAGAGGCAGTGAAAGCAGGAAAGGCCCAGGGGACAACTGCACCAGCTCCGGGACCGGCATCTGGTGTGGACAAGAAAACGCTACTCAAAATGTTACGGGGGAAGAAAAAACCAGCCGCTTCGTGATACCCTTGCTTTCATTGCTGCAACTTGTAGATCGGGGACTTTAACAACTGTTATTCGCACGTGTAATCTGTCATTTATTGGGATACTAAAACACTGGGTTTCTCGTCTTCGTCATAGCCTAACGCCTTTTTGAATGATGCAGACCAATTGAGACTCGGCTTGCTTGCCATCATCAGGCCAAGCATCAAAGGCAAGTAAATCAAACATTGCCTCCACACTTTCCTGGCAGCCTTTTCCGTACCTTCTCTCCAAACTGCCATGCTCCATATGAGAGCCATACATTCAAAGGTAGACTGGTAAGCGCAAACCACCACGTAGTTAGGCCACTCAAGGGAGCCATCACTGAACAGATGGGAATAAACGCTAGTGCGTATCTCAGCCCAACAAGCGAATTGTGCTGTGGGTTGAGAACGGACAGCATTTTATATCCTGCTTGAGCGTATCCTACCCGTGTCAAGTGAGACACCGCGTTGAAGTGAGGAAATTGCCAGGCAAACAAAAATGCGAAAAGGGTTGCTGCAGCCAGTGGATTGTCTAGCGGAAGAGAGTTGGCGATATCGATGGTACTGGATGGCCAGATGTAAACCAGAGGATGTTCTGCTGAAGGAATTAAATGCCCGTCGCAAGCCGTCCACCCCATGAGAGGTGGTATAGCTCCAACGACAGCACCAACCCATGTGTTCAATATGCTCCGTCGTTTCATATAAGTATAAACGCCAGAGTATAATACGATGTTGAGTGCACCGAGTCCAGCCGTCAATGGGTTAACAAGCGTCGCGAGAATCGTGACACCGCTAGCACCAGCTACTATACCAAACGCAGCAGCATGTGCAGGAGATATCATGCGACGGACAAGCGGACGAGTACGAGTTCGGACCATCTGAGCGTCAAGCGGGACCTCGGCGATTTGATTAAATGTATTCGCTGCGGCCGAGCACAACGCTGTTCCAGCTGCCGTTGCTAGAAGAGCCGGCACGGTCGTTGAAAGGGGGCATAGTGCAGCGCCTGACATGGCCGTAAGGACGACTAGGGTCGTGAGACGAGACTTTGAGAGGGCCATGTATATTTTTAGTCGAGACTTGAGTGTGAGGGGGGGAACGGGAGTATAGGCGGATAGAGGGATATGCGGTGGTGGATATGGTGCTAGAGGTATGGCGGTTGCTGATCTTGGAGTATTCGATCCAGCTGCAATATGTTCCGGTTTGGGTTCAGGATACATATCAGAGTCTACATCGACATCAAATGCTCTGCCTTTTCCTTTTTGGAGGGACATATCGGCGATGTCTAATGATGCAGAAGATGCAGAAACTTTCGGGTTTGACAGGAAGAATGCTTTAAATGGCTGGGCTGGGCTTGATGTCGGCGGATGAGCTGCCCGAGTTGACTGGCCTCGGTGAGATAGGCCTCCAGGCACGAGAGGGAATACGAGCCTCTTATGACGTGGACGTATTCCTTGGGAACAAGAGATGAGAGCATCTAAATATTTTTGCTTCGCCATTATATGTCTGTATAAATGGACGTGAATGGATAAATGAGCTCGAAGCTGTCAAAACTGACCTATCATTGGCCAGCACCCAGTACTAAATTAAAATCAAAAACAGCTGAACGTCCAGTTTAATCTTCAGTCGAATGAGGGAAATTACATAGCATATAGTAAGTTAGATTACACAATCTCTGGTACTATCACTCCTTAACAGTACACACTTACAGAGCCTGTGGCCAGCGAATCGTAAATGAGGATAATCACGTGGACTCCGGGTGATACCCGAGTCACCCATCAAATTAGCCGCCTATATCTACCCGTGCGAGGTTGGCTGCAATGGTCATTCTTCTCGCTAGTCAACACATCTGTTTCAGCATCTGGTTCGATCCGCCTCCACTACTATGAACTACTCTGCCCAGGCTCTAAACTCATTAGCACCTTCTCAAATCTTATTCCTCGAGTCTCTCCCGAAAGCAGAACTACATGCTCACTTGAATGGTTCTATCCCCATATCCTGCCTCGAGCAGCTTGCAAAAAGCTACAAGCCACAAGGGGATATTGGATCTATCGATGTCAATGCCTCGATCCAAAACCTGGCCAACGGAGTCCATCTCAATCAGATAGAAGATTTCTTTAAACTATTTCCTGCTATTTATGCTCTGACCAGCGATATACATTCTCTTGGAATCGCCACTCGGGCGGTTTTGAATGAGTTTCTGAAGCCCCGGCCTTCGGCGAGTGGTATCGAGGGTGCCCCGGCTGTTCCTCAATGTAGCTATTTAGAACTACGTTCTACGCCTAGGGAAACTGCTCAAATGACTAGATTAGAATACGGTACGTTGAGTAAAATAGTTTGATTGAGTAAAAATTAAATGTGTTTGGACCCTTCAGTTCAGGCCGTATTAGATGAAGTAGAAAAGTTTCCGGCCGATAGAGCCGCGTTTATATTGAGCGTAGACCGTAGGATGTCCCGCACCGAAGCCGACGAGGTAGTCGATATTGCAATTCAAATGAAGAGCGAGGGACGACGGGTTGTGGGCGTTGATCTCTGTGGGAGTCCGTTGGTACGTATTATCTGACGTGCACCGAGTGGCTTCATTTAAAAATGAATAGGCCAGTGATGTTACCGTGTTTGGTCCCCCGCTCGCTCGTGCGAGAGAAGCTGGGCTCGGTCTAACGCTTCATATCGCGGAGGTAAATATCTTGTAGTACAACATTATTTCGGCTGACCGCATCCAACGGACCACAGACTGCACAAAATTCTACCGAAGAAACGATGAGCCTTCTCGACCTGCTTCCCGCTGGATCCAAAGGTCGCCTCGGTCATGCCACATTCTTGGATCCAGCTACACAGCTGATCGTACTCAACCGGAATCTTCCCGTAGAAATCTGCCTAAGTTCGAATCTACTGTGCGTATATGCATCCCTGCTTACGCCTGGTGGCTGATGATTAGCACCAGGGCCAAAACTGTTTCAAATATCAACGTGCATCACATCAGCGATTATATGATCATAGGACACCCCTTAGCTATTTCAGTAAGTTTTCTTGGGCTGGGGGAGGAGTCTAGAGATTCTACACGTTACTTATCGTATTACTATGTATTCTTACAGACCGACGATATTTTGCCGTTCAAGACCTCTCTTCTGGCCGAGTATGCGCTTTTGATGGCATCTGCACCCTTAGGCCTTGGACTTGGGGAAGACGAAGTACGAAAGATCGCAGCAGGGGGCTTGGAAAGCCGTTTCTCGGGTATATAGCTAGAGAAGGTTGCCACCAAGCACTCGGGTGGTAAGAGAAGTGGTGGTGTTATATGGTTGTTCGTTAAGGTACTGTCTTTTCACTGTTGTTGTGAATTGTATGTATATTACTAAAGAGTCAATGGGTTGTGATTACTGAATAAATAAATTAACTCACGTGGCATTGCTGATACCTTACATAATTCATATTAGGCTTCCTCTTGACTTCCTCAACCGTCGAGCTGAGGCTTCTAGTCACTAACGATAGCGCAACTCACGCTTCAACATGGCGCCCTCTACTAGAACCGTTATCCTTGGCTCATTATCTGTTTTGTCACTTTATGCATTATTTCATTTGCCATCTGGCACACCCGAGCCTGTTCCACAGGAGCCGATTGCACAGAAGCCCACGCCAAATGGCCAATTCACACGGCGAATAGTTGCAGTCGGGGACTTGCACGGTGACCTGGCGAACATGAAAAAAGTATTCTCTATGGCCGGCGTTATCAACCAAGCTGGGAATTGGAGCGGAAATGTAGATTTTCTTGTCCAAACGGGTGACATGATTGGTAAGTGAATGAGCTGGCAGGTTCAAAGATATTGCTAAAGGAATGAATTAATGGTATCAGATAGGGGCGATGATACGTTAGAAATGTATACCTTGATGGATAAGCTGAGGGAACAAGCTCTACACGCTGGAGGCCAGGTTTTAAGTCACCTCGGGAACCATGAAGTACGTACTATGACACTATGAAGCACAACTCCTAACATGTAAATAGGTCATGAACGCCATCGGTGACTGGAGATACGTATACCCTTCAGAGGTTTCCACTTTTGGCACCGTTTCGGAGCGACAACGTATAATCAGCTCTGGGTGGGTTGGAAAGGCCTGGCGATCAAACTACACAATTACTTCCCGTCTTCCGTTCCATCCTTCACTTGGTCCTCCCAACACAGACTACAATCCCAAAGCCCCTCCCAACCCGCTCTCGCATGCCGCGCTTTCTTTTGTTCATGGTGGCCTCTCCCCTACATTCTCAAACCTTACCCCGTATCCATCGGCAATCAACGCGCTGGGCCACAGCCTACTTAAAAGGTTACAAGACCGCGTACAACCCCCGCCTCATCCTCCTAACCCATACCCCGGCTTGCCTGATGGCACAACTCACGCAGAGCACGAGCTTTATGGCGCAGATGGTCCGCTTTGGTATCGCGGCTGGGCAATGGAGCCCGATTCGTTCGTTTGCCCTGCGGTAGAAAATGTTTTGGCCAAGACGGGCGTAAGAAGACTAATAATGGGCCACACTCCGAATTTTGAGGTGCGGGTGAACTCAAGTGAGACGAGATAAATGTACTGATCGCATGACATCATCATATAGCACCAAGTTTCGCGATGTGACGGAAAAATTATCATCATAGACACCGGTATGGTAGTCCTTTACTATTCACTCTTCCGAGTTCTGAATCGGAATTCTAGGTATTTCCAAAGCATATGGCGGGGTGCTCTCGGCATTGTCCATTACCTACACTTTAACCCCCCACGCACCATCACGTTTCCTCGCCACGTCGAACGAACGGGCCTGGACAGAGCACGAAGTCATCAAGGCGATATATCCGGATAAAACCGAGGTCTTTGTAGATTCCGTACGCGAAATTCGAGGGTCCTGGTGAGAGTGTATCAGCTTAGGTTGAGCTATGGTCTTTTAGCATGATTGTATCTTGTTGAGCAATGTATCATATAATTTGTGGGTTGCCTAGAGGTGCTCTGAAAGACTTCCAGTGTGTTCAGCGAGACAGGTCGTTATTTACGGCTATACGGGACTAATGCTTTGGTATACCTGGTGAAAATTCTGGCCGGTTGAGCGTAAGATACGTTTCACCCCACCACCCCTACTCTCAATAAAACTGCATGTCTTCATTGATCCAATATGCTGAGCTGGTTGGCTTAAGAGAGGCCAAAGTGCCATGTAATTGCTCCTGTAGGCTTCCAAAATACGGACGGGTTTATTATATAAATAGGCGTATGCAACATTGCGTAAAAGTTTGAAAGTAAGAACACTGCATATAAGTACATCGAAGTTATTTTCTATTGACGTATATCGGGTGGTTGAGACCAGATTTGACCTAGCGCCAAGTCGACCTTTGAGGGTGATATAATTATGCTGCCTCTCGAAGAGAATATATGAGTGTTTGGAGGCCGAGGAAACTCCCTGCGTATGTCTCCTGGAACCCACAGTATCGGGCGCTGGTCAGGATCCATTAACCATCCTTCATTGTTTATAACCCAGACCCTTCGCTCGTTATACTCGTCCGGAACTTCCCAGATTCGAATCGTACAGTCGGTTGAACCCGATACAATACGTCGGCCATCAGGAGCAAATGCAATCGAATTAACAGCGTCTGTATGCCCAGTAAATTGATCAAAGATCAAAATACCCCTTTGAGCATCCCAGATACGAATTGTACCATCGCGAGAACCGGTAGCTATTTGGGTGCTATCAGGTGAGAATACGACAGATACGACAGCGTTTGCATGGCATTGAAAGAGTTTGCCAAGCAGCGGACCATTGGCACTACAGTTCCATATCTGAACTGTCTCATCATAGGAGCCAGAAGCAATGCGAGTGCTGTCGGGGGAAAATACTACGCAGGTTACGATGTCATTGTGACCGTTGGCTATTTCGCTATTGTCGGTAGAAGTTCGAGCTATCTCGCCACCAGTATTCACATCCCATAAGCGAACTGTATTATCCCAAGAACCAGAGACGATGTGACTTCCATCTGGAGAGAACATAACCGCGGTTACGTTTTGCGTGTGTCCCCTAAGGCAGTTTACGACCTCGGCACTGCGAGTGTCCCAGATAAAAACCATGCTATCATATGAACTGGTTGCAATACGACTGCCGTTAGATGAAAACGCCACCGAGGTAACACCGCTTTCATGACCGGCGAGCGGGGCCCCAATCATCGCACCGGTTTCAGAGTCCCAGAGACAAGCTACGCAATCGCCCCCTCCGGTGAGAAACTGCCTGCCGTCGGGGGAGAAAGTCACCGAGTTGACTTTTCCTATGTGTCCCTTGTTGGTCTTTATACGGTGGTCGCCGGTTTCGATATCCCATATACAAACTAGAGAGTCTTCAGAGGCTGAAATGATAGAATTTCCATCGGGAGAGAACTGAACGCATGTAATTGCTTGAGTATGACCGTAGTCATCGAAATTCCTTGTAGGGTTGCTGTGTGGGTCCCAAAAATGGATACTACCGTCCCATGACCCGGAAACGATGCTCCCACCATTCGGGCATATCGATAAACACGTCACTCCTTGGGCATGACCTATGAATGGGCCTGAGATTTGAGTGGAGTCGATAGCGTTCCAGACACGAACGGTGCAATCCCAGGAGCCCGAGATGACCTTTGTTCCATCACAAGAGAATACTACAGCACTGACTGCATCCGTGTGTCCCTCGAAGGGGTTAGAAAGTAGAGTGCCATTCGCTGAGCTCCAGATTCGAATAGTGCGATCCAGAGAACCCGACACGAGGCTATCACCATCAGGAGAAAATGCGATAGCCAGAACGCCAGCGGTATGCCCTTTGAACGCATGGGTAGGCCTAAGTGTGGCGCCATCGGCATTCGTTAACCATACACGTATGGTGCGATCATAGGAGCCCGAGGCGAATTTGGTACTATCCGGGGAGAATGTTATCACTGTAACTCCCATAGTGTGGTTTTCGAGGGGGCCATGGATCAAAACGCCACTGTTTGAATCCCACATATGAACTGTACAATCGTCTCCCCCAGCCACAACTAGAGTACCATCCGGCGAGAATGCAACAGAAGGAATATCTTGGGCATGGCTCTTGCAGAATTCGAGGGAAGCTCCTGTTCTTGTGTCCCACATACGTATAGTGCGATCTCGAGAGCTAGAAATCAAATGAGCACCGTCCGGTGAGAAAGCCAAGGAGTTAACTTGTTTATCGTGACAGTTAAATTGAATGTTGCTTCGAATTCCATAAAATGTGTTCCAGATGTATATTTTCCCATCACAACACCCGTAGGCAATGCGCATAGAGTCAGGTGAGTATGCAACAGCAGTTACACCACAGCTGGCTTCCCAAGTCGCGAGTGCAACTCCTTCACGTCTACTCATTGTAGTTCCATTCAACCATAAGATACCTGGTGAACGGGATCGGTAGTTGGCTCGAACACGATTTTGAACTGGGATCAGCGGAAGCATTGATAAATATAGATGGGGTGTGCTCCGGCAGACGGGGTTGGCCGCAAACGCGGTCGTAAAACTGCACGCATCGCGAATAAAGTCCTGCAATTCCAAGATTTCGAGGCTATTTTCGTTCTATTAGATGGTTCAATCTTATTATCTGTTTAGATCTATTAGTGGCATTCACTCACTTTTTGCAGCCATTTTAGGGCTTCGATCAGTGCTCTAGGTCCTCTGTTGATGAACCTTTTAAGGTTTAAAGCCTCCACCCAAAACATAAGTTGTTTCCTGAAAAATTCATCGAGGCGGAGGACAAGCTGATCACACGATCTTGAAGATTGGAGGTGGTATGCCCAATATTGGCATGCATAAAAGAGTTCGGGTGGGACTGATTTTTGGGCATGCCGTGAAAAACCTTGGACATCGTTGTCAAATCTGTACGGCACCTCAAGACTACAGATGTTAAACCGAAGCTGTCGCTCCATGATTGCAAAGCATTGGGTTGCTAAAAGCCTGTTGTGAGACGCGTAGTCACAGCGCAGCGGACCAGCAAAGTCAGATTGAAGAAATTCTAGGAAGGACGAATGAAGGGCCGATACAACACTTTTGGATGTTGAAACGTGCAGTACCGATTGAAGGGGACGTAAAGCCGACGATATCTGTTCGCTGTTCACATTCGATAGTACGGCCAATGTACTTTCGGCGACTGGTTCCATAGCACACGCTACTGTCCAAAGTACGTCCTTGATAGTGTTGATTTCGCCCCTCTCGAGCGTTTCATCTTCAAAAGTTTGGTCCAAAATTGCTTTATACAATCGATATATATCTTGATTTTGTTTGTTTACCGACCCGGACCCTCCCGCGAGCACGGATGAGAGTCGCGAAGAAGTGATAGACCCGGGAACTCCACCCAGTATGTATCTCGCTAAAGTAACCGCGTATATAAACAATACCCCTGCCCTTTCGGTTAGCTTCTGTATTTGTTCTCCAGACAAGTTGACTTTGGCTAGAGCAACGCATAGATAGGTCCTAATATCGCCTGTGACGGACTCCGCTTCGATATCGTGCAGGTGTAAAACCATGGTTGCTTGGCGGTAGCAAGCAGTGAATGATTCTGAGATAATAGCTTCTGGCCTGCTGGTTAAGAAAAATTTCAGGGGTAGTGTCGCAGCCTGCTCCACCAATAACTCCAACAAAACCTTCATAGTTCTAGAATCAGTGCATTCGTCGAGGCCATCAACGACTACTATGAGGTCATTGGGAAGCATATTCCTGGCCTCGAGTAGAGGTAATTTGATAAGGTACTCAAACTGTACGGAAATCGTCCGTCGGCTAATATTCGGGTTATCGCCCAAGATTCGACAAAGCGTTGATCGAAAGGAGTAAAACTTTTGAGCAAGCTGATGGGCAATAGTAGGCAGGATACGACCGACGTCTTGACATTCCGCTGAAGCTCTATGGCAGAAAAAACTTGCACCGAGTTGTCCATTCCCTTCGAGCTCCTTACAAAGACTATATGCGATCGCTGTTTTACCAGTCCCGGCCATACCATTCATCCAATACACCCTCGTGTCGCTTTGGCTATTTACCCATTGCCGTATACCATGAAGTACTCCAACCCGAGTGTTTCCTAAGCATTCGTGGCGGTTAACCTTGTCAGAGAAGCATGAATCATAGCGGGCGTCATGGGCGGGGACCATATCGTTGAGTCGTGAAGCCTGTTTCATTGTATAAGCCAGTGCTTATACAACCAATTCTGCTATCACCTTCAAGTGATCATCCGCAATTTTCCATGTGCTTAGATTTGCATCTGTCTGTGAAAACAGGCTCAAGTTCAAATTGAAGATTCCAGTAAACATTGTACACTTACCTGTAGCTGAAGAAATGAAGTCTCAATACGGCGATAGCATTGTCGTAGCTTATCAACCTCTTCCTCAGATTTGGCTAGGTTTCTAAACCCACTGCCCTGTTGCGCTATCTTTATATAATCTATCTCCTCGCGAAGAACGCTTTCAACACGTTAGAAATAGTACAGGAGCGCTATCCATGTAATTGCACATACCTGATTACGTTATTTACCCACTTGGACATTCTTTCTGGCTGGCATTCGGACATGTAGGATGAGAGAACTATTGCCCACTGAGGAAGCCCCGACAGTAACTGAAGAATATCGAGGTTACCTTCTGCCGTGCACTAAATAATTTTGACTGTGTGACTGGTCTAACATTCAGATACTTCATGCACTTACCTCTATGGTCTCTAGACTGTCAACCATACCTCGAACTGCAGCCTCTAAAGGAGGGAACAAATGGCATCCCTTTAATAAAACGTTTAACGATCCCTTGAGGGTTTCCAAAATTACGCTTCCAGCAACCCTCGGGACCGATTTTCCCTTGGTAGACAAAAAACCCTTGAATTAATTGATTCGTCACAGATGATGACGCGGTTTGTATAGATCCTTGCTCGTTCGCGTTAGTGGGCAGAGGGCAAGTTTTATCACAGGATTTTGTTTTGGTACGCTTAATACTATCAGAAGACCGACCCGTGGGAACGCCAGTCAGACAAAATCGTCGCTTTTTGAGTGACATGGTTCGACGACAAGATACAGAGAAGTGGGTCTTCGCATATTAAGTTGGATCATGACCTATATATACAGATGTCGCAAGAATACGTTGCCGATTTTCCGCTCCGGGGGATCAGCGCTTACGCTGTGCCACCAGTGCTAGATCTAGAGACCTAGGCTATTTGATCTGTAATCATAAGACCTAGGCCTTCCACCATATATAGTACGGGGGGGGACTGTTCTCACTTGAAGATATGGCCCAACAATCAAGCAGCAGCCTCAATATGGCCCATGCATATGCATGTATGTTCTGATCAACCCTAGCAGGTTAAAAAAAGGAGGCTCTTGGCGCTTGTAGGTTCTCACTTCTGTCATCGCCCTCGTGTCAGCATGCCGGCATGTCCGGTGGTGGTCAGAGCTTGGCCGGGCAGAGTTTCCGAAGAGAAGCCCCTTGATTCATTCCTTGAAAATTCTGAACAATAACTGGGCCCGTTTTGTTAATATCACCGGTATTTCATAACCCCATAGTTATGCCCGATGAGGGTCTGAGGTACGTATCACGGACCTATTAATAGCTTCTACAGATTTTCTTCAGAAGTCCTCTGAAACTCAGAAAAACCGCGACATATGCTAACCTTAAGCTACATAGAACCTCTATTTTCATGGTTATTGACGATAAAGGGTCCGACCGAACCAATCACAAACATTCTACGCTCATTTGGATCATGTAACATGGATTCATCATCAATTACACAGCGTATTCAAGTCAACAATATTCTGAACACACTTGTAGGACTAAGAGCCTACATGAATGTAGGGCACCCAACGCCCAAACTCCTTCTCTCCAACTTTCTCACGTAGTTCTCCAATAGCATAATGTAACGCCTTCCCTGCCTCCCCGTTTCTCAGTTTCCTGCCTTTCATAAGTTTCCCATACACCTTATCTGCCACAAACGGGGCATCGTCATCCATAACTGACCACATCGTTGCGATAACGCTCGGATATCCGGCCATGAGCATACCCGATGCAAGGTGTATTGCTTCGTCGGGTAGCACCTCGTCACCCGTCGCAGTTTGGCACGCCGAAAGGAAGGCCAAGCCCTTGTCCTTGAATGACCTTCGATTGATCGCGGCAAGATCCAACGTACCGTCGTATAAGAAGAAACCGCTCTTTGTTGGGTCCCGTACATTCTGGTGAGCATGACATGCAAAGTGAACCCAGTCATGCTCTTCCATTGCGTCTAGTACAGATGTCTTGGTTGCTTGGTCGTCTACAAGCTGTGAGTACTCGACTTTATCTTGCGTATGAGCTTTCACGTATGCGAGTTCTTTGATAGTTCCGGGCAACGGACTCTGGCCTGGCGTAGCCTCTTGACCAATTGCGATTATTCGACACACGGAGCCCGAAGCACTTGGATCGGGCCTGAGAAGTGCAGTAAGCGTGGGTGTGTAGGATGATACGACATAATCAAACACCCTCGATCGCGGTTGGTTGTAATCTCCTGCTGCATGTAATGGCAAGAATGTCATCGCCCCAGTCGGACACCATGTTACATGGGGCAAGGTTTTGTGTATTCCCTTGCCCTCGGGCCCTTCTTCAGAATTAGAGTATCCATAACCATCGGGGAGATCTTCTATATAGCCCAAGTGATCTATTATTGGTTTAATAACATCGTTCCAGAGAGCTGATAGAACATTTCCAAAATTATCTTTCTGTTCTGGCTCTGGACGACGTTTGAATCCTCTCTCTCGGGGCATCCTACTCCTAAGTGATTTTTCGATCTCTGAGCGAGCACGCCGGGCCTTTTCGTCAGTAAAGTTGAGAAGTGGAATGTGATCAACCCTATTTTGCCCGGGGGTAATTGCAAGTGCGTCGCAGCGGTCTGTATGGCAGTTGATCACCACAACGGGGCCGTATCGAGCGGCCCGGAAGAGATCCTCTGCCTTCATCGGCCCAAGGAAGTCCTGTAATCCAGGCAGCTCACGCACCCTCGACAACAGATTGTTATACTCTTTGGCCATGCGGCGATGTTCTTGAGCCACTTGCTCCGGGGTCGTTGACCCGGTAGTGTGTGCCCGAGACTCTCGTGACTCAGAGCTGGCGCTCTGTAGCTGATTGGCGATGATTTGAAGACGTGTAGCTAAGTCCGGACCGACGGACGAAAGTTTATCAAGAGGTGAACGAAGCATAAGGATTTGGTTCCAGACCACGCATCGGGTGTGTTCTAACCATTCCAAAGCTAGTGCATAGTCTGAGGACTGAATGGCAGCAGAAGCTGCTTCTACGGCTAAACCCTCTGCTTTTGACAGATCTTCATAGCGCTGATTCACAGTGGCACCCAACCAGATAAATTGCGGTAGAAGGTCAACCGCGGCTTGGTAAGCCTCGACACTGTCGAATACGCCGAGTGTTGAAGCATGTTTCGCCCACCGGAATGCGTAATCGAACCTTTCACGAGGTGCCCCGAATAGTGAGTAAGCAGCCATCCGAAAAGAATCGAGAGAGGCTTGTAGATGAAACGCATTGTCTGTGTTGAAGAATAGAAACAAACAAGTGTTAGCATAGCCGAAGTGCCGGTGGGGTAAAGCTGGGTGTCCATCGGGAGTCAGCGTGAGTGAAAGAGACTCGAGGTATGCTGCCCTCTCGATATCCCCATGTTCCCCCAGGTGTTCGAACCGAATTCTGTAGGTCGATCCCATATTGGCGAACCAGAGCGATATTTCGGGGTGCCCCTTGGGAATCAAATCGAGTGCACGATGTTGACACTCGATCGACTTATCTATGTCTTCGTGGTCTCCGAAATGCTCGAAACGAGTACCGTAAAGAGGCCCTAAGTTACCAAGCCAGACTAACAGGTTTGGGTGGTCCTCCGGAGTCAAAGACACAGCGCGCAAATTGTACTCGATTGCCTTATCAATGTCGTCAAGCTTCTCTGACCGTTCAAACTGGTACTTATAGGACAGCCCTAGAAGAGCGAGTTGATTGACAAGGTGTGGATGATCATCAGGCGTCAGTTCGACTGCGCGTGATTGGTGCTCGATCGAGTTCTTGAGATCATCTCGCTCGCCTAAATAGTCATATCGTGTGCTATAAAACATCGCTAAGTTGGCATGTACTTCTGGCAAATTCGGGTCGCCATCTTGGGCCAAGTTGAGTGCACGAAAGCCATGATAAATCGCCTTTTCGATGTCCTCGATGTCACCCAGGCGCCCGAATCGCTCAAGATAAGACGCTCCCAGGGTAGAAAGTCGATTCGATAAGAACGGATGACCTTCTGGATCCAAGGCAACTGCACGAGAGTCGTATTCGATCGACATTTCAATATCATTCAGCTCGCCTGTAAGTTTGAATCGATTCCGGTATGACTCGCCCAAATTTAAAAGTCGGCTTGATAAATGCGGGTGCCCGTCTGGAGTTAATTCGACTGCACGAGATGCACACTCAATTGCCTTCTCGATATCGTCCCTTTCCCCGAGACGCTCAAATCGGGCGCCGAGAAACATCTCCATATGCGCGAGCCTCCCTACCAAGTATGGGTCATTATCGGGTGTCAACTGGACGGCGTAGGACTCGTATTCGATCGCTTCATTAAGGTCGTCTAGATCACCCAAACGCTTAAATAAGTGATAGCGCGCCTGCCCTATAGCATCGAATTGGAACAGCAATTGCGGATCGCCCGGGGGAGTTATAGCAACTGCGCGAGACATGTATGCCATTGCTTTCCGGACATCCTTAAGATCCCCTATGCGTTCGAATCGTTCGTTGTGGAATGATGCTATATTTGAAAGTTGCAATAAAATTTGTTGATTATTGGTAGTAATGGAGAGTGCGAGAACACTGTACTCGATTGCTTGATCGCAATCACAAATATTATTGCAGTGTTGAAATCGCATGGCGTGAAACACACCCAATTCAGATAGCAGCATTGGGAATTCGGAAATGGCGCCGGGAGCAAAAATGAGCCCGATGGTCATGTATTCAATTGCTTTGTCCAGGTCCTCCAGTTCACTCAAAAGTTCAAAACGGTCAACGTGAGCGTGCGCAAGCCCGGCGAGGGTGATTAGTCTCATCGGGTGGCTACGAGGCAATCGAAGGACCATTCGAAACATGCGTCGTATTGTTTCTTCAATGCTATCAAGCCCAGACTGCATCATGAGATCCGCAAACATATTTCGCTTATTTGTTCACTATCGAAACTTTCGGGTTTGTTGCGGGTTGGGTCAGATGCACGATCTTTTACTGTATCGCCGGGCTGATTGATGCTATAGGCAACAGACTCGAGAATGAGAAATGTCAAGGGGCAATATGTGTCAGAAAAGTAGATTGTGTGGCTGATTGAGCTGTGCCCAAGGAACTTTTATAGCGTTTAGGAGAGCCTCGGAAGCATTTCGGAACTTATGAGTCATTGCTCACCCGCCGCCCCCTGTTGGCGGGAGGCGCTTCTGAAACTCCCTCGTTGGGTGGTTGTCGGCACACTTTGACTCATATAACGGAATGACTCGGACAAATATGCAAAACCGAATCCATTGATTATACATCACAATTCCATTCAATATAGCAAATTACTTCTGCAGCCGCCTTCCGTCCATCTAGCTCGAGCAAGAGCACTGGAAACCCAAAAGGTTCTTATTACCTATACCACAAAACCTTCTTTCTTCGCGCTCTTCCTCGGTAAGCTCGCTCTCGGGTCGAGCATCTCCTTCAGCCCCCCAAGGTTTGAACGGATTCGTAGTCATCTAAAACAAGTTCCCCTTAGATACTTCCAACGAACCAAACAACAAATGAACCTGCCTCAAGAGTCTTCATCAACGCCGCCCTTCCAGCAAGGTTATCCTTATCGACGGTAGCAATAACCTCCTCAAGCACCCATTGTCGAAGCACAAACCTCGGATTCACACTCTTCATGCTCTCCTCTCGTTCATCCAAACTCCACCCAGCCGTCTCTTGATCCTCCACAATCCGAACCGCATATTTCTCAAGCCACGCCAAGATGTCCCGACATGCACGCTCCCGGCTTGCGGGACTAATAAGGTCCGGTGTCAGTCTCGCCAAGAGCGCAACAAGCGGGGTTGGGTATGTGATATTTTGCGCTGGGACCGCGAGTGTGGATTCCTGGAGCGGGGAAACGATTTGGTTTGGTGCGCCTGCGAGAGCGTCTCCGCTTGGCATTGGGCATGTCATTCCGGCTCCTTGGTCGAGAGATTCGATGTCTTTTAGAGTGGAATTATATGCCTGGCTTTTGCCTTTTGAATCTGACTCGTCGTCTTCGTCGAGGTGTTCCGGTCGGAAGGTACATAATGCTCGGAATGTGCCGTGAAAGTCTAGTCCATGGGCTTGCATCACATCTAAAAGCGGCTGAATCACATTCTGGACGTCTTGAGAGTCTTGCTTCTTCAGGCCGAGTCTCTGTTGAGATGTTAGTATAATGCAGAGAGAGGAACAACGAGGACGTACCTGTCTAACGAGTGTCCAATACTTCTTTTCAAATGTACTTTTGATCACTTCATCGACTTCGTCGCGCATTTCTTCGCCCTTTGTGGACCATTCTTCAATCTGCTTTTCTGATGCGTCGTTTGCCCAGTTGGGCCCGACTGCATGCCGAGAGAAGCTTCGGCTCCGATCAAGGGGGAGAGCGCGTTTAAGAGCGCACGGACGGCGAATATGCTTCAGTAATTAAGTAAATGACCTAGCGAGTCATAAATGAGTCAAACATACATCATAGTGGGCTGCATCTTGAACGAGTACCTCCCTCCGTCGTCCGAGTGGTTGCAGATATGGTTGTAGTCATACACGTCCATGAATGCGTATGGACCATAATCAATCGTCAGTCCGAGGATGGAGATGTTATCCGTATTCATCACACCATGCTACTCCCAAGTTAATCCAGCGACTTTAAAAATAGAAAAAGGCGTACCATAACCCGTAAGCTTGCCACCCACCCAACATCTCCGCATTCCTCCTCGCAACCTCCAACACCAGCTTTTTACCCCACGCTTCTCCCTCTTGCACATCCAACTTCAAAACCCGCTTCACGACCCATTCGCCCAATATCCTCAATCCCTCCCAGTCTTTCTTTCCGCCCGCACCCCCACCAAACAAGTAGAATATCTCTTCGGGCGGGTTAAACGTTTGGAAATTCCCGATTCGGATAAACGAAGGTGCGAGACGAGTGGCGATCGAGGCGTATTCCATTTGTTCGCGCGCGACGGGGAGGTCCGGGAGCGAAATGAGAGAGAGGGACCGGGTTGTTGGGATACCCAGTGCATGGACAGCTTATCCAACCGTGTCAGTCAACAGGATTTGGAGAACAAGATGTGCTAGGATGGCTTACCCTCGGCGCCGAGGAATTCGCGAATCGAACTACGGAGCACGGCAAGTCCGTCCGCACCTCTCGAGAACGGTGTTCGTCCACCGCCTTTGATTTGGATCTCCCATGTCGTGGAGGGGTCGATGGGTGAGGCGTAGACACTGGTTTCGGGTGTTAATATAGAAAAACCGAGGGGTTGGCCGGAAAGGTACTCACATAGCGAAATCGCTCTTCCATCTCCTAACTGGCCAGCCCACGTTCCGAACTGGTGGCCCGAGTACCTCAACGACCACGGTGCATATCCCTTTTCTTCGGATTCGGCCGAGGGAGGGATACTCATGAGACACTGTGCCCACTCAATACGTCGACAAGCTCTTGTCTCGCCGCATTATTTGTCTCTTCTTCTTTTTGACTCGAAGGCTGGGACAGAGATCCGGGTCCGACGACTTGGAACGCATCACCGACGTCCAGATGGGGTAAACAATCACCGAGTCCGGCGGCCGATATAGCGAGCAAGATTCGTTTCTGGTCCCGGGCCCCATTACGAGCGGTATACTTGTTCAGCTTTCCAGATTCAGATGCGAGCGAGGTTTGTTCCAGAGGCTCATGTTTGCTCAACCACTCTTCGATGAGCTCGGCCTTGTCGACGTCTTGTTCCCCCTCGGGCGGGGTAATTCGGTACGGAAATGGTAAAGGGAGTGGGGCGACGTAGGAAAAGTGGCTCGAGGGGTGTAGGATCCGGCTCCGACGCTGGGCGGACGGGTTCGAGGTCAGGTTCTGGTAGAACGCATATACAGAGGGTTGAATCGGATCCGGAGTAAGATTGTGAGTTAAAATATGGGATGAAGGAGGCAGAGGCAAAGATCCAATAGCGTATTTCGACATCCTTAGTCCTGTGGTAGGCCTAAAGGGCATGCGCGTCGTGGTCGTAGACACAACTGAGCCTCCACAACCGATGGCCAAATCTCTGCTTATTTATCAGAGGCGGTGGCAGTGGCGTCATGATAGTCATGATAGCCAGCAGAGTAATAGCGACTCTAATTGCAAATTAGATTTACCAGAGCACCTGGGGCCTGCCCTAAAGCGCGAGCCGGCGGCACCCGGGATCAGTCGTAATCTCTAGTTAGCACTACACACCACGACCAGGATGTTTTCTGCACTCCGCACGCTGCCGCTCCGTGCCCGCCCTGCTGTTGCGCGTACATTCGCAACGACACCCCGTGTCTTTGCCGGCCACAAGGCCGCGGCCCTCCTCGGA
Organism: Rhizoctonia solani; assembly: GCF_016906535.1. Taxonomy (NCBI): domain Eukaryota; kingdom Fungi; phylum Basidiomycota; class Agaricomycetes; order Cantharellales; family Ceratobasidiaceae; genus Rhizoctonia; species Rhizoctonia solani. Next base: position 2,853,809 of record NC_057372.1, read on the forward strand.
GAAGGAGCCAAGCCCGGTGAAGTCCCCACCGATGAGAACCAGGCGACCGGTCTCGAGAGGCTTGAGTTACTCGGAAAGATGGAGGGCGTCGATGTGTTTGACATGAACCCGCTCGAGATGACTCGTATCGGCACACTCGAGGATCCGATTAAAATTTATTCGCTCGTGAGTATTCCTTGGCTGGCCGCATAGACTGCCCGTCTGATGATATGCAGTTCCCTGAGCGCCATGTCGGGTGCACTGGCTACCCGGCCGACTCGCATGACACCATCTGGCTCACCGTTACCAATAGCAAGAAGAACCACCGCTGCCCCGAGTGTGGATCCGGTGGGTTCACTGCATACCCTACCCTAGACACTTGCAATCTAACCAATTTTATTTTATTCATCCAGTCTACGCACTTGACTTCCACGGCGACCCACACGCTCACGAGCATCACTAGGCAATTCAACTGAACCTGTACATCCCTTTCCCCAAAATATGATCTTGTCGCTATTTGTTTGGTTTGTCTCACGTGGGATCCGCCAATGAGAATCCGTCCTTTTGGAACAAGTGCGAGAGGCAGAATGCGGGCCCTACTAATCTCGCAGGTAATTGACCTCCCCCAGCCCGAATGAATGATTTCATTTGCTCGTATCGTGTCAACACGTATACCACCGATCCATCACGGGTATTTACAGTTTAGCAATGGGGAATGATCGCCCACCCAACCTCGGCCCCGACCTCTTCTCCTCTGCCCATTCCAGCAACGCATCAACCAATCCATCAACTTCTTCCTCGGTATTAGCGGCATGAAGGCATACCTGTCCATCCGCTCAAGTTAACATCCGAACCCACATCAAACTCAAAATCGCTACTCACCCGAACTCGTTCTTCGCCCTTCGGAACAGTCGGATGTGTGATCGGTCTGGCCAAAAAGCCACGTTCGCGGAGGTGTTGGGCGAGTTGTCGAGGGTGGGGCGTTAAGATGGGGACAATAGGGGTTGGTTCTGATTTGAGAAAGGGAGGGAGAGCCATGATTCGTGGGGGGATGTTTTCAAGCCGTGTCCGTAATGCAGTCGTGAATCGGGTTGAGATTTTGAACAATTGAGCTGCAAGCTGAGAAAGAAGGTTATATGCGTTGAAATGGTATCGATTAGTATGGGTAGCATTATCCTTACTCGTTGAGTTGTCCCGTTATCGACCATATCGAACGAACACCCCATCGCAATCACATTCGCTATTGTCGGTGCAGTGGTGAATATAAACGTCCGCGCATAGTTGATCAAATACTCTCTCGTGAGAGAATCGCAAATGACAATACCTACAACCTCATACATCAATCAAAGTGTGAGCAGTTTCGAAAACATAGGACACACCACCGCTACTCGCCATCGCCTTTCCAAACGTATGCAGTCGCACATGAACTCTCGATCCCAACCCAAGCTGCTCGACCCATCCACGTCCGTCTCCATAAACTCCAGTCGAATGCGCCTCGTCCACAACCACGCACCGTCTTTCGGGCGGGACCAAGCACTCGACCGTCTTCAAAATAGAACCCAACGGCGCAAGATCTCCGTCCATACTATACAACGCCTCGAGCGCGACAAAAATAGTACCCTTTCCCCCTCCAAGCCCCCTTTCCGACTCGGTATTAAGCACATACCGAATCTTGGCTTCCAAATTCCTCACGCAACTATGCTTGAACGCGATCCTTCGGCTCTGAGCAAGGCGGGACGAGCGCATTCCATCGTGCACCGACGCATGTACGAGCTCGTCGTATATGATCCAGTCCCCTGGCTGCGGAAGAACGGAAAAGAGAGCGACATTGGCGTCGAAGCCCGAATTGAACAAGAGCGCCGTCGGGTTCGGACTCGGATAACGAGGTTCAGGACAGAAGAATTTGGCTAGACGTTGCTCAATCTTGAGATGCGCTTCGTGTGTCCCGTCTAGGAGTCTTGACCCCCCAGAGCCCAGGATCTGAGGTGCGGACCGGAGAGATGCGAGGAAATGGTCTCGGAGAGGCGCATAAGTGGACAGCGAAAGATAATCGTTTGAGGAAAAGTCGATAAGCGGTTTGGCTATCGTATATAGTGTTGGGTCAGATCAGCGGATGGATAATAGATAAGATAACTACGCACGAGGCTGGACGACCAAGTTCTGAGGAGCGGGGATAAACGCATCCGGATGGGGACGACGTATGATACTCCGTTGTCGTCTCGAGTCAAGCGCTGCTCGCATATGAGCGTGCAAAACCGACTCCTCAGCGGGGGCCATCTTCACAAACTCTCAAGTCAGAGAAAGAGAAAGAGAGAGATGTGGAGAGATAAACCTCGAGAATGGCTCCATCCGCCCTCCATCGTTTCTCCGCGAATTCACGCGACCGGATTAAGGGACGGGAAGGCAACCCGCCATCAGCGTGGGAGTGCGAGTTTTAGCATGGGTAGGTTGGTTCTGAGAGTCTAAGCGCTTCGTGCTTGTTGTTTGTGTATTTTGGATTGCTGAAATAAAGTCATTTTGTGTGGTCGATCAATTAGACTGGATACGGAAAGTAGCATTGATATTTTCCAGTGTTTTGGGGTCGGCCCGGGTTTAGGTGGTTTACCGGTGCTGATGGTTATGTAAGCTTGGGGGTCTGAGAACGGTCTCGAGTAAGGTTCAAGGTCTTCAGTTCCATTGAACAATACGTGTGAACAAGAGTAGTTCAATCAAAAAACCCACTTGAGAACTGGACTTTGCAGCGATGCATCCGGATCATGCGCGCATATAGCAACTTTGAGTAGTATGCTCTGGATCCTCAGTCGGAACCTTCATTCCCAAAGCAAGGTTTTCAGGTTGTCTCGAGAGTCATTCAAATTCTGCAAGCGCAAGCTGGGGGACGGTGAATTATGTCTAGACTTGTAATCCAGGAAAATCTTAGTACACGCTTGGGTTGTGTTATAACCTCCTAACAGATACCATTAGAATCGCCTGAATTTTCTACTATTTTTAGTATTTTTTACGAACTTGATATCTCATGTTTTTTGATCACGTGATCTCGGCGCTTATTTATGCTGAGATGCCGTGCCAAGGATGCTTAGGAGAAATCCACGCTTCTGCGCAGTCCGCAGCACGCTTCTCTTTTCACATGTAGGCTTCTATTCACACATGCACAGACCACATGTAGTTAGTAGTATTGTCTATATATACAGCAGGAAAATTGCTTGGAGACCCCAAGTTGATTTTACCTTGTCTCATATTCATTGAGGAGGATTAGTCAGCCAGCTAAGTAGCAGGCTGTTAAGAGTCGTGTAAGTACAGGAGTAAGAAAGAATTACTATATACAAAATGTATATGGGAATAACTAAGAACTAGTATTAAGAATCAGAATATATGCACAGAATATATGCACAATATAGGCTAGGTTATCAGGAATAACAACTCCTAACAAATAGTCTAGCAACTATCAAGTGCAGGTGGTTGGTTATGTATAGTACCTTAGACTAATGTTACTTAAGCCTAAGTGACTAAGGGTATGTTTACTTAAGGTCTCTAGGATAGTACCTTAAGTAAGAGGGTTACCTGACTAATGTACAGGATTTATAGGATTGGCCTAATAAGTATAGGACTTATATATGCTTAAGTAAGACTTAAGACTTATGGGGTTTACCTAAAATATATCTAGGATTTATGAGATATTGTAGATAAAGCTATCTACAATATAAGGGGTATGGTGGATTGAAACACTATCACTCAATCACAACAATCCTTACAGTATTGTCGCACTATACTCAATGTTGAACTCAACAACTGTGACAGTCAAGGGGCACAGGGTTGCAGTAAGTCCACTAATAGGTTACCCTGTGTCTGTTGGGACTGGCCTATGGTCTTAGTGCGCCAAATAACCTCCTATGCTATTTACAGTGAGTCAATCACCAAAGTAAATGCGCAGATAAGCTGTTAAAGGCTTGTGTGTATATGTCAATATATAAGAGTGGATAAATGGATGCATTAGAAGCGTCTTCACAGGGTCCTTTTATACCCTGAGAAGGCGCACAAACAAGTATATACATGATTGATACCAAGAGGGGGTACAGGAGGTACATGTGGCAACTGAAACACTTGAGGGAGCCAATACCTTGGTACATAGTAAACAAACAACAGATCCTAATATTTGCCCCAAGGCAATGTTTGCCCCAAGGCAGTATTTACCTGTGTGGGTCCTTAGATGTCCCAAGGCTAAGTGTTTCATCCTTGGAGTAAACAGTCCCAAAGGTAGGATACCTCTGCATTGGGTACTTACAGTAAATGGGGCATAACTCTACCAAATGTTGTCCGTTTTGGGAGTTTGACCCAGCGTTCTGGAGCGCACAAACATGCGCACCTAAGCGCAAGCGATTCGGCAGTGTGGGATGCCCGGGTGATGGAGAAAAGGCGCATTTAGTGCGTCAGCGCTTAAGGGCTGATTAAGCGCTGGAGCACTTGCCTATGCAACAGGGGAGACCCTGAATATTTCTGTGTGTAGCCACAAGATAGAATCTTGAATAATAAATACTACAAACAAGAGAAATATTACTTGTTACTGTTTATCTACTCAGCTGAATTTATATATATTTAAATGAGTGAGAAAACAGCATACATGCAAAAGACATTGCATATTAAGGGTATTCCTGAGGTTTGTAGGTTTTGTAAAGGTCACTATTGGATAGAGGGACCTTGAAAACCTTAGTTTGCATCTTTATCTCACTTATTTACTGTAAGATTACTAGTGTAATTAATAAAATAAGTACAGATTAAAGAAGAAATGTCATATCCATAACACAGGCCCCCAGTAGTACTCAGATGCTCACCACCCCCTTAACTCACCACACCTCCAGGCCTAAGGCCCCCTTGCATTAGTTAGTAGTAGTAGTCCGCCTCAAGCGGAAGTAGTATAGCCTGATTAGTTAGATTACAAACGTGTTGCTTGTAGTAGTACGGCCTTAAGCGCCCAACTCCACCAGCGTGTGCCCACCTTACAGTGGTGCACAACAGGTTGAAATGTATCCAAAACCTGCTTGATAGCTATTTTTCAACTATGGACATTGGGGGGGGGGTACAGTGTGTGGGACATTTGTGATTGCTTCACATACTTGGTTTTATTTGTGACGGTTTGACTAAAACATGGCAAAGTCCACAACAACGCCAACTATATCTTACTCGGAAAACTCAACACATATCACAACGGTTATGCAGCAAATCCAAGATTAGTGTCCTGCAGCTGTAGTTCCAGGCAACAACCAGTGTTGCTGCTCACCTATCTTCAATTTGAATCATTTGCACAACCAAGGGTCTATATTTTCCACAACTGAGCTCAAACTTCTCAAGATATTCATCAAGCTATAGCGCCAGACACATTGGATGGTCAACTTGCAACAATCCAGCACTAACTTTCCTCTAGGGTGAATCTTGAAAAAGTGTCAATACTTGCTCCATTGTATTATGCATTGCCTTAAATGTAGTATTTGTGCAGGGGAGGGTGGCTATAGTCAACAAGCATAGATAGATAGGACATCACATTGTATTCCCCCAGTAATTATTTGCTGCGCCGCCCAAGTAGAGCTGAATCTAGTACTAACACTTTGAGCTGGGTTAAGAATAGAAGTATTTCCAAGGGATTGAAAATTGATTTGCTATTGTGGCCAAACTGTTTGATATGCAGAAATGTTGGGTTTGGTCAAGCAGCAAATCCAGTAAACTCTCTCCAGGATTGTGATGGGAAAGCAAACCAGCTCCTCTCAGAAAACCTGATGTGTGCACAGAGAGACAGTTGCCCTGGGTGTAGCATCTAGAAAAACAGGGCACTACTATGTTTGTCATATGAATTAAACCAAACTGATTTCAGATGGTTCAATGATACACTCAGCAGTAAAGCTTCTAGCTCATGTTCTGAGCCTATAATCAGGCCCAATTTAAGGGACTTAAGGCCAGGGCTTGCTTGCAATATAGTTGGAAACTTGAATGATGTAGTTTAAATATAACAGAAATCCATTATGGATAATTCAACTAAACCATGGTACGCAAGACTTGTCCAAGAAAGGTGTATGCCTTCCAGTTTCAAGCTGGTGACAGGAAGCATTAATTCTGTCCTAGACATCTGTAAGGACACCAAGGGTACGGGCGCTTGTGGCTGTGTATCTAATACAATAAACCGCTTAAGGCAGTGTGAGTCTACCCTACAACATACTAACTACTATCTATGGTGACAAGACGCTATAAGGCATTGACAAGCTACCTAGGTACAGCAGCAAGAACGCTTAAGGTGTGGTACTAAGTGGTTACTGGGCTATAAGGCCCTTGTACAGTATTGGGATGCAACAAGAGGTAATCAACCTGGGTGTTACCATGGTTGGTTGGCCTCCTTATATATTCTACAGGGGGACTAATTACAAATATACTATATGCAATACCTAATCCAATAAGAACCCCGCTCCGCAGTTGGTCTTACTCATGCATACATGTCACTGACATGTCATGGTGATGTCATAGGTGGAGGTGGCTACGTGTGCCAAGTAAGTGCAGATGGGGACGTGGCTTGGCGCTTAGCGTATGATATAAGCGCCAAAGTCACGTGATTGAAAATGTTGTCCAATTGTCTTTGTTTAAAATTGAGAAAATGGGGATAAATTCCCTGGTATTGTGTGTGTCTACAACAAATTCTTCCATCAGCTTCAGTGGAACTGAGGTGGAAAGAATAGTATCTGAAGGTGCAGTTACGGAATCTGAGGCAATTGTCAAGCCAGGAATGGTTTGAGGTTGTCCTAGACATCTGTAAGGACATCAAGGAGGTTGTTATGGATATGACATTTCTTCTTTAATCTGTACTTATTTTATTAATTACACTAGTAATCTCACAGTGAATAAATGAGATAAAGATGCAAACTAAGGTTTTCAAGGTCCCTCTATCCAATAGTGACCTTTACAAAACCTACAAACCTCAGGAATACCCTTAATATGCGATGCCTTTTTGCATATATGCTGTTTTCTCACTCATTTAAATATATAAAATTCAGCTGAGTAGATAAACAGTAACAAGTAATATTTCTCTTGTTTGTAGTATTTATTATTCAAGATTCTATCTTGTGGCTACACACAGAAATATTCAGGGTCCCCCCTGTCGCATAGACAAGTGCTCCGGCGCTTAATCAGCCCTTAAGCGCCGACGCACTAAATGCGCCTTTTCTCCATCACCCGGGCATCCCACACTGCCGAATCGCTTGCGCTTAGGTGCGCATGTTTGTGCGCTCCAGAACGCTGGGTCAAACTCCCAAAACGGACAACATTTGGCTGAGTTATGCCCCATTTACTGTAAGTACCCAATGCAGAGGTATCCTACCTTTGGGACTGTTTACTCCAAGGATGAAACACTTAGCCTTGGGACATCTAAGGACCCACACAGGTAAATACTGCCTTGGGGCAAACATTGCCTTGGGGCAAATATTAGGATCTGTTGTTTGTTTACTATGTACCAAAGTATTGGCTCCCTCAAGTGTTTCAGTTGCCACATGTACCTCCTGTACCCCCTCTTGGTATCAATCATGTATATACTTGTTTGTGCGCCTTCTCAGGGTATAAAAGGACCCTGTGGAGACGCTTCTAATGCATCCATTTATCCACTCTTATATATTGACATATACACACAAGCCTTTAACAGCTTATCTGCGCATTTACTTTGGTGATTGACTCACTGTAAATAGCATAGGAGGTTATTCGGCGCACTAAGACCATAGGCCAGTCCCAACAGACACAGGGTAACCTATTGGTGTACTTACTGCGACCCTGTGCCCCTTGACTGTCACAGTTGTTGAGTTCAACATTGAGTATAGTGCAACAATACTGTAAGGATTGTTGTGATTGAGTGATAGTGTTTCAATCCACCATAACCCCTATATTGTAGATATCTTTACCTACAATATCTCATAAATCCTAGATATATTTTAGGTAAACCCCATAAGTCTTAAGTCTTACTTAAGCATATATAAGTCCTATACTTATTAGGCCAATCCTATAAATCCTGTACATTAGTCAGGTAACCCTCTTACTTAAGGTACTATCCCAGAGACCTTAAGTATACATACCCTTGGTCACTTAGGCTTAAGTAACATTAGTCTAAGGTACTATACATAACCAACCACCTGCACTTGATAGTTGCTAGACTATTTGTTAGGAGTTGTTATTCCTGATAATCTAGCCTATATTGTGCATATATTCTGTGCATATATTCTGATTCTTAATACTAGTTCTTAGTTATTCTCATATACATTTTGTATATAGTAATTCTTTCTTACTCCTGTACTTACACGACTCTTAACAGAGGTGGGCGCTTGCAGCTGGATGTATCTAAGTGAAAACTGCTTAAGGCAGTGTGCAAGCTACCTATGACAACAACTAGCTATACTACAATGACCAAGGCTGTAAGGGCAATGGTAAACTAAGTAAGTACAACAAAGAAGCCGCTTAAGGCAGTGTAGATGGTATGGCTAAGTAGTTACTGGGCAATAAGGCCCTTGTACAGTGTAGAGATGCAACAAGAGGTAATTGACCTGGGTGTTACCATGGTCAGTTGGCCTCCTTATACACTTGCGCCCAAAAAGATTGAGCCATGTGAGCTCAAATCAATGACGCTCACGCGTCACCTGCACAATTGAGAATTCGTTTACAATGTAATAGTAAATTATGTAGATACAGTAGTATAGAACATATGTACAAAGTTTTAGATCAAAACTAAGTCTCCTCGTGGAGATACGCGTGAGCAAAATTTTTGGGCTGGCTCATTCTTTTTGAGCATTTTCAAATTGCACCTGCAACTGCATGCATGCACCCAAAATGACATGCAAAACTGAATAATTTGGATACAAATTTTAGTATTTGGTGTTTCCACCTTTAGCTAAATACACAGCTTGTACTCAACGCGGTAATGAATCATACAAATTGCCAATATATTTTGGGGAAATTTGTTTCCATTCGTCCCTCACTATTTTCCATAATTCTTCCTTATTCAAAGCGGGAGGTTGGTGAGTACGCACGCGCTCCTTCAGATGCCACCAGACGTTCTTGATTATATTCAAATCCGGGCTTTTTGACGGCCATGGGAGGACGCTTACGCCCCAACTGGCAAGCCAACGTTGTGTCAGCCTGGCTGTATGCTTTGGATCTTGGTTGTGCTGGAATGTAATGTTGAACGGGGTGATTTTATAGTCGGCAAGGGTTCCAAAGAAGGCGTCCCCAAGGATTTCAATGTATCCCGGGCGTTCAGCTTGCGTTGTATAAGGTACAATCGCCCAACTCCCTCTTGGGTAATGCACCCCCAAATGAAGATACCCCCGCCACCATGAGATATTGTCTTTTTGGTGTATCGGGGATTATACGGGGACTCACTAGGCCGCCTCCAGTAATATTGGCCGCTGTTGGCCCCAAATAACTTGATTTGGACTTTGTCCAAGAAGACGATGTTGTCCCAGCGTGATTGTGGCCAGAATAATTGACTGTGGGCCCACGCGCGACGGGCTTTTCTATGCCAATAAGTGAGCAGGGGTACTTGGCGGCGTTTGTACGGCCGTAAACCCAGCTCTCGGAGGTAGCGGCAGAGGGTAGAGGACCCAACGGCAGGGAAGTACTGCCGTCTAATATTTGCTGCTGTTGGTACTCTACTCCAAGCTAGGGCCAAAGCGGCGAATCTGACGTCGCTGGGGGTTAATTTTTGTGGGCGCCCAGGAATGGGATCGTGTTGATCGAGTGGGCGGTCAGTAAGTCCATACTTGGCCCAGATACAACCAACAGTTGCGTGAGAGACCTTGGTCTGAGGTTGCAAAAGCTGAACAATAGCCCAATCTGAGTATTTGAGCTTTTTCAGCGCAATTATCTGAGCCTTAGTCTTGGGACTAGTGTATTGAGCCATTTGCGCACTTTTGGCAGGTATTCGAGCGTAAAAAGGGGTGGTAAATGGCACTCGATGAGGGAGGACCAAGTAGCTTATATAAAGTGATCAAAAAGAATGAGCCAGCCCAAAAATTTTGCTCACGCGTATCTCCACGAGGAGACTTAGTTTTGATCTAAAACTTTGTACATATGTTCTATACTACTGTATCTACATAATTTACTATTACATTGTAAACAAATTCTCAATCGTGCGGGTGACGCGTGAGCGTCATTGATTTGAGCTCACGTGGCTCAATCTTTTTGGGCGCAAGTGTATATTACAGAGGTGAACTGTCACAACTCAGCTCAGACCTATGGTACAAGGGGGTTTAAAGTCTGTGGCCCTATCACCAATGGACTATGAGACAAGGTAGAGGGGTGTCCTGGACACAGTCACATGACCAGTACAAGTGGTTGCATGCTGGCCCAAGCCCAAATTTGGGGGGTAGCAGGTGTAATCATGGGTTGTCAGCAGAGGAATAATAGGGCTCTATGGCTTAGTGGTCAAGCTGGTTCAATTCCGGCTAGTTCTATTTTCCTCTGTTTATGACAAGGGGCAACAAAGGCCCAAGGGTTATGGTTTAGGGGTAGAGGGCAACAAAGGCCTGGATAATGATGCTTAGGTAAAGTGCACTATGCTCAACAAGGGAGCAGGGCAATGGGTAGGTGTGAGTGAGGATGAATTGACAAAGAGGTCAAGTCTTGCTGTCTTAGCAACAACTTGACCTGGTTTATATACAGGAGGAAAGCCACATCAAAAACAACAGTACTAAATAGTGAGTCATTTTCAATTTCACATCATATATCAAATATGTCACGTGATCTTGATGAGTCATAAATATATACTAAAAAAGGAAAATGTCTTGGAAAAAAGGTAGAAAATAAAGGAGGCATCATCCATTGACCGCTAACTGACTGTGGAGCCACGCTTTTTGATGGCGCTTAGGTTGCTTTTATCAGTAAATCCCCATTTTCTCCTTTTCTCGGACAGATTTGACGATTCTGAGAACGGACATCTCTGCGCGTCGAGCCTTTACATCTGTATATACATTTTGTTTTATCCCATTTGGCTTTGTTTTGGCTGCGCACTCCTTTGATTGCGACCGCTTAGCTCAGCATACGAGAGAAACTCGGTGGCAGTCCATGCGCGCAAGCTTACTAACATAGTCCGGGGGCCTACTGACCGACTGAAATTATGTTCCAAGTTGAAAGAGCGATTGAAAATAAGAATTTAATTGTTTGTTGTATGTACATAGTTAGGAGCAATCTCGTCGTACGGAATATGTGCTGGGGTCTCTCGGTGATGTTTGAATATCGTTGTAGCCCACGCAGCAGCTTGGGACCTGTCCATACCATGGTCATATCCATCGGCAAAACGTTGAGAACGAGCAGCGAACCTAATGAAAAAGTGAACAACCAACTAAAGTAGAGTTATAAGGTGGCATACTTGCGCATTGATAAAATTGGGGGTGATTCTAATGCCTTTAGTGCGTTCTCCTTCAACTTTTTTGAGCTACTATTAGGGGGATTATCTCGATAGTCTCTTTTTGCGTATCCCCAGACTTGCTCTATCATACTCAGCTCACAGTGGTACTTTGGGAGAAATACCACTTCAGTTCCCAGCTCTCGAGCAGCCTCTTGTAAGCCTGATTCACGATTATTGAAATCTGGCTGGTTCATCATTACCCGACGACAGCAACAGTCAGTCTTCCCTGGTTCACATCCCTTCGTGCAAACTGCGTTCAAATCGGCAAGATGACCGAGACCGCGCTCTCGAAGAATCCACGACATTCCCTTGAAACGATTGGGTTCGTTTGGGTCATAGAACTCCTGGGGTGAGCCGTCTGGGAGAAAACCATTCTTCATTCTCACAAACACGCGTTTGTCGTCCTTGTCCTTGTAGTAAGGCCAGTCCAGAAGCGGACCCTTGGGCATTCCATAAGCGGAAAGTGAGGAAAGCAAGCGTTTTGTGTGCGAAGGAGCATTGTCGTACACAAATATGTGAGTGAACTGGGGGAAGTGTTCGTTGACAATTTTGACAGCATCCTCTAGTTGAAGAATGACACGGTCGTTTGTAAACCATCCATCTTTGTCGCCCCCGGGAAACATTGTTACTCTCGCAGATTCACTAGATTCATTGTGAGTTTCAAGCAATACACATTCCACTGCAACTTACCCATTCGGTCCACGCAACCACCCAAACTCTGCACACACAAAGTCGGCCACCATTAAACTACACCCCTCTCCTTTCTTGTGTGGTACTGGGCTTTCTCCAACAAAGACCCATTGAACTTTACGACGATCGTTTGCGTAAAAAATTGTCTCGTCGTGAAACCACAAAATAATGGGTTTCTCGCCAGGTAGTAATTGCAATGGACGTGTAGGATCTTCAACACCATCCCGATTATAAATTATTTGCCGCCGCTCGATTTTCTTCAGGAAAGGTATGTATACCTTTTGCCGGTATTCAACTACATCTTGTCGTTCGTGACCGTCAAAGTATTGGCCCACAGGTTCAGATCGCCAAGAAAAACCAGCCCGAGAGAGCCAGCGTTGTGCTGTTCGAAGACTAATCTTTTTCTTGATGTCCAGTGTTTTCCGAACCTCTGGATCAGACAGAAAGTCCACCACATCCTGTGCACCCGCCAACTTCCCAGCTTTCTGTAAGTGAAGCCTGATTGCAGATGACACATCCTCATCCTCCAGTGTGGATACGTTCCACCAACCTCGGATATTCCCAGGTAAGTCACCATAATTGATGAGTCGACGGGTCCATTTACGGATTGTTTGGGCATATGTATCTCTTCGATTATGCATACGTGCTGCATCCTTGGATGCCTGAATAAATTTCTTTCCTTTTGGCTCAGCCTCAAGGAATTGGTTCAGACAGGCTTGTATTGCAGTGTATCGCTCAGCAGTGATCCGGTCCAGGTCTTTGTACTTGTATCCACCTGATGGAAGTTGGGTCCGGCGTGCAGAATCAAGTGTGGCAAGTGCTGTCTGCGCTTGGGCAACAGTTGGTGGGCGGTAATAACTAAGTTCCCATGGGAGTTCTCCACTGCTAGAGCCAGAGTCGGAATCTCCTTCAGAATCAGAAGAGTCAGAGTCAAAAGAATTGGGGGAATTGGGATAAGCTGGAGGATGATCCAGTTCGGAGCCACAGGGGTCAGGGGCTGCTCCAGTAAGTCATTTAATTTGCATAATCTGCTTAAAGAGCCAACCTATATAGACTACATCCACTCCTAGTCTGCAGAGTGATGTCTCAGAGTCATTGTACAAGTCCAGTGGCTTGAATACACTTTTGTTGTTGTTGTCTTCATTGTCAAAATGAGCTGTTTTTATACGTTTTTGCTACCATGATATCAAAATAAAATTCATAAGATCTATTTGACACACTTACATTGGCCCTGGCCTTTTCAAGAGCCTGTAATTGCTGCCTTTTTTTATTGCTGATAGTCATTGGGAAGTATGGTTGCTCACTCAATCTAGTTAGCGGTCCCCCGGACTGTGTTAGTAAGCTTGCGCGCATGGACTGCCACCGAGTTTCTCTCGTATGCTGAGCTAAGCGGTCGCAATCAAAGGAGTGCGCAGCCAAAACAAAGCCGAATGGGATAAAACAAAATGTATATACAGATGTAAAGGCTCGACGCGCAGAGATGTCCGTTCTCAGAATCGTCAAATCTGTCCGAGAAAAGGAGAAAATGGGGATTTACTGATAAAAGCGACCTAAGCGCCATCAAAAAGCGTGGCTCCACAGTCAGTTAGCGGTCAATGGATGACGCCTCCTTTAGTAGAAAATTATGTCATGCCAATGAAGGTCATGACATGAACTAATTACAAACATACAATATGCAAAACTATAACCAATAAGAACCCTGCTCTGCAGTTGGCCTTACTCATGCATACATGTCACTGACGTGTCATGATGACATCATAGGTGGAGGTGGCTACGTATGCTGATTAAGCATGGATGGGGACATGGCTTGGCGCTTTAGCATATGATATAAGCGCCAAGGTCATGTGATTGAAAATGTTGTCTGTTTGTCTTTGTTTAAATTTGAGAAAATTGAAATAAATTCCATGCTATTGATTGTGTCTACAACAGAGGTGACTGGTGAGCCATACAGAATTGGGTCAAAGTACCAGGCATGGCCCCAGAAAGTAATTTATCAAACCAGGACAGTAAAATATTATCAGGCATGTACATGTTGCTGTAAAGTGTAAGTGACTGGACCTGCAGTGCAATAGACTGACAAAAATCAGCCAACACGTCCTTGCCACCATATCCCTAATCAGCTGTTTTGATGTGCATGGTCAAAGGTAATGGATCAGATTGTGATGAGTAAAATTTTGCTCTCCCAAGAGAAGGACCATTTGGATTGAACATTTGGGGCCAGTCTATGTTGATGTGGGACCAGAAGTGAAGGAATGCCAAGGCTATGTTCTGCCAATGAGAGCATGTTGATAGCGCAGGAAGTTGGAGCTATAAAATATGTATATCTCAGCTTTGACTATGATGTAGCAAACTCTATATTTATGTACCTATAAAATATGTATATCTACAGGCACTGTGAGCAACATGAAAAAGATAAGAAATAACTACTATACCTCAGCTTTGACTATGATGTAGCAAACTGAGGTTTACATGAAAATTTCAGTGAGCATATATGCAAACATTACAAACAGATACAAACAAGTCATGTGAACTTGCATACATGATATCTAGTTATGAGACTGATTCTTCAACAGAGCAAACTTCTGGGACAGAGGTAGCACATGCCAATTTGTTATAACCCATATCTGGAAAGGTTATTACCATATATATCCACTGTCAAAGATATATATAGTATAGGTGATGCACAGTGATATATAATAATATATATTGCTGGGGGATGTTGCACTCCCCCCGCCCCCCTAGCTGTAGGCCAATGTTAATGCCTGCAGGTGAGGTCTGAATAATATATTATTATAGAAGAGATTATGTCATCCCCCCCCACCTCAAATCCGTAGTAGTTTAGTATAGTATTTGATAAAGGACTGGAGGGGGGGAGGTCATGTGACCCTGGTGGACTGTCAGTCTCTAAGTCATGAGCCCTTAGAGTAATGACAGTTCTGACTGCATATATGTGAGTATATGCGGCCTTCTAAAGACTGTGGAATATCCTATTAGTAGGTGGCTTGGTCAGGAGACATGCCAGCAAAGGCATGGGTCATGACACAATTCAGGCTCCATAAATCTCAGCAGACAATAATTTGTAGAACACCAAAAAACACAGTGAACCCCAAAAGTACAGAAAATCTGCATGATGTCCAGATTTTGCCAGACATCTGCACCTTGACAACACACAGGGGTGAGTTGAGGATGCGGATTCATGGAAAAACTGGTTGGATTTTGCTAACACTCTGCATATAATGCACAATTTTTTATGTTCAGAAAATCTGCACTTTTGGGGTCCACCATGAAATACAAGACATGATCTTGGAGGGGACAGTGCTAATGGGGACAAGTTCAGGACACTGATTACAGGCACAGAGCAGTGCAGCCTTGGCAGGTTTTGGCTTTTCTTTGAGAATGGAAAATTGGGAAAGCTTCAATAGTGCGCTATCTAAGAGTGCCTTTGATGGATTGCTCCTAGACCCAGATATGCAGCAGGTTGAAACAGAAGCACAAACCTTCACATATCAATCAATTACTGTGCTAAGTAGATCACTTGTTTCATTAAGTTTGTTAGATATCTCATTGTATCCCATGATTGTACTTGAGGTAGGATTTAATTGGACAGTAAAGTTTTAGCGCTAGGTTGGAATGGCCAAGTCAGCCTTTGGCTCTTCTTAGAACTGAAAGGAGAATGCTTGATAGGCAAGTGCTAATGCCTTTGGCCTTGGGCTCAGGATTGTTGGTCATGGTGTTGTGTTGTCACATGTCTTATGATGGTGTGGCCGTGGTGAATGAGCCTAACAGCAGCATAGTTTTCTCATCTAACCAACTGGGACGTCCTTGCTCATAAAAACACCAGAATATACTTTGGCCTTATAAATTTTATATTCAGATAGTAGGCTTCTTGATTACGGACCCACTACTCATAAAGCTATTTCTGTTTCAATCAACTTTTCTACAAGCTGGCATAGCCCAAAAAATCAAAGCTGATAGAGAAGCCAAAATAATCTAACAGTGTGTATGTGTAAGCAACCTTATTTTGTATTTGACGTTATAGGACTTACAATAACTAGAGGAAGTAAGCGTAGACCTGGGCTGACCTTTCCTACGGTTATACCAAAGATCAGTGATCCAAGGGTTCCTCCTACTAGCGCTGATCCTAAGTAAAATGACCAGTACTGGGTGTACAGTATAGGTTTCAAATGCAGGGGGAAGAGCACATACCAATTATGACGGAGATAACAATTTCCTTGAGACTTGGTGGCACCTGAGTTGATATGATAGACAAGATTCCCGGTGTGTTTGGCCTGCAAAACAGTTGATTGTCAACCACCTATTTGCAAGCAAGAATGCATGCATATAGTTACCCAAGGAAAAACCCGGCGACTGCAATAGAAACCCAATTTGAGGCCGTGGTGTTGAGCCCCCAGAGCAGACCAACTGCTCCTCCCATCAAGGCTAGTAAGACGTTATTGCCTATCCTTTCACGGACGTGTATGAATGGTAAGGAGAAGAATATGCGACCAGCAGTTAAACCTGAACATGGGCGTGAGGCTATGACAAATTGCCAGGTGCAAGACAGCACGCACCAGCCCAGAACACTGATAACTGGTATTGAGAGATGTTGGGAGCAGTCCCCTTGACATCAATGGGATACAAAGTCAGCCACTACGTTGTGGTCAGCACTTCTGATCGTAAAATAGTGGAGATCCTTACATTACTCAGAACGTCAACAATTGCATAGCTAAAGACAATCAAAGCCGCTCCAATCCTAAATTGTGTTGCTATAGTGAATAAAAGGCACAAATCTGCCAAGAAAGTAAGGCTGACCAAGTAACTGGCATACAAATGGCTAATCTAAGCCTTGCCCGCACATTCTTTTGTTTGGGTGCCTCCTTGTGATCAGGCGGGGTTGTGTAATTTTTGAAGATTAAATAGTGGAGAGCAATTGATAGCATCGTTATAGAGAATGGAAACCAGTAGTAGTGCTAAGCTCAAAAATCGTAAGAGTATAATTATTGGTTAATGCCTCCTAGACTCACCCTCCACGGAGTATCTGATTTAGTCAGAGCTCCAATAACAAATGGCAAAACCAACTGCAGAATTCAAATCTTTGCTGCTATAAATCATATTGATAGGTTTGACTCACTGCTCCCAGCTAAAAAGAGAACATTTAGATGCGGGTTTGCTGCTAAGAAAGTTGATAAGACACTTACCCCGGAGAACGCATACATGATGTTCATGAACCAATTGTCCTCAAACTTGGTGAAGCATGTGATTACTTATAACAATGATAAATAGAAAACTCTTACGTGAGAAACCACACTTGTCATGACCTTCATTGGCATGACATGATTTTATACTATTTTCTACCTTTTTTCCAAGATAGTTTCCTTTTCTGGTATATATTTATGACTCATCAAGATCACATGATATATTTGATATATGATGTGAAATTGAAAATGACTCACTATTTAGTACTGTTGTTTTTGATGTGGCTTTCTCCATGTATATAAGCCAGGTCAAGTCGCCGCTAAAACAGCAAGACTTGACCTCTTTGTCAATTCACCTGAGTTCTTACCTACCCATTGCCCTGCTCCCTTGTTGAGCCTAGTGCACTTTACTTAAGCATCACTCACCAGGCCTTTGTTGCCCTCTACCCTACATCATACCCCCTGGGCCTTTGTTGCCCCTCTTGTTCTCATAGTCCATTGGTGATAGGGCCACGGACTTTAAACCTACTTGTATCATAGGTCCGAGCTTAGTCGTGACACTAGGTCAAGTCTTGTTACTTGTACTCTTGTCGACAAACAAGAACTGCGCTTAGATAAGCACCAAAACCTGAAACGGTATCACATTGTAGCCCCTGTGTAATAATCAAAGACAGGAATACAAGTACCAGTAAGGTTGCGGGATAGCCCTTTGCCAGCAATCGTCCGCATACCAAGGTGTCTGCACCCTTAGCCATACGCTGTTAGTCAGCCAAACCTCCGCTTACTAAAAACCCAATTAATAATCACGCTTGTACACAGCTGTTGATATTAGTATAGGGATAGTCTAACGCTAGTGGGGAAGCAAACAGTTAGTATTTAGCGCTATAAATCCGTTTCATCTATCTGATTGAGTACCAATTCATATTGGGAACGCATCCTAGTGTTCGATTTTTTAGATCTCATCCTTTTTGCCATCTTTTGGCCTTATTCCATTGTCACCCGCTACCTCTACCTCAAAAAAACCATTAGCAACATTAACCACGTATTAGTTGGACGCATCAACAACCTAGAAGAACATATTGCTCGAATCAAAGAACCAGGGCTAGTCCAAACTATTGCCCATATCAAACATCATAAATCATTCGCCGAGCGCCTCAATACTATTTACAAGGCAGATCTTCAGGAGCAAAAGAACCTTATTGCCAATCTTGAATCCCACAATCAAGACTTAGCTCTTACAATTGAAGAGCAAGAAAGGCGCATTGAAGAAAAGGATCAACTGCTGGTTGAAAAAGAAATTGAGCTAGACAATTTCCATTGTTCTATTCAGGATATCACCCAAGACAGAAAAGGGCAAATCCACTATTACAAAGAATATGAGTTTTTTGCAGTCTCATATGACAATGCCTGGTTTGGGCGCAATGGGAGAGACTAATTTGTCTTCTTCCCAAATCCAATCAGGGTGGTCTGCCCCATCTTCCCGAACTCATACTCCTGCCCCTGCGGCTGTGCCGCCACATGTATATTCTCCCATGTCATTTGATCAAATGTCAGATTGTGAACTCCTTGATATGGTTGCCCAAAATATGATTGTTTTAAAAAAAGAATTCTTGCAATTACAAGGCGCCTACAAAGCGCAACATGATCAATTAGCATTGCTAAGGACTGAACTTGAGGAACATTGCGATCAGTTGCGTAACCAACATGTGTTTTATTCTAATCAAATTCAAGGAGCTGCTGCCTCCATCCAGGTGGTGCAAGATCAATTGCTCCACATGTCTACTACTTGTCCCATGGCCCCACCTCCACCTCCTCCACCTGCTGGTACAAGCACAGCCACCACTGCCCACACTTCCTCACCTGTTTCTACGTCTTCAGATTTAAAATTTGCCAAGTGTCATGACCTTCATTGGCATGACATGATTTTTTACTATTTTCTATCTTTTTTCTGAGACAGTTTCCTTTTTTGGTATATATTTATGACTCATCCAGATCACGTGACATATTTGATATATGATGTGAAATTGTAAATGACTCACTATTTAGTACTGTTGTTTTTGATGTGGCTTTCTTCATGTATATAAACCAGGTCAAGTCGCCGCTAAAACAGCAAGACTTGACCTCTTCGTCAATTCATCCTAAGCTTCTACCTACCCTTTGCCCTGCTCCCTTGTTGAGCATTAGTGCACTTACTTAAGCATCATCTACCAGGCCATCGTCGCCCTCTACCCTATACCATACCCCTTGGGCCCTCGTCGCCCCTCTACCCGTTTCATAGTCCATTGGTGATAGGGCCACGGACTTTAAGCCTCCTTGTACCATAGGTCCGAGCTTAGTCGTGACACTAGGTCAAGTCTTTGTTACTCGTACTCTTGTCAACAAACGAGAACTGCGCTTAGATAAGCACCAAAACCCGAAACGGTATCACATTGTAGCCCCTGTGTCATAATCAAAGACAGGAATACGAGTACCAGTACGGTTGCGGGATAGCCCTTTGCCAGCGATCGTCCGCA
The DNA here is from genome assembly GCF_016906535.1 of Rhizoctonia solani. Classification (NCBI taxonomy): domain Eukaryota; kingdom Fungi; phylum Basidiomycota; class Agaricomycetes; order Cantharellales; family Ceratobasidiaceae; genus Rhizoctonia; species Rhizoctonia solani. The sequence continues at coordinate 2,873,608 of NC_057372.1, forward strand.
TACCAGGGTGTCCACACCTTTAGTCATACGCTGTTAGTCAGCCAAACCTCCGCTTACAAAAAACCTGACTGATATCACGCTCGCACACAGCTGTTGATTTTAGTACAAGGATTGTCTAACGCTAGTGGTGAAGCAAACAGTTAGTAGTTAGAACTATAAAACCGTTGATTACCTATCTGACCGAGTACCGATTTATATCGGGAACGCATCTTAGTGTTTGATTTTCTAGATCTCGTCCTTTTTGCCATTTTTTGGCCATACTCTGTTGTCACTTGATACCTCTACCTCGAAAAAACTCTCCTCGATATCAACCATATCCTTTTGGGTCAAATTGAAAACCTCGAAGAACACATAGCCCGAATCAAGGAACCAGGTCTTGTTCAAAATATTGCAATTATAAAAGTCATCGATCCTTTGCCAAACGCCTTAATACTATATACGAAACTGAGGCGCAAGAACATAGGAATCTTATTGCAAACCTCGAAGCCCATAATCGCGACCTTGCTCTAACCATTGAGGAGCAAGAAAGGCTTATTGAGGAAAAAGACAGACTACTGGTAGAGAAAGAGATTGAGTTGGACAATTTCCACTGTTCAATCCAAGACATCACCCAAGACGGAAAAGGGCGCATCCACTATTATAAAGACTATGAGTTTTTTGCCATCTCACATGACAATGCCTGGCTTGGGCGAGATGGGAGAGACTAGTCTAACTCCTTCCCAAGCCCAATCGGGGTGGTCTGCCCCGTCTTCCCGTACTCATACTCCTGCTCCTGCGGCTGTGCCGCCCCATGTATATTCCCCCATGTCCTTTGATCACATGTCCGATCGTGAATTGTTAAATATGGTAGCCCAAAATATGATTGTGTTAAAAAAAGAATTCTCACAACTTCAAGGCGCTTACGAAGCACAACACGATCAAATAGCATTGTTAAGGGCAGAACTCAAGGAACATTGCGATCAATCGCGTAACCAACATATATTCTATTCCAACCAAATTCAAGGAGCGGCCGCTTCCATTCAAGCTGTGCAAGACCAGCTACTCCACAATTCCACTACTCGACCCACGGCCCCTCCTCCACCTCCACCTTCTGGCACAGCCACCAATCCTCCACCTGCTCCTACGTCTTCCAATTCCGACTTAAAGTTTGCCAAGCCTAACAAGTTCAGTGGCAAAAAGGAAGACGCCCTTAATTTCATTATTGCGTGTCAGGCTTACATCAGGGCCAAAGGAGCAAATCGTTCTCACGAAGAAAAAATTTTGTGGGTTACATCATACTTTGAGGGTGCAGCCAAAGATTGGATCCGCCCATACAAGGAAAGGAAGGTGTTCAGGGGAGAAGCGGTTCCCTTATTGGAAGATATTGATGTGTTTTGGGCGGAATTCACTAAACACTATGTGGACACCAATCGTGATGAGAAGTACCGCCAAAAATGGAATAGTTTAAGACAGAAGGCATCAGTACAAGAATACACTCGCGAATTCCAGCAGTATTCAGTGTCCTTAGGGTACAGTGATGAAACATTACGCGACAAGTACTATGATGGCCTCCAAAATAATATTAAAGACATCATGCTTTCCACTATGTTCCAATGGCGTCGCGCTACTGCTCAACAGGTCTACGACAAGGCAGAGGAAATTGCCAATCATATCGAATCCACTCGTCTGTCAAACCCATCTGCTTCCACTCCTACTACTCGTGTATCTTCTAGCTCTGCCCCAAGTTCCTACCCTATTTCCAATCCCACTCGAACTCGTCTTAATGTTGGGGACAATGTTTATATGATCGACCCTACCACTCGTCGCGCCAAGAAAGGCGCCATTACCTCAATTGTTTGCACAACCTCTGGCAATATGCCAAATGTTAGATGGAATGGGGAAACCAAGGACACGATGATCCCCTTTCCATCCCTAAAAAAGGATGAACGCCCTGCAGCGGTCGTCCCAGCAAAGCCTATTGTTGCCCCTGTTCCTGTTTTAGCCTCGAGTTCTAAAGGTCCCGGCCCCATGGATCTTGATGGAAGGGGTTTTGCAAACTTAACCTGCCATGTGTGCGGCGGAAAAGGCCATTTCGCACGCAATTGTCCCTCCAAGCCCATGTCTGGACATGTGGCTAATGTTGAATGGTCTTGGGAAAGGCCCAAGGAGGAAAGTCAAATTGAAGTTGTCTCTGATAAGGAGGAGTCGGGAAAAGGAAAAGCCAAGGCCGACTAAGGAGTAAGGCACTTGGCTGTATGCTCGCGGATTTGCATTATGAGAATAACGATTTTGAAATACTTTCCTTATGTAATACCTCTCAAATATACGCATCGTTCTCTGCAAATCCGTGTGAGACTCCTAAAACCCAAAAATCAAGTTTTTTGGCTAAACCTTTTCAAGGAAAAGCCATGATCGACTCTGGAGCAACTTCTTGCTTCATCCACCCTCTTTTAGTAGAAACCTATTGGCTTCCAACCTATACACATCCAATTCCCAAGAAACTACGTGTTATTGATGGCCGAGAAATCAATTCTGGCCAAATCACTCATTTCACTCGGTTTAAATGTACCATTGGCAACCACATTGAAGAATTAGAGTGCCATATTTCCAATATCGGTAACCATCAATTAGTTTTAGGGATGTCATGGCTAAAAAAGCACAATCCCCAAATATCATGGGAAAAACATACACTCATTTTTAACTCATTATATTGTTCCAATAATTGTCTGTCTATACCTGCTATCTTAGAGCTCAAGGCAGTAGAAGAAATACCACTACCGTATCAAGAATTTTCCAAGGTCTTTTCTGAGGAAGAATCATCCAAATTGCCACCCCACCGTCCTTACGATATTGCCATTGAATTACTCCCAGATGCGCGACCACAACATGGTCCCATATACAGTTTAGGTCCAAGGGAGGATGCGGAACTCAAAGAAACCATTGAAAAACAACTCAAAGCAGGTTTAATCCGCCCGTCTAAATCCCCTATGGCCTCTCCCATATTATTTGTCAAAAAGAAAAACGGGAAGTTACGCATGTGTGTGGACTATCGGCGTCTAAACAGTATGACCAAGAAAAACGTCTATCCTCTACCATTGCCACAAAACTTGATTGAGAAGCTACAAGGTGCAAAGATTTTTAGTAAATTCGATCTCAAGGCAGGATATAATTTAGTCCGGATCAAAGAAGGCGATGAATGGAAAACAGCCTTCAAAACAAAATATGGACTATTCGAATACTTGGTCATGCCCTTTGGATTAACAAATGCGCCGGCGGCTTTTCAAGATATGATGAACGAGATATTCAGGGATCTTCTGGATGTTTATGTCATCATATACCTGGACGATATTCTAGTCTTCTCCTTGAACGAAAAAGATCATGAAGCCCATGTGCGAGAAGTACTTAAGAGATTACAGGACAACCATCTCTTTTGCAATATCGAGAAATGCCATTTTCATGTCAAGAAAATTGATTACCTAGGGTTTATCATATCAGAATTTGGCATAGAGGTGGATCAATCCAAAGTTACAGACGCAATGAATTGGTCAATACCAAAAAATGTCAAGAACATCCAGGAATTCTTAGGATTTGTAAACTTTTACAGACGATTTATCCCTAATTTTGGCAACATGGCACGTCCTTTGTATAATTTGCTCAAAAAAGACAGTCAATGGAAATGGGAACATGCAGAACAACAATCTTTTGACAATCTTAAAAAATGTCTTACCTCAGCGCCCTTGCTTTTACAACCTGACACCACAAGACAGTTCTATGTGGAATGCGACGCATCGGACTATGCCACTGGGGCAATACTATCTCAGCGTAATCCTGAAGGGAAACTAGCTCCTGTAGCCTATCTATCAAAATCCCTATCCCCAGCCGAAAAGAACTATGATATCTTTGACAAAGAATTACTGGCAGTCATTAGGGCATTTAAGGAATGGCGTCATTTACTGGAAGGATCAGAACTACCAGTCCAAGTTCTAACAGATCATAAGAATTTGGAGTATTTCTCGACGTCACAATCCCTGAATAAACGTCAAATTCGATGGGCAAATTTCCTAGTAGACTACAATTTCCAGATTATCTACAGACCTGGGGCACAGAACAAAAAGGCGGATATCCTCTCTAGACGCTATGACTTAGTACCCCTTGAAGGGGGGGTAGAGAACCAGGTTCTCCTAAAACCGGAACTTTTCATCGCATCTATTACCCCAGATCAGGAAATCAACGATCTGATTGGTGAAGCAATCTATGAGGATGAACGTCTTAAAGAAATCTTGTACAGGCTCCAGAACAAAAATAAAGTAGTCGACTGGGAATTAAAAGAAGGATTACTATGGTTTCAAGGGAAAATATTTGTTCCAAAGGATGACACTATTAGGAATCTTATCTTGGAATCTAGGCATGACGCTTTAGCAGCAGGGCATCCAGGACAAGCCAGGACATTAGAACTCGTTTCCAGGAGTTACTACTGGCCATTGCTGAAAAAATTTGTCAATTCTTATGTCAGCCATTGCAAAACCTGCATCAGGTCCAAACCAACAAACCAAGTACCTGTAGGACTACTAAAGCCTTTGCAAATTCCTGAACGTCCCTGGGAAGACATAGCCTATGACATGATTGTGGGACTACCGGTGTCGGAAGGCTTTGATGCCATACTTACTGTCATTGATCAATTCTCAAAAATGGTCCACTTTATTCCTACCCATTCCACGGCGTTGGCTATTGATATCGCCAACCTCTTCATCACGTATATATGGAAACTACACGGCCTCCCTAGAAGTACGGTTTCAGACAGAGGACCTACATTTAATGCCAAGTTCATTCGTCATCTGTATAAAAGGTTGGACATTAAACCCACATACTCTACAGCATACCATCCGCAAACAGATGGACAGACAGAACGAATACAAAGGGAGGCTGAAATCTTTATCCGTATGTTCGGAAACCACCGCCAATCAGACTGGGTATCCCTACTTCCTTTAGCCGAGTTTGCCCTCAATAATCTAAAGCAAACTTCTACGGGCAAATCCCCATTCCAGATATGTTACAGCTGTAACCCCCAATTCTCTGTAGGTCAAAAAACGGATGAATCAGTACCCAACGCAGATGAACACGCGGAGTTCTTAGAACAAGGCTACGATGAAGTCAAGGCAGCATTGTCCCTGTCACAAGAAAGGATGAAACACTTCTATGATCAACATCACAGAAAGGAAGAAGAAATTCAAGTAGGGGACAAAGCCTGGTTGAGCCATCAAAATATATCCACAGACAGACCCTCGATGAAACTCAGCCACAAAAAATTAGGACCCTACTTAGTAATTGAAAGAATAGGATCACACGCATACAAACTTCAATTACCTCACACTATGCGCATACATCCTGTGTTCCATATCAATCTTCTCACTAAATTTCATCCTGACCCTCATGGTCGCGACCCTCCCCAACCTGCACCCATTGTCACAGAAGAAGGAGAGGAGGAATATGAGGTTGAAAAAATCTTGGATAGTAAATGGAAAGGACGCGGTAAAACAAGGAAACTTTGGTATCTAATTAAGTGGAAAGGATACGACGAGGGAAGCAATTCCTGGGAACCAATTGACAATGTGGCCAATGCCAAGGAAGCGAGAGAAGAGTTCCATAAGGAGTACCCTGATGCAGTTGGAACTTGAAGAGGGGGTAATGTCATGACCTTCATTGGCATGACATGATTTTTTACTATTTTCTATCTTTTTTCTGAGACAGTTTCCTTTTTTGGTATATATTTATGACTCATCCAGATCACGTGACATATTTGATATATGATGTGAAATTGTAAATGACTCACTATTTAGTACTGTTGTTTTGATGTGGCTTTCTTCATGTATATAAACCAGGTCAAGTCGCCGCTAAAACAGCAAGACTTGACCTCTTTGTCAATTCATCCTAAGCTTCTACCTACCCTTTGCCCTGCTCCCTTGTTGAGCATTAGTGCACTTACTTAAGCATCATCTACCAGGCCATCGTCGCCCTCTACCCTATACCATACCCCTTGGGCCCTCGTCGCCCCTCTACCCGTTTCATAGTCCATTGGTGATAGGGCCACGGACTTTAAGCCTCCTTGTACCATAGGTCCGAGCTTAGTCGTGACACCAAGCCCAATAAGTTCAATGGCAAGAAAGAGGACGCCCTTAACTTCATTATTGCCTGCCAAGCCTATATAAGGGCAAAAGGGGCCAATCAATCCCACAAAGAAAAAATCTTGTGGATAACGTCATATTTTGAAGGTGCTGCGGAAGATTGGGTACGCCCATACAAGGAAAGGAAGGTGTTCAGGGGAGAGGCGGTTCCTTTATTGGAAGATATTGATACATTTTGGGCCAAGTTCACAAAGCATTACGTAGATACAAATTGTGATGAGAAGTACCGCCAAAAATGGAATAATTTACAACAGAAAGCATCAGTACAAGAATATACTTGCGAATTCCAGCAGTACTCAGTGTCCTTAGGGTACAGCAATGAGACGTTACGCAATAAGTACTATAATGGCCTCCAAAACAATATCAAGGACATCATGCTTTCCACTATGTTCCAATGGCGTTGTGCTATGGCTCAACAAGTGTATGACAAGGCAGAAGAAATTGCCAACCACATTGAGTCAACTTGTCTTTCCAACCCATCTGTCTCCGCTGCTTGTACGTCTTCCAACACTGTCTCCACCCCTACTTCCAATCCCACTCCTACTCGTACTTGTCTTAATGTTGGGGACAATGTCTATATGATTGATCCAACCACTTGCCGCGCCAAGAAAGGCGCTATTACTTCAATTGTTTGCACTACCTCTGGCAACATGCCAAATGTCAGGTGGAATGGAGAATCCAAGGACACAATGATCCCATTCCCCTCCCTTAAGAAAGATGAACGCCCCGCTGCAGCTGCACCTGTTAAAACCATCATTGCACCTACTCCTATTCTAGCCTCAAACTCTAAAGGTCCAGGTCCCATGGATCTTGATGGAAGAGGATTTTCAAATCTCACATGCCATGTATGCGGTGGAAAAGGTCATTTTGCACGCAATTGCCCCTCTAAGCCCATGTCTGGACATGTGGCTAATGTTGAATGGTCTTGGGAAAGACCTAAAGAAGAAAATCGAATTGAAGTTGTCTCTGATGAGGAGGAGTCGGGAAAAGGAAAAGCCAAGGCCAACTAAGGAGTAAGGCACTTGGCTGTATGCTTGCGGATTTGCACCATGTAAACGATAATCTTGAAATATTCTCATTATGTAATTCCTCTCAAATATATGCGTCGTTTATTGCAAATCCGTGTGAATCTCCTAAAACCCAAAAATCCAGCTTTTCGGCTAAACCTTTTCAAGGAAAAGCCATGATTGATTCTGGAGCTACGTCGTGCTTCATACACCCTCTTTTGGTAGAAACCTATCGACTTCCCACCTACCTTCATCCAATTCCTAAAAAACTCCGCGTTATTGATGGCCAAGAAATTGATTCCGGCCAAATCACTCATTTCACTCGTTTCAAATGCACTATTGGTAACCATACCAAAGAACTAGAATGCCATATCTCAAACATTGGCAACCATCAGTTAGTTTTAGGAATGTCATGGCTAAAAAAGCATAACCCCCAAATATCATGGGAAAAACATACACTTGTCTTTAATTCGTTACACTGTTCCAATAATTGCCTACCCGCACCTGCTGTTTTAGAACTCAAAGCAGTAGAAGAAATCCCCACTCCCTACCAAGAATTCTCTAGAGTCTTTCCAGAAGAGGAATCATCCAAATTACCGCCTCATCGTCCTTATGATATTGCTATTGAGTTGCTCCCTGACGCAAAACCCTGACATGGCCCCATTTATAGCCTAGGTCCAAGGGAGGATGCAGAACTCAAGGAAACTATTGAAAAGCAACTCAAGGCCGGATTGATTCAACCCTCAAAGTCTCCTATGGCTTCTCCAATCTTATTTGTCAAGAAAAAGAATGGAAAGTTACGCATGTGTGTGGACTACCGGCGCTTAAATAGCATGACCAAGAAGAATGTGTACCCTTTACCTTTGCCACAGAATCTTATTGAGAAGTTACAAGGCGCCAAGATCTTTAGTAAATTCGATCTTAAAGCAGGGTACAATTTAGTCCAAATCAAAGAAGGCGACAAATGGAAAACAGCCTTCAAGACAAAATACGGATTATTTGAGTACTTGGTCATGCCTTTTGGGTTAACAAATGCACCGGCGGTTTTTCAAGACATGATGAATGAAATATTCCAAGACCTTTTGGATGTCTATGTCATTATCTACCTGGACAACATTTTAGTATTCTCCTTGAATGAAAAAGATCACAAGGCCCATGTGCAAGAAGTACTAAAGAGGCTACAGGACAATGATCTCTTCTGCAACATCAAAAAATGCCATTTCCACGTCAAAAAAATTGATTACCTAGGGTTCATCATATTGGAGTCTGGCATAGAAGTTGATCAGTCTAAAGTCACAGATGCAATGAATTGGTCGACACCTAAGAATGTCAAAAATATCCAGGAATTCTTAGGATTTGTGAACTTTTATAGACAATTTATCCCCAACTTTGGCAATATGGCACAACCCTTGTACAACTTGCTCAAGAAAGACAGTGTTTGGAAATGGGACTTGGCAGAACAACAGTCTTTTGAGGGTCTGAAAAAATGTCTTACGTCAGCACCATTGCTTCTACAACCGGATACCACAAGGCAATTCTATGTGGAATGCAACGCATCAGACTATGCAACAGGAGCCATACTATCCCAACGCAACTCTGAAGGGAAATTGGCTCCAGTAGCCTATCTGTCCAAATCCTTATCCCCTGCCAAAAAAAATTACAATATCTTTGACAAGGAATTGTTGGCGGTCATTAGAGCATTTAAAGAATGGCGCCATTTGCTAGAAGGATCTGAATTGCCAGTCCAAGTTCTAACGGATCATAAGAACTTGGAGTACTTTTCCACGTCTCAATCCTTGAATAAACGGCAAATTAGATGGGCCAACTTCCTAGTTGATTACAATTTCCAAATTATCTACAGGCCAGGAGCACAAAACAAAAAGGCAGATATCCTCTCAAGACGCTACAATCTGGTACCCCTTGAAGGGGGGGTAGAGAACCAGGTTCTCCTAAAACCGGAACTTTTTATTGCATCCATAACTCCGGATCAGGAAATCAATGATCTAATTGGCGAGGCCATTTACGAGGATGATTGCCTTAAGGAAATTCTACACAAACTCCAGAACAAGGAAAAGGTCTTAGACTGGGAGTTGAGAGAAGGTTTACTATGGTTTCAAAGAAAAATATTTGTACCAAAGGATGACACTATTAGGAACCTCATCCTGGAATCTAGGCACGATGCATTAGCGGCAGGACATCCGGGACAAGCTAGAACATTAGAACTTGTCTCCAGGAGTTACTACTGGCCATCGCTGAAAAAGTTTGTCAATTCTTATGTCAGCCACTGCAAAACCTGCATCAGGTCCAAGCCAACAAATCAATTACCTGTGGGCCTGTTAAAACCATTGCAAATTCCTGAACGCCCCTGGGAAGACATCGCTTATGATATGATTGTGGGACTACCGGTTTCAGAAGGTTTTGATGCTATCCTGACAGTGATTGATTGATTCTCAAAAATGGTCCACTTCATTCCCACCCAATCCACGTTGTCTGCCATTGATATTGCCAACCTATTTGTCACATACATATGGAAGCTACATGGCCTCCCCAAAAGCACAGTCTCAGATAGAGGTCCCACATTTAACGCCAAATTCATTTGTCATCTCTATAAAAGGCTGGACATTAAGCCAACATATTCCACGGCGTATCATCCCCAGACAGATGGACAGACTGAACGCATACAAAGAGAAGCCAAGATCTTTATACAAATGTTTGGGAATCATTGCCAATCAGATTGGGTAGCATTACTACCATTGGCTGAATTTGCTTTAAACAATTTAAAGCAAACTTCCACAGGCAAATCCCCTTTCCAAATTTGTTACGGCTATAATCCAAGATTTTTGGTTGGTCAAAAATCAGATGAGGTAGTTCCAAACGCAGACAAACACGCAGAATTTCTGGAAAAAGGATACAATGAAGTCAAAGCAGCTCTATCATTATCCCAGGAAAGAATGAAGTACTTTTATGATCAAAGACATAAAGACAAAGATAAAATTCAAGTAGGAGACAAGGCCTGGCTGAGTCATCAAAACATATCCACAGACAGACCCTCAATGAAACTCAGCCATAAAAAATTAGGACCCTACTTAGTAATCAAAAGAATAGGATCACACGCATACAAACTTCAATTACCCCACACTATGCGCATACACCCTGTGTTCCATATCAATCTTCTTACTAAATTTCATCCTGACCCTCATGGACGCAACCCTCCCCAACCTGCACCCATTATCACAAAAGAAGGAGAAGAGGAATATGAGGTTGAAAAAATCCTGGATAGCAAATGGAAAGGACGTGGTAAAACAAGGAAACTCTGGTATCTGATTAAGTGGAAAGGATATGATGAAGGAAGCAATTCCTGGGAGCCAATTGATAATGTGGCCAATGCCAAGGAAGCAAAAGAAGAGTTCCATAAGGAGTACCCTGATGCAGTTGGAGCTTGAAGAGGGGGTAATGTCATGACCTTCATTGGCATGACATGATTTTATACTATTTTCTACCTTTTTTCCGAGATAGTTTCCTTTTCTGGTATATATTTATGACTCATCAAGATCACATGATATATTTGATATATGATGTGAAATTGAAAATGACTCACTATTTAGTACTGTTGTTTTTGATGTGGCTTTCTCCATGTATATAAGCCAGGTCAAGTCGCCGCTAAAACAGCAAGACTTGACCTCTTTGTCAATTCACCTGAGTTCTTACCTACCCATTGCCCTGCTCCCTTGTTGAGCCTAGTGCACTTTACTTAAGCATCACTCACCAGGCCTTTGTTGCCCTCTACCCTACATCATACCCCCTGGGCCTTTGTTGCCCCTCTTGTTCTCATAGTCCATTGGTGATAGGGCCACGGACTTTAAACCTACTTGTATCATAGGTCCAAGCTTAGTCGTGACAACACTGGTGAGGCACGCTTCATAAAATCCTCCACCAAAGCCCATGAGGGTAAGCCCTATTACCACAACCGGGAACGGTGGGGCAAAGGATATTAGTAAAGCCCTGCTGCCGTGCAAGGCGCTAGCCATCTGACTACCGGTTGGTAGTTTGAATTGCAGTTCAATGTTATGCTTACCAATAAAACATTACACGTTCCAATTACACTCTGAAGAACTGAGTTGAGTAGACATGATACTAGGTAGCTAGGTATGCTTCATTAGTAATAGGGATTCTATGACAGCCGGAGCATGTTGCGTACCCTCCAAAGCTCGCAAGGAATACCAGCAAAACTGTCTGGTAAGACAGCTGATAAAACTTTTGGAATGACGGTAAATTGGCTCCTGTTGCAGTGAAGTTGAGGCCTGCAGCAAAAATACCTATGCAGGACTTGTGATTTAATTGCACCTCAGTTAAAGCAACAAAGGAGCAAGTATAGGTAAAGCTTACCCCCACCAAATACAGGACTTTCTCTTCAATTATCACATTCCCAATATGTAGTCGTAAGGTCTGACTGGGCTGAGCTGTATCGACCAAAGTATGACCCGAGCCCACCATGGTCATGTCCATGTAGTTTGGATTTGCCGTATCTTCATCTCGAGGAAAGCGATCCCCGTCAGAGTTGCCAGTGAGTAGTTCAGGGCTTCGTGCGTATGTGCTCTTGGTATGGTCGAGGGTTATACCATGTTCAAGGCGCGGTAGCACATCGAGTTCGATGACCGGTGCCGTTGTTTGACTCATCGTAAAGGCGGTCGAAGTGAGAAGTCCGGTTTTATCTGCGGCTAGTGTGCAGCCAAAATTTTGGTTGAGATACGTAAAATCTCTCATATATATTGGAACATTGCATGACTCGACTGGTGGAGGTGTTGTAGTGCCTAGTTTAAGACGTAAGTAATGCAATTATCTAAGCGATCCCACCTAGTTTTGATTTGCAATTGCGGAGACGGAGCCCAGGATCTAGATTAGTAAATTGATCGAACAATCCATGATCTAGAGGCACTCTGTGGAACAGTCGGTTTACTCTGGATGCTTGTTGTTTCAAGTAATAAATCATTCTGCATATATCTATTCTATCATGACATCTAATTGGCTTACGCCGCGCATGTATTTTATATCAGTCGACTTTCCTGCGGGGAGGAACAGCCCAGAACAGTAAAGCCGATAAGCCAGCCAAGACGATCTGATATAATGTAAACGATTTCGGTAAGCGTTCCCGCACTATGGCGTATTATAAATGTAAAACTTACAATAACAGGGCTAAGTAAACGCAGGCCTAGGCTGACCTTTCCAACGGTCAATCCAAAAATCAACGATCCAAGTGTTCCACCAACAAGGGCTGACCCTGAGTTGAACGGTCAGTGTCATTGTTGTGAATTTAAGGGTGGTTTGCGTACCAATTGTGAGAGAAACCACAATTTCCTTTAGGCTCGGAGGAACTCGTGTTGATACGATAGACAATATCCCAGGCGTGTTTGGGCTATGTCATTTAATCCATCAATCTCTGCGACAGGGTCAGTATACATACACTCACCCCAGGAAAAATCCTGCGATAGCAACAGCAACCCAGTTGGACGCGGCAGAATTGACCGCCCATAGCAAACCAATTGCGCCGCACATAGAAGTGAGCAAAAGGGCATTTCCCAGTCTCTCACGAAAATGAATGATAGGCAATGAGAAGAAGATTCTACCAGCAGTGAGGCCTAGACTTGCGGATAAGTACAAGACTTTCAACAACTATAGGCGTACCTACCAGCCCAAAACATTGCCAGCTGATAACGAGAGATGTCAGGACCGGTACCTTTGACATCAATGAGATACGCTGTTAACCACTGAATCATACTTTGCGTCATTCTTTTTTCAGAGAATATCTAGGAAACTCACGTTGCTTAGCACATCCACAATTGCGTAGCTGAGGACCATCAAAATTATCCCAATCCTGAATAGAATTTTTCAGTTTCAACGCCGTTCATGATAGTCTAAAAACTCAATCTTCACTGACCAAGTGATTGGCATACGCACTACCAGCTTAAACCTAGCTCGCACATTTTTGTGTTCTGGTGCTTCCTCGTGATCGGGCGGCGTCGCATACTTCCTAAAAAGCATAAAGTGACAAACAGCGACTAGTGCCGTCAGGCCCAATGGGATCCAATAGTAAAACTAAGCATCAAAGGTCGTGGTGTTATTTAGGATAACTCGAGATGAGCCAGCCATGCTTACTTTCCATGGAGTATTGGTTTTAGCAAGTCCTCCGATGATGAACGGTGAAACAAGCTACAACCCTTAATTACTTGCCGTAGAACAGGCATTCGTATTCACTTACTGCACCGAGCTGAAAAGTAACGATATGAGTCTGAGCGCGCTAAAGGAAAACCATGAATTGCTTACCCCACCAAACGCATATACGATGTTCATTATTCGGCTATCTTCAAACTGCAGGAATGGTGAGCACTTAAACCGAATTGTTTGTAGAATAAATACTAACATGCGACACCACGCTGGTAAGGCATGCCTCATAAAAGCCACCTCCAAAACCCATGAGAGTAAGCCCGATAATTACAACCGGGAAAGGCGGGGCGAAAGATATTAGCAGGGCACCGCCACCATGCAAGGCACCGGCCATCTGCCGAGTAATTAATCAGAAGGCGAGCTCGAAATCGTGTGTCATGCTTACCAATAAAACATTACATGTCCCGATCACTCTCTGCAGAACAGAATTGAGCACGCATGAAACTAAGTATCTGGGTAATTTCTACTATTAGAGGGACTCTGTCATCCAAATTATTGAGCCTACCCTCCGAAACCGGCAAGAAACACGAGCGAGACTGTTTCATAGGATAGTTGGTAATGATTTTGGAATGAGGGCAGATTAGCTCCCGTCGCAGTGAAATTGAGGCTGGCCAAGAAGATGCCCATGCATGCCTAATGTTCAACGTCACATATTGGTCAAATTAATGTTTAATCCAACAGTACGAAAAAAGACTTACCCCGGTCAAGTACAAAACTTTGTCCTCAATCAGAATATTCCCTATGCGTAGCCCAAATGGCTCCGTAATCTGCCCCGGGCTAACCAAGGTATGCCCCGAGCCCATGGCACCCATGGCACTGCCTGGAGTAAGCCCAGAAAAGTACTCTGCCTGAGGACCATCGGTGAGCACATCTGGAGTTTGTGCAGAGAGGCTCTTGGTATAAAGCAAAGAAGTGCCATGCTCGAGATACGGCAGTTCGTCGAGCTTTATTTCACAAGTCGCAGTTTGACTCATGTCGACTTTAGACCTGAAGTGGTGGTGTTGGCGGTGAGGAGGGCAGGGCAGAAATGGCCTGAATAAAAGGACGGGTGGTACGTAAAAATTATCAGTCCAGAACAGTAGACTTGGGGCCACTTGACCTGGTGGTCTCGACCGGGTGGATCCCGAGACATTTTTCCGCTGTAGACGTAAGCAGGTCCGAATAATGGAACAAGCAGTTTTAAGCTTTTGAATTAAGATGAGAATCTGGGTTAAACGGTGAATCGATTGACCGATGCACGTGCGACTTGGTTGCGCCATTGTGCACAACAGTGGGGAGATCCATTGATCGAAGATGGCTATCTTGGCTCAGTTCCTTCATCATAATTCAACGGCAGGTTTGAAAGCCTGATTCACTCAAGCAATAGTTAACAGGAGAGCTCTGAAGTAGATTCAGGACGGATGATTCATCGAAATATTGGCGATAGCTCTCATTGTCAGAGAAAAGTGAGAATCGAGCTCTTGCAAACATCAGAGCGAAATTCGAGATATCAAAATAAATTCAATCGAGTTTAAATAGCATCCTACATACGTATAGACGCCCCTCAGACCTAATGATAAAGCTTTTGCCAGCATGTATGCGCACATACTGGAACTTCAGTCTAGTCAACCTTTCTGCGAGGCGGGACAGTCCAGAAAACCAGTGCGGATAAGGAGGCGAGTACAATCTGATAGTGTGCGACAGTCAATGCCACCATTGAGCTCAAGGCTAGAGAACTCACAATGACTGGGGGCAGGATACGCAAGCCCGGAGTGACCTTTTCTATAACTACACCAAAAACCAGGGGTGCGAGAGTACCAGCCAACCCCAGACCTACGTTGGGTTACTTCAGTATCCAGTCGATAGACATTAAACGGTTCAGACTACTAGTACGTACCAATCATACTTGAAATGACGATCCCCTTGAGGCTAGGTGGGGCACGAGCCGATATAATGGACAGTATTCCAGGTGTATTTGGGCTGGTACGTATTGGTAAATGGGTGACATGGTTCTGCAGGGATAACTTCATATAACTACCCTAAGAAGAACCCAGCCGCAGCAATTCCAATCCAATTCGACGGAGTAGAATTGACCGCCCAAAATAGGCCGATTGCTCCGCACATTGAGACAAGTAATATGGTGTTCCCCGTTCTTTCGCGAACGTGGATAAACGGCAAGGAGAAAAAGACTCTTCCGGCGGTCAGGCCTGGAAGCTCAAGTTAACTTTGTTTTCTCGGCGAATAAATGTGGACTTACCAGCCCAGAGCATGGACAACTGATATCGAGAAACATCCGGGCCAGATCCTTTGATTTCCATAAGATACGAAGTCAACCACTAGCTCAGGATTAGTACACTGTGAGGTAGGCGTGAGTGCGGTTCTCACACTAGTGAATACATGGGCGATTGAAAAGCTAAGAAAGAGTAATACTATCCCAATCCTGGTATACGGTACAGCTAGATTTGAGAAAAACCATTCACCGGTTGATAAACAACTCACCAAGCGATTGGCATATGCACCACCCTTTTGAACTTTGCACGCACACCCTCATGTTCAGATACCTCTTCGCGATCTGATGGTGTCGAGTAGTTCCTGAAAATTATAAAATGACTACCAGTAATTAGTGATGCCAGGACGAATGGGAACCAATAGTAGAGCTAGAAGGCACATAGTAAAGTCACTAATAAGCATACTTTTGAGTCAATGGTTGAATTGTTGATTAACATACCTTCCATGCGGCGCCGATTTTTGCGAGGGCTCCGATAATGAATGGGGAAACCAACTACGAACTCTGTTATTAACGTAAATCTATGTAGTGAAATTACCTACTGCGCCAAGCTAAAAGAGGAGGCCAAGTCGAATTTATTCAATACCCAAATCCAGTATGCTCACCCCAGAGAATGCGTACAAAATGTTCATGTATCGATTATCTTCAAACTTTTCAAAAGGCATAAGAACCAATCGTCAAAATATCTTCTACGCTACACTCACGTGGGACACCACACTGGTTAAAGCAGCCTCATAGAAGCCCGCACCGAACCCCATGAAGCAGAGTCCCACCATGACGGCTGGGAAAGGTGGAGCGAAAGATATTAGGAGAGACCCTCCGGCGTAAAGTGCTCCGGCCAACTATACAAGTGTTAATCAGAATGCTTTAAATTCTGTACCCTACTCACCAGTAGGACATTGCGTGTTCCAATCGCGTTCTGTAGAACCGAGTTGAGCATGCACGAGATCAAGTAGCTAGATGTATATTGGTCGTAATCAAATGGCTCTGAGTGTACCAAAGAATCGCACATACCCGATAAACCCGCCTAGAAAGACAAGCGAGACTGTATCGTATGGCAGGTGGTAGTAGTCTTGAAACGAAGGTAGATTGGCTCCTGTGGCAGTCTCATTTAGGCCAACGACGAAAATACCCATGCAAGACTGATAACCCAGTCGCAACTCAGACCCTCGATATAAACTTATACACTTGAAAGGACTCACTCCAGCCAGATACAAAACCTTATCCTCTATAAATATATTCCCAATACGAATACCAGAAATCTGGGCGGTAGAGGGTGGAGTTGGCAAAGAGTAACCCGAACCTGTTGGATGCCCGTGGCCCTCCAAAGCATTAATGCCCGAAAAGTATTCTGCGTCTGGGTTATTTGCGGTCGCATGGGGAGTTTGGACAGGGAGCGTCTTGGCACGATCGAACCTGCTCCCGCTCTCCAAGTGCGGGAGCGCATCGAGGAGCTCTATTTCGCAAGTCGCAGTCTGAGTCATGAGGCTTCAACCTTGCAATCAAGATGGTCGTCCGAAGACGAGTCAGAGTTCGTTCCGAAGGATTAAAACACTAAAGCCCCGTTCACACGTAAATTAACAAATACTGTAGGCAAAATCGTTTGACTCGAGTCAAGAATGTATAATTTGACTGGGGAATGGAATTAATCGATCCCCACGATTGTGGAGTTCTTCCCAGTGGAAGTCTGGGCCCCTTCTCCCTCGAACTCCGATCGCTTAACTGCTTACTATTGTACCATGTGGCCTAGCCAAGTTGTTTTACACCGACGGGCAACTTGCTCCCAGACCGCCCGTCGAGACCGTTGAGTTTGATGCCGGACCGAGCACCGAAAGAACGCAAATATTGAGCACTGGATCATCGTGGAACAGAATAAGATTCCGGGCTGATCGACCGAACCGGCTAACAGCGATGGAACGGTCACGTGAGTGTTACAAACAACGCGCGCCACCTCCACAGTGGCTCGATCTCCGTCTGACCACCATCTTCGCCACTAGATGAGATTCAGAGCATGCATCGATGAAATATCAACTCTCTCCAGTATGTAGAGTCATACTTGATTTAATTTGTTTAAAATGACAATTCTGGCAGAAATCGTGCAAACGATGGAGAAGTTATCCAAGCGATGTATATTCAAGATGAATGAAACGACGGTACAAATTATATGTCTTGGAGAAACGGACGTGGGTGTTCAGATTTGGTCGTGAGTAATTGACCCCCGAGCAATTCCACAGCAGAGTACTAACAAGATATGGCGACAGGAAGATTCCGGTGGTAAGAGTCGAACTGGCTCTCGCTCGGGACATGGTGAATGACTATCTTGGATAGGACTCGATGTTTTCGGACTACCGAATACAATCGAACGCGAACAATATGATTAGCCTCGAAGTTTCGACAGAGCCTCTATCCCAAGCCTTGCGCTCAGCCTCAGCCGCACACGATGTCATCGTCAAGCTCGCCAAGAAGAACGACCAACCGGTATTTTCGTTTGAGGCTGAAACTGAAGTGAGTGCTCTGTTATGGTACCTTTCAAGTGAGACGAATTGTTTTTTTAGAGCAGACAAGGCAAAAAAATGATGGTCACGCACGACGTTCGAATAACGGTGATGAAGGCCGTAGAGATTGAACAGGTCAAGGAGCCATTATGTCCCCCGCCTGATGTACGTTGGCGTTTTTTTCTCATTGTTGTCTAACTAATGATTGTTAGCTTCACATTATACTGCCTCCATTAAAGGAATTGCGGACCATCGTCGAACACATGCAGAGACTCTCGGATGTACTGGCAATCAGTGCAACACCTCGTGGTGAACTTGTCCTCGCCATCCAGACAGACGACGTTCGTGTGTCTACTACCTGGGAGAATTGCCAGCGCCCTACAGTTGGTACGTGACCTCTGGGTGGAATATCCAAGTGTTGTAGACTAACTCGTCATCCAGAGGGCGAAGCACCCAATCCAGACCACGAGAACAATCCAGATCAGAAGTACGGCGCGCTAGTTGCCGTCAAGAGTTTGATCAAGTTTCTGACTTGCCATATGTTTTCGAACTCGACTGTTGCTTGTGAGTATGAAGTCCCTCGCTTGCGTATTTCCTTGATTGACTCAATACGTATTTTAGCAATATGCGCAAACTTTTGTGTTATTATGTATGTATACATAGGTTCAGTGACAGACACTGGTGGGGTCATCACCTTTTATATACCCGCACGGCTAGATGATGTTGAATGAACTGAGAAGGGAGGTGGTTACCAAGAAGAATTATGTTTATACGCGGGGTTTGTACAGATGCACAGATGAACACACGTTCGATTTCATTGGAGGGATGGTTGTACAGAGAGCTCAAATAAATAATGTTAATCACAAGTGTCCAAAGAGATAATGGTAACAAACAAAGGAGTGTGGTGCCCGGGAGATAAAATGAAAATGGTATAAAACGTGGGACGTGAAGCAAAAGGGCGCAATCTATGCACCACTCTTGGAAGGTAATTCGTTGCATTCTGCAGGACGCGTCCCTTGTTCTCCTGGAACAAGACCCATGTCGGCCCATCCCTCTGCTTCCCAACGTTGCGCCGCACCCTCCCTTCTCCTAGCCCCTTCATGATCCCTGCGTACAATGTATTGAGTGACGAGGATCGTCATGCCAGCGTATCCAGCCGTGAGTATGCAGATCCAAATTAAGAATACCCCTGACAAGCCCGCTGCGCCCAAGAAATTATGGAACATGATGGGCCAGAGGAAAACGGAGAGCATGCGCAGGAATGGAAGGGACTTGTTCGGGGCGCTTGCATCCAACGGGCGCACAAACTCGATGACCCAATCTTTATCGGTGCGAACGAGAATCATAAACGCATCTTGGGGCTTGGGAATAGGCGCGTAATTGAGGGCCAGGTAAATCTTCTCGTGATGCGCGTTGGTCTTGCCCTTGACTGACCAGGCGTAGATGGCCAACTTTGGAAACTGCCATGACTGTCTTTCGGAATCGAAAACCATTTCGTTTAGCAGAACTGCATCGGTCGATGAGACACCGAAAGTAGACCATGGTAAGGTGTCCTTGGAAGCAACCCGTATGCCGTCGGTGGGTGAGGCGCCGTTGACTCGGGGAGTATCACTAGTGGTATCAAGCATGAAGGGGATATATGGAAATACGGCCGAGTCGAGGATGACCTGGTTTACTGGGCTGATGGGGTATTTCTTGAGAGCTGAAACCCTAATGCACAGTCATAGTGTGAGTTCATGTCAGGCGTAATGTTCAGCGCGCGACGTACGATAGGACCCGTTGCTCCACAACGCCATGGGGTATAGTGCTCACTGAATGTTGAAATTCGGGCCCCCGCATAAATGAGCTGAACGTGATGAACAGCGTGAAGAGACCTAGAACCGGACCCGAATTAGTTTCACACGACTCGGGCGGGGGATCGACAAACGCCTTACTCAGCCATGACACAGTCAACACCACGGCCAGTCTGAGCGGACCGCTCTGAAGATACGTGAGCATCGTTTGAGAATTGTCGAAAGGTGGGTCGGCGGTGGATGGGGTTGAACGACAAGTCCCGGCCCAGAGACTTTGTAGTCGCTGCCGAGAGAACTCCAAGCAGCAACCTGACGATCAACGTAACGCGGCTGGCACTGCTCATAACAACCTTGGCCACTCGGCCGGTCTCGGACCCTTGATCGCCCCTGGCTGTGTTCCTAGCATGGGCTTGGCTCAAGTAAGACAGCTAATTTTAATATGCATCTGATCAGCTTGTCCTTTTGCCTTGTGATGAATATCGCACTATCGTATTTGCTGCATTTATAGAAACATTTCTCGCAGTTGTTTTTCGTGCCTACTCTAGACCACTCATTCGCATCGAATCATACAGCCGACCAAATGACCTGTTCCCTTGATTCGAGAATGTTATTTACTCCCCGCCCTGCCCGGCCAGAAACTTCACCTGCAATCCACGCTCATAGTACAGTAAGCCAGGACCAGGGATATTTTGTCCGATCTTCAAGAATAGCCTTTTTGTCGTCATATCATTAGACATTCCTACCTCTCAATGGTTCGCTCCCCGGCGCCAAGCATCTATACCCATAAGCTATGACCCCTATATCCATTCAAAGGCGCTATCTCCGGCACGCGCGGCAGGGCATTTGTCATAGCATCAATTGGGTCTAAAGCCTCTTCAAATCAACTTACCAACCCAACTTCCAAGACTCGGTCATTGTTGAATAGCCCGAATCTGCCACGGCGACACAAGGTTGGAGGCTGACACCACTTTGTGCCTGAGCTGTCGTGCCAAGTCCTACGTCACTTTCAACTGGAAAGCGGATGTTCACGCGTGTATTGCGATCGATTCATTTGGCGGCCCGCGTGCAAGGCGTACGGATTCTTATTATTATTATTTTTGACGGGCTGCTCATATGTTTAAGGATTGTTATGTCAGCTTCTATTGCGACCACATCACCAAACTGGAAATTTTCGTAAATGTTCGGTCTTGCAAGCGGGTCCTCTTTGTATTAGAAACGTAGAAGATATTCGATATGGATGTATTGATTATCGCTTGCGTGTGAGATTTGATTCGTGATTACTAGGGGCAGATTTCTTGGCCGATGGCGCGTAGGCTTCATTCAATCACAGCGATGGAATTTTGTCTGTATTTCTTATAGGTATATGAAGAAAGGGGCGGCGGGAAGCTGATCGAGCTCCAGACCCTGTAATCAAGGATTCCACCACACATGAATCCATTCTAACGAGCAAATTCTTCTAAATAAAGCGAGAATAATTTCAAGTAAAATAAAAGACTGAATGTCCCCACGGTTATGATAGCCTATGGGCATTTTGTGCCTTGGGGTGTTCGGGAGAAAGCGGGACACCGGACCTACAGTAGCATGCGGAAGCTTAAGATAGGTGTGGGTAGCTACAATGTGTTTCTTTTCAGGTTATTGAGGCTATGATAAGCTTGCCATCAGTTTCGCCGGTTGTAAACTTCTCATGTGTACATAAGTGCCCTCGTCTATTTTCCACGGCGTCACCCCGGGGTCCGATATGATCGTATTTGTGGCGGGTTTCATCCCTTGTACAACGATCTATCTTGCTTTAGCGGTTATGCGGTGTTGAACCTCTTAAGTAGTTAGTCCTATTCGCTCTTGTCCGTCATCTTTTGTACAGCCGTATCTCCAAGTTCACTACAACGATTACTAGGTTGGTTACCCGCATACATTCGAATCTCCTGTCTATGATACATGTGTTATCTGATTCAATTCACGCCATTTTTTTCGCGCTAAGAGTTACGCAAGTAGCTCAGACCCCACATGCGCATGTGCCACTCAAGAAGCACTGTAGAGGCCCTTCAACCCATGCACAGTAGCCTGAACAGTTTCGGGACCTGAGATTCCCGGTCAAGTCGGGAGACTCCAGCGTAATTTTCTAAACCATAGAAGCTGGATTGCTCCGTCAAACCAGTGCTCCTGAATATTAAAACAACCAAACAACGACACGCTCTCGCTCGACTTTTTTCGTTCATCTGGATATGGCGATGCATTTGGTCATATTCAACTATAGTAGGGTAGCCACTAGTAGCGAGTATCTATGAGAACGAGCTAGCCCGCGAACACTCTGAAACGCACGCGCTCCAGAGGCAAAAAGGTTGAGAAGAAATGATACCATGCAACCCCAGTGAAAAACTTGATCCCGATGGCGCATTCTCCAAGTCGGAAAGTGAGACTAGGCAGTTTATTCCACACTCCAATTTCAATTCTCTTGGAGTCACTTGTCACACGTAGGCGATCCCATTCAGGTGCTTGAATCATAGCTATAGCACAGTGCTAACAAGGCCAGTTATAACCTATCATATGTACACGTACAAGTTAAAATGCGGTAGCAGCAGTCATTGATCTCAGGGTAATGGACCTTTGCCCGAGATGATTTTAGTCTATATTAGTCAGGAACGCTGAGTTTGTCTTATCAATCATGAGAAACTACAGTAGAATGCGGGATGGCAGGGACATTATCAGAAACGAGTGTATTATATTGAATCGACAAGGATATATAGATCAGGAAGTGGCATATATGCTGAGCATAGATTTTGTCGTCTGAGAGCCCGACGAGGGGCTTCGATATTTTTGCTCCCCGTTCAAACAAAGGATCTTTCGAAAGCTTGTGGAATACCGCACTATGCTCTAGAGCGTCTCTACGAGATTTTAAACGTACTATGATGAAATCAATAGTGAAACCTCGAGATATCTATGCTATCGGAGGTAGAGGGCATCGAATGGCCTGGATTACACTGCGAAATTCACTAGAATAGACAAGCCAATGCTAATCTTGACGCTCGAGCCATGGAACAAAAAGGATCATGTCCCAAAGTTCTCTCGTATATGTACATCATGCAATACAGTGTCATGTATAAATGGGCATGTGAGCCGCAGCGCGCGGAGGCATCACATGTGGTACCCGACCGAGGGCGGAAGTCGCGGTCATGTGAGTTGGGCCAGACACCATTCCATACTGCGATCTCGGAATGGCGTACTGAGCGCAAGGGTTCAGCCTGTCCTCGCGTTTTTCAGCACCCGCCCGCCATCCCTCAATTTCTGCCGCATATTTAATGTTTTTATTTATAGATTACCCATCTTATTATACATCCATTCCTATCATATCCATCCATGTACGGTTCTCTGCCACCCCAAGCCTTCGATCCGCACGGTCGTAGTCTTGGGTGGCCCGACCAACGCCCCCAGGCCGCCTACGGGGGGCTACGGGCTCCCCCACTTGCACCGCGTGCAGAACACACATAGCATACACAGCAACCGAAGCATAGGTTAAGTTGTTTCCGTCAATGTTGGGGCCCCCCTGAAAGATTCTTGCCTCAGTTTGAAATACATCATCGAGTAAAATGTTCTTTATTATATCATAACTACGACACTGGCCTGCGGTACTAGTACATTTCAAAATAGCGACGCCTAATCCATTAAATTTATATTTGCCATGGCTGGGCTATCATATATATCAGTACACTCCTGGTGTTTAGGGAATGTGTCAATGTGCTCTGTTTGAGTCGGGGTTAGCTGATGACCAAGCATAATAGACTAGTTATGCAACTCACGTGGAACCAAAAAGGGCACTGGAGGCAGGGGCACCGAAGAGTCCAGGCGGAGCATTGGGATTGGAGTTAACCGCAAAGGCGCTACCGGCTCCGGATTCTGTCCCCGATTCCTCCGCTGCAAGCGTAGCATTATTCTGATATCGCGCCTTTTGATAGGGCATAGGAGACGCAAGCCTGAAATCGCTTAGTTTCTCAAGTTCAACATAGGTAGCTTCGAATTCTACCGCGGGGAAAACCCTTTTTACTCTGTTCATTAATGTACTCCTCACATCCTGCCTATGGCTGAAAAAGAATCTGTTGCCATTCGACGGAATAGTAACTAGATGGCACCGTTCTAATATCAATGCATGGGTTGGATGTATTTCAGACATATAGCGAAAGTCATTCCAGTAAATTTTGCACTTGGTTAAGCGAACGAGTTGAAGATTTAGACCAAAGTGACTGTCGCAATATCCGTGAAGTAAGCGCAGAAAGGAAACCGCATCATAATCTTCTAGGACCTCTTCGCACGGTTGTCCAACTATCACTTCACATAGGGTTAATACCTGAAGTTGAGGCAACAAGGAAAATAGTTCTGATCCCCCAAGGAATATTTTAGCTTGAGATTCTGCCACTCCTTTGATGTGCAATTGGGCTATTCTTGAACGCGAGACGAAGCTCATGAACTGGATCCAGTAGGAGGATGGCGAACCAGATTTATAATGTTGTATTACCTCGACAATCATTTGCAATGGCAATTGGCCAGGATAAATCATACGGAGCACGGCTTCCTGAGCGGTAGTGTACCGTCCAGTGAGTTTTATCGTCTCTAGATGTTCTAGCTTTACTGATCTGAGTGCGAATAAACCGTATCCAGATTCTAAAGTCATATTGAGCCCGAAACGAAAGGCTCGTAATCCTGGACTAGCCCGCAAAATACCAGCGAGGGCTAATTCCGAGATAATGGTACCAGCAGACTCTGTGGAATCGAGATCAAGTTCGACTAGTCCAGCATATGCGCGGCTAGACCAGCAAGGGTATATACCAACCAACCGTATACTCGTAACGAGGGACATGGTCTTTTCAAAAATGGACTCCTTGAGCGGTATGATTTGTGTAAGAGAGATACGCGAATGTTCATCGAAAACAGGTATATGACTGGCAGTCAAAAAGCGGGCCTCTTGCATCGGTTGCGCATCAATATAGAAGCCACGAATCGTTCCCGAGGTATCCCATGAAAGTAGATTTGCTAAAAAAGGCAGAACGTTGCGGTGTAAGGGTGTCCGGCAATCGCATTGAAGTTCAATCGAGCGAGTCCGCGACACAATCGAATGGCAGAATTCTGATAAACGCTCGTCCTCTCGGCAGTAGAAATCGACTCGTATGTGCAAATATAGCGGTACTTGATTCGAACGTGCTGCAAACGCCAAGGCCCGCGAGAAAAGTGGTCCTTCAGACCCGGATGTCAAGTCGATATCAATATGAGACCAGAGATCGTGTGATGCTAGTGCAATCTCCCGCCAGCGGTGACAAACCTCTAGCGCAGTTTCGGGATATACCATGTTGTCTCCTGATTTTTCGTTCCTCCTTGTAAATTGACTCTTTGGTAAGCAGCATCGCTGGGCAAACCAGAAGATACGGGATATAATCTCAGGCGGAAGAACGTTGATGCGGACGAGGTTGAGAGATTGGTTCCGAACTCGCCACATGAGTGAGATAGCCTTTTCAATATTCGATTCATAACTAAACGCCCGGGGCAGTTCTTCTATTGCACTATTGAGAAGGTCCTGTGAGTTGCCACTTGGATCGTAACTGTTGAGGATAGCAGCGCAGGCCTCGGTATACTTGTTTGTTGCCATTTTGAGTAAGTTACTCGCTTCATTGAGGTCTTTAATTAATTCGCTTTGCGTCATGGATCTAAGATTTGTCGGTGGTCGGGGGATAGGTATAATTGCTAGTGGCGGCAGTTAGGAAAAGCCACCTTACACGTGACTACTGAACTAAGCCCATCGCGTATATCATGATTGGACTTGGAAACCACTAGTTTGCTATGATCGTTGATATCGGAGAGTTTTAATGCACGCGAGTGATCAAGCTGATTACTGATAGATACACAGGGAAATTCTTGGGGACGACGGCATTTAGTTGGGCTCCGTGGTCATTGGTTGAAACATACATATCAAGCTTCGTTGCAGCTATTGTAAAACACCTCAACAGGTGTCCAACCAACCGATCACTGTAGAATGGTATAGAACATGATTTCGCAATATCCTTCGATTAAAAAGGCAAAAATCATACAGTATTCAAAAGTTAGCTACAGCTTCGCCCTGTCATCCGCCTGATCTCCCAGAGCACCTTGACGTTTCAGCTCGCCCATCTGGTCTGAATTCAATCCGATATCACGTAGTATGTTGAATGTATGCGCTCCGGGTCTCAGACTCTGGCCATGAGAGTTCGTTTGCGTAAACAAGTTCATAGGACGATCTTCTCCAAAGTAGCCCACGAAATTCGGGTGAAAGCGAGGGCTAGAACCATGAATCCGCGCAGCCTCCGATGGTGTTAACACTGGGACCACACAAGCATCGGTACCTGAATACAATTTAACGTGAATCCAATCGCTCTTGGTGATACATGAAACCCCTCCTTACCTTTGAAAATATCTTCCCACTCTTTCCTTGTTCTTGTCTTGAACGCTTCCGTAATCCAACGCTCATGCGATCTCCACTTGTCACGATCTCCCTGAGTGGATGGTTCGGGGCGGGTTGCGTCCATCGGCGGGTTGAAATTCGATGGGAGATGGTGCTGAATAAGTGTGCAGAAGGTCGCAAAGAATTTAGGTTCTATACACGCTCTATTCGCATCGTATTTCAGTAACCCTAATTCCTTATTCTACACAGGGACTTACACGCTCATCCATCCTCCATCGGAACACTGGTATGAATTGTAAAATGGGGCGCCACCATCGAGCAAACTCCTTCCCGGCGGTTGGGCGAATAAGGGGTCCTTCTGAATTAATGAATGAATTAAATTGAAGCTTGCGATGTATCGTGACCCCGCAACCTATATGTCCCATGTAGTTCTGAGAATACAAGGGGGGACAGAACGCACCATATCTGTTTCGACCACTTTCCCGGGTGCAAGTGGGTCTTTGGCTAAGGACAAGAGGGCTGCAATAATTCCAGTAGCGCAAATGAGACCACCTCCAGCCATATCCGCAAGAATATTAAGTGGGAATGCTGGTCGACCCTCTGGAGTTGTTGGAGGCATCATCTAGAAGATCTCTGTTCAAACGAGTGTGACCAATTACATTGGTTGGTGCGTACCCCAAGCACACCTGCGTGGGCCAGATAATTCAAATCATGGCCTGAATTAAAGGGGATTAGATCAGTTAAAATCATATGGCTAATGCCGTTAATAAATGGTGACACACCTGCCATGTTTTTCAATTCCCCATGACGGTCAAAACTTGTCAACAAATACCACGTTAGTTTATGGTATGGTTTCCGAGTGTCGTGCTTACCCGACGAGACGAGCATAAACCAATCGCGGATTGATCGCTTGCGAACCAAGGAATACTTCGGGTCCAAGTCCAAGGTTTTCCATAACTCCTGGTCTAATGAAATGTTATAAAGAAGATGGCTAACTTGTAAATGAGTTATTTTACCTAAACGGATCAATGAGAACATGCGCATTGGATATCAATCGTAGTAGGGTAGCCAGTCCAGCAGGAACTTTGGGCGAAATGGCGATGGATCGCTTGCCACGGCATAACACATCGTTGGTCGGATTGTTTACCGATGTGGGATTGTCAACTCGAATCACGCTTGCACCTAGATCAGCAAGTACAAGACCTTTCGTCCAAAAGGAATCAATACAGACTCTGACTCAACCGAGGGTGATGCTCACCGCAAAATGGACCCTGACAACCGTCGCTCAAAGGATAAATCTGGCGACTGGCTCAGTGAAACCGAAATACCCACAGGGGCGAGGCCTGCGAACTTTATTGACGGCCATGAGGACAATTCACTCAACCGCGCCTTTAGCCGGTATGTCGCAAACCCGCACCTCAATAACACGAATGCCTTCTAGAGGGCGTTTTCCTATGCGGTCCATCGTACAATGACCTCGATGGATAACTATTTTGACTAAAGTCTAGCGACTGTTGCCTAGTCCGAAAGAACTGTCAATGGTGATGGTTGTGGGGACGAGCCGGCAACCGGGTAGCGAAACTTCCCCGGTTGCCAGGATTGCGAAATTACAGAAGCACAACTAGACCTGCGATGTCCCAAATATGGATTCTGTGCTCCACGCGATGACAAGGGGTCAGAAAGACGCAGGCTTCAGTACAACACTAGGTCACAAAAGTCAATTCCACTTGGAACATTTCTGCTCTAAATCAGGCAACCGGACCTGAAGATGATTGGATCCACGTGCGGTCGAACACAACCGTTGCTACTCGTCAGACCTTCGTACCTCGCAATGGATCGCTACGCTCCTATATGAGCACAAAGTACCTTCTCACGAAAAGATATAAAAAGCACGCATGAGTATCCATGCAACTTACCGCCTTTCAGCGCAGTCACCCTTTCAGTCGTTGATCGACTATTTTCACATTCATTCTTCACCGACAGTTTGTAACTTTCATCTACTCGATTTTCACTCGTTCGGCACTGGTGCTCCACACGAAACTTTCTTTTGGCATTTCATTATTATCCAGATTTTCATTTCAACCAAATATGTTCAGCAAATCGTTGGTCTCCTTTGTTCTCCTTGCCGTTCTTTCCAGTGGCGTAGATGCACGCATGCGCACCATTGAGCGAGATGGGCGTGCCCTTTACGGACGCCGTTTCGGCCAAGAGCAAAACCCGGCTGTGAGTACATGTACTCATCCCAAATAGTTTCAAGCGCTTAACCGTACCTCAGATTTCCGAGCTCAGCTCTGCTTGTCAGGGTAATGTATGTGGTGTCCTTGCCGGAAAGGCTGTAGGCACATTGCTTGCAGCTTCTCCCGAATGTGCCCAACAAGACCTGGCAGACGACATTATCGGTAGGCAAATTTGTTTTGTTCCGTGTTCTATTATTAATTGATTCCGCTACTAGATGCTGCGCGCACCCAGGATGCCGCCACTCAAACGAAGATGATTGATATCGCCAAAAGGTTCCGTCAGGCCGAAAAGAACACGCCCCCTGACTTTACGACCAACCCGCCTACGAATCGTAACTCGGTTTTCTGCCAGACTCCACCGCGTAATGCCGAGTTGGCTGGACTTAACCAGGCTCAGGACCCTGCCAATAACCCAAATGATTTCTTCGACCCTGCATGCAAATGTACTGTCAAGAAGGGCTCCCAAGCAAACACCGCGCCCCTAGCCGGCGGAGGAGCATCTGGAGGCAATACGGGGAGCAACAATACCGGCGGCAATGGCGGAGATGCTACTCCAACTTCAGCAGTCGAAACCGGTGTGGCGACTGAAACGGAAGCGGCGGCTATCACTGAGATAGCCTCGGAGACTGCAACGGCCACCACTACTGACACCGCAGCAACGGAAACGGCCACAGCACCCGCCAGCAACGATCCGACAAACACTTGCCCGGCTGTGCCTACTGTTACCGGTAAGCTTATATGCGTCGTTTTTTTCAGCTTACTTAACATGGCCTTTAAACAGTTACTGTCGACGCATCGGCTCCTTCTGCTACCGCCACTGAAGTTGCTACTAGCACCGCTGCCGCGGACCCCGCTGCGACTACGACGGACGCGTCGCCACCTGCTGCCACAGCTGCACCAGCCGCACCAGCCGCACCAGCCGCACCAGCCGCACCAGCGAACGGTAATATCGATCTTGGATCTTGCTCCGATCCTACCATCAAGTTCGGTGCTGGTATTGAAGGTCGCAAGGAGACTAGCTTTATTCCCAATAACCTTAAGGAGTTCAACCATGGTAGCGCTCAGAATTCGGCCATCATTACTCAGTTTATCTGCGATGTGAGTGTTTCCGATTCATCTGGTCTAAAATCAAGAACTTTAATTCATATTTTGTCCAGACCTTTGTAAACTCGTGCAAGGCTAACCAGGCGGCGATTGATACTTGCAAACAGGCCAAGGATGCCGCCGCTGCTGCCGGAGCTAAGAAGGGAGCTGCTGCCGATGCTTTCAATCTGGCTTTTGGTGTACAAACCAACTTCGCAGCCATTCAAGCTCTGGATGACCAAGGTCGCTCGATTGCATAAAGACTCGTTCTTTATTCGGCCTCATTTTGTTGTTCTGGACTCCAGGATAATATTTCTTATGGATTGATTTCGTTACCGGGTTGATGATTTTTACTTTATCTTTTTTTGTACTGTCGTTTGTAGATTCTTTGTGGAAGGGATAATTGCCGCTGTACGGTCCCTGTCCTGTTGCATTTAGTTCCCTGATGCACAGGAAGGTAGTGCGGAATACAATTCTATTTGTGCGCTTCTCGTTGAGTTCTCCTAACTAAGCCCCGAAAGAAACGGATGCGTGAATGCGGGGAGTCATAGGATGAGCGTAAGGGTCAACATCGCGATCGTTTTCAATCTGCCGGCAATTTTCAGGTCTCAAGACCCCGGATCCGCAAAGTCTCGAACCGACTCTGACCGAGGGACTACCACGCGCGCAGGATCGACAGGTGCTTCTTTTTCCACGTGCGCTTACGCATGTCTGATGACAGGAGACGAGTAAGTCTCAAATAAGTATTTCATTTGAGTTCTACCCAGGCCGCAAAGTGATCGGAAATCTGACAGACCACTTTTGGTACTTGAGCAGAGCCAGATTAAGTTTTTCCTGTTGCATGTTCACGCGTAAGATGTACGGGGGTGGGCTTCTCAAGTCATTAATTCATTCAGCTTGCAGCGTGATGGCAGCTGAAGTTCAATTACAGCTCCTGAGCACATGGTATGCACGAAATGTGTAATTATATCCCACGTGGCAAACTAGGTACAAACTTGTTGTTGCACCTCCACTCACTAGGTGATGCATTACTGGCTCATGAGCGTTTGTCAACAGATGGTTACCAGCTAGATACCTATTTCATTTCAGGTGTCCTCTAAAATACGGCGGGCCTGAGGGGAGTGAAAAAGGTTAAAGTGATCGACGATAAACTGGGAAACAACCCACTTCTTCCAACAATCCTTCTGCAATAACACGCCCATCATCTTCTCCGGTGTTCGCAAATGACCAACGTGCGGGGGGATCGGTTACAAACGGACATAAGTCTTCTGGAATAAATTCGCCCTCTTGCGTGAAAAACTCGTGGCGTCGTTGTGTCTCTTCTAAACAACCGGGAGTATTGTTAACGAATCTTGCCAGACAAAAATATTTCAGATCGGACAAACCATCTCGGTATCGCTCAAGCCGCTCTACCATTCCATGAACCATTTCCTCCATTTCCGCCCGGTAACGTTCCCGCCTAGCCATTTCCTGTAAAAGTCGCGCGTAAGACCGCCGGTACGCGAGGTAAGCTGCTTCTAAGTTCTCGAGTTCTACTAGCCGAGAATTCAGTGTTTCCAACAAAGAATTAGCTTCATGGTGAACAGCGTCCTGTTCGGCTAGCATAGCCATCATCATCTCTTCCAAATCCTCCAGTTTAGTCAAAATCGTCTGGTGGGTCTCAAGATCTTGAAGTTTAGATGCCTTGATAGTGGAAAGCTGTTCGCTACACTTCTTAGTAACCAGATGTTCCGGTACAACGGGCGACGTTCTTACTGCAAATCCTCAACAGACCCCCCTGACTGATCGAGGTCACGAACTACAGCCGACAGTTCGTTCGTATCTTGATCCAGGGCTATCCCATCACATGTAAGTTTACGCTCAAATGGAAACCATATGTTGGCCTCACTTCGGATATCATCCATGTTAATAACGCCGCCGTCATCCTCGACTTGCAAAGCATCTTTGACTTGTCCAAAATGCCTCGCAATACCTTCAAGATCTTCGGCCATAGCGTGAACAAGCCTATCTTGTTCGGTCATATGGCGATGCACTTCATGTAAGATAGGTTCGGCAGAGAGCCGCGGAAGCGCGTTCCGAACAGCTGATATCTGTTCATCTAGGGCTTGCGGGAAATCGTAACTCCTAGCAAGGCTATCCTAATGAGGTAGAGCTAGTATCCGAAGCAACTAGGATAGAACGAGGTACATACGTCAAGCCGTAAACGCTCATCTTCAATTCTTTCGAGGGCTTCCTCGATTGAGCGTTCGTCAATGAAATCTCGCAGAGTTTTCCACCTGCTCCTCTCTTGAACCGTTTGATCACTTTCTTGATTAAGACCACTGGCACCCAAAGATGCCTTGTCATTGATCTCAGTCTGTGGGGTATCGGGCAACTGCCTTCCGGTGTCGGAGCGGGGACTGCCGAATATTGAAGAGCCAGCTACTGTTTTATGGAGGGACGGAGGGACAGCCTGATTCCCCAGTTGCTCCAAAATGGCATCCAGCGATCGTGTACGGCGGGAACGTGCACGATCCCACTCCTACATCAAGTCATGTCACAGATACGCTAGCAAGACACGAGTTAACACACCTTGGCGGCTGAGTGGGCGCGGTCCCTCTCGGATTCAAGATATTTGGCAACGCTATTGGCAGCCTGAATAATTAGGAGAAACATCGCAATAAAGCAATAATAAACCGCTCACCTTTAGTTGGTCAGCAACATTACGAGTCAGCCACTGAAGTTTGGCGTCGAGCGTTAGAATGTCGACTGTCAAGTTGCTTGAGCCCGCGGTAAGTGTGCTGGCATGGTTGCAGATATTGTTTCCGTGGAGGAGTGCTTTCTTAGAGGTGAGAAAGAGGGCTGCGAGCGAAGAGCCGGTCGGAGCCGGAGAGGCAGGCTCTGTGGCAACTGGGTGGGGGGCTATGGTTGGCATTACGCCGAAATTCACGTGAAGCCAGGGCAGAGAGACTATGACCGCACAGCTCGTCGTTGTGCGTGGCCAACCATGTGGGGGCTGCTTCGGGCGCCAAACTTCGATTTCAATATCCACCCTCAGGGTCCGGGGGTCTCTCGCTCTCCGCCGGTCGTACGGTTGTGGGAAAGAAAAACATCATAAATAAGAAAATTGAAACGGTCGTTCGGAGAGAACCTGAGAAAGCGCCTGAATATGGTCAGCCTCGCTCGCCTTCGGATCGTCAATTTCTCGTGGAGTTGTCGCATCCTTTTCGGCATCGTCAGCATAAGGGAACCAACCCAGTCTATCGGATCTCGACGCCCTTTCGAGACTCTATACGATTGTGATGTGGTTGCGGGTGGTTGCCATCGCCTTGCTGGCTGGGCCATTTATCATGGCGTACCTTCTTAAGCCACAGGTCCTTGCTCTGTTTCAAGAAGCTGCCAGCTGTGCGACGTCAGGCGTGTTGTTCACTGCGCTCTCCAAGCGGCCCTTCACTACAGCCGCCCGCGCTTCAGCCCTTTTTTTCGCTTGCTTGATATGCATATGTCCACAGTTCCCGAGCCAGAAAAACTCAAGTAGAGCGTCATCCGCTGTTCTGCCAACATGCCCGGCCAACATGCCTCCCACGTGCCAAGCAGCTATGCATATATGTCCCCCTCTCAACCTTCGACCAGCCACGCACCGGCAAATACTAGTGGTTATGACCCTAATTTGCTCTCGGGTAGCCCTTTGGTAAATACTGTCAACGTCGCTCGCTCTGGATCATCCAGTATCCCTCTAGGCTTTAATCCTAACTCGATAAGCGGCTTCTCGTCTCGATCAATGCCGGTTCAAAATAGCTCTTCAAATAGTACTTCTTACAGCCAGCATTTTCAAGATTATGATCCAAACTCGGCCGGCAATTATGGGTCTCACAGCGGGTTTGATCAAGACATGGCGCAACAACACGGTCACATCGGGCAATCGACATTGACATTTCCCCAGTCGGACACTACCAGGCAGGGCGTCAGTCACGAGCTACAAAATACCTTCCATAATCATTCTATGGCACCGTCTGGCACAACTATGCCTTCCTCATCCGAACCAATTGATCCGATGACCACGCGCACACTCATGCGCACGAGCCCCCCGTAAGTAGGCGGTTGAACCCCATGACCATAAGTACTTATCATGAGCCCCTTACCGGAAAAAGAGTCACGATTGTCTCCAAACGAACACGACAAGACTCATTATCTTATTCTGAATCTGCCAAGCGAGCCAGGAATTCAACAGACGGAGTCAGGCCCTCTGTTACTTCTAGTGTGCCATACTCCGGGAATGCCTCTGAAATGTCGGGTTTTTCGATGTCTTCTCATCATGGCCGTGCTTTGTCCCGACCAACGAGCGAATTAAGCGGCGTAAACTCACCTGTGAGTCCGCATATTGCCACGTATCTTCCTCGCTAGCCGGATACTCTCCCACTTGACGCCTTATATTCCGAGCTGACGATAGGTTATCATCTTTTTCCCAGTTTCATCCCGATAATCGAGGTCCATCCAACTTTCATTCGGGTCCCGTACATCGATTTATCGCTAGCCCAGCCAGTGACCGTCCACATTCAGCCAATTCGCAGCCTCGATCGCCGGAGATCCATACGATGAATGGAATAGCGCATGTAGGGATGCCCTCATCCAGCACTAGTGCCTCACTCCGCCCCTTTGCCTCCCCACAACGAAGATTCAGCAGCGTATCACATACATTTGTGCCCCCTACATCAGTTTCTGATGTCCCCAACTCGCAATCTCCTACTATACCTGGACATCCTACCCCTGATGGGCTAAGCCCGTATTATACACCACCATCCAGTGGGCTACGGCCATCGACGGGGGCTGCATCGGGATCTTCTTTTGCGTCCACACTTAATCCTCCAAGTGGACCCGATGCCCTTGCCGCAACTGGGTCGGACGATGGCTCATCCAGCTTATCCCATTCGATGGGAGAGGCCGAAGTGATTGCGAGCTTTCCCCAGTTCTACGAACGGGTCCGAGAGCTGTGCCTCAAATTCAACAGCGACGCGGCTAATTTACTGGTGAGTTTCAACATCCAACCCAAGAACCCGCCGATACTTTTAGAAGCACTGTCCGGATCGCTAATCACTTTCCTATCTCGTCATTGCGCCATGATAAACCTGTGGTCGGGGAAACCTCGGAACTGACTTAACTTGCAGCGCGCGACTCGACAAGACATCTTGGCTCAGTCCTTTCAAATGGGCACGGGTGCCGACCCAATGCGAATGCTCAATGATGCCAAAGCGATATGTGAGAGAATGATGGCAAGCCTATTTCACGACATTCCTTCTAGCCGATCCATTCTCATGATTGTTCCAGTTCGCAGATTCATCTACCCGCACGAGGGTTCCTAGTTCGTCACATCTCGAAAGCACAATGCTGCACGGGTTCTCGTCAGCATATTCAACCTCGGCGTATCCCCCACCTTTTCATGGGCCCTGGTCTCCTCGTTTATCCTCCGCGTCCCACCCTGTTACACCTTCTGGGGTAGACGAAGGAGAATATTTTGCACAACTTCAGCTTCCAAAAGGAGTGTATGGATCAGATCCGACAATTCAGCGAGAGGCCTCGCTCGTTCATCCGCCCTCAAGTGGTGTTGATGTCTCTTTCAATAACTCCACGCTACGGAGCGCCGCAAACGTGAGTCGATAGTTTCTCCGGTCGATCCTTGATCACGGCGGACTAATTTAGCTTAATCCCTAATTTGATGTTCAATCAGGTCAATCACGGCACATGGCGAGACGAAGAGTCCGAAAAACTCAAGCAGTTGGCTGAGCATAGTCGAGCATCGTCAAAGATGAACGGTCAGGATAAGATTGACTGGGATTGGGTTGTTGAGAGGTTCGGAGCGAGCCGCACACGACATCAGATACTCATCAAGGCTACTCATCTAGTGAGCTTATACTGCACTTGCCTTTTCCTGAACTATTCCGTTTATCGTTATACCCATTCATTAACTAGGGCCTTAAGCCTACCTCGACCCACCCCTCACGGATCAGAAAGCGTCTTGCGAAAGCTGAAGCACAGCAAGCTGCAGCCGCAGCAGCTGTATCGTCAGCCCAAGGCGATGCTACCCCTGTAACATCTATTACCCCTGGAACGGAACCCGTGAATCACTTACTTGCAGACTCTATGACGTCCCCTACTGTAGGCTCTCGCCACTACTCCTCTCGTACTATGCACCAGTCTATAGACGGGCGGCCAAAGTCCGGAGAAACTTCACAAACATCAACAAGCAACTCAGACAAACTTTCGCCCTATGAGCCCGGTGGTTCTGCCTGAATTCAGGCAGTTCCACGGCGGCAGGAGTCTTAATTATTATTCTCATTATTTGCTATGATCGGACTTTTCCCCACTGTCGAACTTATTCTTCATGTTTGTAACACCTTCCATGCTTACCTTCTCCCCGTTTTTTTTTGTTCACAAAGTTGCGGGTAGATACTCCAACTAACTCATCAGGCCCAGAGGAATGGACGGACTTTGTATTATGATACCAGCATAGATTTCAAACACTCTCATTGTTCTCTCCTATCTCCGAATACAAAGCAGGGCTATGCGGGGTGCCTGTCATGTATGATGCATTCCCAAGCCCCGACGATTGGTCGTAGACTGAGGCGCCAGTGGCTCTAGCAACCCGGACCGTACCTGTCCAGTTTTAGTATCAGAGCCCAACGCCAAACCAGGTTTCCATCCTTGCTTCGCCAGGAGCTTGTGTCCCACGTTATCCAACGGGATTGGAGAAGATGTCTCCAATTTAGGCACTTCTCGGAGAGTTCCGACTGCTTGAACGATATGCGGTGAATGCTTTCGTAGGCCCGGACGTGACGAAGTTTGTTGAGACACAACAGGTTCTCGCCGAGGCTGGGGCTCACGCCAACCTGGAAATCGCTGTCGTCTGAGTTCTGCGCGATCAACATAAGTTTCCGAGTGGTTCCCTGAACGCGCATCGTGCCTCGAGTACAATGGCTGTGAGAGAAGGTTTTGTTTCAAAGATCTCATCGACTCCGCGGGATTGATCCCACCCGCTATCTTGCTTGTATTTGTTTTAGGTCTCGTTGACGCATCTAAGTCGAGTATGTTTTCCTGAGTAATAGTGCATGCATCACACGGGATCCTGTCTTCATGAATATGCACCACAAGTGTGGTATTCCCAATAACTATACGTTGCAAGTGGGAGAGTATGTTCGGAAGACTGGCAGACTTGGGAGGTGCAAGCCTGGTCAATTCAGTCATCGTGTAACCCTGACTGCCAATCGGGTCGGATATTCTGGTAACAGATGGGTCTGGAGAGATCAGGTGTGTTCCATGGGTGGAGCCCACATCAACGAGAGACCAGTGCTGGGTTCGAGAATCCCAGTAGATGTTGGCGTGATACTTGGATACGGCTAGCTCCTTAAGCCTCAACCTAGGGGTGGCACACCTGTCTCGCCCTATGGATACTTCTTCAAAGGAATCGATAAGGGCGACGGTTTTACACGGCAATGTGGAGCTATATAAGACAACAAGGCGCAAGAAGCTGGAGCTGTGGGCTACAGGATAGTGTTGTCGCCCAGGTTTAGGAAGCAATTGAGGATCAGGCACAGTCGAGATATATTTCGGCAGCTCGTCAGTACCAGGCCATTCGAGTTCGGGGTGGCAGTCAAGGGAGCCGCAGTCGAGTAGTATGTTTGAAGTCGAAGAGCCATGGGACATTTGTTGTTAAATCACCGGTGCCCAAACTGTCCAGATTCCAGGCCCCGAAGTATGAATGCGTGCAACAGTGAGAAATAATGTTTCTAATATCTATAGTATTATCTTGTTGTATCGAATGTTAAAACGGAAGTTGCGGAGATATGAGAAACGGCTGCCTTGAGACAGCGAGGCTTATGCGAGATTTAGAAGAGCCGGGTCCGTGCACCAGCGCTTACTTCTCACATACGGGGACTTGGGTGGCGCCAACTCTGCAATCCCTCCACAAACAATAATCCCAACAGTACCAACCCTGGAGAGGACGTATGGAGACCCCACTTAGATCTTTCCCTCAAATACCCATATGCGATGTAGTAGCACTGGCAGACTTAGTACCTCCACGACCCATGATTCAAACTGATCATGACATCCACAGTTGGCAGCGTTCAGACTCATATTTGCATTTGTTACTATACATACGTCGCCTCGGTGAATCTGTGGTCGGTGCTGAATTGAGAGCTGCCGATCAGAAAATTGAAACCGAAGAAGTGAGTTTTGACCCGCTATGATAGCATCTCTCTTAAAAATGGTATTTGAATTGAATAGGCTATTGGGCAAATTCTTGTATTATTGGAAGAGCTGGAATCCTGGATTGACGATATTCCTCCTCAAGCATCTCCTCAGCGCTACGGAAACCTTGCGTTTAGGGATTGGGGTAAACGTCTAGAAGAGGTGAGAAATATTCTAGCCCCTCACCCAACGGCCTGACGACTCATGCCTTAGCGGTGTGAAGCATTACTAGGGCCATTGTTCCCAGAGGGGTCGCGCAAAGTCGTCCCACACCTAAAGCCATACCTCATGACCTCATTTGGATCGTTTGTCAGGATCGACTATGGTACAGGACACGAGTTATCATTCGTCGTATTTCTCCTGTGCCTTCATAAACTGGGGCTCCTTCCCGACGAGCCAGAGGTGGATAAGAGCACAGTTCTGGACGTTTTTGTCAAGTACCTTCATCTCTGCTGGAAACTCCAAGATACATATAAACTGGAACCCGCCGGGAGTCATGGGGTTTGGGGGCTTGACGACTACTCGTTCCTTGGTTACTATTGGGGTAGTGCTCAGTTAAAGGGTAAGTATCCCTACTTTTATTCGATCCGCGCTCTTTGATTGCGACTAGAAAATTTGAATGCGAAGCCTTCAAGCGTGCTTCAGGTTCCCCTTCCAAGTCGCCCTTCAGACTTATATACACTTTCAATTGCACGGGTCAGGTCAATCAAATCGGGTCCATTCCATGAACATTCGCCACAGCTCTACTCCATTGCATCTTCAGTTCCGGTTTGGAGCAAGGTCAATTCAGGGCTCCTCAAAATGTATGAGGTGAGGATGCATGTTCTGGATACCGGGTCCATGGAAATGAACTCTGTTCTCAGGCCGAGGTGCTTTCGAAGCGCGTCGTAGTTCAACACCTTCCTCTAGGTGAACCATTAATGCCATTCAGTAGCAATAATGTACAAACCCCACACTATTCCGACACTTCTCGACACACATCAAACCAAGCAAGCCGTATCAATGTAGTTCCCCCACTTGGTGGATCTAATCTACTACCTCCGCTTCGCCAAGTCCCGAGAACCCCTTCACACGCAATGCCTGGACTAACTTCGCCATTCATGGGCTCGTCTGGTGGCGCAAGATTCACGGTCTCAAGGGCAGCAGGGCGGGGAAATATTCCTGGGGCTATGGGCCCACGCGAAGTTGAAGCACCATTGGCCTCAACGACCATGGGGCCACCACCCACCCTGACCGGAAATACCATGTCCCATCCTTCTGTTAAAGGGGGAGATCATACAAATGTTGAAAACGGAACCTCAGAACGCGAGAACCAAACTGGTAAAGGGGAAGATTAACCTTTGTAGCGCAGCAGTGTACATTTCCCGGAAAAATTATGAGCTTCTGTCCATGAGTTCGGAGAAACTAAGATATTTAAAAAAACGTAACACGAAAAAGAACAGGCAAACCAGTGCTCCGTGTATTGTATTAGGACTAGCAGAGTCAACAACGTCGATAAATTCCCCTTCGAGCTTCTTCTTCACTACAAGGCACCAGTCAGCCCACGGACGTTACACAATCACAGCCCTTCAGTCTTACCGATATTCGAACATTACTTGAATCGCAATGAATAAACATACGCAGGCAGCGAAAAGAAATCGAATCCCTGAGCACCACATGAGTTACGTTCGTAGCCGGCACTTTGATAACGAATCTGACCTTGCCAGCTACCTATAAGTTCTGATATGAAATAACGCATTCCGTCCAAGCCTATCACAAAACCAACTAAATTGGCCCCCATCATGAGTAATATGTTTCCTACTCCACCAAGAGCGCAGGCATGCCGATACCAAGATCTATCGCCGAACTAAGGCAAAAGACTGCCATCAGACGCTAACCTGCATTTGGTTATGTGGCGGACTTACTTTGGATCGGCTCACAATACTCTTGGACAGAGCCTCTGGTATCACGAACAAACTGATGAGCCAGCCCCAAGCGAGAAGCTTAAACGATAAATCATGCCATAACGCAACGAAGGAGAATAC
Source organism: Rhizoctonia solani (assembly GCF_016906535.1). NCBI lineage: Eukaryota > Fungi > Basidiomycota > Agaricomycetes > Cantharellales > Ceratobasidiaceae > Rhizoctonia > Rhizoctonia solani. The sequence continues at coordinate 2,913,540 of NC_057372.1, forward strand.
GACCAGGGTATTACGCAGCACATGGGTTGATCCGCCAAGTGGTATATAAATATACCTACCGAACATTCCACATTCATCGATTATTCAATGCAAATGCAAAGATTCTCGTACCTAATTACCCAGAGATTGTAACTACGGTGCCAACTCCTCCAAAAGCCGAATGCCGAATAGTTGTTTGCCATGCATCGGACCATGTTCTCTGGAGGATCGATTCCATCCGCCAGCGCCCATAATCGGAAGAAGCGCCATGGAATAAGAAGCTATTGATGGTTTTGGTACGATATTCTTAATAATTAAAAATAACTCAAGCTCTACCTTCATCCACACGACTATCAGATTCCAGAACCCAACCATGCTTAACTCCAGAGGGCTGAGGCCATGCCATGCACGCGCATCTTTGATCGCAACCACATACATCATGTGCAAGATAATTTCGAGCGTAAGCAAGCATCCGAGAAAACGTATTGCGTAGGCGGTAGGAAACGGAACTCTATCGGACCCATTCGCCCATTGGGGCCGACGCAGCTGAGCAAAACCAAATAAGCATAAGTAGGAAAGGTAGAATAATACAAAATACATACCTGCCACATAAAATCGTTGAACCCAATGATTGGCCCTGCGATATAGAGCGCGGGGTATAAGGCATATACTAAGAAATTCACGAATGAGTATGACTCCAGTGGATGAGATACTGCTATTCGCTGCTTGTGGGTCAGGGTGCCACTTGGCTTGTGGTGGCCCGTTTTGTGAATCAGCAATCTTCCGGCCTAATCAATGACGCATTTACCTCGGTTGGCGATACCTCACCAGCCGCCCAATAATAATCCATGTTGAATGAAAGTAAACGGAGCATCGTAATGTTGAAGCTAATATGCCAACGAGGGTAGAACCCAGGTATGCTGTCCTATGAAAGAGTTGGTTATTCCCTAACGGAAACGATAAGGTTCAATAAATGGGAACTCACCAAACTCGCGAGTGCTCCATGCACCGAACCAAACCGGAAGCCCTCGTACCAGTTACTAGTAAATAAAACCGCACCATTGAATACCCAGGTCAAGGCAGGTATTTTGAACATTGCAATCCAGTAATTGGCGGCCAGAATAGCAATTATTTTCAATGCACTTGTACCGTGAAGCCCAGCAAGCATAACTAATGAAAACACTAAAAGAAACGGTGTACGAGAAGGGCCAGAAGAATCTCCAGGAGTACTCTTTCCGGGGCTGCTTGCCACTAGGCGATTAATCCGAGTGTATAGTCTTCCTAATACTAAATGAACGGTAGAGAGCGCGAGTAATGAAGGGATATTAGAACGAAAAGATCGATATTGTGCGTCACTGTTGTCCTATATTCGTATTAAAAGAAACCGTGTTCGTTGATAGCCACAACTCACTATATGACGACCGAACAACCAACCCTCCTTTAAACGCGGTAATATTTTGTAAAAGTTTGGATTGGACTCTTATGGAGTGGGGTTGGTATGCAACGCGTTGAACTCAAGGTTAAACTCACCATTGCTGATGTCATAAGGAACTTTTACCATATACGGGACGACAACTAAAAATGCAAGACCATAAAATAAAAATTCTGGGGTACGCCATCGCGAAGATGGTGGCGGTGGTTGTGTTTCCGGCGGAGTAAAGTTGGAAGAGGTTGGCGTTTGGACCGTCAGAGAAACGACTCCCAGCGATTTCCACTTGTTTTGCGGAGGTTCGTAAACCATCAAAGGAGATAATGGTCGAATACTTTGCATATCACTAGGCATCTCCCACCTGTGAAGGGGATGTTGCCAAGCGCGGTTGTAGTCAATAGTTGCCCAAGCTCAGCGCTAAGGACCGGCATAATGCGGTCGAATAGTCAAACATGAGCAAATAGACCAGACCGCATCCGGCGATTTTGTTGTAGCTGAATAAAACGCGGTTCGCTCTTTGAGTAGATTTCGGAAACCAAAGCGGTGTCCCGGTAACTAATCGGATCCCGACCCCTCCATGACATTGTGTATAAATTTAGTTGAATATAGTTTCACGGAACTCGGGCGAGATAAAGTCTGACTTACAAAAAAAGCATTTGGGGTACCGTACTCGGCAATCTAGAAGCCTGTATGAGTTTTAAAAAAAAGTTTACTTAGATATCAGCTCTTCAATGTCTTGAAAAGCACCATCGAAGACTACATGGGCTCCCGGTTATTTTTGAATAGGAGACCACGACTTCCCATCGAAGTCATTAGCTCACCGCCCTGCTCATCCCCGCTGAATATGAACTATGAGGTGCAGCTGGCAGGTTTCTGCTGTATTATATGCATCCGCCTCCTAGTTTAATTGAGATCCTCTACTTCTTGAACTATCAAATAAGTATACGCCGAGTCGTTCGTTATACATGCGCCAAAGGAATCAGGTATAGATCATCTACTACATCTCTGATCGAACCTTAAAAACTCAAACCGGGCATGAGTATCCGATGGAAATACCCTATGGACCAGTTCAGTCAACCGGCGTGGTATCGGGGAGGTCGGGATATCAAATAGGGCAGGTCCCTTCGAGACGTTTTTTCATCAATCCTTGCAATAGCTCGTATCAATTGGCATGAAAACGCGACTCTAGGATTTGAGCCGTTTACGAAGAGTCGCTTGTATCCATGTGAATTCATACAATAGCGAAGGTTTTCGAGATATTCAGCGAAACAACCAGATTTACATGCTTGGTATCTTGATATGGTTTAACAAACTTGAATCCAGGACGCTTAGGACACTTGCGTGCGTATGTGTGGAGTGCAAATCAGGCAGTCTTCCCAAAGCAAAATTACAAATGATTACCCATCGGCGGTCTATAGCCGAGGGTGGACGTATGAGGACATATGGCCAAGCGTAAACAGAAACTATAAACTCGCGCGTCTGTATCTGATGCCCTTCTCACCAGCACAAGGTATCCCCCCACTTCTCAAATCAAGATACCTCTCCACCAAAATGTCGAGTTACACCAAAGGGCAAGTGATAACGTTAACCATAACCAGCGCAATTGTCTGGTGAGTTACTCGGAACCACTATATTACTTACACCAATTTACATCCACTTCCTTTCTATGGTAAGCCCTTGGTGTTATATCGCCACTCTCGAGCTTCGTAGAGCGATTGCTCGCGCATACAAGAGCCAACTCCCTCTACGATTTCAAATTGAATACAGGCCCTTTGAATGCAAAACTATACTCTACGACACTGCTGATCGCGCCAAGATAGAATCTCAAGGCCGGTGAGTAGGTCACGGTTTACAACACCCGGCCCGTGAGCTTATCAAGCGAACCCAGTGCAACAGGGGTATACTCAACGCTTACGTGTAGAGCACAAAAGCTTGGTATCACCCTGTTAGTATAATAGCTAGACTTATGCAAGGCCGATGATAAGCTGACGAAACATCCCGAAATAGTCGAAGACAGTCAAATACACAGTGGAAATCGGCTTCAGCATCTCGCCTACTTCTACATGCATACCAGAAAGGCGGACAAAACGCACAACAAGCGTTACTTACTGAGCTCTTTCGGGCACATCATGAAAAGAACGAGGACATCGACGATTTTGAGATACTGGCTGACTATTGCGAACGGATTGGGATCATGTCAAGGGAGGAGGTATGGTGCCGCGTGATTATCCACGCAGAGTATTGCTCAACTGACGTACTTTCAGACATTCATGTTTCTCGAATCAAACTGCCTTCTGGACGAAGTAGAACAAACGCTGGATATTGCCCGAAGCATGGGTATCTCGGTTGTTCCCCTCACAGTCATCAATAATAAGTGGTCATTGGTCGGCGCCCAGTCATCTGATGTGTATTACAAAGTAAGTTGCGTAGCTCGAGTGCCATAATGGGCATAGCTGAATCCTCTTTAGATATTCCTGCAATTAGCTCAAGGGAAGGACTTATAAATATTGCGACACATGAACCTACGATTGGTCTAGTTTTTACTGGTATTTGGTATGCGTTGGTAGCTTTGTATGTAATGTGCATGTGTATTTCAATGTTATGACGGGATCTTATGACCGAACCGTATTTATAACCTACGTAGTGGTGCCAACTAGAGGATCGCCCCCGCAAGCGCCACTGGTCTATACTCGGCGATCGTTCCCCCTGCCAATCAAGACGAAAATCTGGGCCACACGACGTGAGGCACGTTCATCATGAGTGTGGGGGAGCTCCGAAAAGAAGGACATAGGCATAAAATGACCGAGGTGCGGCAAGTATTTGACCCTGCCTGGCTAACGCCAATAAGGTAAATTCTCTGAATGGGTTTCGCCTTGCGCTGATTTGCCGTTGCCCGAATCAAGACCGAGCGCACATGACTAAGAATTAGTACTTTCTTTTTTCTAGTTCTTTCCCTTTTTCAGTTCCCTCTTGTCGATGAACCATAATAGCCTCTCCATTGACTCAAACACCTATATACAGAATAAAAACAACCCTTTCCAACCCCACTAACTCCTATGCTAAAAAGGTAAAAGTAAAAACAACTGGTAGAGTAACAAAGGGCGCGGATGACAATTCAATTAAACATCCTTGCGGAAGAAGAGAATGAAGTAAAAAGTGCAGGTCAAAGGAGCGGGTCATATACGACTTTTAGATCCAGTAGCCGGCCTTGACACCAGCAATGCGAGACCTAAGCATGCGCTTCTTCTCGAAGGACTTAACAACGTTGAGAGCACGCTTGTAGAGATCCTCAGCCAGAGCCTCTTCTGCCTCGGCAACGGTCACGTCGCGAGTATTCTTGGTCGACTAGAGTGGCAATATCTGTCAGAAATGTCGCCGTATAGAATAACTGAAAGTTAACTTGCCTTGGCACCGGCAGCCTTGGGGGCTGAAGCGGCAGCAGGAGCGGTGCTATTTCCGGCACCTCCAACGGCATTGGTAACAGCCGTGCAGCCACCGAATGGTCCTGCACGAGCCGCGTTACGGCAGCGAACAACACAGGCATCGCCGTTGGGACCTCCAGTGCAGGTGGTACCACTAAATTTTGTGTAAGAGCGCATATATGGACTAAAATGATGGGAAACCTACGCGGGCATCTGGGCAACCAAGGGGAAATCTGTAGCCTTTGCGTTGGAGCGCGAGTTCTCGCCTGGAACGTTGGTGAGAATCTTCATATCAGCAAAGCTCTTTCCAGATGCATCAGCAGATACGCCGCAAGTGTAAGGCCTGACAATATAGCTTAGCATATAGTCATGTCACAAATAAAATACTACATACCCAGCGCCATCACCGTTGATTTGGTGGATGGTCATTGTGACGGTACCATCTTCGGAAGCAGCCGGGAGGCCGGCGGAAGATGCGCTATGAAATGTGTTCAATTGAGTATATGAGTAAAGATGATTGGGTGTATTTCTTACCTTCCATCTGGGCGGCCATGTCATTGACGCCGCCAGCAAGGGTGCGTCCACAAGGGCCAGCGTCACCACTGGCGATCTCGCGATCACGGATGATCGAAGTATCGGTCTAAATGCAATTGGATTAGACTAAACTGAATGAGGACGATAGATCAAGATGGCTTACCTGGAATGGCTGGCGTCTAGTCCCATCTCGAGGGGTGGTCTCGACAATACCAAAGCCTTGGCCAGTCACACCGTTAGAGCCGGTGACCGCGACCATAGCGCCATGAGCATTGACCGAGGAGATAGCGGCAAGGACAAGGAGGACAGAAGAGATGGCGGAAGTTTTGGCAAACATAATGCTATGAAAGTTAACGATTGTCGTGTTGATAAAGTTCGAAGAAATATGCTGCTTGGATATCAAATGCAAAAGTGAGCCTGTCACTAAACTTTAAAGGAGTTAGTATTGATAAAAAGGTAGGATGGGCAGGACGAACCCAATTGCGTAGCAAGGAGAAAAAGTGGACCTGCACTGGGGCTGGAGAAAAGGTTGAGTTTGAGAGGAGGTGACTACCGGAGTGAAGAATTAGCACCCTCATTCACGGCCTTTTATATCTAACATGAATATAGGGAAAGTATATGGGTATCATGAACCTCGATGTTGAACCGCGCTCGTGCCCAACCCACTTGGACTTCCGGATTCCGGATTCCGAGGCTGGTTGTCAAGAGTGATAGATGGGTTGTCATCGGAATCTTGCATCCAGTCACAATTGATATGGGTATGCCTACTACGAACGACGAGAAATGCGCATATTGCCAGGGAACCTTGTACCCGGAATGTTACTTCCGCACTCGGCGACTGCCAACCATTCCTGAAGGCAATTGATTAGGTTCGCAGCTTGTTCGCATTTGAAATTATGAGCAACTCGCGCATGGCTTGTATACCACCTGATACAATCTTCGAAAGAATACGGTGATATAGTAAAAGATCCAGTGGGACATTCTTCACATGCCCGGGCATCAGCTATTTTAAAACGTCTTGGCACACAGCGTGAGGAAGTCATGGTCATGCTTAAACACATTAGCCTGATGCATGATTCATTGATAAGCAAGCAGCAAAATATCTGTTCTCGTCAAAGCTGGCTTATATCTTGAGAAATTCATAGAAGGCTGGGCGCTACGGCGTATATATCAACTCGCCCCAATATGAGTGAGGCTCAGGAGTTAAGCGCCCCGTATGTGTCCAATGATTGTGGCTGTGCTAGGCGAAATTGCTCTTTATCTTCTCACCCTCCTTGTAGATTAGCACTCCACAACCATCACCACTGGGCCTCCAGGCTCGACGACTCTCGTTAAACAACAACTTATTGATTCAATGGAGCGCCAAGTTATTGCATACTATTGCTCTGGACATGGCTATGGCCATGCAACACGGGTGTCGGGTATGCTTTGTCATGATATCATAGTCCTCGTCGCTGGCGCTTAACAGGAACTTCCGCTTTGCAGCATTTACGTCCCACTTGCTTGAGCTGGGGAGCCGCTTTGAGGTCCATATTGTGTCTTCAGCACCCGCTCACATATTCTCGGACTGTCTCAAGGCATCCGAACATTGTCATTATCGCTATGCCGAGATTGATCCCGTAGTGGCCCAGCCACTCGCGTACCGGTGAGTGTCCGCATGACGTGTCTTTACGCGAATTCTCACAATAACATTGCAACAATCGCCAGAGTTGACCGAGACAAGAGTGTCCGTGTACTCGAACGGTTCCTAAGCCAACGTGATGCAAAGATAGCTCAGGAGTTGGAATGGCTAGGCAAGATCGGCGCATGTTGCGTATTGAGCGACTCGGCATTCTTGGCATGGTACGCAACCTATCGGCCTTATCTCCTACACGCATTTCTGATCTTTTGCCTCGTTGAAACAGCGCAGCTGCCAATGCAGCATCGCTTCCTTGTGCACTAGTGACCAATTTCACATTCGACTCTGTTTACTCGTACCTGGGAACTCAATTCATTGACGAGTCTCCTTCGTCCCAGTCCACCCCACATCAAGAACACGCGGCAGCGGTGTCTGAACTGCCCCCAGACGTACCCATTCCCGAGTCTATCCTTGCTCCTTTAGTCGACCAAATTGTCAAGGATTATCGATGTGCGGATTTGCTTCTCCGTCTCCCTGGTGCTATCCCTATTCCATCGTTCTCTCCAAATCACCCTCTACCCGCACCAAACTGGGTCGACCTCGAGACATGTCGGTTCAAGCCCGAAGTAACCAATACCCTACTACAACAAGCCGAAACACTTCCTTTGTACCCTTCGATCCCATTTCCGACTGGGAAGTCCAAACCGGTCTCGAGGCAAATTCGACAAGCACCACTGTTAGTCCGTCATCCAACCCCTGACACAGATCGAACCCAACTTTTGGATTACATTGGTGTACCACGCTCGTTCCATGGCCACAAGGTCTTGATCGTATCATTTGGAGGCCAAGTAATCAAGCGACCCACTGGGACACGCACACCTTCAAGGACACCTTCACCCAACTACTCGCCTCCAGGCTCGACGATTAACTTGCAAAATCCAACCCCCCCTTCGCGACCGAGGCATCATCGCCATACCTCCAGTGTGGCCTCAGTTGCGTCACTGACCGCATCCAACGTTGTCAATGACCCTGAGCGATTGCATGCTGCCCTGGCAAGTCCGGCTCGGATCGCGACTCCGTCTCACATCTATGTTCCAGGGGCCCCGCCAGCATCGAACCCCTCTTCACCTATGCTCTCCACTGTGCGTTCGAATTCGACAGGTCCGGTCTTTGCCTCGTTCTTTACTCCACCAACCCCCGGGACCGAGTTTTCGGGGCCGCCGGCACCCGGAGCATTTGTGGAAGTCAAGCCCCATAAGGACATTTACCTCACTGTACCTCATTCATTGCCTACCCCTGATGACTCTGCCGAAAGCTCTCCGATTGACGATGATCTAGACATCCCTCGGCTTATCCCGGAAGGCTGGATCGCGATCGTCTGCGGCGTTTCCAAGAATTGGGGAGAAGAGGACCTGCCCGAGAGGTTCTTTGTGGCGCCAAAGGATGTCTATATGCCGGATGTAACTGCTATGGGTGATGTCTTGCTTGGTAAGTTGGGTACGGTACATGCGCGGAGTGCGTCGATAGCTGCACACCGTTTGTTTATGGTAAGTTGTTTTGGGCGATTGTGCTAGTAATACGAATTGATCGCCGCGATTTGCAGTTCCGCGAGCTTTGTTTGTAGAGGAACACGGTCTGCGCATGTTGATGGAGACGGCTGGAACCGGTGTCGAACTGCCTCGCGAGCGTTACGAGGCCGGAGATTGGGCCTCTGCCATCGAAGAAGCGTGGGCTCTCGGCGCCGAAAAGAAAATTGCCCGAAGACTATTGGGAGCTCGGGGAGATGCCCGGCGACGCCGACAAGGAGAGGAGATGGCCCGCGAGTTTGAAGCTTGGTTGAGCCTCTGGACTCAGCCTCGTCACTAAAGCCTAATTACGGACAAAATAACTATATATAAACGAACTAGAGCCTGAGATGGACATTCTTAAATGAACATTTTTGTATTTGATTGGACTTGCTTGATGTATCTGAACAATTGGCCTACTCGCATTTCTTTGCTTTGTATCTTTCATTTACTACGTTGTCGATACTAGCTCTCAATGTATTTCTCCTGTAGAGGTCCCGTAGAATACATGCGAGCCAGTGCTCTCCTTACTTGAATTCGGTTGCCCCTAGGACAATCTCCAATACACCTTTCAAGCCCCTCTCTTCCAAAAACTCTCTCACCTCGCCCATATTACCCCGGTTTCCTCGTGCCCCTCGAGTCGAGATCATCTCGGTTACCTCTCGCATATCTTCAAATGCTCGTGCCGCTAAGCCGGACTCGCGATGTCGTTCCGTAATCTTTTTCTGATGAGAGGGAATATCCGCCCACGAGACCGTCTTGACCTCGCTGATAAATGCGTCTGGGGCAGTTGGGCTGGGTGCTTCGATACAAAGCAGGCCTGGTTTCCCGGCAAGGACGAATCCAGTGATCGAATATTTGGGCAAGTCGAACCATATCGTCTCGTTTAGATCGAGTGGAAAGAGAAGGGAGGTAGAACCATGCTCGGGTGATAGCGGTACGCGTAGGAGGTGCGATCTTATCAGTCGTGGACGAATCATTCGTTAGATCGGCTAACAATGATTTTTTGGTGTCTTCCGAATCAAAATATTCAATTATTTGCATAAGCCAATCTCTTCCGTCTTCTGCTCCTTGGACTTCTAGTTCTGGTGATCCAGTGTACGAAGGTAGAGAAGCTAGCAGTCGCTCATAGTCGGCTCGAGACAGCCAGGTCGGGTGTTTAATTGATATATCAAGCAAGGGTGCGGATCTGGACTCGAGCCCAGGGGCCCGCAGGTGAACTGTTATAAAAAGTGTGATGGTTCTTGTATCGGAGATGCTTAGGTGAACCGTAAATGAATGTTTGCTAGCGCTGGCCTTGTCTCAAAGGAGCTCGGGTCATCCAGATACTCAGTCAATGTAGCAAGGATGGCTTGGCTTTCGTCCGCAATCTCTAGTTCTCCCGGCCCGAGGAACATAGATGTTAAGAGCTCAACAACTGATTTTGCACCTCGAGTACATCGTTACCGAGTCATAGCAGAAGCCTTCGGGTGCATTAGTTCAAATGAATAAATATCAGAAACTGTGATCCGTCACGTGTTGCCTCGTTTCGTATGATGTCATAGTCAACCTATGAATTAGTATATTCGCAGTTCTGCAAGCCAACCTTTAAAAATGTGGAGGAAGCGTGACTCCTAATAAAGCAACACTAAAACATAATAGGCTCTGCATTCTTGCGTACATATATGCGCTAAACCCGGCCAAGAAATATACATGATTCAGTGATGAACGTCTCGTACGATTACAGTTATACAATTCACAGTTAGACACAGAAAGAGTTGTAGCTCCCCTAAGGATTTCCATTATTAGAAATGGTAGATGGCGTGAAACTCCCGCTGTGATAATACTCGGTACCATTTCCATGATGCATGGAGTACCCTTCATGGAAATTCGGGTCATAGGGCAAAGGCAGAACATGTGGGTTTGGTAAAAACTGTGCTCCTGACGGCATGCCCATCAATGGATGTTGGTGAAGTTGGTGGAGCCCAGGATACTGTACATGATGCTGAAGTTGGGATGGGATCGAGATTGTGTAGCCTAGTTCGAAAGGGTCCTGTTGTGATATGAATTCGCGGTAAAGCTGCGTAGTTGTTGGTGCTGGGAGTGTACCGTAAGGAGCTGGACCAGTAGAACTCGGGAGAGCGGGATGGGAATACGCCACTGGTGATGAGTCAGCACTCGGTGGTTGTGCTTGAAGATTCGCAGGCCTGAAACTGAATTAATTGAAGTTCTGCAATGCATGGGACCTGGTACCCACAGTTGAACATTCGTCTCTGCGGTTTGCTCTTGCAATAAGCTTTGCAAGTAGCTTGCTGATATTTTCGCACAATCCCATGTTTGAGCTGCGGCCTGGAGCGCATAAACACATTCCGTGTTCCTTCGTGAGCGTCGGCTCTTTTCTTGACAGCTGTTTCCGAGAGACTTGCGCTTTGAACTAGGAGAGTAGCCCCGGCCATGAATATCACCTACCAAACTCATAAGATCAACCTAGCCGAAACGGACAAAGAGCGTACCTGAAGCATTGATAACGGGAAATACCGCATTCCGTAACATTTATCGAAGAGCATGACGAGATGTACAATTTTGACCGTTGCTCGGTCACAGATCTTGACGCTCAGGTCGGTAAAGGAAGAAGGGATTTCCGTTGAGGCGTTCGACGCCGAACGGGCTGTCCTCGCATAAAATGGACGATGTAGAAGAAGAAGAAGCCACCAATAGGCGATATTCAATACTATGACGTGTGGAAGGGGTTTGGTGGCGGAGCGAGCTGAAATGGTGAGGCTCTCAGGAAGATTGTTATACCATGTGTCGAGGTTAAGGCTTTCAAGAGGTGAACACATGTGTCAGATATTGACAAGACAGCTTACTGGATGTCAGAAACACTGTCCTTCTGTGTAACCTCCAGTTTTGACGGCCTTGAGTATCTTTTTGGGAATAAGCCAAATTCCTACTCGCATAAGGTTGCAAGACTTACACAGCTTCCATAATCCGCACTCCAAAAGCATAAGCTTGCATGCCTCGAAGAAGACCTTCGTAGTCCGACTTGGTTGTGGTTTTTCAACTTCTCCTGGCGACTGAATCTTTCTCCTGGCCATATTTGTTGATCCAGGTTATCATCAATTTCAGGGAGATTTACGTTGAGGTGTGGTAGGGGGACATCATAATCTCGACCGTAGTCAAGTGACTATCAAATTGTAAGGCTTTGAGTCTAGGGGAAAGATGGGCCTGCTCACCATTATCTTGTCTAAACCCATGTGTGAGTGATGTGATGAATATGGTAATGAATACAGTTACCTTGGCAGAATGTTGACCAAAATTGCCAATCTCGAGCAACGAGCTCCTCCTGAGTGATCCGTTGACTTTCAACCCATGGTCGTGAATCGATGCATAACCCAACTATGGGGAAATATGAGAATCGTAATAGGTGTAACAAAGAGGCACTCACGCGCCCGAACCATCCGACAACTCATTCCTAGACTGATGTTAGACACAACAGAGACCATCAGATGTAATACACACCAAAGTATAGGTATGCCAACCCGCGTTCTCCCAAGCTTGCGTGATAGTCACTCAAAAATGTCAAGGCTTGAACCACTGTTATGGTAGGTCGGTCGCATTCCTTTTCTAAATGCTGCTTGGCGCATGAGGCAAAATGGGCACGAGTTTCCTTGGCCTTTACTAGGGGTTTGTCCGAAAAAGCGGTTGCGAAGCTCATTAATGCGCAGTGCAGGAATGGGCTGTAGGTCAATGCGCGGGCTTCGTGAGGATGGGGGTCAGGGTATCCGGGTGTTAGTTGGACGAGCATGTCCCGCAAAAAGTGCTCTGGCTCTATAACTCGCAACCAAGTAGTGTGAAAAGCGAAGCATCTATGAAGCAGGATGTCATGCTCCATACGATCAAACTCTGTAGCTGGGTCGAGTTGCGACAGACATAGGTTTCGCCCCCATTCACATTGGTCAGAAAGTTGGGTGGCACGGGGCTGAAGGTGAGAGGGCGTATTTGGGTCGCGTTGGAAGACATATTGATAAGTGTAAGGATCGTGCGGAAGACGCTGTGGGGGTGACAGATTGTCTGAGGGGAAAGTAGACCACATGGATGTGGGGCCACTGGCACTAATGTTTCCTTCTTGCATCTATCTATGAGATGAGCCACGAACCCTTTGACGGTCAGTTGGTGGAGTTGACTCGCCGTTAGATGAGATTGCCCTGGGAACTCGGGTTGGGGCTCGGGCTGGGCTCCGTCGCTGCTTGCTGAGGAGGGCACCAAACTGGCACGCATGGTATCAGGGTTGTGAACAGGGCGAAGCTGTGCTACTTCTGCCTCAAGTTCTCTGATCCTAACGCGAAGGCTCTCGACCAATTGCTTTGTGGCCGGTCGACGCGCATCTTCTTCTTGGCTCCAGGTACACTGTGTAGGGTTAGTATTCTCAAACTGCCTGGGCCAAGCAGTGTTTGCATTACCTCGTGGCCCTAAAATCTCATCAGTTTACGAGTCATTTATATCACAGAAAGCAAATACGGACATAGAATGTGCATGTTCCACAGACTGGGTGGACCCCATCACATTTGCATCTTCTTCTTCGACAACTGTTGCAAGCTTTGGTGGCGTGGTGAGCGCGCCGCTTGTTTCACAAAATGTAAGAACGTGTAGTTAGATTATTAAATATGGCTAACCTTGGATGTGGAGGACATGACAGAGTCTCGACTGTGGTGCGGTTCCGGGTTGCTCTCAACGAAGGCCACAGTTTGGTCGATCACAACCATGACGTCAACAAATAAGCATCAACACACAGCCACCCACCTCCACCTTACGCATACAATCAGCCATCGGCGTCGATCTGCCGATGAGTTGGCCAGACCAATGTTCCCCTTATACTTTAGCGACGTCAGGTTGACTGTATTGACATCAGTTCTTCCAACTAACCAAGTCCGGTGCCGGCCCTGATTAAATAGATATATGTATATATACCTCTGGTTAGAGCCTTTCCTGAGTATCACAGACAACCCTTCATCAACATGTCCGGCATTCAATTCAAGGGATACGCCATTCACGACAAGAAAAAATGGGTTAGTACTTTTAGCATGGTATCACTGCTTGAGGCCGACTGGTAGCACCTTCAGAGCGATTTGAAACCTGTCGAAATCCAACCAAAGAAATGGGAGGAAACCGATATTGACATTGCCATCACCCACTGCGGGTACGTCCCATCAACTGAGTGTATATACCCAAACCTTATCATTCATTTACTCGAATAGTGTATGTGGCTCCGATATCCACACGCTGACTAATGGGTGGGGCAATCTTGACCATCTCCCCCTAGTAGTCGGGTAAGCTTTTACCCATTAGCTAACTTCTGTCTTTGAACCAATTAGGCTTGCAGCACGAGATTATCGGCAAGGCCGTTCGTGTAGGATCCATTGCTGCCGAGAAGACAGGCTTCAAGGTTGGCGACCGCGTAGGCGTGGGTGCTCACATCTGGAGTTGCGGTGAATGTCAAGCATGCAAGACCGACAACGAAAACTACTGTCCCAAGGGACTGGATACATATGTGGGTGGCTCGCTTAGTATCGGTTGATTGAGTATACTAACTCAATGGCAGAACTCCCCTTATCCTGATGGAATCATTTCCCAAGGTGGATTTAGCACTGCGATCCGTGCTGATCACCGATTCGCTTTCCCTATCCCAGAGAAGCTCAAATCGGAGCATGCAGCTAGTATGCTCGTATGTCGTCACGTGCTTCGCTTGTTCTGGCTACTGATATTCTATGGCCAGTGCGCTGGACTAACGGTCTTTTCGCCCCTTGTCCGGAATGGCTGTGGTCCAGGCAAGAAGGTTGGTATTGTGGGGCTTGGTGGTCTCGTAAGTTATATGTTAGGTTATCTAATAATATAATTTACTGAAAATACCAAACGACCATAGGGGCATTATGGGGTCATGTTTGCTAAGGCACTGGGTGCCGAGGTCTACGTTCTTTCGCACAGCCCGAATAAAGAGGCCGATGCGAAGAAGCTTGGAGCTGACCACTTCATTGTAACTAGCGACAAGGTAGCGGTGATTAACTCTGCAAAGAGTACGAGTAGTACTGAACTATGTGGCTAGTCCCAAATGGAGAAAATTCAACTTTCACTCAACTTGATTATTTCGACAGTTGATGTGACTGAAGGATATCCATTGAAGGATTTCCTTCCGTACATTTCAGTCCATTCGCCGCTTTATTCCATTTCTGACTCATCTATCCGTAGGTTACTGTTCGTCAATGGTGTCTTTGTCAACGTTGGAATTCCTGATTCCCCACTTCCCCAAATCGGGCCGTTTGATATCGTTGCCAACGGAGTTCACCTTGCAGGATCACTTATTGGATCCAAGAAGGAGGCTATCCAAATGCTGGTAAGGATCTCAAATAGCATCTATACCCAAGTAACACTAAGCGCTTTGAAATCGGTAGCAACTGGCTGCAGATAAGGGAATTGAGCCATGGATCGAGTTGATGCCGATGAGCAAAGTAAAGGAAGCAGTTGAGGGCATGAAAGAGGGCAAACCCAAGTACCGCTACGTCCTGGTCCAAGACTTTGTTCCGACCGACGGCAGTGGCTTCCATTGAGCTATACGTCGAGACCCACTAGTTTAGTGAACAGTGGATAATGTTCAATAATAGTACTAATCATGTAATAAGCGGATTTTTGAAATAGTCGTATTGTATCCAATCACATTGGTACTTGTATGAACATTGAGAGTGATTGAGATCAAGGTGCCGGGGCCATGATCCCAGATGAGACTTTGATCCGAATATTATCAACTCCTGCAAGTATATGCGGAGCGTGAAATTATCTCGACCCATATCATAAACGAAAACAGACATAAACTAGCGGCCCAGCTCGAGCAGCCAAGCAGCTGTATCTCCTATATTCATATAGAATACAGGAGAAACTGAAAAGAAATTAATTGCATTTTTAATTTCCCTGTGCCTGAATAAGAAATGACTTCGCTAGCTCAGAATCAGAATAAACGCTATCAAACAGCTCGATTGCATGTGACTGTATGGTATCATTATATTCAATCGAGAGTACAGTGCCTGCGGCTAGAATTTATAAACGTGGAGATCCATTCCGTTTAAATAACCCAGCTGTAAATATATCAAGATCAGCAAGGAACAGAACTCCAAAAGAGCAGTTACTTATACGTACAACTGCAACTATAAGTGGGGATCAGCAGAGGGATAAATGCTAATACATACAAGAAACTTACGTTGTTCATCGTCTATTGCTAATTTACTCCCAAGAAAGCCCCGATATTTCTCATGGTTTAAATCAACGACCATTATTTTGTACTGGATTTCCACTGGTATCGCAGTTCCAGGTTCGATGAATCGGCCAGTCCGTACATAATATGGAAGGTCGCATTCTTGGTTGCATGTATGGGGATGGCCACTTGATACATCACAATTGGACACAATCTCAGGGCCCATACCAGCCCCGACTAGGTGCGACGGACGCCCCTTTTTCAAGAAATCCACGATTATCAGTTGATTGTCATTCATATTGACGCTATACTGTGTGCATTTCTTGAAAGCGGACTTCACCCCTGACATGCAATAGATAGGGGTATCTCCGATAGGCAGACTGACCGTACAGGCTTTCCAAACCTCCCAGGGAATGGCCCGAAGGTCGTGTGACTGTTTATAGAGCAGAGCCAGAAGCGCATCGGAAGAAATGTATAACAAGCCAATGGGTTCAAGGTCTTTTTCAAAGCACCATTGCTGACGGACTCTGCCCTGCGAAACACGGACACGATCGAAAGATTCATAGTACAAGCACAAGTGATTCCATCTGTTAAAATCATAGATTTTTGGTTCTGCTCTTGAGTATGCAGACCGGTATGATCCCTTGGGAACAGGCGGTGCCCCGTGATTAAAATACAAGTGCAATCTGTTCTCAGTTGTGGATATCCTAGGGAATAGCAAGGTTACGACCTGCCTGACTTGTCGATTCTCCAGACCTTCAGCGGGCGGCGGGAGATGAAATATTAAAAGTTTGCCAGATTGGGGGATGTGCTCGGCCGAGGGTGTTCGCATATCCTGATATCCTTGAGGTATGATCAAATATTCATCGGAAAGAAAACGGATCGATCGTCCAGGATCCGACTTTAGTTCAATGCGCTAGGTCAAATTAGTAAGTAAATTTAATCCATAAAGCCGGTGCTTTCTCACCCCAACTTGCACTCCTGCGATCCAGTCAAAAAGGATAACAATTGAATCGAGCTCGGAGTTTGTGCCGGCGCATTTAAGCTGGATAATGAGTGTTCGTCCGTATAGCTCTGGATACTTGGAGTTCTCAATGAAAAAGGATGAGGGATCCCCCATATCCAGTAGCTCGGGCGATGCGGCGGCAAGAGGGTGGGGTGCGTCGGTGTTTATCGTTCTGGAGTGTATCCGGAGATGTCTTCGTGGGTAGGCGCTGGAGTTGAGCCCATTAGAAGTACACCACTCAAGTAGAACTACTAGATCCATTTCCGGTTGGATAGCAAACGCCGACAGGTTGAACCCCAAGTCACTGTGGACCCAATACCTATGGTCTGTCCCCTTATTAAGTGATGGAAATTCGTAAAAGTGGAGACACGGAGTACGGCCGCTAATTCTATAAAATCTGAAGGATATTGCGTATATGCTATTCGAGAAAAGAGTTTCATAGTATGCTGAACCTATGGGGATCCTGAATTCAAAAGACGCGGGTTTGTCCAATCCCATGTGATGCCACCTGCTCCCCTGGTTCCGTAGGATTTTTATCATTTCTTCATAGCTAATATCTCGTCGGATTTCTTCTGGGAGAACATAGCCACATTTATACAGCTCAAGCATGTATTGCAAGTATAGGTCACTTGTTATTATTTCCCGAAAGTAGCGGCAAACCTAATTGAATTCTGCAGCATGAGTATACACATATCGAGTATGTTACAACAGACTTTCCGTTTGGATGATTCGTATATCATCAGGATCGAGGTAGCGAAAGGCACGTACGATAACCTCAGGTGGGAGTGATATCAACGACATCTTGTGGAGGACGCTGACCGAGATGACATAATCGAGCGGATGGATCGGCGCTTGCCAACACGACTTGCTCTCTCCCATCACCGGACCACCAAACACACTTGCCCAGCATGAGCATGGAAGAATCGATCTCCCTCGAAGAGACCAATAAAATCCGTATCTCCCTTGGTCTAAAACCCCTTACGGATGACAAAGCACCATCGAATGATAAAGAACAAGAGGCAGAACAGAACTATACAAACCGCAAAAAGCAAGAGGAGGACGATCGAAAGAAGGGGTAAGTGTACCCTTTTTTAAATGAACTTTCGCTAATATTGAGTTTTATAGGGAGATAGCAAAGAACATAGCCAAGTGAGTTTTCATTTATTGTTGGTCGTCCGGTTACTTGAACGTCCTCTTATAGCCACATACTCAACGACGGTCTCATATGTCTACAGGGCCCGTAATCGAATAGAACTCAACAGACGACTCGTGGGCGCTACTCTCGGCGATGCAGACGATGACGCTGGCGTAGACGCCAAAAACTGGATTAAAAAGGCGAAAAAGAAAGAGAAGGAATTGGCAGCAAAGAGGCAGGCCGAGTTGGAGAGCATGGACCGGATGGCGCAAGCTACCTACGATGAACGTGAGTGTGATATGACAGGACGGAGATTGTGGTGTTAATTCGCGATTGCACAGGTGACTTGGAAGGACTAAAGGTCAGCCATGACATGGACCAGCTCAACGAGGGTGAAGACCGGATTCTGACGCTCAAAGATAGCCGGATTTTGGATAATGAGGGTGAGTAATCCGCAACACTATAGTTGGCTCTGTTCTGACTTGTGTATAGAGGACGAGCTTCAAAATATTGACATGGCCGAGGACGAAAAGGACAAGGAACGGCACGAACTCAAGACGAAGCGAAGAGATTACACTGGTTATGACGATGACGAGTTCTTACCCGGTCAAGCTGGCATGAAACGTGCTGTGTTATCCAAATATGACGAGGATATTGATGGGCCAAAGCAGGGGGTGGGTCCTGGTGCGACTTTCGGACTACGAGATGGAGCTCATTTGTTTCATGATAGCAATCGTTTCGCCTTGGAGCGGCTGCTCAAACTGGCCCAAAAATGAGCATTCAAGACGACGACACGATGTCAGTCAATCGCGCGCTCTTGTCCTTGGAGTACACCAGTAAGATCTGTTGATTGGTTGACTGCCACATTCTCATATCATTGGCGTAACAGAAAACGTCGAGATATCAGATTACCTAAAAGAGGGAGATATCGGGTTCAAGAAACCAAAGGTCGGTATGATTCTTAGCTCAAGTATCAGAAATTTAATTTATGTTTCAATACAGGCAAAGAAAAAGCGCTCTTCTCGACGCAACCAACCCGAAGAATCCGAGCCAGCGCCTGAATCTGCCTCTATGGACGTCGACGAGAAGCCCGCGCCTACGTTCACGCGTCGAGAACGCAATTTGGACGCTAACTTCGTCGATGACGATGAATTGCAAGCCGCTCTCGCTCGCAGTCGACGATCAAAGGCACGGAAGATCAATAAACTCAGTCCAGAAGAGATCGCCAAACGAGGTACGTGAATGGCTTGCTTGTGCGTAATCATGACCCTCATATTCTAATGTAGTGGCCGACGAAAAGAACGAGGCGGAAGCTGAGGAGGCTATGCGCAACGAAGAGACTGCCAAAGGAGGACTCGAACTAGATGACACTTCTGAATTCGTACGATCCGTCACGTTTGACCCCGTCGCCGTTGAACCCAAAAAACTAGCACTACAACTACCTACGCCTGCAGCTCCAGCTCCATCCTCGGGCCAAGTTGAGGACCAAACTATTGAGAGCATGGAGGTTGATGATGAAAAGGAGGACGGCGAGGCGGACGAGGAAGACGACGAGGCGATGCTAAATGCGATCGAGGGCATGATTGCTGCTGCAGCTGGGGGCACGATGCCTGGGGAGGCACCGTTGAATATCAAGGCCGAAGAGGAGCTTGAAGTAAGCAGATTCCCTTTATCAGGACTTTCACAGCCTTGACTGGTAGTGATTAGATAGGAACCGCTGCTGCTGCGGCCTCTGGTCGCGGAATGGCCGGTACGCTCAAAGCGCTCAAACAACAAGGCCTTCTCTCTGGCCCCGATTCCGAGGTCGAAGAACGCGAGCGCACGCAGAAACATAAGGACGCATGGCTAGCTTCTCATCGCCGACTTCTTGCAGAACGTGAACTCGCGCGGTTACGGTCAAGAGGGATGTCCAAGGATCAGGCTGCACGTGAATACGAGAATCGTGTGCGAGACCAACAAGAAGCGAGGGAGACAATGGAAAGCTACAAGGACTACAAGCCCGATATCGAGCTGAAGTATTATGATGACACTGGACGAGAGTTGGACACCAAGGAGGCGTGGAAGGCGCTCAGTCATAGGTTCCATGGCAAAGGCAGTGGGCGTGCCAAGATGGAGAAGCGAATGAAAAAGATTGCGGAAGAAAAGAAGAGGCAGGCGATGATTGCTGGCGACACGCCGTTGAGTATGAACAAGGCGTTCCAGACTCGCCAGGAGAAAGCTGGCCAGGCGCACATGGTGTTGTCGGTCGGAAACAGAGGGTGAGTACAATTCTTGTTTTTGTTCAATATGGAACCTAACTTTGTGCCTAGTGCTGTGCCCCAGCTTGCTGAATTTCTGGACAATCGCGACATATCTAAAGCGAACAAACAGGCTGACAAGGGTAAAAAGAAGAAAGTCGAGGGCGAGGCCACGCCCGTCATGTCGTCAGTTGACATCACATCGTTCGTCGCACCTACCACTACCGTGACTGCTTCTACCAGCCAAGCGTCTACACCTCCGCCGCCCAAGATGAAGCCCGCCTTTTCACGCGTCACTGCCGAACCTGTTTCTGGCTCGGCATCTCCTGCAGGTGGAGTGGGGTTGGAGCGCGGCAAGGTTGCGTTTGGATTTTCGGTCAAGAGAAAGGCTGAGAATGAGGGCGAGGGATCTGGGTCTCCCAAGCGACGATAAATAGTGTTTGGTTTGTGCGTTTGTGCGTAGGATTATTGGGCTTGGAATAATATCGAATTAGGTTATCTTGTTTTGGGTTATGGTGACGTCATGGTGGTCTGCCGTGTGGATATAAAAAGCCTCTGTTTATATTGATGGTTTCCCTCAGTGGCAGAGGTGAGCCTTGGGTTTCTGCTATGAAGGCGATTTCGAGTAGGAAAGCACAGATGCAGCTCTTGAAGCCTCTCACTACAATATATAAAAGCTAATTCTGTTACAATGCATATGGCGCATCTGGGCCTTCTAAGCAAGAGTAAAGAACACTGAAATTGTACTGTTTGTGGAATTACAGTACTGGGTACATAGTGGTACTCGATTGGGTATTCCTGTTTTGGGTTATGATGACGTCATATAGCCACGCTGCCTGGACATAAGGAGCCTCCGTTTTCCAACAGTGATCCACTGATACCGGCAGTCTAGTTTGCGTCGCAATGTTCATCTGCCTGTTCATATTGTTGGTCACTGGCGTGAACACTTCCTCTCCTAATCTGCCTCGTGCTGGAGGCTCCAAGGCGGGGCTGGGATGGGGAGGCGGTGGCGAAATATCCCAGTTTGAGGCGGGAAAGGTCTCCTGGTGAGTGTTATTTAGCCTTGAAATTTGCAGGTTGCTCATCAGGCCAAGGTACTATACATGGTCGCCTACTTCATGGGTCCAGCCACCTCCAAACCTCGAGTTTGTCCCAATGTTATGGGGAGGAAAGGACGCCTCCACTTTTGCCAAGGCTGTTACACCCGATTCTATAGCCGCAAACGGGTGGACACATATTCTAGGGATGAATGAGTATGATTAATTCTTTTGGCCATTGCATTTGGCTGACATGATGTTCCAAGGCCTCAAGAAGAATCCCAGTCGAATATGAGTCCAGGTGACGCTGCCAATATGTGGAAGACCTACCTCGAGCCTCTCAGAGCCAAGAATCCAAACCTACGCCTGGGATCTCCAGCGCCGTCCAGCCGTCCTAACGGAATACAGTGGATTCACGATTTCATCGGTAACTGCAACGTTAATGGGGGGTGCACCGTTGATTTCATCGCTTTGCGTGAGTGTCTTCCCAGTTTTTGAAGGAAAGGAATCACGAAACGCCAAGTTGTGATAGACTATTACGGTGTCAACTCAACTCAGTTTATTCAGCATATAAATGACTATCACAATGCATTTCAACGACCAATCTGGGTTACCGAATGGGCCTGCCAAGACTTCGTAAGCTCGTCTCTGCATATTATGTTTTACCCCTATATTGATATCACTATCTCAGAACAACGGTCCACAATGCTCGTACAACCAGATAGTCGAGTTCTTGGACGAGACTCAAACATATATGGATAACACCGATTGGGTCGAACGATATGCATGGTTTGGAGCGATGGCCAAGACTCCGATAAATAAAGTGAGTTGCTTTATTGAATATTTCTCTATTTAGACGCATCATATCATATCTACAGGATACTGGACTCATGGACTCTTCAGGGGAGATTACTGATCTTGGGAAGCAGTATATGGGTTCTCAGGCACCTATGACGCACAGTGGAGTGATAAGATTAGAGTTCCCATTCGGTCTACTCTTCATGTCTACGCTCTTTGCGATTATGACCGTCTGATATTTACCTATGGCGTAAAAAAACGATATCAAAAATACCCATGTGCATATACCTTGAACACGGATCCAATTTATATGATTATGTCGTGACTCTATTTTAATCGGTCGCACCACGTGGTCTGACGTCGATCATATTTTGCTTGGCAAATCAGAGTGCATTCAGCAACAAAATTCCACCCACGATCCACCATGAGTTGGAGTAAACTACATATAAATGTTCGAACTGTGGAGCCTCTGTCATCCCTCGTTTCCCTCTTGAAATTTACGACCTTTTGCGCCCTCGTTGACGATTCTATACGTATATACCTCGGTTCTCATATACTCTATTTCAACACATACTAGGGATGTTACCTGCATCTGCACTTGCTTCGTGCTTGTATGCTATCTACTTGATACCTTTCCTCTACTCTGATCTTGCTGCCGGTCGAAAATTGCCTTATACCCGCCGGCAAAACGTCTCGGCGCCGTTAAAAGCGGGCCTAGGATGGGGAGGAGGCGGAAACATTACCCAGTTTGAAGGCCACGAAGTCAGCTGGTAGGCGCTCAAGTCACACATTCCTATCACATCCTGATTGAATATCCTCATTCAAGGTATTTTACTTGGTCCCCACAATCCTGGGTCGTTCCGCCACCCAAACAGCTCGAATTTGTACCACAGCTATGGGGCAACAGGGACGCCGAGTTATTTTCTAGCGTAGTCAACACGACTTCAATCGCTGCGAACGGTTGGAAGAATATACTGGGAATGAACGAGTATGTGCGAGTTCTGCGATGGTATCTACAGGAATATACGAAGCCTACAGCTAATATCCGAATAGGCCCCAAATACCCGACCAGGCAAACATGAGCGCACAAGATGGTGTACAACTATGGAAGACGCGTCTGGAGCCACTCAAATCTTCGGGTGTGAGACTTGGGTCTCCGGCAACAGCAAGCGGCCCGAGTGGAAAGCTGTGGATGCAAGAGTTTTTTAGTCTTTGCGCAGGCACGTGTACAGTCGACTTTGTTGCCTTGCGTGAGTTGAACTTGTTAGTTTACTTCGCTGCCCGCTGATAAATGATTGGCTGCCAGATTGGTACGGCAACGTTGCATCCGAGTTTATCGACTACCTGGAGGACTTTCATGATACGTTTCAACGGCCAGTTTGGGTGACCGAGTATTCATGCCAGAACTTTGTAAGTCATTATTCATAGCTACCTCACATGAACACGATCCTCAAAAACGTTCGATGCTCGTAGGTGAATGGCGCGCAATGCAGCTATGAAGAAATCGTAGATTTCCTCAACGCAACCCAGACATACATGGATCAAACTCCTTGGGTGGAACGTTACGCATGGTTCGGAGCTATGGCATCTCTGCCAAATAACGTTAATAATGTACGCCCGAATTCAAACCGTACTTATACTTTTTCCCATCTAATAAACCGAATACCCAGCTTACTGCTCTTATGGACCCGTCTGGTGTAATCAATGATCTTGGTCGACAATACATTGGCAGCCCAGTTATAGATCCCAGTCCAACGACTGTATCATCCGCTGTTCCGACCTCGACGGTGATAACCATGAGCTCACTTACTACCTCCAATACCTCCACGACATCATTTAGCACGAGGACTGTATTTCCTAGTTCAGATTCGAGCAGCTCGACCTCGCTTACGGCTACATCCGCGACCACCACGTCACCATATGTGATTATAAACAATGCCAGGTCTGAGCATCTTGGAAAATCCTTGGTTGTTGGGCTCAGTGTGTTGTGGTTGGCGTTGGCGTTGGCATATTGAAATGGCCGTCGCTCATGAGAATAATCATTTCGGATTCGGTGACGGCGGATTTGCTGGCTACTGCGTATCAAATCGATCGTACCTTTTTGAGATTGTATGAGTGAAACTAGAAATACATAATACTAAATTTCCTTGCTTATCGGACCGAACTTCATTTAGTGTTGTTGTGAATTCATAATAACGACGGTATTCTTTTGCCAACAGTCACGGTGCAGCTTTTTGGGTGCAGAGGATCCATACTTTGATATTCCATTGTGGATTGCCAAAGCAATGGCTAATCCGGGCGGAGAGGGATAAGTATAGAAACAATATTGTCTTTGAGCTGAAGCACGATTGGCTTAATCTAGTCAGATTACAAAGTTCATGACTGGCATAGAGTGGCCTTGTTCCAAGTACAACAATTATTATCATAAAACAACTATACACCAAGTGAATGCGGCTGAATGAACTGATCATAGCAGTTCACCCAGCGATTGTCATTTGAGACTTCAGCAAGATCAGCTTGCACAGACCCGCAGGCGTGTATGATTCTTGAACAAGGGGGGATAAGGAAACGGGACGCCAAGTCCGGTGGCAGCCACAGTACAACCTCCGACTCTGCTTCCATCACCCATCCATCTTCCATCACCACCCAGTTTCTTGCCGCCTCGTCCTTCATCTTAATTGCAGTCCCGATGTTCCACACGCGCACTGTGCCATCGCCAGAGCCGGAGATGACATGCTTGCCGTCACGCGAGAACGCCACCGAAAAGACTCCATCAGTATGTCCTTGGAGTAGTGGCGCGAGTAGCGTTCCCGTCTGTACATCCCATAGCCCTATTGTACGATCCAATGAGCCAGAGGCAGCCATTGTACCATCGGGCGAGATAGAAACATCCCAGATGGCATTTCTGTGCCCTTTCCACGGGTCGGAGGCTACAACGCCAGTGTTCGCATCCAACAGCATAAGCGTTCCGTCAGCCAAGCAAGACACCACCTGTTGTCTGTCTGGAAGGAACCTCAGGCTAGTAACCATACTGGCAAAATCCTTACGCGTCCATATAAGCGTGCCATCGGTAACGTTCCATGCGCATAGAGTCGTATCTTTAGACCCGGAAATAACGCGCAAGCCGTCGGGTGAGAAGTCCACCGATTTAACCCAGTCTCTATGCTGATCAAGCGGCTTTCCAACCGGCCTCCCGCTCTGCAAGTCCCATAGCCTGACTGAGTGATCCGTTGACCCAGATGCAATAAGCCGACTGTCAGGTGAGACTGCAGCTGCAAGAATTACGTCAGTGTGGCCGGTGAGGGGCTCGTTGACTGTCAACCCGGTCTGTGCGTCCCAGGTGCGAATTGTACGGTCTTCGGAGCATGATACGATACAGGTACCATCAGGAGTATATATCACTGACCAGACGATGCCATCGTGACCCTTGAACGGTCCAAGAACAAGCTTGCCAGTCTGCAGCTCCCATATGGATAAGGTGCCATCGCTAGATCCCGACACGACTCGGCTACCATCAGGAGACACTGCAACCGATGTGGTGTGTCCGATATGACCTTTGGTACGCTTGTTGGGCCCTGTGGCGCTCTGGCTGGCGTCCCATACGCATATGGTCTGGTCTCCTGAGCCAGATAGGATCTGTGTGTCATCGATCGAGAATATCACCGAGTACACATTGCCGCCATGTCCAGTGAATGGACCGGCGATCAGGTCGCCAGTCTCGGCGCTCCATACTCGTATTTTGCGATCGAAAGAGCCAGACACGATGTTTTTGCCGTCGGATGAGTATGCAACACAGGCAACTCGGTCGGTGTGTCCCATCAGTGGCCCAACGACTGTCTCCATGCGTTTCATGTTCCAGATGCGAACTGTGCAGTCGCGAGAGCTTGATGCGATGTGCACATTATCTGGTGAAAGTGCAATGCAATCAATCCAGTCTGTATGCCCCTTGAGCGGCTTGCCGATGGCAGTGCCGGTGCGCCAGTCCCAGATGCGTATGGTGCGATCGTCAGAGCATGAGATGAGCTGGTCTCCGCTGGGCGTGAACACAACGCACATCACACAGTCCGTATGACCTCTGAGCACTGAGCCAACCTGAGCACCTGTGATGGGGTTCCATATACGGATGGTATGGTCGTCAGAAGCCGATGCGAGATATGAGCTATCCGGCGAGAATGAGAGGAAACAAATTGTTTTGGTGTGCCCTTCAAGAGGACCAACCAGCGTGTCGCCGGTATATGCGTTCGATATATATACTGTGGTCATAGGACCCGGAGGCGATCATTGTCCCATCAGGAGAGAACGTGGCAGCCCAAACATAGGAGCCATGCTTTTTCACGGGCCCAAGAACGCGTCTGCCTGTACTCACATCCCACACACTGATCGTTCCATCATCACCAGCAGATACCATACGCTTGCCATCTGGTGACAGGGCTAGCTTGTTCACACTCGACCCTGTGGCCCATGTTGTGAGGGCTGCAGGCCTTCTGTCTTCAAATACAGAGCCTTCAAATCTCACAAGCCCCTTGGTGCGTGGCCAGTACACCTGTCGCACTCGGCTTTCAGTCGAAGCCAACGGCAAGGCGGATAGATAGATGTGAGGGGTGCTGTTTGATGTGGGGCTGGCTGCATATGTGGTGGCGAAGTTGCGGGAGTCTTGTACCATAGCTCGAAGCTCAGTCAGTGTATCGTCAGCCTGGGCAAAAAATGCTTAAGCATGGCGAAGTATGTAATGAGTATCCAAACATACCGGTATATACTTGAATGCCTTCAGCAGTATGTCAGAGCAATGCCCAATACAGTTCTTCAGGTTCAGCACTTCCATCCAAAACAGCAGCCGGTGCTGGAGAAACTCATCCACCATTTCCACTAGCTCATCGGCAAGTTTAGAATCGTATAGATGACTACCCCAATAACGACACGCATAGAACAGTCCCGACGAAATACACTCCTTCGATCTCGCTTCCAGGTCCGGTACATCTCTGTCAAATCGTGATGCCGTCTCGAGGCTGCAGATGTTGAACCGCAACGACTTCTTCATGATACGAAAACACTCAGTCGCCATGTGCATACTTTGTTTCGTCCTTTCGCAATGGAATTCCTTTGACCGCTCCGAGCTCAACATGAAGTCAGGAAAGGATGCGTGTAGCGTTGACACCACCCTCGTATCCGTCGAGACATTGAGCACCGAGCGAAGGGGCGACAGCGCCAGCTGGACTTCGTCCTCGCTTTCGAGAGAGGTCAGTTCGGCGAGAGCGGCAACGGTCAACGACTCCCGAGCGCCAATGACCACATGGAGCAGCCAGCGTAGAGCCTCGTCTTCGTCGTCCTTAAGATTCCGAAACGCCTGGGAAAGAATAGTCGAATAAAGCTCATCAAGCCCCCTGTATGTTTTTCCTGAAGTCCCAGAAGTTATCTCGATCATCGTCGAAAGGCGTTTCTTGTGGTTGACTGATCGATTTTCGGGCTCAATGTACCGGACCACCGTTGCCGCATATATGAAAAGGCACCCGGCTCGCGCAGTCAACAGCTTGATATCTTTAGGTTGAGCTTCAGCTTCTCTGAGCTCATGTTCCAGGTATGTATATATGTCTGCCTCGACAAACGATTCCTCGACCTCGTGGAGATGTAGGATAGATCGGGATATTCGCTCGGAGGATTGTACCCAGTGTAGGATCCCCGGTTCCGGTCGACTGGACACGAAAAGTCTGACCGGAAGCGCTGCTGCGTGGTCAAAGAGGAGGTCGAACAGTAGTTGAGCACCTTGCCCATAAGCGCATTCATCGAGGGCGTCGATCACAACAATCACGTCTTCAGGTATCGCATCCTTTACTTTCGACAGCGGTCCAGCTATGAGTTTCTCGAACTGCATCGAGATTTCTCGCTTGGATACATCCGGGTTATTACTGAGTACTTCACATAGCTCCTTTTGGTACGGGTTCGAGAATCGTCCCAGCTGGTACGCAATCGTCGGCACCATCCTGTTCACGTCGCGGCAGTCTGGCGAGGAACGAGAGCAAAAGAAACAGGCGCCGAGTTGTTTTGACTTTTCGAGCTGTTCGCATAGGCTATATGTGATGGTTGTTTTGCCGGTGCCAGCCATGCCGTTCATCCAGTATACCTTGGGTGAGTCCGGGTTGCGGGTCCATTCCATTGCTTCGTTGAGAATCTTGACGCGAGTATCCGGAGTGCATCCACGTCGCTGCATTTCCGCTGTCAACGCGGCGTTGTACCAGGCTTCGTGGACCGGAGTCAGGTCCTTCAGACGAGTATCCTTTGTGAGTAGCTATAGGTATCAATATGCCTCCCGCTTTGTATGGCACATACCACCCATTGTTCATGAGTCAAGTCCCAAGTACTGAGCGATATATCGATCTGCATGCCTGTAAGCCTGGGTCCGGAAAAGACACGAAAGTCCCACCTGTAGCTGTCGGAACACATGCTCGATTCTTTGATAGCACCTAAGTATGTCCATCTCGTTGTCCGAAGCTCGTGTCACCTGGCCTAACCTTGGACGATCTTGCTGTTCCTTGATGTGAGCTGCCTGCTCGCCAATGGCCCTGCACCCCGTATTGATACGGTGCTCATGACCAGATGAACAATCATATAAACATACCGAGCGGCGTTCTCGATTGAATACGGCATCCACCGTGGCTTTGTTTGCGGGAGACGTTTCTGTAGGGCCTGGACTAGATCCACCAAATCCAAGGCCAGCTGGTCATAAGCGCCTTGATTTTGTTCCGCGACCTAAACAGAGCAGCTGCGTCATTTTTGTTTTCAGCGTAGCCCAGCCCGTGTGCTCACCCGTATTTCTGCTGTACAGGCAGACAGGACAGACACCACCTCCTTGAGAGGCGGGAACACTCTAATGGCGGCTTCCAGCGCTCTAAGTACCCTTCCCAGATCACTCCACCTATTGCCCTGTTCGGTCGCCGGCTTAGAGACTGCTTCTGGACCTGCTATGGATCGAACGAGGATTGGCATAGGAATCATAGGTGCCGGTTCTTGTGATCCATTCTCAGCAGGTGCTGGGTTGTGGGCGGGTTGGTTGGATGGCGAGATGGGACTAGAGGGTGGTTTTGGCGCTATCCAGTTGATACAGACTCGAAGCGGGTCGTCACAAGACGACCGATTTGCGCTGGACATGGTGGGAAGAAGACGTAGGAACAGACTATTGATAATCCAAGGTTAGCATTGGTAAGTTGCACGCGTGTTGACCATGTGCGTAACACCAAGTCTGCTCACTATTTATCCCCTTGAGGTATATCTCTGGCCTTCCAGTGCGGCTGTTGGATTTGGATTGCGAATTGATTGGAGTTGGTGGTGGACTGGACTTCAAGGAATGGAATCAATCTGCAAACGCTATCTTCCCAATTACCAATAACAGGTCGGATATTGAGTTTAATTTTATTGAGCACGTACTTCACGATCCCGACCATCTTCTCCGTTAGTCGCATATCATTTTTCGCATCGATAAAATCTTTGACTGCTTTGACTAGTGAAGTACCTATGCCTCTATCACTCAAAGCAAGAGCCATCTTTTCGCAAGCCACAACCAAACCTGTTTCGCAATCTGCACACTGCTGGTAGACGATTTGTTTATCATTTACCAATACTTGCTTCATGCCGGTAATTAACTTTACTGTTTAGACACCTTTCTGACTGCTAGTAGTATCTCTTCCTGATACAACCTCTACTATGGCTAACTCTCGTTGCTCCCAGTATTTCAAAATATTGTCAGGATAACAAGATGAAGAAATACGCTGATTCAAGGCTGGAAAGGTCTTTTGGTGGGCACATACTCATTTCTCACGTTCACAAGATGCTGACTGTGCCAAACTACCGTGCATGCCTGTCCATCTTCTTCGCCCAGTCTTCCCAAAGCAACAAGTCTCCCCCGATGCTACAGGAACAGACATATCCAATTTTCCGACGCTCTGGGGACATGTACTAAATCTACAACTTCAAGTGTGCGGACATGTGTGTTGACACTAAGCGTGCGTCCCATTTTGCTTGCTTATTTGATTGGTCAGAATCCTATTTCGAACTCCTAATGCAGAGTTGCAATCATCCAGGCGGTGTTGTCAGTATATTGGCAACACAATTATGAGGGAACATGCGCGGATCGCTCAAAGGTGAGTGACCTACATGTACTGGAGGCACCTGTACCTCTGACACACTCAAACAAAACACACAGTGTCTTCCTTATTTATGATTCAAGGGCGGCAGTTGTTGGTTAATGTATTTAAGTGCGTAAATATTCGGCTTCTCTGATGGGGTTCCAAAGCATAGACTTGACTATAGGCCATCAAAGCATCAATACAACTCACCACATCCAATATCGGCAAGTACCTCCATGCACTTTGAATGCCCATACAGGTTGCGGCATAGTTATATTGAGTATTTATACGTTTATATGCACTTTGCGTAACGACTCTGACCTCGCATGGAGGACAGCCGTCTGCAACAGGTGGACAGTGTTGAACACACTCGACGTCTTGTGTGCTTTGGATGGTTGTTTAATGCAACGGTAAACAAGGCAGGTTTGCACAGCTAGCTTGATGCAAGTCATGCGGATGACTGATACCTTAAAAGAAAATGCGTACATGGACTCTTCGTTGGATATTGGTCTCAAAATAGCACACCGGATCTTAGACACTTTATGACACGCGGTGATGGTGGGGTCCTAGATTTGTTAGTCTATCCGACTCCCATACTAACGCATTACATTCTGTCTGGTTGCGCAACAGTGTTCTACAGTTCTTAACTCCCAAACAGTGGTGACATTTAGTTATGTGTGTACTTGTAACTATCTTGAGCATGGATAGACCTGAATATCATCTGAACTCCGTATTGTGGCGTCGTGATGACTTGTTTGATGAGTCGGACTCTGGTTATAATAGTCAATAGATGGAGGGCACACATCCGATTATACACGAACACATAAGTTAGCACAATGTTTCAACTTCCACGACTACACATCCTCATACAATCTCAGTGCGAGATTCTAGTTGCTTAATCAGGGGGGGGGGCAATTTCAAGCATAAATTTGGGGATGGAGATGTGATATTCCCTTAAAGGTTGCGCTGAAGGACAGTCAACTACAATCTAATTGTATTAAATATCCCACAACTTAGATACAGTAGTCACAGTACAAATATGCCAGACACTATTGTGAATCATTTGCACAACATTGATATACTTGCAATTAAATACCGGAGTCACAGAGTTACATATCTTGTATACCCTACTCAATCGATGCATTATAGCAGCTCTCCCAGCCATTGCCATATATCGCATTACCAAGGTCGGCTAGTAAGGGTCCGCGGATATCAATGATTCTTGAGCACGGGGGGACAGTAAGACGGGACGCCAAGTCCGGTGGCAGCCAGAGTACAACCCCCAACTCTGCTTCTATCACCCATCCATCTTCCTTCACCACCCAGTTGCTTGCCGCTTCGTTCTTCATCTTGATGGCAGTCTCGATGTTCCACACACGTACTGTGCCATCGTGAGAGCCCGAGATGATATGCTTGCCGTTGCGCGAGAACGCCACTGAATTGACTGCGTGGGTATGTCCTTGGAGTAGAGGCGCCAGTAGTATTCCCGTCTGTACATCCCACAGTCCTATTGTACGATCGAATGACCCAGATGCAGCCATTGTGCCATCGGGAGAGATGGCAACATCCGATACATTATTACTGTGCCCTTTCCATGGGTCGGAGGCTACAACACCAGTGTTCGCATCCAACAGCAGGAGCGTTCCGTCATCCAAGCAAGACACTACCTTCTGACCGTCTGGTAAGAACCTGACACCAGCAACCATTCCAGCATGCTGTTTGCTCGCCCATACGATGGTACCATCCGCAACGTTCCACGCGCATACATTCCTGTCACTGGACCCAGAAATAACGTGCAAGCCGTCGGGTGAGAAGTCCACCGATTGAACCCAGGATTTATGCTGATCAAGTGGCTTTCCGACTGGCCTCCTGCTCTGCAAGTTCCATAGCCTGACGGAGTAGTCTGCTGATCCAGATGCAATCAGCCGACTGTCGGGTGAGACTGCAACTGCGAGAATCATGTCAGTGTGGCCGGTGAGGGGCTCGTTGGCTGTCAACCCAGTCTGTGCATCCCAGGTGCGAATTGTGCGGTCTTCGGAGCATGATACGATACAGGTGCCGTCAGGAGTGTATATCACTGACTGGACCCAGTGATCGTGGTCCTTAAGCGGTCCAAGAACAAGCTTGCCAGTCTGCAGTTCCCACACACATATAGTGCCATCGCTAGATCCCGACACGACTCGGCTACCATCAGGAGACACTGCAACCGACAGGATATACCCAGCGTGACCTTCGGAAGTCTTGTTGGCCTCTGTGGCGCCATGGCTGGCATCCCACACGCATATGGTCTGGTCTCCTGAGCCAGATAGGATCTGTGTGTCGTCGATCGAGAACATCACCGAGTACACATTGCCGCCATGTCCAGTGAATGGACCGGCGATCAGGTCGCCAGTCTCGGCGCTCCATACTCGTATCGTACGATCGAATGCACCGGACACGATGCGTTTGCCGTCGGATGAGTATGCGACACATGCAACTCGGTCAGTATGTCCTATCAGTGGCCCAACAACTGTCTCCATGCGCTCCGCGTTCCATATGCGAACTGTGCAGTCGCGAGAGCTTGACGCGACGTACATATCGTCCGGTGAAAGGGCAATGCAGTCGACCCAGTCGGTATGTCCCTCGAGTGGCTTGCCGACGACAGTGCCGGCACGCCAGTCCCAGATGCGTATGGTGCGGTCGTCAGAGCACGAGAACAGACGATCACCGTTCGAGGAAAACAGCACGCACATAACAGCTTCTAGATGGCCTGTGAGCTCTGAGCCGACCTGAGCGCCCGTAATGGTGTTCCAGATACGGATGGTATGGTCTTCAGAAGCTGATGCAAGAAATAAACCATCTGGCGAGAATGAGAGGAAACAAATTGTTTTGGTATGCCCTTCGAGAGGACCAACGAGTGTGTTGCCAGTATATGCGTTCGATATATATATCGTGTAGTCAGCGGAGCCGGAGGCGATCGTTGTGTCGTCTGGAGAAAACTTGACTTCCCAAACATTGCCCTCGTGCTTTTTCACTGGTCCAAGAATGCGTCTGCCTGTACTCACATCCCACACACTGATCGTTCCATCGTCGCCCCCAGATACCATACGCTTGCCATCCTGTGACAGGGCTAGCTTGTTCACACTCGACCCTGTGGCCCAGGTTGCAAGGGCTGCAGACCTTCTGCCTTCGAACACAGAGCCTTCCAATCTCACCAGACCCTTGGTGCGTGGCCAGTACACCTGTCGCACTCGGTTTTCAGTCGAAGCCAACGGCAGGGCGGATATGTAGATGTGAGGGGTGCTGTTTGATATGGGGCTGGCTGCATATGTGGTGGCGAAGTTGCGAGAATCCTGTATCATAGCTCGAAGCTCAGTGAAAATATCACCAGCCTGGGAGGAAGAGGCTTAAGCATGGTAAAGCATGTAAGGAACATCTGAACATACCGACATGTATTTGAAAGCCTTGAGCAACGCGTCGGAGCAATGTCCAATGCAATTCTTCAGGTTCATCACCTCCATCCAGAACAGCAGCCTATGATAGAGAAACTCCCGTAACATGTGTACTATTTCCTTTGAGAAAATCGAACCCTGTAAATGACTGCTCCAATATCGACATGCATAGAAAACCGCAGTGGAAATTGCACGGTCCGCCCTTACTTGAAGGTCAGGCACATCCTTGTCGAATCGCGAAGATGTCTCCAGCTTGCAGATGTTGAACCTTAGCGAGCTCCGCATAACGGTGAAGCATCGAGACACCATGCGCGCGTTTTGTTCCTTTATATCACAATAGAATTGACCAGACCGCTCAAAGGCCAGCATAAAGTCCGGAAACGACGCGTGAAGCGTAGAAACAATTCCGGAATCGGCTGAGATTCTCAGAACTGAACTGAGCGGTAGAAGTACTCGTCGCACGGATTGTTCACTTTCGAGGCCCATGAGTTCGGCGAGAGAATGGAGACTCAATTGTTCTTCGGCTCCGATTACTGTCTGCAATATAGTTTTCCTCATCCTTTCGTCTTCTGTTTTGACATCCCGTAGAGCCTGGAGCAATATCATCGAGTAGACCTTATCAAGCTCCCGGTATGTTTCTCCCTCTGCTTTGAACTGCGAATCGAGCATCGCTGCAAGGCGCTTCTCGTGGTCCGCTGAAACGTCGCGTGGCTCAATATATCGAACAACTGTCGCTGCAAAAATAAACAGACACCCTGCTCGAGTTGCTAACTGCCTAATGTCTTCCGGCTTGGCGCTAATCGATCTGAGCTCGTCTTCCAGGTATACCCGGATATCCTCCTGCACAAGCGATTCTTCGACGTCGTGCAAATACAAAACAAAATGGTACATGTTCTGCGGGCCAAGTACCTTCCCAGATATCCCAGGCTCAGGCCGGCTGGTGACGAAGAACTTGACGGGAATGCTAGCTGCGTGCCTAAACAAAAGCTCAAGTACGAGTTGAGTGCCCTGTACGTTGGAACATTCGTCCAGTGCATCGGTCACAACAATCACATCCGTGGGTATCGCATGTTTGACCTTCAACAACGGTCCTACTATAAGCTTTTCGAATTGAACCGAAATTTCTCGCCTTGCGACGTCGGGGTTATTACTCAGGACCTTGCAAAGCTCGTTCTGGTACGGATTCGAGAATCGGGCCAGCTGGTATGCGATCGTTGGTACGATTCGGACCACGTTTCGACAGTTGGGGGAGGCGCGGGAGCAGAAGAAGGACGCGCCAAGTTGTCCCGACTTCTCGAGCTGTTCGCAGAGAGTATATGCGATGGTCGTCTTGCCGGTTCCGGCCATGCCGTTCATCCAGTATATCTTCTTTGCGTCCGGACCTTTCGTCCATTTCATGGCGTCTTCTAAGATCTTGACACGCGTGTTCGGGGTGCAGCCGCGTCTATACATTTCGTTCGATAAGCCTGCATTGTGCCTGGCATCGTGGACCGTATCAAGCTCCTTGAGACGCATTTCCTGCTCATAACATTCAGTAGATACCAAGCTTATTATACACAACACATACCACCAGTTGATGATGAGTTAGATCCCAGACACTAAGAGATATATCAATCTGCAGGATCACTTGAGATTTAGCGTACAGTGAGGCTCATCGACGACTTACCTGTAGCTGCCTAAATATACGCTCTATCCTTCGGTAGCATCCTACAACGCTTATTTCATCATCCGAGGCCCGAACAAATTTATCCAATCCAGATCGGTCTTGCTGTTTCTTGATGAAATCCGTTTGTTCTGAGATAGCACTGGGGGTACCAGTCAGACCCCGATATATGGATGCTGAGACAAGCGCCAGGTTCACGTACCGAGAAATGTTCTGGATAGAGTATGGCATTCTCGCGGGTTCAGATCCTGGGAGATGAGTTTGTAGGGTCTGCACCAGACTCGCTAAATCAGCGGCCAGTCGATCGTAGTTTTCTCGATTCCGCTCTGAAATCTTTACAATGTATGTATATTAAGTCATCATTCTAGATAGTCATAATTAGGGTCCTTACATTTAAGTGCACCGTGCATGCAAGTAACCCAGATACTGCCTCCTTGAGAGGAGGGAAAATGCCAACACCAGCCTCTAGCGTTTTAAGCGCCGTTACAAAGGTTTGCCATGCTGGGCTCTGCGAGGTGGTCGACTTGGATGCTGGTCGAAGTTTCGGCGTAGTGTGGGCGAGATTGACCATCGGGACGATGGCCTGTGGTTCTCGGCCGACGGGTACGGGGTCATCGGCAGGCAAGTCCGATGGTGACTCTGGCCTTTTGTTTTTGAAGAATTGTAATGGGTCACAACAAGGCGGTTGGCCCGAACCGGCCATTTTGCGTGGAGGGTGTTATGGAAGATCGATATTAGATTTTTGGGGATTTAAATTTCAAGTCCTAAAGGGTTTTCTGGTATAATATATTTATACAGCTTGCTTACTCTGCTGGGGATTCCCCTCTTACAGTAGATGAAACGAATCGGTGTGATCTTGTATGCTGAGCAATATGGGTACCAATATTGTTGCCTGTGGTGGAATGAGAAGAGGTCAAGACTATTGATGGATTCCAAGCGCCGACTCTGAGCTGGATTGGAAATCAGGGTTGGCAAATGTGTTGCTCCTCAATGCTGCTATTGGATCCAAAAGGCGATACTAAAACGACAAAAGTAAGATTTACTCCTATCTTAGCCTTCAGTTATAGCATATATTCACATCTGAGCTGAATTTCTAAGGAGAAGAGTTTTTGCCGTTTGCCATTTACCCGACATTAAGTTAAGTAGTAAACAAGATTACCATTACGACATTAATTACGGTCAACTGCCACCTTTCTCAAGCGTGATGGCTGCCATCATGTGGTCTCAGCCTCAAAAGGCATTTACCCCGATGCAACTTCAACATCTCGCTCATAAATGAATTCGAAGCCCATGTATTCGCTTTGAGATGTAACGTTACGTTAACCGCCGTCAATACATTGACTTGTCCTTTCTATTCCGATTGATGCTGCTGCGTTCTGGCCTGCCATTCATCGCAGGAAGGCTGAGCACGTTGTCAAGCTGCCATTGGGAACCTGATACAAGAATGCCAAGGACTCGCCGTAAGTATTGCGCTGACCCACTCATCGAGTCCCCTGACCCATTGCCATGTCAAAACACGCGCACACCATGCGCCGCCAAAGAGCTAAAATAGCCGCACGCGTCGCGGATAATTCCACTTTCGGACGCCCCAGGACGATCGAGGACAAATTGAGAAATCGAGCCATGGGGGAATAAAATTTAAACCGTGATGTATTCAATGTTGATGTAAGAAGACATGATGCGTGCAGGTCGATGACGATAGCCGAGCCTACCGGCATGATGCCCAGAACGGGAACCGGGCAGGGATCGATTTGGGATATGAGTGCTGGGTTGGGTGTGGGAGCGAGGAACGGGGTCGGGGTCGGAGTGGGGTTGGCGGGCGTCGGTCCGGGGCTGTTGTCACGAGAAGGCTTCACTTAATGAGGATCAGGAACCGTGGTCGGGTGTTGGGGCTTGGGCATAGTTCAACGTTCAGGCGCAATTGTCGGCGAAGTAAACCAAAAGACAACGAAGAGTATGACAAACACAAGAAGAACCGCTAAAATATGCGAATAGAGCGAATAGAGGGAGGTGAATGCCGGACTCGAAGGGGCCCCTGAAACACTTGGCGGACTTGGCACGGCGCTTACATGGATCTCCTTAAAACCGTGAGGACGCGCCTTGAATTGGCATTCCCTCCTCCTCCCTGCTTCATGTCGGACCAAAACGACAACCTCGTCCCTCCCAAGGCCATTGGCCTCCAAGGCAATAGGGACTCGGTGGCCACGTCTGCCAGTGCTGATCCGTCGTTCAAGGCTCACGAATCCGGATCTGCTGTTGCGCTCCCAGTCAACGAACTTCCGCGAGGCGAATCGGAAAAGCCCAAGCGTGGAAAGCGCCCCTTGGTGCTGGCTGCGGTTGGACTCGCTGCGTTGGCGGTGATTGTTGTGGCTGTGATTGTGCCCGTGTACTACAAGGTCATCAAGCCCAAAAACAATTCCGCAGAGAGCTCAAATGGCGGCGGAAACAGTGGTGGGAACCCCTCAGGGAACAATCCTAGCGGTGGAGACCCCACCAACAATGCTGCCACCTGGGGTACGTACGAATAAGACATTATATGACTGTATGCTCATCCAGATCGTAGGCGGCGACGGATCGACCATTACAAAGGAGGACGGATCCACCTTTACGTACAACAACAAGTTCGGCGGTTTCTGGGTATACGATCCTACCAACCCATTCAACAACTCGGCCCGTGCTCAGAGTTGGTCCCCTCCCCTTTCTGAGGAGTGGAAGTATGGCGAAGATCATATGCGGGGGTGGGTGTCTCACGATCGGCGTTTATTGAACTTTATATATTTATTCTATCCTCGGCAGGGTCAACCTCGGCGGATGGCTTGTACTCGAGCCTTTCATCTCTCCAGCCCTCTACGAGCCTTACCAACCCAGTGCTCCTGGCTATGGCGGAATTCACGCGATCGACGAATGGACCTTGTGCCAGGCTATCGCTGCCAACTCCTCGTCTGGCGGTGTTGCCAAGGTCATCGAGGAGCACTATGCCACTTTCATCACCGAGGAAGACTTTGCAAAGATCGCAGCGGCCGGCTTGAACTGGGTTCGTATCCCCATCCCCTACTGGGCCGTCGAAAAGTTCCCCGAGGAGCCCTTTTTGGAACGCGTAGCCTGGAAGTGAGTAGGCGACGCAAGCGAGGTCGATCGCGTGGTGTGCTTACGTTACGCGGTCTAGGTACTTCCTCAAGGCCATCGAATGGTCACGCAAGTACGGTCTTCGTATCAACCTCGATTTGCACACGATTCCTGGCTCGCAGAATGGCTTCAACCACTCTGGAAAGCGTGGTCAGGTCAATTGGTGCGTGTCTCAGTTTAGCCCCTTTTCGATAGGTTCTGACCAATCAACAGGATGCACGGTGTTATGGGTGTCGCCAACGCTCAACGCTCGCTCAACATTATTCGCAGCATCACCGAGTTCATCTCTCAAGACCAGTACAAAAATATCGTTCCCTTCTTTGGTGTCGTTAACGAGGCTCAGACCAGCAGAATTGGCATTGATACGATCACCAGTTTGTGAGTATTGACGATCATGACGTAGTTTATTTGCCCAATTAACGACCCTGGCACAGCTACATTGAAATGCACGATATGATGCGTAACATTACTGGCCTTGGCAAGGGTCCCTTTATCTCTGTTCACGACGGCTTCCAGCCTCTTGAGCGATGGGTCGACTTTATGCCGGGCTCTGACCGTGTCGCGCTCGGTAAGTAGCCGGACTCGTCGTCGATTGGATCCCCTGGCTCACCTCCTGTGTCAGATTCTCACCCGTACTTTGCGTTTTCCGAGACCCTCGACTCGTCGCCGCTCGCTCAACAGGTTACCCGCCCGTGCAGCCGCTGGGGTGCTCGTTTCAACGGTACGATGGACACCTATGGCTTCGCCGCTGCTGGTGAATGGAGTTTGGCCTTTAACGATTGCGGGTGCGTTGTCATTCTCATGACCTTCTACTCGCTCTAATTTGTCGATTTTTTTAGTCTCTACCTGAACGGCGCTAGCAGCGGCTATCGTTATGACGGTACCTTGCCCTCGTACACGGGCCCTGCTATCGGTAGCTGTGACCCGTGGTTGGATGCCAGCAACTGGGACGACACTGTCAAGGAGAACTTGAAGCAGTTTGCTCTTGCCCATATGGATGCTTTCCAGGTTTGTGGCCCCGTGCATACACTTTCCTCGCCCATCTAACCCATGGCTGTTTTCTTAGAACTACTTCTTCTGGACCTGGAAGATTGGTGCTTCTCTGGCGACTGGCAAGGTCAACTCTCCGCTCTGGTCCTACTCTCACGGTCTCGAAAACGGATACATGCCCACCGACCCCCGCGAAGCTGCTGGTGTATGCCGCAACTCGAACCCACGCGCCGGACCACTCAAGCCTTCGCAAACATCCTACGTCTCGCAGACCATCGCCGCCGCCGTCCGCTCGGCGCACCCCTTCCCGCCCGTGAGCCTCGCGGACCAAGCCAACGCGGCTGCTCTCCCCACGTACACCGCGACTGGCACACCCGTCACGATGCCCGCCCCCACGTTTGCTTCTGCGACTGCCTCGGTCGGTAGCGGTTGGGTTGGGGGAAGCGGTGGGTGGGAGGGCGATTATGTTCCCGTTCAGGGATGCACGTATCCTGACCCATGGGACGCCGAGACTGCATCGATTCCGGGCGCGTGCACGGGAAGCAGGCGACGATTGGTTCGTGAGCCGCGGATGACGCCTCCCCCCGTAGCCAAGTAGAACATCTTGTGTCCTTTTCAGACTTATGAGCTCTATTCGCTGTCTTTTCCTCTCCAAAAACTTTTTTTTCTTCTCGTTGGCGTGTTTGACGAGTGTTGCTACCTTTTTTGATTGACACTTTTACGGACTTGGCTCACTCGTCGGTCCGTTCGTTTGCGCAGAATTGAACTGTCATTTTAGTGAGGCTTTCTTGCGTGTCTTGTCGTGTTGGAGTTTTGAGACTTTGTTTATCTCGTTGCTTGTGTAGTTATGTGATGGCGGTCATTTTAATGTATTTTCTTGGGGGGATTTGAAGAAAGTGGTTGTAGTGGAACCTGGGTGTGATTGCTCGGCGATTACATAATGCAAGGTGCTTCATTTGGAATACATTCCGAACAAACAAGCAGAGTTATCACAAAGTATTTCAATGCTTAAAGGTCGGTTGTCGATATCATCTGATTGTATGTGCAGGCAAATACACTGATGGATTATACAAAAGTTTCTTGCCACGCTAGCTCCAAGTAATTGAGCCACAAACGTATTGTAACTCTCGGCGTTGCTCCTGTTACCAAAAACCACAAGCTCAACAACCATGAGGCCCACTTGCATATAGATAAGTGGACACGTTGTTCACATCGGAATATATAAAGCAAAGCGTGGGTAAAGGGGCTGGCCATTGTCCACCAACTACCACCAGGGCGGCACTCTGCCATTTTTCCAACAAACGTGCTTTTGCGTGTTCGAAAAAAATATAACTTGAACTGAAACTTTGAAGATCAAAGTGGTATACCGATGGGACACTTATTTTCTGCTAAAATTTATTTCCCCTGACGAGAGTCTGAACCAGGAATGTACCGTATTGTTCACTATAAGACGAATAAGTGCGAGATGAATAAAGAGCACTAGTAGGCCGAGTTGTTCAAGAAAGACTGTGTTCTCTTGGAGAAAATCGCAAACCGATAGACACCTTATCAATGTTAATGTATGTTGCAGGGGGGGTTGCACAATGGGTTTCCGCAATGTAATTACGGATCAGATGGAGCTAGTGGATAGCTAAAGGGACTTTATATTTGACGGGAGAGGGTTGAGGTCCACGAGTATTGCTCTCTCAACGAGCTCGAGGTTAGAGTGAATACTAGCTGGTTCAGGACGGGATTTCGACGACTCTATGTCTATGCACTTTATATGATTCTACTAGCAATTTGTTTCAATGGTCATCTTTTGTCATAATGCATGCTACAGACCGTATGCGTAGACTTACTATTTTGTCATTGAGAGTGGCCACTTGACGAACATAAATCAATTCACTCGAGTCTGGTTCTAAAAGAGCATCGGCGCTGCTTTGGTTGCTAAAAGCTACAAGATCGAACACGAGGATTCAGAGTTGTATCTAGATAGCAAACACGTCATTCCTGCAGCTGAGCATGATAAATAATCCTGTGCGGAACCAGTAGCTACCACCTGTCACCTACTACAGGCGATACGACTTTCAACAAGCCCCCGCATCAGTTTTAAATGAGCACACTTGGGGCGCTCTGGCGCTATTTAGAACTCCATTCAGTGCTTGAGGACGACCTCGAGTCACTAATGGGACAAATTTCTTCGAATAATACCTTCAGTTTTAATGAAAACATCAAACCTGGAACATATCGTATTATTCATAGCGAATCTGGAAAAACTCTGCAAATTAGTGATAACGACGAGCAAGCGCTGATTACGTGCCGTCGTCGAAACAGCGACTCAAATCGCCCTGGAACAAAGAAAGATCATGTAAGAATCACTCCTGTACTTTATCTGGTGATATGAATCAAACCATTAAATTACCCTGCCAGTGGTTTCTCCAGCGTTCAGGGGGCGGTTATATTTTCAAGAACTGTTTACATGGGACATACATGAGCATAGCTCTAGGGTCAGGTTTCCCCTACGATATACGTGCAACTCCATACCCAGCCACTTGGGTCATATATTCAGAGGAGGGGCCTAGTCCTCAGTAAGTAAAATAGGAATTTCTTAATCTATCATACGACTTAGCTTCAACGAACAGCTGTGTGATAACGACCGATCAAACTGCCTCGACGGTACTCTACACGCATTCAAAATCCAAAAGTTCTGAAGAAGACGATGTGGTGAGTCGATTGAACTAGGGGAGTTGATTTCAGCTCGACTTCTGACCAGCCTGTGCATCAGAAATCTGGAAAGCTTTACCTAGCCCCGCGTCTAGATGGTGATGAGAAGTTGTGGAAGCTTGAGCGTATTGGGTAAGGAGACTCATAACTGGATTCATATTCCACAGCTAATGTTTAAGTTATGCCGTGGATGCATAGAAACGCCACAGGACAAACCGATGTTGCCGAGCAAGCAAGCCAGTTAGCCCAGCAACTCGAGGAAGCCAAGTCCAAACTGAGTCAGGCGGATAAGAGACACTCTAAAAATGCGTCGGAGCTAGACCAGCTTCGAACTCAAGTAAGAGAAGCAGATATAGAGACCGGCCAAGCCAAGTTGGAGCTACACCAAACGCAAGATGAGCTTTCTAAGAGGGAAACGCAATTCATAGGCTTGAAGAAAGAACTTATCACCAAAGAAGAAGCACTAGTCGCAAAGGATAAAGAGCTCGTTATAAACCAGAAGAAGCTTGCAGGCGTCCAAAAAACGGTCGATGAGATGGAGTTGAAACTAGCTGAGGCCCTCCAACGATTAGAGGAGAATGAGGAGGAAATATCGCAAAAACGCAAGGAGCTGTACGAGAAGAACCGCATTATACTGGAGAAAGAGCAGTTGTTACACACTGAGGGTGTACTTGAAAGGGCGAAAGCGGATGATGCGGTGAAACTCAGACAGGATGAGGACCCACTCGAGGAAACAACACCGGAGTTGCGCGGTGGGAGTACCAATAGTGCAGCACAGTTAAACGGAATGGACCAATTATCGGAATCGGGTTCTGTGTTCGGTGCAGGGCTTGTTTCCAGTGCAGGATCTGTGTTTAGTATTGAGTCTGTGTTCGGCGGGGAGTCTATATTCAGCGAGGCATCGTTTAATAAGGGAAGAGCAAAGTTCGTACCTGCTGGTGCCCCAACTGGAGTAGATCAGAAACTAGCTAGCTTGGGTTGGGATTTTGACGACTGATTTACCTGATGATATCTTTGTAGCAAATACACGCTGTACCTCATAACTATTGATGCAGGAGAATACTAAAGAGTGTAAATCATTTAGTAGCACGAGTCTCCATGTGCAAGTCTCCTTGTCACAGGTCAACGGAACACCAATGAATTCTCAATTTCCGCTCAATCCTGGGGCAAGAATCTCATCATTCAAACTGTGGTACGTCAGATTCTACTCGACGGGGCGTTGAGCCAACTCGGCATATAACTAATCTTGGTGTTCACGTGATCGTGGCACGGCGCGTACCTCGCCGAGTTTTGCGCACCTGGCAGCCTCGTGGCAGAGTGGTTCGGCATCGCATCTCCCCTCTACCTCCACCGAGAATCATCCAATCCACACAAGGTGTTACTACACGATCATTATAGCTGTTGTTTGGTTTTGTTACTAATAAAATGATTTAGATAGACTATGGGACAGAAGCCATCTCATCACGCGCCAGACCTAGATATCAAACTCGGCACTTACTTTATTATTCACGACTGCAGTGGAAAGGCTATTCAAATCGACAGCCAAAATTATCAAAAAATCAC
This sequence comes from Rhizoctonia solani, assembly GCF_016906535.1. Taxonomy (NCBI): domain Eukaryota; kingdom Fungi; phylum Basidiomycota; class Agaricomycetes; order Cantharellales; family Ceratobasidiaceae; genus Rhizoctonia; species Rhizoctonia solani. The sequence goes on from NC_057372.1 coordinate 2,957,112, forward strand.
GGTATGGGATCGCCATGCAGGAGACAACCAACAAGTATGCACACCTCTCGTCGATCCTATACTTTGTGAGCGCGCTAAGCCGAAACTGAGCCTTGACACGAAATAGTGGTATATTCAGCAATCTGGGAAAGGCTATATGTTCAAGAATAAACAGCATGGATATTATCTTGGCATGTCTCTCTCGGACGATTCTCCATTTCCGGTCTGCGCGACTCCTTACCCGTGCAGCTGGGTTGTAATGAAGCAGGATCAATTAGCAATTGGGGACGGGTGCCCGTAAGTAATTTAGTGTATATCTTCTTCTTCCTCGAACCCTGGCTTAAATGCAGCATCGATCGGATTTTGAATTCAGCCGGATCGTTGCGTGCGACGAGATCAAATCAAGAGTCTTGTCCCTTGATTCCGGAGTGCTGAGCATCGGTGAAAATGGGGACAAGGTCTGTTATTCCAAAACACTAATTATCAGGATCACTCAAGAGGTTTTTGAACAGGTTCGCGCCACCCGCTATTATGCAAGTGCCGATGAAAGCTGGCGACTCGAGCGCTTAAGGTGGGTTGTTATTCCCCAAATATGCATCCACACGCCAACCCTCCTTCTGTGAAGCGACGAAACAGGAGAGGAACTACCAAAGCAGTATCAAATTGAACGAGCGCAGTTGCAACGCGACTTGGCAGAAAAGGTGCAAGAGTTGTTACGAAAAGATCGCAAGTTGGCGCGACGAGGAGAAGAACTCGCTCGAAAAGACGCGGATATCACGATGCTGAAGGCTGACCTACATACAAAAGATCGTGGGATACGTTCAAGGGACCAAGAAATCGTTACCAAACAACAGGAGTTGGCCAGGAAAGAACAAGAGCTTGCTATGAAGGACCGAGAGATTCTCGCAAAGATGGAAGAAATAGCTGAACTAAAATCCTTGAAACCGAGAAAGAGCATTATCCAACGATTGTTAAGAATGGAGGCCGAAGTAAGGAGCAAGAGTGGTAGAAGCAGGACTTCTGTAAGTTACTTAGCTACGTATCGCAATACATATTTATCTGCAACTACTTTTCTTTCCATCAGTCAGTAGCCCCACCCATTTCCGTCTCATACGGCAGTGAGTTTGACTTCCGATCCGAACAACTTGAGCTGCGCTCGCAGTACAGCGAGGACGACCAAGAGGACCCGGTACTAGATGATAGTGAAATGGCTGCACTATACGCTAGGGCTGAGAAACTTGAAAATAGACTATCCAAGGCAAGTACAATAATTTGAACGTATCTATTTGAGATGTTAACACCAAATAAAGGTACACGACGACGACCAGAGTACGGGTAAGGAAGTCTCTTATCATATTTCATTTGTGATTCACCCAGCAGCACCATCCTGCAGACGAGGTTTCTTACGAGTACTGATCCGATGTAATGAAGCTTTGATAATAGAAAATACCTATATAATACAGTTATGGCCTCCGAATAAATTATTTCACCACGATCTCTCCTTCTGAATCTCGTCGTATCCAGCCGCTCCTCAAACCAGGCCCACCAGGGATGTACATAACCGGCAACGGCGCCAACTGAGACTGAGCTTCTTCTTCGACCGCAATCCCTATTACTTCTTCTCTCATCGCTAGCTCACCATCTCGGCCCTTGCCGCTTGCGATGTGCAACCTCGTTCGATCTACTTCAATTATTCCCCAATAGCTCAAGTCTTGGTTTCGACGGAACCGGGGAACCCTGATCGTCTCGCTTATGGACATCACTTGTTCCCGTATACGTTCGTGGCGTTCGGATTCGAAGCCTGTGCGTGGTAAATCAGGTCAGTCAGGAGCGTGGACACACGTCCAAAGAAGACGATACTTTTTGTGGAGAGAAGCATCCGGCTGCACATGGCGGACATGATAGATCCAAGCAATCTAATGGGTCGGAGAGTGAGAACCGGGTTGTGGGTGCGTTCCAGACGGGTGGCTTACCCAGATCCAGTTGCACATCCGTAAATCTATTCAACTAGAGTAAGCGGAGGGTTAGTGTAAGAGGGAATCTGGGTTACTTACAATGGGAATCTTCGAACCGGCTATCGTGAATATGTTCGCGGCTGGATAGAGCGAAATTAGTATCCAGACGCGCCGCGTGGTAGAGAAGGGTATCTACCCAGGACAACTACAAAGTAACACGTTCCGTCTCTATAGAGCCGGTTGATAATGGGTAACTCATAATCTGCAGTGTATACTGACAGCAGTGGCGCCAACAGATTCAATCGAAATTCAAAGTAAACGGGAGGGGGTAAAGCGTACCTTTGTACACGGTCAATGCAAATAATAGAGTCTCATAGAGCGTGGTACCAATATATGGAACCCAGCTCCATTTCGAAGCCCCACCAAACAAGCAACCCGGTATTACGTCCGGCGCCGGGTTTTCGTTGAGATGGATGGCCTAGTCAAAGTCAGTGACCTTGGGGCACAAAAACAGTTTGATTTAACCAACCTGCTTGAATACGATCGAGATTATTAGAATGGGCGGTAGGCTGACTAGAACGCCCAAAGTGAGGAGAGATATAAGGACCCATGGACTGAGTCACATTAGCAAGTCCTCATCGAATATCATGTGAGTTCGACCTACTTGCGGAAGTATAACAACCAGACCCGAGTGATCAACACCGCTAGCTCGAACGTTTCAGATAATCAAACACGCCAACTTGGAGGTTACTCACACATAACTCCAGCTACTATGATACATGTTCCCCAAACATAAATACTACTTGTTATGACGCAACTGAAGGAGGGGGTAAAGGAGTGCTGAAATTGGACAAGAACCTTGCTCACAACTGTGGGGAGGGGCGGAAACGGAATAACGCTATAGGAGTGTGAGGTTGGTTAACTTTTCGCCGCAGACGGTAGGAGAACGCCCACATATGAGGTACGTACTGCAACCTATCAGCATTGAACAATGTGTCCGGAAAGGAGAGGAAACTCACAGTTGAAGCGAGGGGGCAAAAATCCTGTTGAAATGAAAAACAATCCGACCAAAATTCCACGGCGATGACCATACATACTCGCTTTCAAGGTCTATGGTGCTGACTGAGGATATGTTAGATAGCGCTCAAGTCAACAAAGAACGCTTCGCACTAATGTCATACAGCAGAAAGACCAACGAGGCAACTTGAAACTCATGGTCAAACGTCAGAAGTAGGCTTGCACTACCAGGCCACTTACGAGCAAGATATCGAGTAGCCTGCATCCCAATAGCTAAATTCTCGACCTCTTGCAACTCCCATATTTTATCGCTAGCTATTGGGATCTCGGCTGCATGGGCCAATCCCTCTAGTCCCATAGAGTCCAGTTTGTATTCGAGTCAATGGATAGCAAACACGGGGAGCATAGGCCGGATAACGAGCGTGGGTGTGTATACAGAACCGAATGCGACTATTTTAAGGTTTGGTGTTTATCTCGTGTGCCTAGGGGAGACCAGGATCATAGCACGAGCTGGATATGGTGGGGCGGTGGTGGCCGAAAGTATCAGGCCAAGGGTCAAGCTTAGCATTACAAATCGCAGTTAGATCACTCAGGGATCTTCTACCGGCCCAAACACAAATGATCAGTAACCGAAGGAACATGACGACAGATTAGTCGGAACGAACCCAGTTGGGAGTGGTCATCGGGATATGTATCGGAGAAATACCGAGCAGTGTGCGCGTTACAGATCCAAAATATTCTCACAAGTCATCCTGCTTATCACTCTTAGGTCGAAATTCGAACATTGCAAGGCAATTTGCGAGAACGCACCCCTTGATCGACGCTCGGATGTTTCGTATTACCGATACCCGATTCTCATTACATAATACGATTTAACTTCGAAATGAAAGCTTTCGATCTGGCACTTGCCGAATGGCTGGGATAACTGAACCACCTGCGATTAATCATCTAGGTCCTGACCGTAAACAATTTCGCAACCATTTACTTCGAGATACATGCGCCGTCCACAAAGATTTAGTGCATAAGCACCTCTGGAATACCCCTCCAAAAGTCCATAGCCTCCCTCCTGAAATCATCTCGCTGTGGGTAGGCGGTCCCGTTCGTAAGCCTAAGTTCTGTCTGCTTGTTGATCAGGTACCGCGGCCAAAAAGGGGCGGATTTAGGCACATGAGTGTTCGGGTCGCCCGAAACAATAACTGGGAAACTGTGGTTAGCTTTGTTCGACCACGACATTTTGATGGCTCACATGAGCTCCAGTAGCCGTTCATTAGCCTCGACTGATCTGCGACCTGGCCCGTAAGTTTGTTGGCCCATATTTTGCTCACAAATGGTAGTTCAGACGTATGGTTGACGCCGATCCAAGAATCAGCCCCCGGCGTCAGATGGTCAAAGTGATATTTCCAGACAGAGATATTGGCTTTGGAAGCATAGATAGACGTAGCCTGGACTTGCGCGATACTAGAAATTCAACAAACATGTCAGTCGTATATCTCAAACCGAAAACAGGACATACTACGAGAGATCACTGTACGCTGCCGCAATTCGCAAAAACTGGGGGCTGAGTGGCGAGTTTGTGTATGGCGATTTAGGGTGTTCAGGAGCAGGGTATAGTTGTTCGATTTTCGCAAGGTGGGAATCAGATAAAAGAGGCAACAGGCGTTTCAGGAAACCTAAAAAGTCGCCGGTCGTGTTGAGATTGCGTGGCACCAGAGCGTTAGCCTCGTCGCTACGATGCATCTTTGTCAGTAAATTAATTATGGATTTCAAAAATACGCACGTATTAAATCCAGTCAAAATTGGCATCTTGTGAAAATCTCCAGACTCCCAGGAGACATGCGCTGCCTGTGAGACTATGGAGGAAGATCAGAAATATATGAGATGGGTGCAACGCAGACTTACTGTACTTATGATCGACCACGATTTGGAATGGGTATATTCCCAGCCCCCTGAACATGTTCAGTAAATCCTTTAGAAGCGTAGAAATGAATAAACACACCCATAATAATTTGAAAATATCGACAAACTGGCGTCAGTTATTGTTCGCTGGGGAACTTCTCGAAGACACGAAAAAGTTGCGACCTCGTCGCTTCCTCTCGAGCACCCTGTAATGTTGAGAAACTCGGACATCTGGGTTTGGTATACCGGATATGTCCTTGAAGTATACGGTTAGCTTACAAAAGGCGACCCATACAATCGTTCATACCAATCGGGAATGGCTCGTGCCGTCGGTGCTCCAGAGTCCATGATAACACGCTTAAACTTGGGTTTTTTCTCAAGATTGAACATATGGTATCCAACTGTAGTACCTCCTGCGGATTGTCCGAACAGAGTCACCTGGAGCAACTTGGCGTCAATAAATCTGGTTGATATCCTTTTGTTTCCCGTAAATACCTGTTCTGGATCTCCTCCAAATGATTTGATGTATTTCTGTACCCAGTCAATTGCGTATGCTTGATCGTAAAGACCCAGGTTCAATAGACCTGCTTTTTGGGTCAGATTGGAGGGAAGCCACCCATATGCGCCCAACTAGTCCCAGTCAACAATGGTTAGAACGAAATCAGCAAATATGGCCCAACGACCTTACTCGATAATTCACGCCCACTGCAACATATTTCACCGGAGCACCGGAAACCATAGATGCCAGGCTAATTTGGTTCTTCGAACCAGCGTTGAAAGCACCGCCATGGACTACGAGCGCAGTTCAGCATGATATGCAAGAAATAATTTGATATTGCGCACACCAGACTACAACCGAGAGTTTATCCGAAGGCTTCGTTCCTTTTGGAGCGTATACAGCGAGCGTCAAGCAGTCTTCGTCAATGTTAAGTATCCCAGGCTGAGGACAGGCCGGGCCATAGGTAGTAGAGTTGAAGTTTCCGATGATTTTCAACGGTGCTTGTGGGTGCTTGGATCGCCTTTCGCCTATTGGAGGAGCAGCATAGGGGATGTTCAAATAAGCGACTACCGGGTTGGGGAGTGTTGTGTTGGCGTCGTTTGCATAGTTATCGTATCCAACAAAAGTTCCGTACTTGAGCGAGACTTTTGCCGATAGAGCCCCAGATGAAAGCAGCAGAGCAGGTAGCCAAGTATAGGCGAGCTTTCTAGTCATCCTGATCTTAGATTGGCAAACTTGGCTGGGAGTAATGACCTTGGTTCCAAGCAGGTAGTAGATTATCCCGCGATATTATTTTTAAAACTTGCTAAAAACCACGCATCAGGCACCAGAACGCGTGGTATTAGCTGTGAGATCAACGTGTGCCTCCCAGGGATAGATAGAAAACGAAATCATTCAAATAAACCCCAGATGGAAACCACGTGACAGTCGTGGGGGGGGGGGGTGGTTCTCAATCAATAATTACATGCATAAGGAAAATTAGGTGCGAACACTAAGAGAGAAAAATTGCGCACACCGAGTTATTCATAGTAAAAGGCTACAAAACAGCTGCGCAATATCTATTTTGAATCGTAGGAAATGATACGGCCAAAATGTGCCAATTCCGGAACGTTATCTTTACACACAAAATACAGGCCCTGAAGGTGAGAATGAATCGATGGGTAGCTAAGAAATTCAGTGCATCAGAACATCCGGGATACTTCGCCAAAAGTCGGTCGCGTTGCGACGGATATTATCAGGCTCGGTATATGCGGTCCCATTCGAGAACCTGATTTGCGTCTCGTTCTGGGTAGTGTATCTCGGCCAGGCAGGAGCCGAAGAGTTGACCTTGTTGGGATCTCCAAAAGCAATGACTGGGAATATTCAGATCTTAGTCTGAGTATCAAACCTCTATGGATGTGCACTCACAAGAGCTCCAATAAGCATTCATAATCTTTGCTTGGTCGGCGACTTCTCTGGGTTTATCAAGAGCTATAACTGTGTTGACGTATTGTAGTTCGGAGCCGTGTTTAACTCCGTCGGGATCGGAGGTTAAGTAGGCAAAGTGATACTTCCAAACCGGCATATTTAATTTCGATGCGTATACAGCGTTGGCCTGAACTTGAGAAATACTAGGACATTCAGGTTGGAATATGATTACTAGAATGAACAAGGAAAACATACTATGCAAAGTCACCGTATGCTACTGCGACACGCCAGAATCGACGGTCGAGCGAGGAGTTCGCGTAAGGTGACCCAGGGATGTCGGGTCCAGGGTAAAGGTTTGCAACGGCATCGAGCTGAGAATCAGAGATCTTGGGAGCAAGATTTCTGAAAAACCCTTTGAACTCTTCGGTGGTATTGAGATTTTTATGAACAAATATAGATCCTTCATCGCTAAAGAAAGTTTCGTTAGACTCGGGTCATGTAATTCAAGCAAGTATCTCACCTATTGAACCCAGTGAAAACTGAAACATTATTGACTTGGCCAGATTCCCAAGACTCGTGAGCCGGTCGAGCAACTTTAAACGGTAAGCGCACATATAATATCTGCTCCAACTTGAACTTACTAAATTGATAGTCCACCACCGGTTGGAACGGCCAAGTAACTGCGGGGCTTCATCAAATTGTAAATCTAGACATCCCGGCAATCATTCATGTAAGTACTACTCACTCATATTTGTTAAACACGGATACGCTAGCATTTCTGATAGTCTCCATAGAGATCTCTCGCAGACACGAGAACGTAGCCGTCTCGTTTGCACCTCGATAGCATCCGGTCAGATTCAGGAACTCGTCTGTCTGAGTCTGGTACAGAGGATATGTCCTGTTACCCGAGTGAGGACCCGTCCAGAGTAGTATCCAGAGATACTCACCAGTCAGGAAACGCTCTTGCGGTGGGTCCTCCGGAGTCCATGATGACCCTCTTGAAAGGCGGAGGTCCGTCTACGTGTAGCAAGTGATAGCCAACAGAGGTTGCTCCAGCAGATTCGCCGAACAAAGTGACCTATTGCCTATATTGAGCTTCATATTCGCTACGACACTGGTTCAGCTCACCTGGTGGGGATCTCCTCCGAATAAGGATATGTACTTCTGGACCCATTGGATTGCATATTGCTGGTCGTAAAGTCCGAGGTTGAGGCTATTTGCTCGATGTGTAAGGTTGGATGGTAAAAATCCAAGAGCCCCTAACTGAATATGACCTGTTCAGTAACTGCGCCGGGATATGTAAATTCCAGAGAAAAACCTACGCGATATTCGATTGACACTCCGATATACTTGACCGGTGAGTGTGAGATCATCGAAGCAAGGCTAAACCCTTGCTTGGAGCCGGCGTTGAATGCGCCACCGTGAACTGTGGGGGACCATTTGATGAGACTAGGCGCTTGACGTAAACGAAATATACTTACTCCATATCACTACCGGCAGTTTGTCTGATGTCGTAGTACCCTTGGGCGCAAACACCGCTAGCGACAAGCAGTCCTCGTCCATGTTGGGTCTCGTACTTTGCGGGCAGACAGGACCATACTCTGTTGATGAAACTGTGCCGTTCATCCGGAGAGGCGGCTGAGGACGAGCAAAGCGACGGGCACCAGTAGGAGGGGCAGCATAAGGTATATGTAAGTAGGCAACAAGGGGATTGGGCAGCGGACTGCCCAGATCACTGGTGTAGTTGTCGAGGCCAAGGAATGTTCCATAAGGAAGGGTGACTTGGGCGGACAATGCGTTTCCGGACAAGAGGAGTGGGGTAAGACAAGAAGGGAGAAGTTTTGTGAAGGAAGGCATGGCTAAAGGTGTTATCCAGAGGGATGGGCTTGGTCATGTAAGTGTAGCCACTCGTGATATTTAAACCATTCAGAGTGTTTGACCTCAGTGCATATGTGTGAGTTTCTTGGGGCTTCATCTGACAGCTATATGATTGGACCCCAACACTGTGTGTATTGCAATGGTGACGTCTGGTCCCTCCTCCGTAACCAGTGCAATCCAAAATAGTAGTATCACCGACGGCTGTGATTCCCACAGGGGCTACAGTCAGGGAACAAATTGAGTAGTTCGGTCAGAAGCTGAACAAATTCGATCGTGACGTACCGTTGTATGCTATTTCTGTAACAATCAACCATCCAAAGGCACGTTCATCCATTTGTCCACCGGGATTATCGGTCTATTCCACCCCATCCCACGTGACCCCTGCTCCTTGAATTGCAAACCACGACCCAAATGCCTCCTGCGTCACCTTCTGCTCGCACATTACAGGGGATCCTACCTTGGGTTGCTGAGAGTAAGTCATATGAGACACAACAAAAGGCGTGTACGTTTGTGGTATGATATGTCATACCTAGACAGTATGGGGACCAGAATCCAGAGGTGGGTTCTGTACCAAGAGAGTCTACAAGCACGGCCTAATTACAATAGATTAGGTGGAAGGCCAAGTGACCTAGCTTATTGCTCTGACAGGTCCTGATGGCGCTTGGCAAAAGACATTAATTGACAAGGCTGTTGCGTGAGCAACCAAATCACAACCAAAACATTTTTCTCATGTGGCTCAGGTGGTCTGTTAAGCGTGGCAAACGTCCTGCTGGGGACTTGGTACTTCACCATTATTTCAGTGAGCTTTTGTACTATGGAGTGTTTTCCATGTGATCAGAGCGCATACCCTCAAATTCTAACATGGTATGCTACCAAGGGTGCGTTTGAAGTTGCAGAACAGCATCTACTGAGCTCTGCATCCCACAACTGTACAGCCGCTAGCCCAAATGATGTTCTAGCAATCACGTAGTGGCACCAGTCCTGGGCCCTTTTTTGATACATAGTATAATCCTGTAAGCATGCACTTAGTATTTAGTGGTCTATTTAACAGAACATCCCAGTTACCTATTGAACACATCAGTACCGGACGCATAAACCTTCCCTGCTTTTAAATGATATACAATCTAAACAATAGTTATCTCAGTTTGACTGTAGAATAGTGAACTATGTGCATATATCTACCTAAACAATAGTTATCTACATGGTGATAAGCACATTTGATAGAATGATATAGAAAGATAAAACATACCTCAGTTTGACTGTAGAATAGTGAACTGAGGTACTCAAGAGCCAATACCAAAACTTTTATAAGAAGTATACATCCAAACATCTGTAAATACATTTGTAAGGATTATATACTATAGACCGTGATACTGATTCTTCAACATGCCCACTCTGGATTACGGTGAGAAAAGAGAGTCTAGGACATGCCTAAATTGGCAACAAAGCCTGGGAACTTGACGCGTCCAAGCAGCTTTGTAAGGATGTCAGCAACTTGGCAATTGGTTGGAATATACTCAAGATTAATTTCCTGTAGCTTGACCATCTCCCGCAGAAAGTGATGCTTGATGCAAATATGCTTGGTGTTCTGGTGATTCACTGGGTTTTTTGCCAGTGCTATACTCAATTGGTTATTGGTAAGTAAAGTAGTTGGTCCCTTGGGAAGGAAATTGAATTCAGATAAAAATTGACAGAGCCAAATTAGCTCTCAAGTTGCGCTTGCAGCTGCAACATATTTGGCCTCAGTGCTTGATAGAGAAATTGTTGGCTGTTTTTGAGAAGACCATGCTACACATCCACCGGCCATCATAAAAGCCCAGCCCATAGTCAATTGGCTTGTATTTGGATCACCTGCATAATTGGCATTGACGTAACCAATAAGTGTGGATCCAGCGGACTGCCTGTAAACTATGCCAATGTCCTTTGTGCCTTGTAGGTATTGCAAGGATCTCTTGAACCCATTCCAGTGGTCTTGACCCAGATTTGCTGAATGTTGGGCTAAAAGACCAGTTGAAAAAGCAATATCCGGACGGGTCTGCACCATTGCATACATGAGCAAGCCAATTCCCTGTTGATAGAGGATCCAGTCAATGGTTGGCAAGTCCAATTTGGGTAAGTTTGGCATTTTGGCCATTGGCGTCTTGCTTGGCTTACAGTTGCTCATCTCAAATCAACTCAGGATTTCTTCAATATATTGGCCCTGCAATAGCTTGAGAGTACCAGCGTCTTGGTCTCAATTGATCTTAACGCCAACAAACACCTTGGGCTTGCCAAGATTGACAAGCTTGAAAGATTTCCCCAACTCTACCTTTGTGTCATTGAGGAATGATTGCGGTGTACCCATAAGTAGCATGTTGTCTACATGAGCCAATATAATTGCAATTTTACCGTCAGAGCATCAATAGAATACTGCATGATTGGAATTGCATTGAATAAAGCCAATAGTCTCAAGGACTCCACATAGCTGTAAATAAAAGGCTTGCGCTGCTTGTTTCAGACCATACAAGGCCTTACAAAGCTGCCATACGTAGTCACTGGAGGTGTCTTTGAAGCCTGGAGGCTGTTCCATGTAGATTTCCTCTTTGATCTTGCCATGGAGGAATGCTGTCTTTATGTCCAGCTGGATTATTTCCCAATCTTTGCTTGTAGCTTTTGCAAGAAGGACGCAGCTGGCATCTGAGGTTGCTACAGGTGAAGAAACATCTGTGTAATTGACACCTGGGCGTTGAGAGAATCCTTTTGCAACAGGTCAGGACTTGTATCAGACAATTTCTCTGTTTGGACCAAGTTTATAGCCAAGGACCCACTTGCACTTGATGATGTTCTTGTTGGTAGGTCTTCCAACTTTCTTTCCCATGCCGTGCTTCTCAATCAAATTGAGCTCCTTGGTCATAGAGGCCAACCACATGGGACTGCCTGGCCAGGACATTGCTTTGGCAAATGTTTTGGGAGGTGCCAGTAGAGCTGCGTTAAGTGCTTCAAGTATTGCATTTGTGTTGGCTAACCAGGCGTATTCAGCGCCCACATTTGCCCTGTACTGTACAGGAGGGCGCCTTGATTGGCTTGATTGTCTGACTGATACGGGCTTGGGGGCATTGTCCTTCTTATTGTCTGCCTTGTTCTTGTTGTTGGTTTTTACCTCAGCCTTTGACTTGTTGTTGCCCTCTTCTTTGGGTAAGGGGTTGTCCCCATAGCTTTTGAGTACCACACACTGACAAACACCTCTGCCTTCATCAAAAACAACATCTTGGGAGGTGATTAGCTTCCCGGACTCTCTATGTAGAAGTGTGTGTGCCTTTTGATTTGATGCAAATCCAATGTAAGTGCATTTAATTGATCAATCTTGAAGCTTTGTCCATTGCTTATTGGGTACCTGTACCCAGGCGGTGCATCCAAACCTTTGTAGTTGTGCTACGTTGGGCATTTGTCCCAAGAACATCTCTTTGGGAGTTTGGCCATTGAGGAATGCCTTGGGGGTTACGTTCCATAAGTAGGCTGCATGGACAATTGCAAAGCCCCAGTACTTGTCAGGTAAGTTTGCATTGGCACACATACATTGCTGAAAGTTATTCATGGTTCAAATTCCTTGTTCAGCAATGCCATTGGGTGACTACCCGTAAGGCAAAATTGGCAATCTAGAACAAAATTTAGAAGTCAGAGCGGTCTAGATTCTTTGGATGTAAATAGAGACCCTGGTAACAAATCCAATTACGTTGCATCCGCCAGAAGTGACTTTGGCCTGCAAGTCTAAATTCTAAATCATGAGGATTGTCATTGAAATCTAGAGAGGGGGGGTACCCCCCTTTCTAGACTTCATAATGCGTTCTAAATGGCTCAGGGTCCACATCTTATACCTACGTGCAAATGTGTGAGTGTGATAAATGAGACTCAATGCGTGCATACATGCTCTGGGGGGCTGCCCAGAGCTTGCTGGACCTCTTCCAAAGGCCGCCAACGCCAAAGCGTGCCTGATCAAGCTGGAACAAAGTAAATATAAGTCGCCCAATCCCTTCCACCAATAGTCCTGTCCTAGACGTCCTTAAGGGGCGTTGAGGCAGCGGGCACTTGAGGCCGTATAGAACTAAGTATAAACCGCGTAAGGCAGCGAGGGGTCTACCTACGACAACAAACTAACTAACTACGGCAACCAGACGCTTTAAGGCGTTGACAAGCTACCTAAGTACAGTGAGGGCGACGCTTAAGGCGTGTATCTAAGTGGTTACCGGCTGTAAGGCCTCATACAACGTGTGGAGTGCAACAAGAGGTAATTGACCTGGGTGTTACCATGGTTGGTTGGCCTCCTTATATATTCTACAAGGTGACTAATTACAAATACATTTATATCAAATATGTGATCCAATAAGAACCCCACTCCGCAGTTGGCCTTACTCATACATACGTGTCACTGACGTGTCATGATGACGTCATAGGTGGAGGTGGCTCTGTATGTTGATTTAAGCGTGGATGGGGATGTGGCTTGGCGCTTAGCGTATGATATAAGCGCCAAAGTCACGTGACCAAAAATGTTGTCCGTTTGCCTTTGTTTAAAACCAAGAAAATGGGAATAAATTCCCTGGTATCAATTGTGTCTACAACACTGCCCCCCCTCTAAGGGCCTTGGCGGCGCCAAGGACCTTCTTTTTCATATCCTCCTTGTACTTCCTCAGAATTTTTTCCGCGTTTTTCAAGTTTTCTCAAGGTTCCCATGTGTTCTCTTCCAATCCGTACCCCTTCCATTTTACCCTGAAGAACCATTTTCCGTTCCGTTCCTCTGCGTCTGTTATGCCTTCTACCTCATATTCCTCTTCCCCATCCACGGTAACTGGTGGTGGGCGGTTTTCAAAGGCGCGCTTCTTGTCCCTTTTGACCTTAGATAGTAGTCCTATGTAAAATACGTTGTGGATGCGCATGGTTGGAGGTAACTCAAGTCAATAAGCCCGGTCAGAGATCTTCTTGATGACTTTGAATGGCCCCAGACGTTGTTCTGTTAGTTTGGGGCTAAGGGTCTTGAGGTTAACGTTCTTGGCGTCTAGCCAGGCCTCCTCCCCCAATTCAAATGTTAACGGGCTCCCTTCTTCTCCGGCAGTCATTCTTGACTTGGATTGCCAGAGGGCGGATTCAACTTCCCTCCACTGATTTTCCATAGTTTGGGCTAAGTTGTTGGCTTCTGGTACATCAGTGGGTACGTTGGATGGCGTCAGTGTAGGTTCCCATCCGTACAGGGCTTTGAATGGCGTTTTCCCTGTGCTACTATGAACCACATTGTTGTATGCAAATTTGGCCATTGGCAACCACTTGGTCCAGTCCCGTTGATTGACTCCTGAGTAAGCCCTGAGGAAGTGTTTGATGGAGGGGTTTACTCGTTCCATTTGTCTGTTGCTTTGAGGGTGGTATGCCAAGGAGAAGTGCGGATCAATGCCTAGTTGTTTGTAGAGTGCCCGCACGAATTTGTTATTGAAAACCCTGCCTCTGTCCAATATTGTCTTTTCCGGCATTCCATGACGCTTCCATACATGTTCCAGGAATAAATCTGCTAGCTTGGGTGCTTTGAGCTTCTTGGAGCATTTGATAAAGATCCCATACTTTGTGAAACTATCCACTATGACCAGGATGGAGTTGTTGTTTCTGTCCTTTGGAAGGTCTACAATCATGTCATAGGAGACATGTTGCCATGGCCTGGAGGGGAGTTCAAGCGGCTGTGGGGGGATGGAAGCGTATTTAGGTTTTCTGATCCGTTAACAGGTTTCACAGGAATCCACGTGCCAATACGTGTCTGCACAGATGCCTGGCCAATAGTAGTTACGCAAGACCAGTTCCAAGGTTTGTTGCCTGCCAGGGTGTCCTGCCAGAGGGCTATTGTGGAATAGTTGCAATAAGTCTGTCCTCAGGGTGCCCACATCAGGGACTACAATGCGTCCTTGGTAGAATAGTAAGCCTGCCTCCATTTGGTAATCCTTGAAGGCGCGTTTGATGGACGGAGGTGCCTTGGACTTGTTCTGGAGGAATTGCAATATTTCTCCTAGGGACTTGTCTTGGTCCAGGGAGGCCTTGATTTGACGTTGGAGCTCTTTCTTGGGAGTAACTAGGGCTACATTTGCAAATACAGGATCAGGAAGCATTGTCTGGTGTGCGGGGGGAATATTGGCGTGGTCCAATCGGCGTGAGAGTGCGTCTGGTTTACCCAACTGTTTGCCTGGGCGGTAGACAATTTGGAAGTTGTACCCGGCTAGTAGTAAGTGCCACCTGGCATGACAACGGTTAAAGGTTTGGGATTCCTTCCAGTACTCCAAGTTTCTATGGTTGGTAAATACAGTGATGGGGTGTATGGTTCCTTCCAAGAATATACGCCAATACTCCAGGGATTGTATGATAGCCAGCAGTTCCTTGTTGTGGGTGTCATAGTTCTGTTCTGCTCCCTTAAATGACTTGGATAGGAAACCTAGCGGATGGAGGCGGCCATCTTCCTGTTGTTGGCTGAGTATGGAACCTAGTGCTGCTCCGGAAGCGTCTGTTTCCAGGAAGTAGGGTCTAGACGGGTCTGCGTGACATAATACAGGTGCGTTGGTGATGGCGTCTTTTAATCCTTGAAACGCTTCTTGTTCCCTGGTATCCCATTTCCATGGTGTGTCCTTTTTGACCAGGTTGTGTAATGGTCTGGCCATGTGACTGAAGTTGGCAACAAAGCGGCGTAGGAAGTTGGCAAAACCTAAGAACAACTGCACTTCTTTGACCTTTGTTGGTGTAGGCTGTCCTAGACGTCTGTAAGGACGTCGAGGGAGGGGGCGCTTGCGGCCGGGTGTATCTAAGTGGAAAACCGCGTAAGGCAGCGGCAGGCTATCCTACAACAACGACCAGCTATACTACGGTGACCAAGGCCGTAAGGGCAATGACCAGCTATGTAACTACAACAAGGAGGCCGCTTAAGGCGGTGCGTACTGAGTGACTAAGTAGGTTACTGGGCTTAAGGCCCTTGTACAGTGGTGGGATGCAACAAGAGGTAATCAACCTGGGTGTTACCATGGTTGGTTGGCCTCCTTATATATTCTACAGAGTGACTAATTACAAATACATCATATCCAATATGCAATCCAATAAGAACCCTGCTCCGCAGTTGGCCTTACTCATGCATATGTGTCACTGACATATCATAGTGATGTCATCAGGTGGAGGTGGCTACGTGTGCTGAGGTAAGCGCGGAAGGGGATGTGGCTTGGCGTTTAGCGTATGATATAAGCGCCAAAGTCACGTGATCAAAAATATTGTCCGTTTGCCTTTGTTTAAATCCAAGAAAATGGGAATAAATCCCCTGGTATCAAGTGTGTCTACAACATAGGCCATTCTTGGATTGCTTGGATCTTGAGCTTATCCAGACTGAATCCTTTGTCCAATACAATTATTCCTAGGTATTCTACTGAGGTGACGTGGAATGTACACTTGGACGCCTTACAAAACAACTGGTTTTCCATTAAGCGCTGCAGGACCTCATGAACGTGCTGGGTGTGTGTGACGTCATCCTTGGAGTAGATCAGGATGTCATCAAGGTAAATGATGACGCATACATCCAGGAGATCCTTGAATAACTTGTTCATAAAATGCTGAAACGCGGCGGGAGCATTTGTCAACCCAAAGGTCATCACCAGGGACTTGTAAAGACCGTACTTTGTGTGGAAGGCGGTTTTCCATTTGTTGCCTTCCTTGACCCGGACGTTATTATAACCCCATCTTAGGTCTAATTTGGTGAAGACCTTGGCGCCACGGAGCTGGGCCATGAGATTGTCAGGACAGGGTAGTGGGTATATGTTCTTCTTGGTCCGGTTATTCAAGCGGCGGTAGTCAACAACTAAGCAACAAGAACCATCCTTTTTGGGGACAAACATTACAGGGGAGCTGATGGAAGACTTGCTAGGGCGTATCTTGCCTGCCTTGAGTTTGTCCCTAAGCCAGTCCTTGAGCGTGGCGGACTCAGCATTGGTCATACTATAAAGGGGCAAGTTAAGGGGGCCTTCCTCTGTGAGTTCAATCCCAATATCATAATGCCGGTGTGGGGGAAGCTTGTTGAATTCTTCCTCCCCAAATACTTTGGCGTACTGGTGGTACTTTGGGGGTACTCCTTCAAGGGGATTCTTGTCAGCTTCCTCTTCTTTGGCAATGGTCACGTGTTCTGGTGGTGTATGGGGAAAATAGAGGGTTTGCGCGTTCCAATCAATCTCTGGGTTATGTGCGTCTAGCCATTTTAGTCCTAGGATAGCGGCGTGAGACCCTGTATTGCAAATGAGGAAGGTCTTGGTCATTGTTTTGTTGTCAAAGGAGAAGGTTAAATTGGCTTTTTTCCAGATTTTGCCTGCCTGGGGGCTCAACCCATCAAGCATGGTAACGGTGCGGGGAGTATGGAGATCTATTAGGGGGAGGCAGAGTAGTTCCGCTGTACAAGGGTGCATGAATGATGAAGTAGCGCCTGAGTCTATCAGGACTTCTAAGTGTTCCGCTTGTTTCTCTGGTATGATTGAAATTGTAAAGAGGGGTGAGATTCTATTTGAGTGACTAGATATATTACAGATTTCTACATGACCAGAGTCCTTGGGGTCCTTGCGCGCGGCAGCAGGTACCCTTAGTCTTTTCCTGATTTGGGTCCAGACTCTTTGCCAATCTTGGCGGATTCTTGGGGTTTTCCCTTGTCCTCAACAGGGGTAGCCTTCCAACCCGTGCGGCATTCCGCAAACTTGTGGCCCATTTTGCTGCATTTGATACAGGCGCCTGCGGCACGGCAGCAGTTGCGTTCTTCTTCCAACACAAAGTTTGGATTGTTGGAAAGCTTCTTAGAACCGGTGCTTGACTGGCCGGTACTTGTCCCCCTTGCGGGGTTAGATGGTCTGCTAGACTTACTATCCTTTGGCAGATGGCTAGCACACTCCTCACGGAGGGCGTTATCAATGACAAGTGCTGCATTTTGCAGCTCTAGGAGGGTACAGGGACGGTGTTTGCGGGTCGCAATTTGGCGGCTGACCTCCCAATGGAGGCCGCGGGCAAACTGGCCTCGAAGGGCCGCGTCATTCCAGTCCAGCTCCATGGCCAAGGTCCTGAACTTTGTGATATAGTCTGTGCAAGTGCCGGACTGGGTGAGGGTGGTGATCTTCCGCTCAGCGGCCCTTGTGGCGTCAGGGTTGCCAAACGCTGCCAGGAATTCCAGCTTGAAGCCCTTGACCGTTTGAATGATAGCCCGGTGTGATCCAAGCTGGTCAAGGTGTGGATGGGCCCATGCCCCGGCGGAGTCCTTCATGTTCATCAGGAGGAAGGATAGAACCTCCTGATTGGTTGGGAACATCTGCAAGTTAAGGCGGGTCCAGGCCAGCATCCTGGTCAGCCATTGCTTTGCCTTGCTTCCTATTTTGCCTGTGTAGGCATTGGGGTGGTCAACCTTGACCGGAGCGGGGTAGTGGGCTGCTGGAGCCGGAGGGAGAGGGGCAGGTGCTCCAATTGGGGATCAGAGACGTGGAGATGGAAGAGGAGATGGGACTCGCAGGGGAGCAACTCTTCTTGGGGTTGGCTGGGCCAGACCGGGGAGGACCTTGGGTGCTTCTGACCAGAAGGGGGCCCCACTAGCCAATCCAATAGGCTTGGCTTTTGGTAGGGGGCGTGGCGTTTCTTCCACAGCCTTGACTTGGGGTCCTTTGGGTGTGCAGGGACCATGTGTTGTGACCCAACTGTAAGGTTGGTCACACGCTAGTGGGTTGGGCGCTTGGGGCCGTACTACTACAAACAAAGCTATACGACTACTATCTAAGGCTTATACTAGGGTTACGTAAGGTAACCGTCTACTGGCTAAACTACTGGCAAGGGGGGCTTAGCCCTGGAGGTGTGGTAAGCGCAATAAGGGGTGAGCTACTGAACTACTAAGGGCCGGCTACTTAGCTGGCTGGGGATGATCCTCCTCAATGGTATGAGACAAGGTAAAATCAACTTGGGATCTCCAAGCAATTTTCCTGCTGTTTATATAGACAAGAGAGAAGGTATATACATGGTCTGTGCGTGAGATAAGGAAGTGTCTGTGTGAAAAGAGAAGCATACTGCGGGCTGCGCAGAAGCATGGATTTCTCCTAAGCGCCCTTGGCACAGCATCTCGGCGCGGCATCTCGGCATGAATAAGCGCCGAGATCACGTGATTGAAAAACATGAGATATTAAGTCCGTAAAAAATACTAAAAATAATAGAAAATTCAGGCAATTCTAATGGTATATGTTAGGAGGTTATAACACCATGGGATTGCAGGGACCTAAGCCCATCCTTGACAACATCAATGGTTTGGGAGTGTCCTAGACGTCCTTAAGGGGCGTCAAGGCAGCAGGCGCTTATGGCTGTATAGAACTAAGTATAACCGCGTAAGGCGGTGAAAGGGCTACCTACAACGGCAAACTAACTAACTACAGTGACTAGACGCTATAAGGCGTTGACGAGCTACCTAAGTACAGTGAGAACAACGCTTACGGCGTGTGTCTAAGTATTACTGGCTGTAAGGCCTTGTACAATGTGTGGAGTGCGACAAGAGGTAATCAACCTGGGTGTTACCATGGTTGCTTGGCCTCCTTATATATTCTACAGCCTAGCTATTTACAAATGTTCTATATCAAATATTGTATCAAATAAGAACCCTGCTCCGCAGTTGGCCTTACTCATGCATACGTGTCACTGACGTGTCATGATGACGTCATAGGTGGAGGTGGCTACGTATGTTGATTTAAGCGCGGATGGGGACGTGGCTTGGCGCTTAGCGTATGATATAAGCGCCAAAGTCACGTGACCAAAAATGTTGTCCGTTTGCCTTTGTTTAAAACCAAGAAAATGGGAATAAATTCCCTGGTATCAATTGTGTCTACAACAAGTCCTGTGCAATCACTGCACCAGACAAGGCTCTGGTTGCAGGTTTGGGCGTGTAAGATAACAACGGCTAGGCTTTCTGATCCTATTACAAATTGTGGTACCAAGGTAGTATAGAGCTGCTAAGGCTGTGCTGACGCGTATGGCTTTTCTGAGACAAGCTGGTTGAGTGTCTTTGTCATCTAGTATAATGGAATACACAAGGTTGGGATGATCCTCAATGATGTTCATAGCTTTCAGGGGTGGTATCTGAGCTCCCTGCACAGTTTATAAGTACTAAAACCCAACTGTATATTGATCTCAACAACTATATGCATGGTCAATTATGTTCAGCTATATTACAAATTGACTAAGTTGATTGCGGTAGTGTGTTTTAAATTCTAGAATTGGTTGCGTGGATGCGTGCCTTTTGGCTTTACGGGGGAGGTCTGCGCCTGGGGTCCGCTTGCCTGTCAGCACGGAATTGGTCCGTATCCAATGGACCAATGATTGAGCAATCTAGAACTTCTAAATTGCTCTCACACTTACAGGTAGTCACCCATTACTCTCCAATGAGTCAGCTTTGGTCTTTTGGTGCTCAATCCCTTTGCTGCGCATCCATTCTTCAAAGGTTTTGGCGCAGTATTTGCCTCCACCATTGGTATGTAGTGCCTTGATCTTCTTCCCTGTAAGATTTTTGACTGATGCCTTAAGATCTTTAAAGTTTGTTTTGTACTTGTTCTTGGACTTGAGCAAGTGAACAAACATCTTGAGTGACTTGTTGTTGATTGTTACCGCAAAATATCTTACACCACCAATCCCTTCAACTGCAACAGGACCATGTAGGTTGCTATGGAGGAGTTTGAGGACTTTGGAGGAGCAGGATTCAGAGGGGGAGAACAGAGAACAGGTTTGCTTGCCCTTTAGACACAGCTTGCACGGTGTGCATGGCAGGGTATGTGATCCAATGATCTCCATCCCCTTGACTGCACCTTTCTTGACCATATCTAGCACGTATTTGTAGCTGATGTCACCCAGTTGGCAATGCCAGGTCTCAAGATCTGCTCAAGCAATACGCCTGGCTGCATACGCAACAAATTCTTTTGCTTCAATGTTGTCCCAATCATTGGTACTGTTGGGCTTGACAATGGCTGTGTGTGCCATCACTTTGGTATGTTTCACTGTGCATTTGACTTTGTAAAGCTGGTTGCTTAGTTCTTTAGCAAAACCAATCTCTTGCCCGTGTCCTTGATTGCTGATCAGGATTGTGCCAAACACCTTTTGGAAAAGCACATTGGTGCCACCATTTGTGAGCTCCTTGACGGACATGAGGTTTGCGTTCAACTTGGGTACGTGTAGCACGGATTTCATGACTGCTTGCATGATTGTACCATGACAGATCTTTAGTGCAACATGGATTCAACCAACACCTATTGCAGGAATTTGATTCTGTTACAACCTCCTTAATTATACCATTGGATTCGCCTGATTTTTCTATTATTTTTAGTATTTTTTACGGACTTGTTATCTTATGTTTTTCAATCACGTGATCTTGGCGCTTATTATGCCAAGATGCTGCGCCAAGATGCCGTGCCAAGAGCGCTTAGGAGAAATCCGCGCTTCTGCGCAGTCCGCAGCACGCTTCTTATTTGTCTTATGTACTTCTCTTCTCACGCGCACAGACCATGTAGATAGCGCATTCTTGTCTATATATACAGCAGGAAAATTGCTTGGAAACCCCAAGTTGATTTTACCTTGTCTCATACCCATTGAGGAGGACAGTTCCAGCCAGCTAAGTAGCCGGCCCTTATCAGTAGTTGCATCACCCCTTTACCACACTTACCACACCTCCCAGGCCTAAGGCCCCCTTGTCAACAGTAGTTAGCAGTAGGACGCCTTACACGTCAGTAGTATAGCCTAGATAGTTTAGATTACATAAGCTTGTGTGTAGTAGTACGGCCGTAAGCGCCTGCCCCCACTAGCAAGTACCCACCTTACAGTGGTGTACAACAGATTCCCATTGCCTACTTGAATTAAGGTTGGTGGGTTCAGACATTGGTAAGTGAAGAACCAATTGCAATTTGGTGTCATATGTCTTGATGCCCCTGAATTGAGCAGCCAGACATTGTTGTTGTGAAGGCAGGTATCCAATGCTAAGAGTGCATATAGCCTAGTCCCAGTAGCAGAGGTGGAAGGTTTGTTGGTAACAGCAACTTTTGCAGTGTCATTCTTAGACGTTGATGCAGGTTTGTTTGTTTTCTGATTTGACTGCTTCAAGTTCTGACGCTTTTGCTGCAGTCCTGTGCCTTTGGCTCCTCCACCTTTTGACCAACACTCCTGCTTGGTGTGTCTGGATTTCCTGCAATTTGCACAGGGAGGGCCTGCAGCCTTCTTCTTCCCTTTGCTGTTGTTACCCAACAACTTCTTGCCTGTGGAATTCCCTTTGGACAATTGTGCAAACATTGCAGTGATTCTGCCTCCTTTGCAACACCGTTCTTCCTTGGCGTAGGCTGCGTTCTGTACGGCCTTGGCAGTGATGGCTCCTCCGTTCAGTGACGTTTGGAGGACGGTGTTGACAATTGCGTAGGATGGTGGGAGAGCGTTCATAATAATTTGTGCAAGCATAAAGTTGCTCACGGTCTTGCCTAGCATGGTAATCTTTGCAACAGTTGCTTTGATGGCGTTGAAGCCAGTCTGTAAGTCTTTGCCTTTGTCAATCTTTGCCTGCATGAGCTGCTGATAGAGGAACAACAGCAATTGCATGCCTTTCCCTTCCCAGCACTTGACAATCCGTGTCCATGCTTCATATGCTGTTGTGGTCTCAACTATATTGGCCATGCACCCATCTTCCATGTTCAATGTGATCTGAGCAAACGCCTCATTGTTGCGCAGCTTCCACTTTGAGTATGCAGCCTCTTGCTTGTTGACTTTTGTCTTGTCAGTGGCATTGGTGCCTGTTAACTTGGCTGGTGGCTTTTCTTTGCCCCATGCAATTGTATCAAGCTTGCGCATCCGTAGTACGGTTGTTTGTCTGAACTTCCACGCAGTGTAGTTTGATCCATTGTCTTTAAGGAGTGGGATTTTGTAGGTCTTTTTGCTCAGATAGCTGTTCTTGGTTGACTGCATTGTGTAAAGTGCGGCGGTCTTGTTAGGCTTTGTCTCTTTACTGCTGTCTTCCTTTGAGTTGTCTCCAGCAGGGCTCATAACCTTTTAAATGATATACAATCTAAACAATAGTTATCTCAGTTTGACTGTAGAATAGTGAACTATGTGCATATATCTACCTAAACAATAGTTATCTACATGGTGATAAGCACATTTGATAGAATGATATAGAAAGATAAAACATACCTCAGTTTGACTGTAGAATAGTGAACTGAGGTACTCAAGAGCCAATACCAAAACTTTTATAAGAAGTATACATCCAAACATCTGTAAATACATTTGTAAGGATTATATACTATAGACCGTGATACTGATTCTTCAACACCTGCAACATTCATGAGCCCCTATTATCCTCTCCTTACCAAGCTACTCTCAAACCAACACTTCTCCGAGCCAGCTAACCTCAATTCTTCTGGTTCTGATATATCCTTTTGCGCATACGTTCCGGCCTTGGACTGACACATCAATCAGGCAACCAGGTAATTTGAATTGACCAGACAGGGTATTTCTGGACAGCAACAGCAACGTTTTTTTAAAAAAATAAAAGCTACTCGTTATCAATGCTGTGAGCTCAACATATACCGATTTACTTAGACGTAAACTCAGCCATAACTTTGTACGTATACCCATCACTAATCCAGCCCAAAATGGTCGTAACAATATGTATATTTCCTTAAGGGAAACAGTCGAAGCGCAAGCTGAATAGGTCCCCACCCTGCAAGTTCCGCAATACAGGTTTTGTAACAATCATTCAATTCTCTACAAAGATGTCTGTCGAATTTAGATCTACTAGGGTAACCGTGTTCCTGATTTTACACTTGGAGACGCTTGGTCACGACTGATATAGTTCAAAGCGCCACGCGATTGACCACTGCTGGAAACGCTAACCAGAAGTGAATATAGTAAATGGTCATATTGTGTACAAAAGTGTGATACTTGCCAGCCGTAAATTCAGCACTAAAGTAATCTGGTTGCCCTCATGGTGGTCAATTGTGTGGGGAAGTACACACGAAAACTTGTGATGAAATTAAACATAGATCAACGGACGCGCTCGTACCCTCGCGCCTCTAGTGACTTCTCTCTGTGTTCATTTCAAGTTCTCCAACTGCACGGTCATCGATTAGCGTTTTGACCAGACATCATCTGGCTCAAAACTACACACAACGCATAAGGCTTATTTTATTATAAGGCTAAATATCGGACTACGTGCGGCACTTGGAATTCAGAAGACTTATATCCGTAAAAAGGCTGAAACAAGCACTCATATTGAGCCCAGTGTTCCCAGAGGGATCTTCAATGAGTCAAATAGTAATTTGTCTAGTCACACGATTGGAGACACGATCACATATTCAATTCCAACGAAACTCAATACATATTGACAAACCAAATAAAAAAAAAAACTAATCACAAAAATATGTCAAAATCGAGCAAGGAAGTTAATGCATCAGAACATCCGGGATGCTGCGCCAAAAGTCGGTAGCATTCCGACGGATATTGTCAGGCTCAGTGTATGCGGTCCCGTTCGAGAATCTGATCTGAATCTCGTTCTGGAGCGTATACCTTGGCCAGACAGGAGCCAAAGAGCTGGCCTTATTCGGATTTCCAGTAGCAATGACTGCAAGAAGTAGGAGGTCTTTTCTTTAGCTACGAGTTCATTTATTACATTGGATTCACACTTACACGAGCTCCAATAAGCGTTCATGATCTTCGACTGCTCGGCGGTCTCTCCAGAGAACTTGGAAGCTACAAGCACGTTCACGTATGACAGCTCGGAAGCGTGTACAACTCCAAGAGCAGGGTCGGCGTCGGGCGTCAAGTAGCCAAAGTGGTACTTCCAAACTGGGATATTCAATTTGGATGCGTACACCGCGTTGGCTTGAACTTGGGCAATACTGGGATATTCAGATGAGAATATGATCACCAGAACGAAGCAGTAACCTGAAAACATACTATGCAAAGTCACCATAAGCTGCTGCGATACGCGAGAACTGGGGGCTGAACGAGGAGTTTGCATAGGGTGAACCAGGTACGTCAGGTCCAGGGTAAAGATTTGCGACAGTATCGAGCTGCGAGTCTGAGATTTTGGGAGCAAGATTTCTGAAAAAATCTTTGAACTGTTCAGTAGTGTTGAGGTTTTTGGGAACAAATCCGGACCCTTCGTTGCTATGCGGAGCTTAGTTAGGCCCGTGTCATGTATTTCAAAGTAGATATTTCACCTGTTGAATCCAGTGAAAACTGAAACATTATTGACTTGGCCGGATTCCCAAGACTCGTGAGCCGGTCGAGCAACTTTGAACGGTAAGCGCGCATCTAAACCTCTTTGAAAACTCGAACTCACTAAATTGATAATCTACCACCGGCTGGAATGGCCAAGTAATTGCGGGGCTTCATAAACCAGTAAGCACGAGGGTTCCAAGAATAATTCATATAGACGGTCCTCACTCGTATTTGTTAAACACGGATACGCTAGCATTTCTGATAGTCTCCATAGAGATTCCTCGCAGACACGAGAACGTAGCCGTCTCGTTTGCACCTCGATAGCATCCAGTCAGGTTGAGGAACTCGTCTGTCTGAGTCTGGTACAGAGGGTATGTCCTGTCACCCGAATGAGGAGTTGTCCGGAATAGTATCCGAGATACTCACCAGTCAGGAAACGCTCTTGCGGTTGGTCCTCCAGAGTCCATGATGACCCTCTTGAAAGGCGGAGGTCCGTCTACGTGTAGCAAGTGATAGCCAACAGAGGTTGCTCCAGCAGATTCGCCGAACAAAGTGACCTATTGCCTA
The DNA here is from genome assembly GCF_016906535.1 of Rhizoctonia solani. Lineage (NCBI taxonomy): Eukaryota > Fungi > Basidiomycota > Agaricomycetes > Cantharellales > Ceratobasidiaceae > Rhizoctonia > Rhizoctonia solani. The sequence goes on from NC_057372.1 coordinate 2,982,543, forward strand.
TATTGAGCTTCATATTCGCTACGACACTGGTTCAGCTCACCTGGTGGGGATCTCCTCCGAATAAGGATATGTACTTCTGGACCCATTGGATTGCATATTGCTGGTCGTAAAGTCCGAGGTTGAGGCTATTTGCTCGATGTGTAAGGTTAGATGGCAAAAATCCAAGGGCCCCCAGCTGCACATGACCCCACGACCGGCGTTCAGTGACCACGCCAAGATCGGTGATTTTCAGAGCAAAAACTTACCCGATAATTAATTGAAACTCCGATATACTTGACCGGTGAGTGTGAGATCATCGAAGCGAGGCTAAATGCTTGCTTGGAGCCGCTGTTGAACGCGCCACCATGGACTATGGGGGACCATATGATGAGACTAGGCGCTTGGCGTAAACAAAACATGCTTACTCCATATCACTACCGGTAGCTTATCTGATGTTGTAGTACCCTTAGGTGCAAACACCGCTAACGACAGGCAGTCCTCGTCCATCTTCGACGTTCCACTCTGCGGGCAGATAGGACCATACTCTGTTGATGAGACTGTGCCGTTCATCTGGAGAGGCGGCTGAGGACGAGCAAAGCGACGGGCGCCAGTAGGAGGGGCAGCATAAGGTATATGCAAGTAGGCAACAAGGGGATTGGGCAGCGGACTGCCCAGATCACTGGTGTAGTTGTCGAGGCCAACGAATGTTCCATAGGGAAGGGTGACTTTGGTAGACAATGCGTTTCCGGATAAGAGGAGTGCGGTAAGGCAAGAAGGGAGGAGTTTTGTGAGGGAAGGCATGTCTAATGGCGCTGGCCAGGAAGGGGGGTTGATCATGTTATTAGCCCGCCCAATGTTTGTGGCATTTAAATCATCCGGGGCACTAGTGTTTAGCCCCAGCACATATGACCAAGTTTCTTGGATCAGTTCCATTTCACAGTTGTGTATCGCATGGATAGTGTCCAGCCCCCCCTCGTGACCTATGCAATCTAAAATAGCCGCAGCAACGACGAATGTGATTCCTCTAAGGTCCATAATCAGGGAGGGAATTGAATAGAAGATGGGCGGTTCCAACTGCATTAGATTCCCGTATGCTATTTCTGTATCAAAGGCACATTTATCCATTTGGCCGCCGGGATTACCGGTTCATTTCAGACCTTCCAGACCCCAACCGCCCTACCCCACGTGACCCTTGCTTCTCGAATTACAAACCACGATCCAAATGCCTCCTGCACCATCTTCCGCTCGCGCATTACAGGCGATCCTGCCTCAGATTGCTGAGAATAAGCCATATGAGGCACACCAGAAAGCTCGCACGTTTGTGGCACGATACGTCAAGTCTGGGCAGCATGACGTTGCTATTGATGTGCTGTTCCAATCGGCGAGAGAACTGCTCAAGGCAGGGCATACCGGGAGTGGAGTGGATCTTGGCTCGTTCTTGATTGAGGTTTACGACACAGCAAGCGTACAAGTAGGACCAGAGTCCAGGGGTGAGTAATATACTCAACGAGCCTATGAGCACGGTCTAATAGGCCAGGTCAAAGGGCGAATGACCCAGCTTATTGCTCTGACGGGTCCTGATGGCGCTTGGCGAAAGACGTTGATCGACAAAACTGTTGCGTGAGTAGCCGAATCACAGCCGAAACATCGTTCTGATCTAGCTCAGGTGGTCTGTCAAGCATGGAAAATACCCCGCTGGGGACCCAGAGCTTCACCACTATTGCGGCGAACTGCTGTACCGCGGTATGTTCTCCATATGATTGTGACGATTATTCTAGAAGTCTGACATGGTACGTTACAGAGGGCGCGTTTGAAGCCGCAGAACAACATCTACTGAACTCTGCATCCCGCGACTCTGCACGGCTACTAGCCCAAATGATGTTTGAGTGGTCTCGCGATGGCACTAATCCTGGACCGTTCGCGATACGCGGCACAATCCCGTAAGTATGCCCTCGGTATCTGTCAGCCGAATTAACGCAGCTCCCCAGTTACTTGTTAAATACATCCATCCTGGCCGCAAGAACCTTCCTTACGACATTTATTGGGCTCCTATTATCTTCACCTCAACGGGCCACTATCATAAACCAACACTTCCCTGACCCAATCATTCTCAAATCCCCTGATTCAGGTGTGTCTTTCTATTTATATATTCTGGAATAAGGCTGAAATATCGACTAGACCCAGACGAAGTTCAAATCACCACAGACCCGACCCTCAACTTCCTCCAGCTCGCGATCCAAACATGTCAGAGGGCTGGATGGGGACCAGAAGCTACAACAAGCGACGAAGAGAGACATAATAGGGTATCTCGTGAGGCTTGGTTACGGTTGGCCTCAAGGTACCGGTCAAGGATCGTCGGCGGAGATGTTATGCGCAATGTATGTTTCTTACTTTACTCATATTTTAGCATGCCACTAATTGAGATCGGCAGATTATTGACTCCCTCGGGGACATTTATTTCGATATTCCCGCTCCAAGAAAGGGCGGAAATCCTCTGCAAGACATGATGTCCTCGTTCTTTGGTGGTGGACCTGCGCCCGATGCTGGTACTAAACGCAAACCCCGCCGTGCCTTGACTGCAGGCACTCTTGACTAATTTCTTCAGATATAGATCAACGGATAATGCCTACTTGAATACTATTCATAAATCTATCTACATGCTTGTCCAAATCAGAACAAGAATGGGACAATGATTTTTCGGTTACGAGGATATTCAGATCCAAATTCGCGCCGGTAAGCCTTGTGTTTTTTGATGGCCCAGATAACCATGGGAGTGGTACCAGCGATGATGAAAATAAGAGCTAAGGCACAGTGAGAATGAGCCAGAATATCTGGTCGGAGAACTTACATGCCCAGCTTTTAGTCATGAATGTAAATGCGATCCACGCCAAAATCTCGAATGTATAATTCGGGCATGAAACATATTCAAACAAGTAACCTACTTTGTGGTTAAATATATATCTTGGGATACCAAAAAGAGTACTACTTACCACGCGGAATCCCACGGGCCGTTGGATTATTGGCTGGGCGGAGGTTGCGTAGGGTCAAATGAGCATGGAAGTTGGAAAGTTCCGCAAACTGTAAAATTCTTGAGCACAGGCACATGTCAAATTATTCCTCTTCTTACAGTCCAGATGATGATCCATTTTAACAAACTAGCGGTGTCATTGCTCGGCCAGCCCCACCCCAGGAGGACACTTGGAGCAGCAGATGTGTGTTTGGCGGACAGCGATCCTTGAGAGTACCAGGGCCCATAAAGTGCGAGTGACAAAAGTAGACCGGACAACAAGTGGTAGTGAGCTGAGCTGCATAATAAAATTAGTAAGAATTAATACTAAAACTGAGGACCTATAAATGCTTACTTTCGGAAGAGATTTCCGACGGGCATGGTCGCATGGGAGAACCGGTGGACAAATATCGTCTCTAGCTCACGTTTGAGAAAGTGAAGCATGACCAACGTGTATGCAACACTAAACAGAGAATTATTTAGGATGCAGATAAAATTAGTGCTAATTTGTCGACGCGTACGTTTGCAGTTGGCTATGTTGTACGTCTTTCCCGTAGATGAGCTTCGGTAGATGATATACCACTGGATGGATCAAGAGCGGACCAATCTAATGACATGTCAGAATAAGGTTGCCTCAGGGATACATATACTCACATATTCAACAATAAAGACCGTTCGGTAGCTGACTTGTGTACCGAGATCCTTGACATAGAGTGTGTTACTCGACGCGTCTAATCCTGCCTCTTGCAAAGTTGTTTTGTCCGCTAACGCTTTGGGTCTGGCCACCTTTGCATTTTTATCAGTTGTTTTTACGGGAGCTGATGCTGTTATCCGTTGTCTATCCGTATAGAACTACAAAAAAAAGTCAAACCCAACCTCAAAGATTAAGCTCCTCTTGTTAGCATACCTGAGGACATTGTTTCGCGATGGCTTGTTTGATCTCTCCAATAGTGATCGTCTCCAGAGTTTTTCCTGGAAATTCCAAAGTGGATGGGAGGTTCTTGGCAATGGCCAGCGGACGAGAACTTGCTGCTTGAAGTTTGACCGAGACCATGGTGGGAGCACGCAAAGCAAATTCAGCACGTGGGAGACACGTCGAATTACCGGCCGGCCGGAACACCCCCAATTACCGGATTTGACGTTTATCGTGGTTGCAATTGGAACCATTCAAATATTTATATCCGCTGCATTTATTTAATTGCTCTCGATTATCATCGAATCTTACAGCCTGGAGACATGCGCTCACTACTCTAATACCGTATGACGCTACGATTTTATTACTTGTTGTTCTGCTTTTACTTCCAAGTCTTCTAACTTATCTCTACTCTGGGGAGCGGGCGCATCGTAACCATGGCCAACGTTCTCTTTAAGCGCCAGCAGCCGTAGATGCACATTATATAATCAAGGCACCCTTTTAAGTACGTGATGGCTTGTCTCAAAAGTGCCGCTTTGCACTTGCGGCGTGAGCTAACAAATAGATCTACATGGAAACGCAACCATAGAGGTGGAGGAGCTCATTCTTGTATATCAGTTCTTGGGTTAATTCCGCCAAAATACCTCCCTTCTCGTAATCCTATGTGCAACTCGGCATTAACTAACGTCACACTGACCAAACAGCAATACATTACGCAAGTATTGTCCCAGTCGAAGCTCTAGGCATAACGAGATTTCAAGTCACTGGACCTTGTTGTGTTCCCATTTCGACAAGCGGATGTGTTTCGATATTACCGTGTTAAAGTTCATCAAAATGTCGTTTAGGTGGTCCTTGATCAACCACATGTAAGTTGGTATGACATTGGAGTCGCTTGACATACACCCAAGCATCTGAACTTCTTCTTCCGAGCTAAATATGATTCTGGCGTCCAGTGAAACGTACAAAATGGGTGGTTATTCGCCGAACGCCCTTGTGATAGAACAAACGACCTTGAAACGAAGAGATCGCAAGCTTGGAACATCCACATCTCAACTTATTCTCGGTGTAAAGACGGCTCACATAGACACCTCATTGGCTCACATAGGTTTTACGTTAAACTAAAGAACGCTTAGAAGTGCGTTGTATAGGATCCCAGCGGCTCCCTGCGATACAGCTCATATTTCGGTTGGCGAACACGGGTAAACTCCTGCTGCTGTTGCGTTCGTAGCGGGCCGTAGCCTTCCTGCTCCGGGCCGTATACTGACAGCTGTGAGGTGTTTTTGACGAACGCACGAGTATAAGAGACTCGGCAGCTGTGCTACTACCCAACACGAACCGTACGCCATTCGGCTTCCACACATAGCCCACACAATTCTTTAAGAATGAAATTTGCATCTGCCATCGTTCTCATCTTTGGACTCGGTACTGTATCGGCCAACCCGCTCGTCGAAAAGCGTGCGTCGACCAGCGAGAAGGCTAACCTTGGTTATGCCACTCTTAGTGGCGGGTAAGTGGCAGTAAACCTATAGTATCCTATCAATAAGACTCACCGCCTCGACTTGCAGTACCACAGGTGGAGGCTCTGCATCTCCCGTCACGGTCACTAGTCTTTCTGCCCTTAAATCTGCAGTCTCCGGCAATAGTGCCAAGGTTGTGATCATCTCTGGGTCAATCAGCGGTAACGAAGTGGTCAAGGTTGGATCGAATACATCCGTTCTTGGTAAATCCGGTGCTAGTAAGTATACTAAATGGTTGATCACATGGTTGGTGTGGTGTCTAACGTCGTGAATAGCTCTGAATGGTGTCGGATTGCGTGTGCTGGATGCATCGAATGTGATTATCCGCAATCTAAAGGTATGCCTAGCATCAATATGAAACTAATTCAGCAATCAAATTAATGAACCAAATCTCATTTCACAGATCAACAAAGTTTTAGCTTCTGGAGACGCCATCGGCATCCAGGCTGCTAACCGTGTCTGGGTCGACCACGTCGAGCTCTGGTCTGACAAAGATCATGGCAAGGACTACTACGATGGGTTGCTAGATCTCACCCATGGTGTCTATGCTGCAACAATAACTCACTCATACCTCCATGATCACTACAAGACTTCTCTGGTCGGACACTCGGACAGCAACGAGAGTGAAGACAAGTCAATTCAAGTTACTTTCGCGTATAACAAGTGGGAAAATTTGAATTCGCGTACTCCATCTTTCCGCTTTGGTCACGGTCACGTTTTCAATAATTAGTGAGTGTTTTATCTGGAACCCCTGCCGCGCATATATTCAATGATAACACAGTTACGTGAACAATAACGATGGGATCAACACACGCGTTGGGGCTGAGCTGCTCGTTCAAAACAACGTATTCGAGAATGTGAAGAAGCCGCTGTACAGCACTGACAATGGTTATGCCAACGCCAGTGGTAACGACTTCGGCGGCGCTGGCAATACTGCTCTCTCCAGTATGTCATCTTAATTTATACTCCTTTTATCACTCATCTTACGGCCCTCCTTAGCCTCATGGAGCTCTGTTGGTTATTCCTACACTCTTACTGCTACTGGCTCCGTCAAATCCTACGTAAACTCCAACGCCGGTGCCAAACTTTCTTTCTAAATTGCTTTGACTACCCTGTTCCTGTGTCTGTATATCTACAGCTCTTGTAGGCAATACCTGTTCAATTCGAACGCTGTTTCCTCCTTTTTGCTCACATTTGCGGATCCCATGAGCCTCCAAGGTATGACCAATCCTAGCTTGAAGCCTACTAGTGAACACTCGCAAGATTTATACTCTTTGACCCGGTTACTTTAAACGGCTGCCTTGATCTTAAGCCTCCCCCCCCCCCAAAAAAAAATATATTCGAGAACCCACAATCGGCTTGTTAACAATTAGTTCATAGCTTGACACAATGGGCTGTACATTTCTGAGCTCAATCAGGAGCTCATCTCTCCCTGTTCGGATTCGCTCCGTTGTCCAGTGCACGCTGACACTTGACTATCGAGGATAGTGACTTGCCTGGACACGCTAACAAACTAAATCTTCCATGAATAAGAGATTGTTCACCAAACAGTTTACCAAGATACTTTACCAAGTCCAACCTGAACTCCTGGTCAATTTTCTCAGGATTTCTGCAAAGATGGTCCAAAATACTCTTGAAAGCACCGTCGTACAGACGGTAAATAAAACGGGGATCTGATTCCAATGGGTCCCGGCCCCTCCGTTTGATATCATTGATAACTCGCTCGTGATGGCGGACCGCCTCAAGTGTATTTGCAAGCTAACCCCAGGGAAAATCAATTGTTAAATCTCTCACCATCAATATCTGGGAGTGATTATAGAGATCCGTACCACATGCCTAAATCCATATGGGAGACTTCTTCTGTTATTGTCGTAAAGAAACTGAAGATAATCGGAGAAACTTTCGTGTCTCTCGCTCCATTCACGATGGATTATGGGAGGATCTTCTGTCAAAGCAAGTGGCAGCTCGCCCAGCAGATACCTAGGGAAAGTATACATGCAGGTCTCGGTGGTAGCTGCCTGGCCCCACTTGATGGTTTATAAATCCAAATTTTGGAATGCCTTTGAGGGAGGTGCATATATATGAGCAAAGAGATTTCGGGAGCTCAAAAATGGATTTATAAGCAGGAGGCTTACACACTATATGGTTCTGAGGCTTTGAAGGTTACGCGTGGTGTTAATGCTATTAGAAGGCACATTATTCCGGTATAGTAGTTATAGTGTGAATGAATTTGGATTTCAGACTGAAAATGGGCACGTTGAATGGAGCTGTCGTTTGGAGCTTGAGGAGGTTCCACGAGATATAGCTTATGTGCCGGGAATGGACAGTAACACGGTCACGTGATTATTGGCCTACGGATTGACGGCCCTCGGGTCCCTATATGTTGTACGTTCAACCTGCCAAGACGTGCCTCTTTTCTGCTATTCCGGAATCTTCACTTGATTCAATCCCTTACTCAACTGATTGCTTTGCGTAGTGTTTATTGCCATACCCCCCCGTGCGCCGTGGCTGGCGTCAGGCCCAGGGATGGCCGACCCGCACCTGACCCGCGAAGTTCTCGTGTCGCGGTCTCTCAGACTATACGCTGCGCGTTGCGGCTCATCAGATCCCCCAACCCAAACACGGAGCCCAGAGGCGTCCATGTTAACGGGCCACGTGATACGAGCGGTTTGCCCAGTTCGCATGTAATTCCTGTTATCTCATAATAGAACTGTATTAAAAAGGCGGGCCACGCGACACTCGGAGTCTGGAGCCCAAGTTGATACAAGTGATTACAGAAAAATAGTACTTATAAATAGCTATCTTCAAGTTAATGTTCACGTATTTGAAACAATCGTCTCACGCAAATGACATGCATTGTGTACTGTGGACAAAATCCAATTTGAAAATATACGTAGATAAGATCCATTCTATGCATATATTGATCATTTATATTTCTGCCCCATAAGTTGGACAACAACCATCCTGTCTATGTGTTTTTAGATTCCCAGGTATTGAATTAAGTCAGTTTATCTAAAATTACCATACCTTAACGACGGTGTGCAAGCGGCTGGTGCAAAATTTGATGTACTAGCACACTCAAAATCCAGCAGAAATCAAGCCGACTAAAGTCTTAGCAAATGTGTCTCATACCCTAATTCATACATCGTCCTAAAGGCCATACTACAATATGTGGAAGAAAAAGCATTGTTGATGAAGCGCATATAAATATATACAGGATACACAGGAGATCAATTGCAGCTAATACGAAGCCCTTGGGAATTTGGAACATGGTATAACAAACGAATGCCTAGCCTAGGAGCCCTAGTTGTTCATCCCAAGAAGAGTACGTTTGATCTTCACCTTCTGATAAAAACTGTTCATTACGCGGGCTTCGGCTTCCTCAAACGCCATATCCAACCTCTTGTTGAGCGACCGAACCTACCGGGGTTACATTAGCGTTGAGCTACTGTTATTTCAGTTAGGATCACTCACGATCGTGGCAATAAATTCATGTTCTTGTTCTTCTGGAAGGAGCCTTCCTATATATTTGAGGATCTCGGCAAAGGCCCCTTGATAACCTTTGTGTACAAAAAACGCATCGGGATCCAGAGGGTCTTGGAATGCTTGTCTAATCGAAGTCACGCGTTTCTCGTGCTTGGACGTGGCTTCGGCCGTGTGGCCGAGCTAAGACACCCAAGTTAGTGCGATTCACCAACCTAATTGTTAAGAGTACTTACATAAATAGATAATTGCAATGAAGTCATTCCATCGGTGGTTGTGTGGACTCCCTTGATCCATTGGGTGATCGATTCGGTTGCGGGATTCCACTCGCGGATACTTAACGGCTCTGGATCAACAACGCGGGGATTCCGCAATGCTTCAGGGATAATACCGAACAAGTGCTCTGGAAGATGAGACATCCTAGTTTGTTGGATACTTGAAAGACTGATGACTGTGAGATTTCATGATGCCCGGTTTGAGACGTCTTATATGCACGAGTTGTGGACGATGAGGCTTTCACGAATGGGGCATATGCCTGGACCCATGTCCAGCAGACTATGTTCTTGACGGACAAGTATGACCACCAAGCAAGGACCACAACGCTCTCATTTGTGAAGCAGGTCGTTTTGTGGACTGTGCTATGGTACGTCTCGTTAGGACCATTCCGAAAGCCAATTACGGCACATCCATCCATGGTCCATGTACACGTAAGAGACCGCCGGTATGAACGATCCACAACAATAATAGCCGCCCAAGAAGGATTTGATCACTTTGCCGTTGTGCTTTGTTCGGATCTCAGACCTCTAGGGCCGTGCATACGGCGCGCTTGTGGTTGGAATGTAGGTAACGCCAGAGTTCATGACACTCCTAATTAAAGCAAAAATACAACCCGAACCGTTCGTCTATTAATAACTAGAAACTTACCATATAATATGTATAACTTAACTTTACTATTAATAGCTTAAAGTTCTTGCCGCAACCGCCAAAGAAAAGAAAATACTATTGTAGTCTTTGCAGGAGCTCGTCGTCCAGCAGTGTGGGTCTTCTGAAAAGAAAGTACCATTGGAGTCAAAAAGATCAATACGTATTTGATTCCTGCTCCAAAAGTGCCCTGGTATAGACACGTAACGCTGTGCACTAAGTTTGTGTGAGCTATCCATGGACATAGAATCGAAGTCAAGAACGCACCGAGGGTCAAATGAATGCATTGGGCTTGTTTATTTTCGGTTTTGGACAAGATGTGCTATTACGTCAGCACCTACTGAGAACCCACGTAGACCGAATTCGAGACCCAAGGATGCGCACGTTACTTTCAGACAACGTGAGCCTATATGGCTATGCCAATGACGCCATGAAAAGAACCCAAAAAACGAGGTCTTTGGTCCACGATCATCAGAAATGGGGGAACTACAAACGTGAGACGATGGGGTATCATATGCGGGGTATCAAGGCGGTATTCTCTTGGTCGTTTTTATCAAGGTTGAATCTATAAGCCTAACCCCTCTAACATGGATATCGTTTGTGATTCCAGTTCGAGGTTGTTGTATGCAGCATTCCAATTCGAGGCGGGGTTCCAATTTGGTATGGCGATAAGCACCTTCCTCCTTCTCCTTCTCCTTCTGCAGCGGGTCAGATTAGGGTTGAGGGAGGGAAGAATGGCCGTGAATCGATTCAAGTTGTGCATCGCTGTTCTCACACACCTTTGTGGGAGACAAGGTCAGGTGGGAGAACTGGGGCCACGAAAGTTAGGGTTTGAAATTATTACCCACCTCGGGCCAAACAAACCCCGCCTTGAATCTGGGGCAACGTGCGTGCTATGTTGGAGCACTGCTTATATATACGTGCATGCGTAGAACAATCCAAGAGATCCCAACCTTCGATTCTGGAACTTATCTGGGACAAACGTGGCAAAATGTGATGAAATTCGAAAAGTCCGAAGAGGAAAGGAGATGGACGTTCCCGGACAGCGATATTGCCGCAATCGCCGATCATTTCGACGTGTCGTTCGGGCAATGTTTGGTGCGCATGTATAGCGATTGGATTGGAGCCTTATGAACACATGCGTGGAACGGTGGAGCGAGACTAGTGGTGAGCTCGTACCGCAGCACCATTTGCACGACAAATCACACTATCTTTATTTTTTGTTTGTGAGATAAAAATCGGCAATCATCCGCCCTTCGCCGACCGACCGACTAAAAATTTATAGAGATAGGCTAGGCGAGATACGATTTGATATGCATCCGTCAATTGAATCTGGAAAAAATTTATAGGGAAGTATAAAAGGGAAGGATAAGCTCGGCTCTGAATCAGGTGGTTTTTGGTCCCGGTCGGGATCGGACCGATCGTTTTGGGGCTGAGTCTCATATATCCGTCCGAGGTTGGGTCTCGAGTGCAGTTCTTGATCCCATCCCCCTCTGCCAAGAGTACGAGCCGAACGAGCCTTTGAAAAGAGGCAATTGGATGTGTTGTAAGTTTTTATTATCTTCGTACGTTATCCAATCTCGATCGAGTTTCGGTCGTCAAATTCCATTTCCTCGCTCTTCGTCCTCGACGCCAATAACACTATCCCTTCCCCTCCCTTACAATTACATCCTATGGCGCAATTACAGTTATTTAATCAGCGTGATGCCAAATGTGTCATGTATGTGGTACATCAGCCCGTCTTCATGCCATATAAGGGCCCTCCCCGCTATGTGTCATGCCCCACATTGCCCTTAAATACCAGACGCTCATCGCCTGGTTTTAGATTCACCCCGACTTGCCCGTGATTACTTTTGCTATAAAACAGAGCATTTTTGCTCTTGTTGCCAGTTCGAGTCCAGTCGAGTCATCTGGCGGTAGTCTATCTGTCATACTCCTTTGCCGAGCAAGTCTTCCGAGGGAGCACCGATTGGTCCACCGTAATATACAGGTAAGCAGTTTTTTTGATCCCGCTTTGTTTTAATATAACATTTTACCAGCAGGTTGAAGTTATTGGTCCCCTTTCAGTATGGATCTCGACACGAATTGGTGCCCAGTCTGTGGTTCGTGTGTTTTGTGCTCTATCAGTCCTCGTATTTATTTCGTCTCCCGCTTTTCATAGACCGCTTGATCGTTCCGGAAAGAATAACACTTCCCGATATCGAGTCACCCGCAGAGCCCGTAAAAACCATTAAACCCCCCAAACGAAAACCCGCCCACTTCAGACAAAACTCACGCTCCAAGCCTACCGGAATTGACCTTATGGCGAATAACAACAAGAGCGACGTCAAAACGCGAACAGTAGTTTCACAAGCCCCCTCGGCACTATACTGTTCTACTCAATGCAGGGAAAAAGACCAACGGTCATCGGAGAAGTTTAAATGGAGTTTGGAGACGATGTACTCTGCGGGAGGATCCACTGGCCCGGCAAGCCCTCTTTTCGTGAGCGGTAGCGAGTCGGAGGAATGGGTGGAACGGAGGTTGAGTGCTGGGACGACGACTAGTTCAAGCGGAGACGAGAGCAACGACAAGGCGGCGCTCTACGCCGGGTATCCGCTTACCTTTCAACGGAGGGACGATGAGAGGAGCAGAAAGGGGAGTTGGACTAGTTTGAAGGACCTTGGTGCGCCTGGAACGCCTCGAAATTCAAGCCCGGTACCTCAAAGCGCGTCTTCGGAACCCCAAAATACCACATATTCGCTTCAGAACTCTTCCATATCCCCTCAGCCAATACATAACCTTTACGCAGCGGACATCACGCCCACACAATCCCTCTATTCCGTCTCTGCCCAGGGCCTACTCGTCCGTCCGGCTTTGCTCCGCGCCAAAACAGAACTCACATCCCTTTCTCCGTTGGACGACGCGCCGAGGCTCTATCATCCTTCCAGCGTGCCCATGTCGAGGAACGGCTCGGGGACCAGACCGTCCAGTATCCGACACGCCTCGACGCCATCGGCCCCAAACTCCCCAACATACCGAAAAGTGACACCCTCCCAGTCGCACAGTCGTCGTCGAAGCGAAGTACTTTCACAGTCTTCGCTTTCAGATGCGAACCGAACCAAATCTTCCGATTCTATCAAGTCAAAAATTTCATGCCGCTTTATCCTGCACTAGTCATGCCCCCTGCTCCTCAAACCAGGATGGTAAAAAAATGGGTTGTGGAGGAAGAGAGGCTTGTGGAGAGGGAGGTCGAAGAGGTCCAGGAACAAGGTGAACGAAAAAGGTGCGCTTATCTATTACTCTCTTTTCGTCCATGCACTCATGGAGCTGTTACTTTTAGGATGTTTACATTCAATACCAAAATGAGGTAGTTCCTCAATTTTGGCCTTCATGTACAATATATTATGGGAATTCGTTGGTTTATGAGTTATTGTCAGCGTATATGATGTATATGTAAATGAAGAACTTGTACATATGGGTTGGGTGGTGTCCATGGGCTATCACATGCCTGACGATTTTATTTAAGTTATTGTTATCGTGGTTTTAATGTGCGGGGTTCGTTCATAATGTGGGGATTTAATTTCAGTTTTGTGCCGGGTCAACGCGAAACCTTGCCTTATCTCTGATACACCATCGCGGCACCAGGGCAGTGTACAAAGAGCCACCTCTCTGGTTTGGACATGCATTGAATAGATACGAGTAAACCCCGCCCTACATTCCCGTTTGCGTTCCTTTCTCGAAACTCGGATTAACCATGTGGGTTGGGCGAAAGAGTCCAGAACGTCTTAGTCACGTTTAGTCATCCGCAGGTCAACTTTCCGAATTGGGGTTTTTTCTCCGCCCCCGTGATTCCATTCCATAGTCACGCGATCTGGCTTCCGACTTATGGTTTTCGGTACGCGCCGCTTGGGAGCCGGGGTTAATAATGCGGTAATATGACGAGGGGTTATCAGACTGTTAACGACCACCATGACCTCGTTCTTATCTATCCCTCCCGAGCTCCTGATCGAGGTTCTGTTGAACGTTGAAGAACCTTGGGCGATTCATCACACTAATAGATTGTTACTGACAATCTCAGAGGTGAGCTATCGCGTTTTTTTCGTAGTGTTTTCCTAAACAGGTTGGTGGATATGATAGGATGAGCATTACTTGTATCTCCGAGACATCAGACTCCCGCCTTCGCTCGTCATTTGGAACGCGATAAGACGACGCGGGGTGGGCTTGTCGCCTGAATACTTACAACGTCTAATCGGTTAGTATACTATCTTTTTTCCTGTACCCTTTTCTTTGCCTTGATTGACGTATTTTCCATCAGACGGAGGAGCCCTTGTGCCTTTCTCCTTTGCCCAGCTTCTCACCAATCCCCGCATTCCTCGCCCCGCTCCCGCACGCGCCTTGCATAAACTACTCCAATCTCTTCAACCAATGACCAAAGCACTTCTCGTCGGTGCACACATGAAACCAATCACAGCCGCTCTGACACACGACGACGACCAGCGGGTGTTCGAGGCATTGTTTGGAGCCCCGACCGTTAGGAACGTACGGGGAGCGGCCAAAGCCTTGTTCGATCACCGAGCTTTTGTTCCATATTCGTTGGGCGACGAGACAGACGTAGGGAGTCTGCATGGAGCGTTCACTTCGGCTTTCGGTAAGCTCCACTCTCCGGTCATATCGGACCCAAGTAATATATTAACTAAGCACGGCTGCGAGCAGAATCGTATGCCAAGGGGAACGAATCGCCGCTCGATGCGCTGTTGGAATCGGAGACGGTGTGCACACTCATCAAGACGGACGAACGGGACCTCAAGTCTCATGTTCTCGTCGAGGCCTTTGCGATCGTTGGATCCGAGCTGGGTTCGAGGCTCCTGAGGCATGATGCGTTCTGGCGGCCGAGGGTGAACATTGTGGAAGCATTGCTCAGACTTGTGAGCTTCTTTTCCTTTCTTGCGCAGACATATTGACTAATTTGGCGATAGAACTCATCCGAAGCTAGTCTTGCGCGATTTATGGAAATTGCTACGACCCGATCTACTCCGTTCCCTCCGACAAACGGAAGGATGTCCGGGTTAGACTATACGCCTGAGGCCATCATGCATGCCCTTTCGTCGAAACTTTCACAAAAAATCTCGCCCGAATGGTTCATCAAGCACCACAAATCTCTCGGTCGGATATATTCCTACTTCACATCCTTTAACCCGTCCTTGTGCGACCAACTTGACTCGCTAGCACAAACAACACTAGAAAATGTCTTTCGACCCAGTGCTGTTAGTGAGCACCACGATTCGTCGATGCTTTGGTCGTTCTATTCGCAGTTTGGAGGCAGCACAAAGGAAAATATTGTACGTGAAGTGAGGGGAAAGGTCAAAGAATTGGTTTACGGTACGTCTTCTTCCCCCTTGGATAGCGTTTTCAATATGTAACCTTGGTCTGACTCTTCGTACAAGGCAACCCGCACCCACCGTATACATTCTCCGAATGGGGTGCGTGCCTTTACCTGATCGCTCAATTGGACGTGGAGGCTAGGGAGAAGATCTTGTCCGGCTTGATAAATTCTAAACACATTGGAAACACACAGGCGCAGACGATAGAAGTTGGGCTGGCGGCTGATGAGGAAGGCGCATTGTGGTTGGGGGAGGCAAAGAAACGCATGCAACGTTTCGGTATACCGCTTGTAATGTTTGGATTAGCTTGATTGTTTATACCCTTGATTTTTGTAATTCTATACTTTGAGTTTTTCTAGCCAGGGTTGGGCCGTATTGTTTGGGTTCGGCTCGGGGTGCGCCCTGCCGTGCTTGATACAATGGATACTCCTGGTAACCTCTCATTCTGCATGTTTATTTGGAAATTAAGAGTGCGGTCGCGGATTAAACCATTGAGAACATATAAGGTTATAAAAGACTGAATATGTTTTAACCCTATCTAGCCAACCTCCACTGCGCCTCGCCGCGGTGGTATATCCCTTGATTTGTACTAAGACACATGTTAGTTGTAGCAGAATTGGTAGATAATTGCATACGCTGGTTTTCAGAACAATAAAGTTACAGTAAGTATTTTTCTATGAAGAAATATGACCTAGGGAATGTCAGCGAATTATGCCCACATCGAAATTCATATATGTAGATCGGGTCGTTTTGGAGTCGCCGGATCTTGCAGAATCATGATCAGGTGCCATAGGGAGAGTATATAAACGGCGCTGGAGTTGTTTATACTTAAAGTTTGGTAAAGGCAGGAATGACCAGCCCTGGCGATACAATCTCTCTGGGACCCACACGAAAATCTTTACGTGAGACCACGGCTACCTAAGAAAGATGCACATACACCCAAAACTAATCCCCAGCATTTTGCGTTACAAATCCTCTTGGAGCTCAAATAATTATTAGATATGCGATAGTTGGCGTTTATATGCGCGCAATTCGACTTTTCCAAGGTGGGGTGTATGCGAGCAAAAAAGTCTACCAATTAGAGAAGATAGGCAGGGAAAGACTGGGCACTACCATGTACAGTAATTCGCCAGTTGACTGTGTAAAACCTAGAGGTACAAACTTTGAGTATGTTTACGCTACATGTGAGCTAGCGGTTCCACCGCACCAGAAGTCTGTCACAGTATCCATAGTACAGCCCAGCTTGTGGGGATGCGCATGATTTCCCACTGGAAATCATGTTGGCAATTAGACTTGTGTGATATATCATTCTTCGAAAGATACATGTGTCCCTCAATCACAAACGAAAGGGCGAACGGGATGGTTCGTTCGCCTAAGTACGTACAAGGTATGCCAAACTTCGGGAGCATAGACACCTTCTTTCGTTTGCCCGCTCTCCGCAGCGACCTTTTCCGTCATTTCTACATTCCAGAATTCACCAATATCATCGAACCGTGAAGCGGAATAGGAAAGTGCGATCCATATTGAACCAGGTAAAGAAAGAGCAGCGAGATGGAGTGCAAGTACTCGTACAGGTGAAATCGGAGATTGGGAGAAGGGAGAAGGCTTGTCGGGTCCGCAGGAAATAGCATCTGATGTTGATTTGTCGATAATCAGCACTCTAGCTTCTCCTGCAAGTTGACTCTCGACCTGCTCCCAGTTTAACATATCGATTTGCTTGTATTCCATCTTGACATCGCCGTATTTAGCCAGCTCGGATTGGCGTAACTGGGCGAGGCAGCTTTGCTCAAAATCAATATTTACTACTCGAGTGGAATATAATGATCGGAGGTCGAGCGACAGTTGAGAAGCCCAGAGCCAACGTGAAAAATATTTGTAGGGAAAGATTCATTACAACGTTGTTCGGGAAGTTTAGACGATGAATAGTCGTTTTCGTCACAGTTAAGAACCGGCTCCAATATTCGTGCCAAATGGGGCATCATGATATCACCCGGCCCCAGCCACTCGAAACATGTTTCTTTTTCGAATCGAGATTGCCAGTATGTAAGGCTCGAATAATCTGGCATACTAAGAATCGTAACAAGAGCCGGCTGATGAATGGCAGAGGCAAGAAGCAAGACGCGATAGATTTCACTCTTCGCGTTACTCGTTACAAAGTTAGGTAATAAGGTTCTGGGCAACAACATACTCACCAAAACTACTTATTTTTTCCAAAGTAGTACATTGGGACCCCTCGATTCTGTACCCCTCCTACTCGATAAAAGCGGGGTTCTGCTTCTCCCGTAGTTATCTGAGATATAATAGAAAATGCTTACGAGCACGTAAAGCCACGGCTGAGTAAGACTAGCGTCCGTGGCTTGGACCCGCCACCTGGAACAACGGCCGTTGAGAGAAATTCGAGGAATGCCATATAAAGTTCAGAAATGTATAATTAGATGCACCTGGGCTCTATTGAAAGTACCATTCTGTCTTGTCTTAAGCTTGTTATCGATGCCCACTTGAAAAAATCTTGAACCCCAAGGCGTCCCCGACCGCTTTCTGTTGCCGCGCCTGTACAAGATAAAGTCAAGCGGTCAAGCCTCACGCTTAATGACAGACTACGTATCATAGACTACTACCGAGAGTACGAAGGGAACAACTATTCTCCCCGCAGGAGCTAGCGGATGTTGGTCGCGATGTTCAGACCAAAGAGTATATTACTGACGAGATGATTATTCAACATGTCAGGTCTACGTTTAACTTGTAGATCGAACTTAGCATTGTATATTCTCTTTTTACCATGTCTTCAATATACTTCTTGGCTTGGCTAATGTATAACTATCTATCGTTATGTACTTCTGGGTTGTATGCATGTAGTATATCAAATGATTACATAACTACTTCTGCCTCTGTTTACACGTGTGGTCGCAAACCCCTCAAGTTCGATAAAAACGTCATATGAAACATCCCATCAGTATCGGTTTAGAGGGGTCCCACTGTACTTGACTCCAGACGACTCCGGGGTCCTCTGGAGCGCACCGTGTTAGGCACACGGCGCTGATGCGCCGTCACGTGACCGTACCGGTCCTCGACGGATCCGCGGTCTTCTACCCCTACCCCCCCTCTATATATACTTCTGTGCCGACGCTCCTATTCCTACACGCTCGTCTCTCAACCTCTCGCGCTCTGCGCTCGTACTGAGACTTCCCCGTGCAGGTGTCGGACACCTGACACACCGCAGCTCAGTCACTTGACAGTAGAACTCCGGAGAGCTCTAAAGAATACCAGGATTTAGTTGAGTACGATCATCTACTAGGGAACCTTGCGTGGTCGAATGGTATTTTGTGATGGTCTGGTTGTCTGGTTGTCATTTACTAACCTTATCTCAACAAAAACACCCATGATGGAGAAATGGGCGCCTCAAGTACTCCCGATTGAGTGGCCATAGTATACTGAGCTCTCCACACAAAGTACTCACGAGTTATAAACTAGAATGGCGCGCTAATTATTAACATTACGTGTGAAGGTGAAAAGACCATACCCTATTCTCCTTGTCCCTTCGTAGATGAAACGATCCTATGTTCCATAGCTAGATCACACGCTATTGAGTTATGTTGGTTTGAACTCATAAGTACATCAGCCATTGGTAATATATACCATAGAAGTTAACAGTGAAGTATGGACTAATGTGTGGTGTTTCCGGTACTCTAGCCTCGCTGGTGAGTCTGGTAACAACTTTTATTGTGTATACACCTTAACCGCGATATCAATGCTTCCTCAGTGTGAGTGGGAAGCTATCCTGACATGCAACTCTCCAAATCCCATACGCCATGTATCAGTGCCGGCCTGCAAGAAACCAGCATCAATCTCTTCTTTCCCTTCATCCCATCCCTTTTCGACATGTACGATCCACTCTTCTCGAGTGAGAGCACGGGGCGAATCCGGTACCCTGTTTTGATGGAATTGCTATACCATTAATCAGCACCAATCTCCGAACTAAACTTACTTGTTGCTATTCGAGCTGTCTTGGTCCCTGTGCAAGTTACTCTCTACGAGAGGTGGAGAAATCTCAGTAACACTCACATTTGTGGAGTACAACTGTTCACGCAGTGAAAGGGTGAAGCTCTTGACGAACGCCCAAGAATACACATTCATTGGTTAGTGAATAGGACATGGCAATCATTCCGCCTACCTTGGTTGCACAATATACTGGGAATGTAGCTACCGGGATGTACGCCAAACCAGATGCAACGCTTTGGATCAATGCGCGTGGCTTTTGTTTCAGATGAGGAATAAAGAGCGCACAGAAGTAGGCCTAAATAGCCTGTGTTGGTACTGGTGATGGCCCATCAGAAACAAGACTTTGCCAGTCCAGTAATATTTGTATTGACTTCTTGAGTTATTGCGTTCGGGTCGGCTCCTTCCTCAAAGTTGAGTGGTTTCTTTCATTACATTCAGTTTCAGCTCTACAATGGAACTAGAAAATACCGCCTTGTATTCCAGCGTTGTTGAAGAGGCAGTCAATCTCTGGAGCTTCCTTGGTCACCTTTTCTACGAAATCCGGGAGCGAGGATATATCGCTAACGTCCACAACAAAATATCCGTCAACACCGATTTCCCTGGCTGTTTGCACCAGATTTGATTCCGTCCTCCCAGCAATGTAAACCTTCTTCCCGCGCTTGATTGGTAATTGAGCGAATACTTTACCCAGGCCTAGATGGTTCCGATAAGTCAAAACGTTAGAGCATACCCGGAAGATGACATGTGTTGTGTGTGTACCTCCACCACCAGTAGTGACAAGTGCACAGTTCCATGGCTGAGAAGATATTTTCTGGTAGTAGTGAGTGGCTAATGTTTTCTGTTAGAGTTGTGCTTTTGGACGAGGCTCAATCCTCCACCTTATATGCGGCGTTGACCAAATCATTGCCGGTGAACTAGCGGATTGGAAAGGCACTCTCCCAGTCTTTACGGGGGGTATTACGCCTACTTGCTTACGTTCTTTATAGTTACCTACTATTGCACGATATTTATAGCTGCGTTATGATGAGTAAGTGTATCACGTAGCTGTGCTCAGATAGCATAATTTTGAGTAGTTTACTCCCCTTCTACTTATCATCTGCTCTCTTTACTGTTGTTATATATAATGCAATTCACGGTCACGTATTCTCCATTTCATTCATTTGGCTAGCTGAGGATAGCTGGTAGACTTCCCTTGGTTTTCTCTCCCCCAAATCGACCAGTAGACACAACTACTAAGTAATTGAAACGTGCGTCCCCGACTGAGACCTGTGTAGGGGTTCACTGAATATTTCACACCAGGTTCACGTTTAAACCAGTGATTTTAGTCACTTCACACAATAAATCAAATGCATAATGCTGCCTAATTGTATGATGTTTGATTCAGCCTCTTGATCGGCCTTGATATCGGCAAACGGGGTTGCGTGTACAATTTCATGTTGTGAAAATATTATTCTTACTCTTGATTACATATCTCAATTCGAGCTGGGCGACGGAGGTATCTCATGTGTAGTGAGGCGAATAATCATATCAATAGTCGAACGCAAGGGTTCGAGCCTGTGCTTATGTGATCTTTGCGCATGATCCTGCGGGAGTCGCAGTTTCTTGATGCATTGCGTGCAGAGCTCGGCATACATCTAGGCGAATGTAGTTTAAACCGGTGGTTCGATTGTTTTGTTCGGAAGAAGCCTCAACCCATGCTGAGGAATGGGTAGGTGCTGGGTATCTATCCATCAGAAAATCCAACACACCAGTTAGTGGCCTGGTAGAATCGCGGGCCCTGAGGAAGTAGTCAACTATGTACGAGACGGGCAAAAGCATCAGAGCGACGCTCGCCGTATGCGGTAAGAAATATTAAAGATAAGTGGGAGACCAGTAGTCCGAGAGATAAAGTAAAATAAACAAATAAATAAAAATATCGAGGAGTTGGAGAGCTAAATTTGGAAAGGGCTCGATGAATCGAGGAACTTTGGCACGTGATTAGCTCTACCAATGGTTCCTGATTGAGTTCACGTGCACCCGTGGACCACAACCGCAATGGCCAAGGCCCCGCCATCACCTTTCAAAGTTCTTCGTATACATAACGTCCAGATCAACACCCTGCATTTCTCTAATGAAAACGAGTACCTGGTTGCTGGAGATAGCTCTGGTAGAGTCAGCATAACATCGACAAGAACATTTCGGCCTATTGCGGACTGGAATGCTCATACAGATAGCGTCTTGGGTGTGCAAGAGTGGGGTGGTATGATACTTACGTAAACCGGTTTTGCTATCCTGGTGGCAGGTGTTTGACAACATATGTAGGCATGGTCGTGACAATAAACTCCATTTTTGGAACTTAACTCCACCTGCGCCTCTTCTTACGGATGCAGCTAGCACACCTAATCTCTCGGCACCTATGCTCGCCTCGTCCATGGATGTTAATGCTTTAAACTACTGCCGCTTTTCTTTGTATCCTACCCAGTCAGATCCACCTAGAGCCTTGCTCGGACTTCCAAATTTGATCGAATCTGAACTTGTTGATATTTGGGATCTTCCAGGGAAGACCAGGCTACATGCTGCGATTGGAACGATCAAAGGTGCTCCTCCGAGAACGCCATTCTCTGACGAGGGTCGTGATATTTACAAGACAGGTGTGTATCTTTAATTTGCCCTATCAAAACCCGTAAATTTTCAAGTACGAGTCGGGCAATAAATCGCCGTCTTTCCAGGAATCGTCATGTCACTTCATGTTTCCCAGACAGAATTGTACATGCGTGTCCTAGTTGGCTATGAAAGTGGGAATGTCACGCTTTGGATTCGTCGGCTATCCGATAGCCCACGATCAATTGAAGGAAATGGATGGAACAGCGTTTGGAATGTGAAAAATCACCTGGAAGCAGGTAGGTTTGTGTTCCTTGAACATCCTGATGGTAATGAAATCCTGGAAAATTAGTGATGGGGATGGCCGTTACCTGCGACAATACTATGGCGGCTTCCGTATCGGCCGATCACCTGATATGTCGATACGATCTCAACCCAGAGCCAGGGGCCGACGCTGTACATCTTGCCCGCACGAAACAAAACATTTAGGAAATGGTGCCGTAGCATTCCGTGCTGATGGCCGCGTGTTGGGTGCTGCCGGTTGGGATGGTGCAGTTAGGCTATACTCGACTGGTCTTCGTCGAACAGATGAGGCCGGGAAAGGTATAGTCATCGATCGGAGCCGAAAGGTACGCAGCCTCGGGACGCTAGAGCATTTCAAGGAGAGTTGTTTTGCTATGGCTTTTGCGAATGAATTACTCGAAGGAGTGGGTAATTTTAGATCGATCAAAGACGAAGACAACATGTCTCTGGACGCACTTGAAGATCGCTCTAAATGGCTGGCTGTTGGAGGGAAAACTGGACGCATTGCGATTTGGGAATTGGACTCGTTTGAAAAGCGCTGATTCTTTGCAAGAAAATTTTTGTAGCATCCGGCCACTGAAAGAGGCTCTAGCGTCCGCCGAAACCCAACCGTTGGTGCTGCTATCGACCAATCCTTTTTTTCTTGATGGAAAGCATGTGTGGCATGAATGTATTGAGCACATAGCTGTCATAACACGAGGTTTTAAACCAAACGGCCGGGGTTCAGGTTACAGGGGACCACTTACTATGTGAAGTAGTCCTCACTAGGCAAATATCGGCATTCACCATATACGCTACGACTTCGCAAGCCGATTAGCCTCCTTCATGGGACTGGCAATAGTTGAAATATTATTGAACGCCATACGCTAATCACGCATATGTTCAGGTTAATCCACTCAATAATACAACTTATGAATGCGCGCCCCTAAGCGATCTAAGCCGAGGAGTTTATTCCTTGGCAATGGGGTCGCACTGCGGAAAACGGGATCGAGTCAACGAAACAACGGCCTCCGGTAGCAGTAGTGTGGCGAAGCTCAAGTTATGTGTTCCATGGGTGGCACCAGATCCTGGGAGAACGTTCTAGCAGGCGCGGAAGTGGTAAAGTTTGGCGACTCGGCCCCGCAACCACAGTGGAGCGGCCAACTTAGACTCCAAAGTTGGCTCACTTATATCAGAGCAATCCCTGAGACGGTCACGTGAGCGTGTAGCTCTGCTCCGGGACAATCCCCTGGCTGGGACCGAAACATTCCCGTGCACTAATCGCCTGTCCAGGCTTCGGTACGGCTTATACATACGAAAGGCTCATGCGCCTCGTGTTTGAATCCCCGAAATTTGGGGCGCATGCGTAAGTGGAACGGAATCAAGACGCTCGAATACATTTATTTGGCTCACGTCTCCACGGTAGCGTAGGGAAAAGCCCACCCACATGTCGGTCAGTACCTTTTGCTCAATATTAGATTAATACTCAGCCATCATCGCTCATTAGCAATTTGTAAATCCTACTTCTGTCTCTTCCGAGGCAAGGAGAGCCACACAAGGCTCAACGGGCGATTCTACCCTCATATCCATCTCGACGAGGTTCAATCTTGAATCCCCAGATATACAAGACTCAGACTTAGTTCTGGTGGCAAAAGACAACGTCTATTTCTACGCCCATAAGAGCATCCTTCTCCTAGATTCGTCAAATCGTTTTGGGTCTCTGATTCCGCTTGGTACGAACGAAACCCAATCTCAAGGCATTGGTGGCCCCACATCTGTATCTTCAGGGCTTGCCACTGCCCATACCTTTATCAAACAGATCACACATCTGAAGTCTTGAATGTCGTTCTTCACGCTATCTACAAATTTTCAGTCGAAGGCTACCGCCCATCTCCTGCCACACTACGAAAAAGCACTCATGCTTTATCATCATTAGGCTACAACCTCAGTTATGTGTACGCTCCTCACTCCGAGCTTTTCATGCTTTTCTTACAGGCAGGGGTTGCTGAGCCTCTTGAGATGTATGCGCTGGCTGCACAATATGCGCTCGAAGATCTTGCTGTGGCGGTCAGCACATTTACTCTATCTGTATCTCCGAGCGAAATAACCGATGAGCTTTCCGTGCAAATGGGGCCCATTTATTTGAGACGTCTCTTTTGTGAGTTTCTGCCGTCATCTATTGCCCATATATTGATTTAAAGGCTACTAGTCCTTCACCTTGGCCGTGCCGATGCCCTCAAGCGCCTACTATACCCCCCGCCTATTCCTCATACTTCTTCCCCAGAACCGAACTGTGGGCCCGAAACTCACAACGCTGTCTCAAGAATATGGGCATTAGCCTGTGCAACAGTGGTGGTTGAAAACAACCCCAATAATTTGGCCTCAATCTTTGCCCCCCTGAGCGCTCAACTACAGTGTCCAAGATGTCGCCAAACTCTGCAAGAGAGGGTTGCAACTCTGATCAACGACTGGGGATCAATTAAATGTACTATATAGAAATCAGATATTTAAATACGTGTTAGCAAATCCATATTATACATAATGACAAAATAGGCCGCACAAGTCAATTTACACTCCCACTATTAGTTTCATCGAGTAGCACACAAAGGGGGAATACTGTTTGTGAAATTTAGGGCTAATTAATGAACAGCTATAGTCCTTTCAGAGAACAGAATACTCACGGAAGGGTAAGACGCTCGTTTGAGTCTCACCCCTATCTATCCGCGGCCACTTTTCCTTGTGCTCTATGTAAACCTAATCAATACTTCGGTAGTTAAATCCCTAACTCCCATATCAAGGTATCAGTAGCTTTAGATATAGGAGTTTATTGTATATAAGCCCGTGGCCCTGTCGGCGTTCAAGCTCAGGCTCGAACAAGACAACTTCCCTAACACCAGGTGTATCAGCTCAGCTGCATCGTGGTATTACCCTAAAGCTCAATATACTATATCACATTGTTCTCCGACCCTTAATTAAGTTCTACAGGATGTGACTATGGTACTGTCACGCTCAATACACGCACCTAGGGGTATATGCGTGATTCTGGCGTGAGATTGCAAAAAATAGAGACTTGATTCCATGCATGATTGATTTTCGGCTTGAAATCTAGCTCAATCGAAGCACCTCCAGGGTGCCCAACATCAGCACTCGGGCGATTCCCCTACCGCGTTTCCCTTTTCCGCACGCTTTTTGCCTCGCCGAATGAGCTAAACACTAGGTTGTATCAATTACTTACTGGTGCACTTAATTCTATTGGAAATGAATCCAATATCACTGCGGTTTCTTGAAAATTGGAGTTTCTTCAGTTACAGACAGCAGAAGATAATCACGTGACCGGTTTAAGCTACCACCGGTGCCGTTGTGAAATTACCGGGTGCCATATGCATGGATAGAACGACAATCTGCATGTGGCGCATAACCTTCTTGTGGGTCAGATTCTATGTTCGATCAATTGACAGCCGGCTCACAAAGCACGAGATTCATATCTGGACTCTTCGCCCCAGCCCGAAGGTTGATATGAAGCGGGAACTGTTAGTGAGGTACTAGACCATACGTGACAGTAGTTTGGGGGGAAATCCCTCCGGATCGAGATCGAAACCAAAACAAGTTATCGTTCGCTCGGGAACAAGGCCCCTTTAATAACGCGTAAGCTCGACAGCCTTCTTACTAAATGAGCCCCGCGGAGACCGAATTTAAATTAAATCAGCTTATCTATTTGGAGAGGTGTATTGACGGGTTCAAGAAGTAATTTATCAAACCTATGATTATATCCTCAAACAATTATACCAGCCCATTGACATGATAAGTTGACATGATACAAATACAATAGGTAGGATGCAGATGTGAATCGAGGTTATAATAAAACATGAATCCTTAGTTAATTCTGCCCAAGCGCTCGTTAATAGTAGTCAATGTTTTCTTTTGATAACCATCCGACTCGAAACCAAGTAGTCTTCCCAGGTTACCTCTTCTCCATTACTAGCTGATCCATGCCACAGATGATCCAACACCTGCGAGAATCCAACACGACTAAAAAGAAACGATCTGCATGTTTCCGCTTTAGCCACACATTTCCATAAAGCCAAGCGGTGCGTCTCTTTTCTAGCGCATACACCAGCCTAATACTCTTTGCTTCAACTCGTTACTTGAAAATCCGCCAAGGTGACTTACAATTATTGCAGGAAAGAAAAGATGCACAGCCAAACTGGGGCTGGCTTCGACCAACCCACACAGTTGCGATACTTGACTGCATGATGCTTGGACAAGTGGATCGTGGCTCTTGAGATTGCCAACAGCCTACGAGTTTGAAACTGAATAAGATTATCGGGATTCTTATGCAACAAAATGAGAGCATACCATATATAAATAGAGCAAGGTCATGTGACGGAAAGCTTCTATGATAGCGAGTCTCCCAATGATTCTCCATGGATCGGTAGGATTAAAACCATAACTATGACGAGGACACCAGTTCAAGACCTCGCGCTCGCATTGGGCCCATTCATTCAGGTTCCGAGTGCAAGTATCGATATTCTGTTTTCTCCAAATGTTGATTCTACAAATTACCAGCATCAGATATAACGGACACCCAGGGAGCCATTCATCCCATGGTAGGTGAGCCAACTCCGGTATAAGAACAGGATCCCACAGAATCCTTTGGGGGCGGCCAAAAATAAACGATTCCATAATGTCCATAGTTGCAAATCTGGAAAGCCCGGCTCGAGTCGACAAAAGCACCTTGTGTAAGGATGGGCCAGACCTGATGTTTCGCCAGATATCCGGCTCTGTTTGAGTTATTTTTACGAAGAATGGGACGGCAAGATGTAAAGTTCCATAGGCTAGCGGTGAATTTATGAGGAACCGTAAATCAACCAACTAATCGGACATCAGTATACTTGTTCAAGAAATATAACTTAACCTACCTCCAAGACAGCCAAGAGCCACCCACTCAGTTCTTGTACAAGCATATCTTTCCAATTTATATTGCTTATTTGTTGATCGAGGCGATCTAATGTCTGGTTATGTCTTTCGATGCCCTTCCCACTGTGGCCCAATATTGCAGCTTGGTAGACTTTGGCACCAACGAATAACGACCAGCAGACACTTTGTGATATTGTTATGGTTGTGATGACGCAGCTCTGTACGAAACTTCCCTCATGTGAAGTAAATTCGAAAGCCATTAGACTATAGGCATGTATATCTAACAATATTCAATTATGGCACTCAATTGATCATGACTTGGCTCACATTGCGCAGCAATAAATTCAGTTACAACAACCGAGGTATCGAAGTCGCGATAGATTGTATAACCCATGTGAGGCCAATAGCTTGGGGAAGTTGAATTCATACTAGAATGTACCCCTGAGAGTGACTGACTTGATTGGATCTGAAACAGCGAATTATCTCTAGAAATAGGATTCTCACTCGCTCGACGTTGACTTGAGCCAAGCCCCCCGGGACCATCCATAGAAATATTTGTAGTAGGGTATGTGTCATAAGGTACATTGTGTAGCCCCCTAGCAAGTGGAGTTTCAGCCTGAAGGCGTTCAGAGGGATGTCGTTGTGAGCTGGCTCCTAGCATTGATTGTAGGGGCCAGGCAGTAGTCGGTACCGATTGAGCAGTGGGACGAGAAGTGTCGCTTTGATTAGAATCCTGCTCTAAGCCTGGTACCTCTTGGATACTGGTGTCGAATTGGGGGAGTGTGTTCAATCCATAGGTGTTATCTTCATTTCTGATTACGTATCCAAGGCACTTAAAACCACCTATCTTGCACCGATTACAAGCTGGGTGTGTTCTATCGCATTTCTTTCGTCTAAAACACCCTTATATCTAAGCTTTATAAACAATTCCATACACGCGCTTACCTTTCGCGACATGTGATACAGCTCAAAGGATAAGGTCCAGAACTTCGCTTTGCACACATTGAGAATTCGGAACAATGTGGTGTCGGTAGAGTGTCAATGGATTACGTAAACACCAGCGCGCGCCAAAGGAAGCGATGCGCGCGAAGCGTAAATAAACTAGATTGGCCAGAGATCGTTAAGATATGTGCTCAAGGGGAGTCAACAAGCCTTACGTTTCTCTGCTGAATATTCAATCTGGTACTATATGCCCGGATCTATTCCTTTAAGCGGAAGATGAATAATCCAAATGGTCCGGCTGCTAAGGGCCTGGGCGTTGTGTGTTGCAATTGCTGCCCGTGGCAAGTGAGATTTAAACCCCGCGCGCTGGTTCATCGCTGGTTCGTCACTAAGACCCTAGACGTCTCATTCTGCTTGAGCAGTTGACGTGTTCAATAGGGGGAAAATCTCACCCAAGCAATAGCTTCAGCTGCCGCGCGGTGGTCGGACATGTATGCCAAAAGAGTATCTGGGCCTTATCCATTGAGCTGCATCACTTGTCGGGAAAGGTGAGTTTTATCGGTTATTGTTCATTCCTCCGCAAAACGACTCTTCTCCAGGCGAAAGAAATGTGATAGAACACATCCAGCTTGTAACCGATGCAAAGCTAGTGGGTTCACATGCTTGGGATATGCATCAAGAAACACCGGTTCGAATTCTCCTGCTGTCGTAACAGGATCGGCTTCACAAGTTCAATCCATTGGGCCACCTGATGCAGAATTACCGCGCACTGATCGAGGTGAAAATTCTTCCACAATCCACACGCATCGCATAGACGTCACTCAGGTTTCGAGACCTATATCCGACACATTCAACATTCCTAATGTGCATTCACAGACGCAAGCCGCTATTGCGTCACCCCAACAACCACCTGCCACATCTTTAGAACAGCTCCTAACTGGCAATTGCGGTGATTCCGGATCATTCTTCGATTTGAATCTCCTACATAACTTCGGTTCTCTTACTTCTACCGGGCCCGCCGAGACCGCCGAATACCAGACCAAGGAGTCTTCAACCAAGTCCTCTTTGAATGACTGCGAAATAGAAACAAATTCAAATTTGCCAGCTGGCTATGATTCAATATGGGTATCATGTTTGAGGAGCATTGCTTTGGCACGGGTCAAGGAAATGCACCCAAGTTGTACTCTGTACATCAGTCCTGATACTTCGGCCGTAGCGGTAGAGTATATCACATCGCAATGTGAGTTTGTTTCCTGGTTTTAGTTTTGGTGCCTTATGCCGATTTTCTTTGCAAGATGGACGTGCCTATAACTTAATGTCCCTGGAGTTAGCGAGCCAAAAAGAAAGCTTTTTCAAATTTTGGATTTCTGTAGGAATCACCCTATCGAAAAGTGCATTCTGGTCACTCTTTATCGGCGCAAAGATCTATGAAGCCGTAATGTCTAATTACACCACGATCAGCAAACAATACATCAAAACTCTAGACAAATTCGAGCGACAAATTGCTTCGCTGAACCGAAATGGGATGCCCATAGAAGAACTAACTGGCTGGTTATTTGCAGCCTTGGAAGTAGGTTGATGCTTTCTTTCTCATTCAGACAAACATTGAGTTTAAGAGTAGCTGTTCGAATTGAGATTCTTAATTAACTCTCGCCTTGCTTATAAAACGATCACTCTCGCCGTGCCAATATTCCTAGACATCCTAGCTCTGGAGTCAACAATCTGGTGTGCACCAACGGGAGATTTTAGGACATTCGGGCCGTCTCTCCATAGCACGCTCGTATCCCCCCAAGTTGGACTCGGAAGATTCGCAATGGCTGATGTAATAATGTCGCTGTTTACTGGACTCCCACAGTTCGCACCTTGGGAAGCGAGCTTTCTGCCTGAATTGGCCCATCTTGGCTGGGAAGAATGGATTCCTGGGTGTCCGCTCATTTTCCTCCTGGTTTTCAGCCGGGTGAACGCTTGGAGGCATCGAGACGCATCTGTATTCCATGATCCAGATGGATGGTTGCTTTGTGAAAAGCAAGTAAAAGAATGGCGTCCAGATTGTTGTGTTGTGGATCAAACCCAGTCTTGGCAAGTTATTGGGAGGCTGGCTATTCAAGAGGCTCTTCGACATACGACATTGATATACTTGTATATGGTGCGTATTAACGCTCTATCCAGCCCGTTGCATCGCTGAAACCTTCCTCAGGGAATGTGTGGGCTCAAGAGTGGTGACCACCGGGTCCA
Source organism: Rhizoctonia solani (assembly GCF_016906535.1). Taxonomy (NCBI): domain Eukaryota; kingdom Fungi; phylum Basidiomycota; class Agaricomycetes; order Cantharellales; family Ceratobasidiaceae; genus Rhizoctonia; species Rhizoctonia solani. Next base: position 3,012,678 of record NC_057372.1, read on the forward strand.
AGCGTCCTGCAAACAAATAGCCCAGATCTGCAAATTAGTACATGCCAACCCGAACATGTCGGTCCACCTCTACTTTTCCGCACTAGTCGTGAGAAAATTTCCCCATCTCTTTTCAAAATTAGCAGGGTGTTGATTCTGAATCGTGTTCTACAGGCGGGTATATGCGCAGTCAACGAAAACACGATCTGTCATTTTTAAATGCTTACAATTAGGTGAAGCTGTCGGTCTTTCTTGTTCTCGAGTGCTGGATTTTCAGCGATGATCGAGCACTTGTGGTTTGGCGCTGGAGCAATGGTGCCGAGTCACCTGGGATGATTACCTCGAGTCGTATCGAGAAGTGATCGGATGGAGCGGTGAGAGTCGGCGACTGGTTCTGGACGAATCGTTCTGTATTCAGGGTTGAGCTGAAGTTGATATTTGGATAAAGTTAATCTATAGTCCGATGTTTGTGTATTCCGGGACGTGTATTACTCTGGTTTAGATTCGTAGAGCTTACAAGTCAATAAATAAAAGTTCGATTTGCTGTTCTGACTATAAAATCACCCTGCGTACTCGAGCACCAAAGGGTATAAAGTGGTGGATTGCAACAAGCCCAAAGACCATACCATACTAAAGAGCAAGACAAACCTATAGCCAGTACACGATGATAACAAAGAAACACATGCGCATAAACCAAAAAAAAAACCATGTTGCAGATTCTACAAAAGAGAAAAGAAACCCTATAGTCCACACCCCGCGAGGACCCAGTCTATTCCCAATTCTGATCTTTGCAAGGCTGCTTATCCAGTTTCCACTTTAACCCCTTGATACTCGCCTCGCATGCTCCCCGCGCCCACGAATCAATCTTCATCTTTCCCATCGCATACGCCTTTTCGCGTTCCCACCGCCTGAGCTCCCTTTTCAACCTGTGCACGCGCGCCTGGTCCAGCGGGTGGCTATCGTCTTCCCCTGCGGCGGAGCGAGACGTCCAGAACGTCCCGGGGACAGAGGGAGGGGCGTGACGACTCTTTGCGAGGGGTCCGTATCGGGAAGAGGTTGGGAGGCCGGAGGACTGAGTTGTCGGCCTTCCCAGAATTCAACGGCGCATTGAGGATCGAACCCTGCGCTCGCTAGGATTCGGGCGCTCACAATGTCGGCCTCTGACGTGAATGCGTTAGTTGATTATTTAATATAGGGAGGGGAGGGAACCTACCGAATTCGAGTTCCCGGCTTTGGCATGTACTTCCAGATCTTGCGATATCGTCCAATCCGACCTTTGTAAAGTTCGCGACGGCATCGTTGACGAATGGACCCATGACCATTGTAATCGGGAACAACAGTACTCGGACAACATCCGATACAATACTATGAAACCGATTAGCTCAGTCCCCTTGCTCATACTAGAATGACATACCCAATAACACTGGGCAAGAAAATGGTCCCAGAGGATAAAGTCTCGAGATGATGGCTGAGCAGCAGGTGTGACAACTCATGCGCCAACAGAGTGCCAGTTTCTGAGTTTGTTCGGGCGTAGGCTGCGGTGGCTCGTTATTCTTCGAGGATGCGTCGGACGTAAAGAACAATCCACTAAGCAGCGATTTGGACCCAAGTTTAGGTTGAGGAGACGGTTTATTCGCCGAACCAAGGACTTCATCCAGGAATCCACTGTAGACTACGATCCCTCCTCCACCATCTCCACCGAAACCTCATCATAAAGTTAGATACACTGCCTTGTGACTAAATCCGAACGACTCACCATACGATAACGCATTACTTTCGGGTAAATCGACCAACAAGAGCGAATAAGGAGGACCAAGTTGAGCATGTGGAGAATGATGATGCCCATGCCCATGCTTATGTCCTTCCACAGTCGGGGAAACCGGTATCTCATGCAACAACTGCGCAACGCGCGGGCGGGGACAAGCGGGTAATGCGGTGGGGGCGGAATCGGTGCCGACGTCTTCCATTCGGGGCCCTCGAGATGCGCATGGGTCTCTCCGGGATGCTCCTTGACCCAAGCAGCGTACCAGGCCGCGGGGTTGTCCGAGTGTTCTTGTAATTTGGGTACCGCGCGTTCGAGCTGTCGGAGCGTCTGTTCGACCCAGTTCCAGCGCCAATCATCGGGAGGGATCACACGTGGCATCGTCCCGCTTGGGGAAGCATTGACAAGAATCTGCGCGACTGAGGTGTACCATCCTGCGCCCTTCAACTCTCGCGCAATCTCCTCTTCTTCCTCGGCGGACAACATGATCAATCTCACTCTGGGCGTCCATCAGTCAAATCGAGGAATTGGACGGGCGGAGGATGACGTATACATACCGACCGGTCAAGGGTGTCCGTTCCAAACTAGCCAAGATTGCGCTCACAAAAAGACTCAGGGGGACAACGACCAGGACGCCCACAGCCACCCAGAGCTTCCACCGGATTCTCAGAATCTTTTCGCGCTTTTGGGCATAGTGTGGGTGGTCGGCGGGAACTTTGCGTAGGAACCGGGAGGCAAACTTGAGCTTGAGGAAGATGACGGGGAGCAAGGACATGGTGATTCGGCCGGCGGTTTGAGCAAATGCGAGGGCCGTGGATGTCTGGGTGGAGGGAGTGTGATTAGGTGATAAAGAAAGGTTAAGATAAGCGTATAGAGGGCCCTACACACCTTGAGCACAGTCGCGAGCCAGATGAATGGCAGGCCCTGGTTGGGGCGACTCGCATGAAACAAGGCAGCATGTACCTGGCAGTCATGGGATATTAAAATATATATTTCTAAAATAAATAAATAAAACATACCTGCAATGCTATAGGACCAGAACGTGAGATTTGATGCGGCCGAGGTGCCCGGCGATCGTGAAATAATAGCGAGGGAGTTCCCAGAGATACGATTCTACTACGCTGAGCTGACCGACTCGTTTGTCTAGCCCCATGCCCTACTTCCCTACCAATGCCCGTGCGAAGTCCAGCAAATGCACTTCCAAAACCCGCCCATGTCGGAGGTTGTCGGAGGATCGGTCGAACAGAGAGTGGATGTGGTCTAAGACTCTGGGTAGCATTCACAATAGTTGAGAAGTGATGCCGGACGAGGGCGGACATCATTCATTGCTGCACAGAGTCAATCTTAGTTGTCGAGGTAAAGATCAACTTGAATTTGTCGAGTCAAAACGCCCAAGCGCCCATACTAAGCATCAGGGTTCTCTCGGATGTTCAACCAGTAGCAAGCGAGCAAGCGATAGAGATCATAAAAGTCGTATACGATTCACTATATAAAACTTGAGTAAATTATTACAGGATTTAAGGACCAAAACGCTACAGTCATTATGAGATATAGGATGGAGCAGCCCTAGTCCGACTCGGAAATAAAAGTGGCCTCGTTGTAGAGTGTACCGTGATAGTCTTGGATCCACCAGGCACGAGCGACTCGGGGCCCGTCACCGAGAGTGTACTCGGGTTCAACCACTGCAAGATGACATCAGCATAGAATCTAGGTAAATCAACAGGACGGACCTGGTAGATATACGGCTTGGTACCGGCCGCATAACTGATTACCATCTTCAGCGCAGCCGGAATCTCGCCCAAGACATCGACCTTTTGCACCAACCCTTGGGCGCATCGGGAGTCCCCACATCTGAGGTGATCTCGGCCTTGACTGGGGCCACATTACCAATACCTGGTGCTTGCCAGGTATACACAATCTGGCTCGGTTGCTTGTACCCAGTCTCAGGATCGGACACACGCCCAAGATGAACCGCACGGCTCTGCACAGGGGCATCGGCAGCAAGAGTCTCGCCAGTCCAGGCCGTCTCGCCCGTAACGGCAATCAATTTGCCACCGACAACGACTCCACCCACGTTCACACTGACCCCACCTGACCCCGCACCTTCTCGACCATAGGCTCCAATCGTGGTAAACTCCATCTGGATCGCGCTGACTTGCTCGTCCTTGCTTTGGAAATTCGCAAAGTTCCATCGGGCCGCGACAAGGTTCGGCCTCATGCCCTGGATCGCGTGAACAAACATCCCGACGCCGTTGGCTTCGATCGCTTGACCCGACTTGATAATATGTCCAGCACACTTGGTGCGTGGCCAGAAGCGATGCACGACATAGCCCTCTGGCTTGCTCACGTCTGGTCCGAAGAACGATTCTCCGCGACCGACCTTGAAGCCCTCGGCACTGGAAGGCCGAGAGATCGTCAATGCGAGCTGGAGATCATTTTCGAGATTCGCGTTGATCGTGTACTGCTCTGCGAATTCCCCGGACCCGACGCCATGGGTGACTGTAAATTGATCAGCTTTAGAAGACCGCTTGTCTTTGCCCGGAGGTGGAGTGACAAAATTGGTAACATTGATCGACTTCCATGTCGTTTCCTTGGTCGCGGGATTGAATACCCTGCACGTGAACTGAATTTGGGGATACCACAGTCTACGTAAACCAAACAACAGCGCGGGGGTCAGTAACGAATAGGGTACTGGGTTCGGCGCCCCGAATATAGCCAAAACCCAAGGACTTACCCAACGGCCGAGTGGATGATTTGACACCAGATCAACGTGCCATCCTCCAGAAAGTTGTACCACGTCTGCGTCTCGGTAACAAACCCGCCAGCGCACGTCCATTCGGTGTCTTTGGGCTCTAGCTTGCTAAAGAGCTCGCCTGCTGGAGTCTTGGAGTTACGGCCGGATGGAAGTTCTGGGCCTTGGGGTCGGCAGCGCTGCAACAAGTTGACTTGGTAAGTATAGCATCAATACATCTATCAAGTTCGCAACTTACGAAAAGAATGAAGAGAACATCGTTGTGGTGGTTTGAGAGAGCTATTGGACGGGGTCGAGGTTAGATATGTAAGGGAGATGAGAGCGTGCGAAAGTGACTGTCATGGCCAAACACGTGCATACCGGCTGTCACCGCCGCCGTATGACGTCCGGGATTTGGATCGTTCAAGCCATCCAACTCCGGGCAGACATAAATAAACAGTTCGATTGAATGGAGCTGGGCATTGTTTTTCGTGGTTATTTTTGTATCTCTTTGTTACTAAATTGAGGAATTAATGGCCCTAGCCCAGCCAGACGAAATATGCCTTGAGGCATTAAATTCCAAAACTAGGTTTTGGTTTGCCAGTAGAAAGACCCGTCTATTTTGGTGCTTATAATGAATTAGGGAGGCGCCACGATCCTATATTTGGCTTGTCCAATATATGTACCTTGACGCCCAAAAATATCCCATTTCTACTCGGTATGCATGAAACCAATGCATACAGCCCACTATTGATTCATACATACCGAGTAAATTCGCTAGGAGCTATACAGAGTAACGTATCCCCGTCATCTGTGGGGACTGATATGCTCAAGATCAAGCTTGGCGGGAACTTTGGGGCGCGCGCAATTTCAACGGCTCTTCTCGTCTATTAACATTTTATTTCTTCCAAAACTTTCTTCCCTTGCTCATACGACCTCAGATCTACCTAGCTGCCAAGTATGCTCATGTTCGCACTCGCTCAATTTCCACCCTTTGCCCCACGATTCCGAGTATATAGTTTTTGCCACCCGCTAGCGGTGGCAAACGTCCTCGGATCACCCTCGTTGCTTTTACAAACACGCAAGCCCCTCAGTCCAATGATATACTATCCAAGATTGACAGAAGATCTAGAGTTGGTCGGAGTAGCACCGTAATTGCCGTGGAAATGGATAGATTGAAACAGCGCAACTGGTCCCGAATTCGAGCCGTAATGTACCTTTGAATGCCCATACCCTTGGCCTTACTTCCACTAACCACAGATTAGTTAAAACAAAGACTTGGCGTTTGCGTCGACTCGCTAGATCGTATTGGGACATGAGAATATACCTGACAAAGTTGTCCACATCGGGTATATTGATATCATGTGCCCGCTCAAGTGTGATGGCAGCGATGCAGCCAATGTACGATGGTGATACGTCATGGGTAGAGGGTGTATAATCAACTGAGCTAGGTATGCGATGTCCGAACGTACATCGCACACTCCGGTTGGATGTAGAATGTGCTCTCGCTATTGATCATGATTGGGTCACCAACCCCGCATCCCCCCACAAGGCTCTAGTATCCCGATACCCAGAAATTCAACACACCTAAAGCCTGGCCACTCTAAGGGCCGATAATCTTCAAATACCCACGGGATTTTTATACGCCTATATAGTTTCTCCAAGGTCTAAGTATACACAGGGTCGGGTCACACACCCTAAGCCCCCGGTAACTAACGGTTTACCCATCTATTGCGCCCACGCCACGACTGAACCTATGAATCACACCTTTCTTTAGACATGGTAAACCCAATACGAAGTTATGATACCGCAGAGAAGCCATTTGACGTGGTGGATACACACTATACACCCGGATGCTCCCATACGTATACCAACCTAGTCTACTCTATCGTATAGCCAAGTTTAGATGAAACCTCCGTGCTATCATTACAGTGATGATACTGGTTATAATTCAAGTGCAGTCCGTCCAATGTTCTTCGGATGACAAAATATATGCGCGGACCTGAGGGATTCGGGCATATTGCTGTCATTCGGTTCCTGCGGTGGCTACTCGCTTTATGACTCTTGTTTAGAATTATCCGCCAGCGGGTACGTAAGAGATTACGATATGGCGCACAGAACGCAATATTCATATATCTGATCAATCACGCAAGGTTTCCAATCTACAAAATCAACTTGAAGGACCACTCGAATATATCATTGGGGATAGGATAACCCATGGTACGTCCCGCAAAATACGTGTGGCAAACGGGCCAACTGACCCTAAATAAGATAACTAATGTACCAAACATTACAAAAGCAGAAACGAAAACATGGTTACATGACGTATGCGAGATAACATGAATAGAGCGAGTACAAATGGCCTACTCCCGAAAAAGACTAAATGTAAAAAACATAATGAAGATAAATCCGGAAAGGATCCTAAACTTAAACAGCCACAAACATATTTTGCTTCCTGGACACTTCATGTGAGCTTCCAAAGCCCAGGCTCCACCCCAGTGCCCCTAGTCATTGCTCATCCTCTGACTCGTATTCGTACTCTTCCTCGTCGTATATTCCCATTGCTTCCATCTCGCGACGAGTGAGCTGTGCGCATACCTGGCCAGCCCCATAAACAACCTCGGTATCCGAGTCATCAGAGTCGGAGTCAGAGCTAGAGTCAGAGTCAGGCATAGGCGTCGAAGGTCGCTCCGGAACATGAAGCTCGGCATCCGCCAAGTCCAAATCTTCAGGTTCCAAGTCTTCAGAAATGGGGACAACTTGAGGTGTAGGAATTCCCATGTCGCCAAAGGTCCCGTATATAGGCCTTTGTTCAAGGACCTCTCGGAGTTGAGAGTCTGTAAAGTCGCCTGTTCTTAGGCTAGATATACAAAGTCAATAAAAGTTACGATCCCTGAAAGTAGGACTTACCGGTGCTTGAATTGACGATTGAGAAACTTGACACGCAGAGGCTCATCATCGATCCAGTGTGTACGTTGGACAAGCACCGAGTTTCGGTATCGGCGCTTCAGTAGACTTGGCAGTTCCTCAACAAAGCGTTTCATGTCTAAGTACCGTATCGTCGTCAAGTCGCGATCTCAATTGCTCATACTCGCAACCTACCTGGCTTTTCGTAAAGCATAAACTGGTATTCGTCCGACCTGTCTTCATACGAGGAGGCAGACGAATTATCAAACAGATCGTCGTCGGGAGAGGTCGGGCTGACGTCTACTCAGGGGCAGTGTGTCAGTGATGAACAAAAGTAGCCAATCACAGCTAACTTGCCAGACGAATCACTCAGGTCCATTTCCTGGATTGGCTCCTCAGAAGAGCGAGCCCGCTCCACATTGTGTCTCTCCTCGTGGCTCATATGGAAGAACAGCTCGTCTGCTAAGCTACGAGGTCTCATAGAAGTGCCTTCCTCCCAAAGATTCGCCCTCAATGGGGTCTCGTCGTTGTCAAGCTTCGAGTGAATATCTTTATGACAAACACGCTTTGGAGAATGGAAGGACACAGATGGTTCGTCCTCGGTATCGCTCGAGGAATAAGTGACAGCGCGTTTGCGCTTTGGTTCTTGTCTACGACCGATTGACTTGACCTGGTTCACGAGTTGTAGCGCGTATCGCTTTCGAGCATTGAATGCTCCACCTGGACGAGGCGACCAAGCAGCCTGACCACACAGAGCCCCAGTGGTAACCATAGCCTACAGATTTAGACTAGAAGCTTAGAGAAAATGCGACGACCTAGCCTAGAAGCTGACTGAGAGCAGAGTATATCACCGGGGAGGAGAGAGAGGATAAATCTGCCGCCCGTCGGTTGTTAGTTGGCGTGGTCGGGGAGTTTAAATCCTGGAGTCTGAGATGATCGTCCCGTGATGGGCTTGGTTCAGTTATTGACCAATCCGCCACAAGATATGGTAATCCGGGGGTGCTGGGCCTGAACGGAATCGGAACAATTGAATTGGAACCGCTTGGGCCGTACCGATCTTCATCAAACTAACTTCCTCGCGTGGCAACAGGAGGCAAATAATGTCACATCGGGATATAAATACATAAATGGTACAAATAGCGAGACAGTGTATGACCCAGGCCTAGCCTGATTTTCCCATCATAAGCAAAACTAGAACGTATGACTGTACAACAATGCAAGTTAGTCCATTCCCCGCATGTGACGAGTGACAACAACTTACGTTGGCAACTATGACCACAGCAAAAATCAGGTACCCTATCACCGTGCTCACGATACTGCTCTTGTAACTGGTTGTCCCACCCTCTGGTTTAGCGACTTGCATGATCGATTCCTGGCTGGTTAGATAGACCAGCGGGAAGATCACAAAAGGCAATACGATGCTGAGAGCCACCTGAGACGCGACGAGCAAGACGTCTATGCCCTGTCGGCCCACGGTTACGGCTACCACCGTTGAAGGCACCAAGCCAATCAACCGGGTGATGACACGTCTCAGAAGAGGCTGGGCCACAGAAGGTAAAGATTAGTCAACAGAATATTTCGAATGAAATACCACAGGACTCACGGAGATTCGCCACTCGATGAACCCCTCACTGACGATTTGCCCTGCAAGGGTGGCAGTGATAGATGCGCTTTGGCCTGAACAAAGGAGAGCTACGGCAAACATTATCGCAGCAGCTATGCTTGAAGTTTAGCCCCGAGGCTTCCATGTGAATAGAATGGTGGAACCCACGTTTGCCAATGATCTGTTGGATAAGGTCATACGCATCAAACAGACCAGCGTCACCGACGCTCCTCCCTGAATAGAAGAACGCAGCAGCGGCAAGGATAAGAATACTGCGCATATACATAGTCAGACTACTGAAGTAGCTTCGAGTACGGCCACTTACGCCGAGTTGATTACGACAGCAAACCCAAGTAAACTCATCACTAGATTATACACCATCAGCGCCACCAGTTCTCATGGTCTAAATGCCATCAAAATGCTCACCAATATCAATATTGCATGCCCCAAATGCGCGCCAATAAATTCGGTCGAGTTGTTCAAGTACTTTCTCGACACGATGGATGGTTTTTTCCTGTCGGAGATGCCAGTTCATCATCTTTTGAATGAGACGACACCGACGCAGTCTCGCTTTCTTTTACTTCAGCTGCCCCCGATTCGTTAGGCCTTGTCGACATTAATGGATTACCGGGGGTTTACGTTCCACGTATATCATCGATTTCCTAAACTTGGTGATCTTCTGCCAGAAAGTGACGGGCTGGTCGTTTGCATTTGGAGCGGGAAGGTTAGCCAGCGGTGGTGGTGCCGAAGATACACGGTCTAGAGTGGCGAGGCTCGAGCCAGGAAAATAGCGTGTGGCATCTGTGGGATCCATGAGACGAGTTGGAAACAAATTGGTATAACACACTGACAACTGTGGCACCCAGGATACCTATCGATGTGTAGAGGGCTCCAGACTGAAAGAGGGTCTGATATCGATGTTGGGTTATCAGTGTACGGTTTGAATATAGTCTCTTCGAAGCTTACCTTGGAGGGGAGATACCCTACCAATCCATCTGTTACACGACCAACAATACAGCCTTGGTAGCGCCCTACTCACCAACAATCACATCCCCTGCGTTCGGTTTGATCTTGATCAAAAGCACATAAAGATTCCGAAGACAACGAAGACGAGAACCATCAAAATGATCTGCACATGTATACAATCAGCTTGAGCCCTAACCCGTGTTGTTGTATTCAACTTGCCTCAAACAGTCGTACAGGCCGGCCGTTTGACGAGGGCGCAATAGCCAGGACGAATATGACGTCAAACGAAGTGATAACAACGCTTGCCCAGAGTGGTAGAGACGGCACCAAGAGGGTCAGACCTATAGCACTGCCGAGGAGCTAAGTAGGCATGGGTCAGTTTGAAGTCCGGATGTGCGGTACAAACGGTGAGTTTACCTCTGCAAGGTCGGTGGCGATGATACCATTTCGCAGATAACGTACATGGGGTACAAGAGTAGACGGCGGTATAGAAGCTTATGCTTTGGTCGGTTGTACAGGAGAATTCGACAATGTTCCGCCAGGTCTACTTGAGAGCTTAGGGATGATACTTGAATGAAATGGAATAATATCGTACCTCTACCAGTGACACATCCTAATCGTGCAGCCATGGTCTAATATCACACGTTAGCTCGTGATTGTGTTGTAGCAAGAAAAACTCACCTGGAGTAGCACGGCTCCAAGGCCAGCGAGTAGAATTACAAATAAGAGTTTATACCCGAACTGGGATCCAGCCTGGAGGTCTACAGCCCAGTTTCCACTAAAGCGAGATATAGTCAGATTGAATATTGGGTAGACGTTGAACTCACGGGTCAAAATATGCTATAGAAGCTAGAATGCCAGGTCCAACGTGGTGTTTCATGTGGTGTAGAACAACCAATGAGGTATTTTTGAGATTTTTTCTTCGGGTCACGAGCCTCAGCTAACCAGCATAATACCAATGCATATATGAGCTCACTTTATCTTGTCCTGATAGGAGGCATCATCTGAGCCTTCAGGAGTGCTCAGACTCTCGTTACTCGATTTTTGTTCATCAATGGCAACAGTCTGTGTGAAACTCTCCCCTCTTGCAGACATTGCCGGAACCTCGATTATGCGAAGAGGACTCGGTGGAGGCCCAACCATTTTCGTTTTTGAAGTAATATACAATCAGAGACCTGAAATTTTTCATTCTATCAGCAGGACACACGAAAGGCTCACAAGAGCTTACGTTGAAGGACCCAATCGTCCTGAAAGGTGGTAAATGGAAGAAAGAAAAAAAAAGTGACAAGAGGAAAGCTAACCAGGCCACCTACCAAGTCTACCAAGCTGTACTCCGAGTATATATAATTGACCGGTACGGCTGGCAAGCGGAATAGTCCCCATTGCTAGACAACGTATTCTTTAGATGAAATGTGATTCACAACCCGAGGCTTCCTAGTCACTCGATTGATTCGGAGGTCGGGATGTAGTCAGGCTTCCAAGAACAAAATTCCAAGAATAGAACTAGATTCCAAGTGCTCCAAGACGGCGACTTGGTGCTCGAGCTTCTAACTCTTGGCCACAATTCATCACGAGGTGTGCAGGTTGCGATAAAGGGCAGGCGGAAGCTTAAACGTTATTCAATGATATGGGAGATTAAGAGTCTAGGCTACTGGTATGGTATCTCCGAGGAATTAATGACGTTATGAAGCATTCTGAGAACCCAGTAGCCTAACTCTTCAGATTGGTAACCATTATATATGACTCAAGAATGGGTTTAACTATGGCCTTCCCTACCTAAACGTCCGTCGTACCAAGGGAGCAGTATGAAATTTGATTGATTTAATCAATGTATTTTTCTCACGTGGTTCTATACCCACAGCCCAAGTGACCGGATCGAGTGTCTATAGATACATCTGCAAGCGATTGAACACAATGAGGATCCAATTGAGACATCTGACGGGTGGCGATGTCAGGGCGTGGCACTTGGCTCCATTGACTAAGCGCTGGGTGCTTAGCAACGGCCATGACGCACCGGTTCCATTTGGACTCCTCCGTACCCCTACCATGGCGGATCGACCGCGCGGCGACTGGGACTGTGCTGAAGTGGTGCGCACAACGTACAAAGAGAAACAGAAGGAGAGAGAGGAAAGTCGGAAGCCCCAGCATTGGATTTTGCAGAAGCTTGTTGTTGGTGTCGTTCTCGGAATCGTTGTCTGGACCTACTATGTCTACATCGGCCGAGTGTGTATCAAACTTCTGGAGCGAGGGGATACTGTCAAGGCTGGTGCGTTGCTTTTTTCCGTTACGTGATGTTTACAAAGCTCAGAACCATTGCAGGTGTCTATATCGCCATCTTTAATTTGTTTTTCCTCATGTTCAGCTGGACATATCTCAAGGTTCTTATATGTGTCTCCACAACTTCGTTTGACATTTATGGATATCTTCTATAGATCATAGTTACACCTCCTGGCTTTGCTCGAGATGTACGTTCAGCTCCCTGTTTGCCGAGCCTTACTCACGTTCTCCGCAGCACGTCCCTCAGTGCGAAGCTCCTGGTACAACGCAGTACGGCCGACCGTGGGATGTTGACTCGGAAGTTAGGGAACCGACGATGGTCACAGAACCATAGGTACAGCTTACGAGGGAATGTCGGAACGTGGTCATGGCCAATCCCCCCTCTCTGCGACCTCACACGACCCAACATCAGCATTTTCTCCCGATGCCCAACAAGGCGCAGCCCTCGAACTGGATGCTATTCCACCAATTGCATCCGTCCACGCCCGTGTGACCTCTCCTGTGGGTGATGATTGCGCCTTGGGTGATGCGTCAACTACTGTGCATGAAACTCAACCCTACCTACAGCCGGCGGCGGCCCAAAACGAAACGACAGACAAAGGGAGAAAACAGGTCCATGTCACTCGTAATCCGCCTCAAACACCGGTTTTGGCAGACGAGTACCGATATTGTGCCCGAGATAAACTGATGAAGCCTATGAGAACCCACCATTGCCGTCTGTGTGCAACTGTAAGTCGCATGAACCTGTATTGCACAACTGTCTGACACGGCTGGCTGGGCTTAGTGCGTACTCCAATATGATCACCACGTAAGTCCCTGAGCGGAATCTGGCCTCAATGACATCATCTAACGTTAATTATAGTGTCCTTGTGGGTCGTCTCAAAGTGTGTTCGATGCTTATGCTGAGTATTAGCTTCGTAGGGATCGGTCAATGTGTTGGAGCCTACAATCGCAAAGTGAGCAGAGTTATTAGTACCATGAATACCTTTTCACCAGGCTATAGTTCTTTGTAAATTTTACCTTCTGGTCGACTTGGTTTACCGCTTGGGTCTTTGGAACGCTGCTTGCTGACCTGATCGTGGACTCGAGAAATATCAGCTACCAGCTCGATGGACAAGAAATAGCCGTTATAGCCTTGTAAGTCTTTCAATTGTCCAGCCTATGCGTCGTTCGCTTCATACTCAAGTATCTTGCGTTTCTTTTCCAGAGCCGGTCTCTTTACCATGTTCACAGCATCGCTAACAGCTGGCCACACCCGACTCCTTATCATCAACGCGACGACGGTCGAGTCGCTTGGATTTTCGCGCACAAAGGAAAAGGACAAGGCGAGCCTCGAGATGGCATTTAGCTTTTGGCAGTGCCGGTATTTTGATTTACTATCGTTATTATGGCCTTACTAACATGTCACGCAGAGAAAAACACCAAACCCGCAAACGATGGGACCAAGAATGGGGTCGGGTCGAGCGAGAGGGTAATCTATGGTGGTTGGAGAACGCACGTACAAATTGGGAGCAGGTTATGGGACACAAAGTCTACGAGTGGTTCCGTGAGTCCAACCTACACATTATCATTGACCCTGTCTCATGGTACGTTTTAGTCCCGATTGGAAAGAGTCCCAACAACGGGATGAACTACCCCGTGAATCCGCGACACGATCCGGATGGCAGATGGAGGCCACGATCACAATGGCCGGTGGAACTTCAGTAGGGCCGGCTAATTGCTTTTGTTCCGCTTTGCTCTGCAGCTTCTTTTTCTTTTTTCTTTTTACACTCATCGGGACTATGGATATTGTATGTTTTACGAACTAACCTTGGTCTGTATGAGATAGAAATTTGGGGGGACGCTTTAATGTTCGTGGGGTTGTCTCTTGTCTGGTATGGTGCGTGAGGGGGGCTACTGGTGATTTGTTTGGGTTATATCGTCTTAATACGTGCGGAGAGTGTACTTGATTCGCCGTTCTATCTACTTATCAAAAGGTTCCGAGCATTCTGTGCTCATTTCGTACAACCCCTAGCCGTTCACCGCCGATTTTGTGTTGGAAGTCTTTGAGATCCGCATGCGAATATCCGCGCCCTTTAAACTTAGTTCCGCGACGAAACACATACGCCCTGGCATGGTTCATTAGGAGCGAAAGCGCAGGGGATGAAAACATATACCGAAATTTGACATAAATCACACTCATGAACACGAATTTGGCAAACAATGATTTACCATAGCTATCCTGATCTACCTAAAAGAACTACATATGAATGATCTACCAAAACAGGCCTGGTTGAACATGCATGTGTTGGACTAGGCGTTATCCCCGATATCACCGACAACCGTCTGTTCTTGGCATCAACTCATATGCACAGCCATCCTCGTACCAGTACAGTTGCCGAACCCACCGCATCATGGGCTGCAGCTGTCAAAGTAAACTCGACGATCATCCTGATCGCCGACCATTCCTTTTATTGACTTGGCCAAATACCTGTTTCAACACTGGGGCAGGGTAGGATAGGAGTTTAAGTCTTCGATTCGCAATGTTCGCATCAACCTATTCGATAACAAAACTTATGGGTCAAGCATGAAGAATAGTACATTGCAGTCTAATCAACCAATAATTGTGCGTATTTTTTGAGTTCATTGAAGGAGGCAAATTCTGAACACAACTTTTTCCGTTAGTCCGAGGGGGGTGAATATGCGTTGTCGCCAACTCAATCTGAGAGCGAAGAATTTCGGGGAAAGAAGGGGTATCAGAACTCAAAGCGTGCATGAATGTAGGTCCTGTGTGTCCAGTGTCATCAAATAGGAAATTTAGGCGAATTTGCGAATTCCAGATGTCCTTCCGCCTGCGGTGAGAGATGCAAAACAGGCATGGACGGTTTGGTCTCAAGGTATCGCTGTGACGGTGAAATGTTATCTTCAGAGTGCCTTGCGATATTACTTATCAATAACTCTTTGTAGACTGCGTTGTTCGCTGGTGTCGAAGCTCACTCTTTAATCTGATCGACGAGACAACTGGTCCAACCGATAGCTTGACTCAAGCGTTCCGGATATTCTCATATCTAGGATTACTTTCCAATCTGCTCGCCACGACTTCAGCTCTCTTCGTTCTAGAACGCGTTTCGGGTCTCTCAACTCGCGCTCGAAGACTAAGTCTTTTGCCAAACTCCTTACCACGCCAGGTGGCCGATGGTACACCTCTGCCCGCTGAGCTCCTCCATCCTCTTCGCGAAACAGCGCTCTTACGAGCATTTGGTATGGATGCTACCTGGGGATATACCATTACCATGTTCTACCTGTTTTCTATCGCCGGTGTCTCTCGGTCTTTGTCCAGCTGTCCTTGTACTTGTTCATTCGGGAGTCGGTTGCTGTGCTGTCGTGTTGACCTCGGTGATTATGTTTGGTCTGACGCCGCTTGTGGTGTTGACTCTGCGCATTGTACATGAGTTTTTGTTCGACCTTCTAGGATGGGCGAGGCGTTAGAAATTAGAATTAGTATCTGAGTTCTATAGCCAAGGACCAATTTGTTTGATAATTTGTACAACTATTCATGAGACAAGCAACATGCTCATATATATATCGTGTTTCAACCTTTATTAACTTGAACTGGTACCAGCCCCAAGGTTCATGTGTATGACATTTCGGTACATGTGTAACAGGGCAGTGCAGATTAACATGTCAGATCCTGTGCACGGGGAATCAGCCCGAGGCGGAGTCCAATACATTACTTGTGCATCAGTCGGGAGACCCGCATATGGGGATCTTAGTAGCGATGCCTCGCAACGTTGTCCGTCACCCTGATAGATATGAGATGAAGGGTGGGGCGTACTGCCACCCAAGACTGTATATACAATGTAGTGAGGTACCTCTGCAGTTATCCATCTCGCACGCCAACCCACGAACTCGACCGAGGTTACTCTGGCCTATATTTGCTACTCACTAGGGCCGCTCTTGGTATGTAGAAATTGGCAGAACGAAGTGTGTTTGGCAAAAAACTGATAAACCCACCTTGTGTTGATTTTTTCGCGCTATGCAGTAACAAAGTTTACCCGGTTTTCAGAAACGCCACGACACAATCAGCACAAAACACCAGAAGGTTTCACTATGCAACATGAAGAACCCAGCATTGACGAATTGGTAGAAATAATGTCTGATATGCTCTCTATCGATCTTGAAGATCCCCAGAACTCTCAGATGCGGGCCGCCCTCCAGGGAGGGATGTACGGAAAGCGATACGACCGTCTGGGCGAAATATGCGACATTGACAACGCAATAAAATACACACAGATGGCGATTTCTCTTTCACCCGAGGATTACCCAGGTTTGCCGCATTTAATTGGTGACCTAGGTGGCTATTATTCTAGCCGGTTTCAGCGCCTGAACGAAGTGGATGACATCACAAAAGCGATTGAATACACGGCTCTCTCCCTTGCATTTTATGCTGACGACGATCCCGTCTTGTCAAGCAAGCTCTGCAACTTAGGAGTGATTCATTCAATTCGATTTCGGGTTCTAGGGGAATTGGATGATCTCAACAAGCGATCATATGCGGGACCCGCGCCGTTGAATTAGCCTCTAATGATGACCAACACTTGGCCCACTACCTCTCAGGCCTGGGTGCATCCTATGGTTCCCGGTTCGAGCGTCTAGGAGCTCTGAATGATATCGAGAAAGGGATTGAATATGGTTCTCGCGGAGTCTCTCTGACTCCGGACGATCACCCCGACTTGCCGAGCCGACTCACCAACATGGGATGTTTATACGAGGTCCTGTTTGAGCACGTTGGTGAAATGGATGACCTAAAAAAGGCAATCCAGTATCGCTCTCGTGCAGTTGAGTTGACTCCTGAGGATCATCCAGGCTTGCCGAACCGACTTGCTGGACTTGGAATGTCATACAAATACCGATATATGCGCCTAGATAAATTGGATGACCTCGAAAAGGCAATCGAATACGCTTCGCTTGCGGTCACGATAACTCCCGAAGACCATCCCGATCTCTCGTACTGGCTTGCCAACCTAGCGACATCCTATGCCTGCCGATATCACCGCCTTCGCGAACCAGAGGATTTGGAGAAGGTTATTAAATATAAATACTACACGGTCACCCTAACCCCGGATGATCATCCATACCAAGCGTCTCGACTCGCCGAGCTGGGGAAAGCATACAGTGACCGATTTGAGCTACTAGGAGACCAGAGCGACATGGAGAAGGCATTCGAATATAAATCCTTGGGACTGCTCTTGACCCCCGAAGGGCATCCCGGTTTACCTCTGCAACATAACAACCTAGCACTCCTTCACATTCAGGCTTATGGAAGAACCGGCGAGGATCTCCATCTGAAACATGCGTTGGACTCCTTCCGCGAAGCGACCAGATCGCTGACCGGGTCGCCTCGCGATAAGTTTCAGTACGCTTTGAAATGGGCCAAGCTTGCATCTCAATTGGACTCTCTGAACGCCATTGAAGCTTACCAAACAACGATGAATCTTCTACCTCAGTTTATATGGCTAGGTACCACAACCGCGCAGCGTTATCAAGATCTAGAGGAGGTACAAAATTTAGCAGTCAACGCGGCCTCTGTTGCCATCCGCTCTTCGAATTACAAACTAGCTCTAGAATGGCTCGAAGATGCTCGATGCGTAGTTTGGAATCAGAGCCTCATGCTTCGCTCGCCTCTTGACGAACTTCAGTCCTCTTATCCAGAGGTAGCCGCACGACTTCAGACCACCGCTAGTAAGCTTCATAGTGCCAGCTCCGAGCCGCGAGAGCCCCAGACAGTCGCTTCTGGATCAATGAATCCAACACAAACGGCCCAAGAACATCGTCGTCTAGCACAAGAATATAGCAACCTACTCTCTCAGGCCCGTGAGCTTCCGGGTTTCGAGGATTTTCTTCAACCAATGAAAGCTGACCGACTTGTCCGTGCCGCCAGATACGGGCCTATTGTAGTAATCAATTGCCATGCAGAGCGTTCTGATGCACTAGTCATATTCCCTGGCCAAGAAGTTATCAAACACATTCATCTTGCTGATTTTACTGGGTCAAAAGCAGAGCGAGCTCACTCGGAAATGGACAAATCGCTCAGTGCCCAGTATTTAAGGGAGCGTGGTTTTAAGCCTCTTGGCGAACCTGAACAAAAAGACAATTTCGGAAAGGTGCTGGCACTTCTTTGGTATGAGGTTGTCAAGCCAATTTTAGACTCTTTGGGCTATATGGTGCGTCTCCTTCTCTAAGGGTCTATGCTGGCACTAATAGCAATCCTGTAGAATAATTCGTCGGCAGAAAATATGCCGCATATAACCTGGTGCCCAACCGGTCAACTTTCCTTCTTGCCGTTGCATGCTGCTGGAGATTATGACAAGTCCGGGTCACGAGTCTTCGATTACGTCGTCTCTTCCTATACACCAACACTTACCGCCCTTCTGAACTCTACTCCCACTTCACTCACCCATGACTCTCGAATGCTCGCAATCGCCCAACCAGGTACGCCAGGGTGTACTCCACTGCCCGGTACCATCAAGGAGCTCGAGAGGATCAAGATGCATGCAAATGATAGGTTACAGTACTCGCAACTCATCGATTCTCAAGCGACAACAAGTGTGGTGCTTGACCAGATGGAACAACATGGTTGGGTGCATCTTGCTTGCCATGCTCATCAGAACGTGATAAATGCGACCAAGAGCGGATTCTTCTTGCACAACGGGACGCTTGATTTGGCAGCCATCAATCGACGGTCATTTACGAAGAAGGGACTGGCATTTCTATCGGCGTGTCAGACTGCGAAGGGAGACAAGAAACTCCCAGACGAAGCTGTGCATCTGGCATCTGGCATGCTGATGGCTGGTTATTGTAGTGTCATTGGGACGATGTGGTCTGTGGCTGACGACGACGCGCCATTCATTGCGGATAGGGTCTATCCTCAGCTGATAGAGGGTGGTAAGCTTGGAGAGGGTGAAGCGGGGAAAGCGCTCCATAAAGCCGTTGCGGAGCTGCGTGAGAGAGTTGGGGAGAATAAGTTTGGCCGTTGGGTGCCGTACATCCACATAGGCTCTTAGCTATAGCTCTAGGTTGAAATATAAGTAACCTTCGCTATTAACCTTGACGTGTCCATTCATAAGTTTTACGCCTCAATATTTTTACTTCCTAAGCATCACAACCACGTGTAGTTACTTTTTTGTATGTAGGCATGATTATTATTGCAACTTTTACTATCGCTCAAGATCTTGGATGTACACAAGCTTATTTTAACACATCGGCGCCATGATATGGGCTTGGCATCCAGGTCGAGTAACGAAGCACAGCACATGACGCAATTGGAAATCAAATGACCGTGATCCGCTTACCACCCAAGTGTGATCGGCTACCCCAACAACTTGTGTTTTGAATTTTTTTACCGTACGCATAGCTACTAAGAGCACATGCTATGACTAGAGTGAAACTGATTCAGCTTGAGCCGTTTAGGTGGTTTTATGATACGGTCGTGTATTTCACCGGGGGCTGGGTCGCCTGTCTACTCATGTGATTAATGGAATTGGAGTACCCCACGGAGCATCGCCGTAAGCGAGGCATGGAGCAAATTTCGAACGTTCGTTATGGGAAATAGTCTTCAATAATGGTTCGTATTGCGTTAGGTATGCTAAAAATGACGCCTTATCCCTTTCAGTTCAAATATGTTTGCTCTCATAAGACTATGCCACCAAAATTCTTTCCCCCAGCTTACCCCGATGTCTCAAAAGGCCACTGAGCAGGTGAAACTTTCTGGGTCTAACGAGAAGCTCAAGTATGGAGACCCGGAAAAACATAGTAGTTCTCAGAACTCGGTGATAGTTGCCGAGGATGGTGGTAAGGATTCACCGTATACTTTTTGCTGGCTACCAATGTACTAACGGTGGTTTCAGTAGATAGACAAGTGTTTGATAGCGGAGTGCAAAGAAAACTCAAAGCACGTCATCTTGCGATGATTGCTTTGGGCGGCACTATCGGTACTGGACTTTTCGTGGGATCTGGAGGAGCTCTTGCCAAGGGTGGACCAGTCGGCATATTACTAGGCTACGTGAGTATCACTTAATGCACAAAGTGCAATCGTGCTGAGAATGTGTTTAATCAATGTCCCACAGTTCATTATGGGTATGGTAGTCTACAGCGTGATGATCGCGTTAGGCGAAATGGCCACCCTTTTTCCCGTTTCAGGCGGGTTTATGCATTATGCATCACGATGTAAGTTCACGCCATTTTGACTTGCAAGGTTTGCCTTATTCACGCTTTTTATTAGTTATCGACCCTGCCGTTGGGTTTGCGCTTGGCGTTAACTACTGGTATTGCTGGGGGATTGCTCTCCCAGTCGAACTCACTGCGGCTGCGATCGTAATTCAGTACTGGAACACAACCGTCAACATAGCAGTCTGGGTCACCATCCAATATGTGCTGATTCTGATCATCAACTTTATGGGTGTTCGATGGTATGGCGAATTCGAATTCTGGTTCTCGGCTATCAAAATTACGGCCATTGTCGGCCTCATTATCTTGGGGGTTGCAATCAACTGTGGAGCCGGTCCTGCCAGCACCGGATATATCGGTTTCAAATACTGGGTTGATCCCGGCCCGTTCAATCAAGTTGCAACTCATGGTGGTGCTAGTTTTGTGCCGGGGGCATGGGGACGTACGTTGAACCAACAAATTTTAACCCTTTCTCTATCTGACATTGGATTTGTTCAGGATTCTTGGCTTTTTGGAATGTATTCGTCCAAGCTGCGTTCTCGTTCATCGGAACCGAAATCGTTGCAGTCACAGTTGGAGAAGCTGAAAACCCGCGCCGGAATGTTCCCAAGGCCATTCGTCGAGTATTTTGGCGTATCATTATATTCTACGTTGTCGGTATTCTCATTATCGGGTTGAATGTTCCATACAACTCGCCCAGTTTGATCAATAATTCGGGAGGTACTGCCAGTGCTAGCCCTTGGGTTATTGCGATTAGGACCGCTGGTATCAAGGGGCTTCCGAGCGTTATTAATGCGGTTATTCTCGTCTCAGCTTGGAGCGCTGGGAATTCCGACTTGTATGCGAGCTCCCGTACCCTTTACGCCCTAGCAATCGAAGGTCAACTCCCCAAATTCCTCAGGCGGTGTACTAAAGATGGGCTGCCAGTGTGGGCTGTTTTCGTGACGTCGCTATTCGGAGTGCTTGGGGTGAGTTGGATCAATCAAATAAGTTTAATGAAACTAATAAACGGGTCTATTAGTACATGAACGCAGGATCCGCCACTGCGGTAACAGTATTCAACTGGCTGTATAACATTTCATCCATTACTGGACTTATCAGCTGGCTGGTCATTCTAATTGCCTACCTCCGAATGTACTACGGGCTCAAGCGTCAAGGGCTATCTCGTGACGACTTCCCATACATTGCGCCATTCCAACCCTACGCATCTTGGTTCGGGGCTATCTTTGTGTCCTTGGTCATATTCTTCAATGGCTTTACGATTTTCCTGGCCGGAAACTGGGATGTTTCATCCTTCGTCGCCGCGTACATCTGTTTGCCCATATTTGGGCTACTATGGGCAGGATGGAAGTTCTTCAAGGGCAGTCGATGGGTTCGTCTAGATGAGATGGACTTTGTCACTGGTAGAAGTGAGTTGGACAGGATGAACGAGGAGCAAGAGGCGCTCTATGAGGCACCGAAGGGCTTCCTGGCCAGGTTGTGGGATTGGATGTTCTAGAAAAAACTCCCTTGTGGTATTAATTTGTACATTAGATGCTCATTTATTATAAATAATTAAACAAGACTTGCGAGAGATTTTGACTACTTGTTGTGGCTTGACCACCCCGGTGACACGTGACTTTTGGTCATGGATACGCGTTCGCGGATGACAAACGCGTTCTACACCACCACAGTCACCCCAACATCAGATCATGCCTCCGTTTGATAACGATTGGATAGGTGAGTGACCGTGTGTCATGCTTTAATCATAAGATACTGATACGCAATAGTTCAGGATGAGGATGAAGAGGCTGAGCTCGACGAACAGGATGTGAGCATGCTCAACCTTCGTTTGGTAGATTAATTCCTCATTATTTTAGTACAGTATAGTTCCCAAAGAGCTGCGATCTTATTTTGTATAGATGTCACTCCTGAGATCCTTGAGCCCCGTATATCACCGAGCGGCGATAAAAGTCCTTGTGCTCTCGAATTAATATTTCAAGCAGCAGTTGATCTACAAAAGCGAAAGATTGTTCATGGGCCGGGAGACGCAGTGGGGATCATGTTGTTTAATACGGTAGGAGATCATATTGCACTAATAGATGTTCTGAGTAAGTTAGGTCTGAGATAGATCGAAACCAGAGGGGATATAGTCAAGCCCAATATGTATTTGTATCAGCACGTTTCTCAGGTCAACGCCCCAGCTATTCAGAAATTGCTCCAGTTGCTCAACGGTATGTTCATCGCTATTTAAACCTATTGACAGAACTGACTGTTATTCAGAGGCCGAAGATAATCCCGAATACTTTTCGATGCTATTCTCCCCTTCCGACAAATATGTTTCAATGCATAACCTTTTTCTGACTTGTAGCCATGTTCTGCGGGATGGGTCAGTGCTCATCGTTGAATACTGGAGTTTGACTAACAATGCGCTTATGCACCAGAGTTCCCAAGGCTACCTCAAAGCGTATATTCTTCTTTACTGATAAGGATGATCCCGAGTTTGGAAATGCTACTAAAAGGCAGGCCGCACAAAAAGCAGTCGAGGTTAGTTACATTCGTACCGTGAATGAATACATCCTAAACGCCTACATAGGACCTATACAATGCAGGAATTGGGATCCAGCCTTTCTTCATGGCCCAGCCTGGACAACCTTTCGAAGTCGATAAATTTTATTCCGTCAGTCCTCTCAACCGCAATCCCCTCTCATCATACAGCCTATAACGATTCCAATTCAGAGAGTTCTCTCTCGCCCTGGAGACGAATTGGGCGATGATGTTACTGTGAACGTACACGAAACTTTCGATAAATTACTGACGGATATGCGACTGCATGAAGCTACCACTCGAACTCTTTTCAACATCCCTATGCAGTTGGGTGATGGCTTGACAATTGGAGTCAAAGCGTGGGTAATCCAAGAGGGTGTCTCATGCTTTTCTGACTCTGCTTATAGGTACGGTCTGATAACTGAACAACGCAAAGGGACATACAAATATTTTTCTAATATGGGGAAAAGCATAGAAGAAGTGTTTCCAAAAACAGTATATTTCGACGAGGTAGGCGGTAGTAGACCCCTTTCTATTCTGGTGACTAAGGCATCTCTTAGGAACAAGAACAAGAAGTACCCAAAGAATCTATTGTATTTGGTTATCAATTTGGAACTGGCCAGCCCGAAGTTTCGGAGGAAGATGTGGATGCACCTGTCATCAAAGATAAGGTTAGTAGGAGAAATCGACGTATTATACAGGGGGCTCATCGGCTAGACAGGTGTTTTATACACCAGAAGAAATGAAGGCCTTTAGGACCTTTAATATCAATCCAAGTATGTATCTTGTGGTATCCGCTAGGGATTGATTGACCTAATTGGCCACCTAGGTATTAAAATTCTGGGGTTCAAAGACATCAAGACCCTCCCCTTCGATGCCAACGTGAAGCGTTCGATATTTATACATCCCAATGAAGCGGTTCGTCTTGCCTTCTTCAATTAGAATATAATTTCACTTGTATTCCAGGCATTCACTGGTAGCATCCGTACATTCAAGGCGCTCTTGGACTCAATGCTTAGCAAGAAAAAGTATGCACTAACACGATGCCTGTTTCGGAAAAACTCGGCCATAATTTTCTGCGCTATGCTTCCTCAAGTGAGCAACTCTGTGAAGTGTGACACTTGGGTGGCGAGTTCTCACCGTTTGTATAGGAGGAGCTAAGAGATGAAGATGAACACCAAATTGAACCCGGTGGATTCCATTTGATCCCACTACCTTATGCGGATGATATCCGGCAACCTACTGTGGAGCGATCTGCTCATTGTGAGAGACCCCCTATATGTATGGTATTTGATGAACTTAGCAGCTTCAGGTTCACCACATCTACGCAAGTTGGCAGTAGATGTTATTCAGCGCATGGTCTACAGCGCTGGATATAATCCAGATGATATTTCTAACCCTGGTAACATTTCTTGCTGAGTCTATACGCTCTAAATATATAGTTAACGACATCGTCTTGTAGCACTGGCATTGCACTATGGCTTCCTCCAGGCCGAGGCATTTGGGGAGGAATATAACCCCGAAGAGGACTTTAATGACAAATCAGCGCCTCGGTTCAACGTCATTCAGAGGGTTGGTTCTATGCTGTTTTATCCAGGGGATTTTCTCTAACTTGCTTTTGGAAATAGAGAGCCGGAGGACTCATAGAAGCTTGGCACCAGGCACTGGACCAAGATCCTGAGGCAGCCGAGATGGCAGTGGAACCAAAAGTAGGCACCAAGCGCAAAGTGGTACGAAAATAGTTGGTATTTGTGATAGGTTATGTCTGATTTTGCCAATAGGGCGCTGTGGATGAGCTTGTCGTCCGAGCTCATTATGATGATAATATCTTGAACAAGGTCGGCATAGCCAAACGCGATTCGTACTACCCTGACTAATCCCTGTGACTTTTAGCTTACCGTTGAGCAACTCAAAACGTATCTCAAAGCCCACAGTCAGCCATACAGTGGCAAGAAGAATGACCTTATTGAGAGGGTCCAAGATTGGTGTGCGACGCATCCAGCGTAGTCAACTCGTTCGGGTTTCTGATCTTCTTTCATAACTCTTCTTGTTGGATTCTTCACATCTTATGTATGGAGTATATTATAAATAATATCGCTAGAATGGTTGTGTTTCACGCTGATGCAGTGAACCAGAGGGAATCGTCGATCAAGTGATGACGTTAACTACGCGGTCACGTGGTTGTCCTCCTTATACTCAACTCCCCTACTCATTGCCGCTCAAGACAATCATGCACAGTCATTTGCATACATTGACGACTTCACCATACTAGCTTGGGGGAAGTCACATGAGTATAATGTTGCCACAATGGGGCGGATAGCCACTCGAGTCTCTAACACTGCCACAAAACTTGGTCTTGAATTTGAAATTGATAAGTCTGACCTTATTCATTTTTATCGCCACCCTAACCACTCTGCCAACCCCAGTCTTCACCTTACCCTGAATGGCAAGAACTACACCATACTGCCCCAAGGATGTATTCGTTGGCTAGGATTCTACCTAGATAGAAAGCTCACGTTCAAAGAGCATATCTCCAACTCCGCCAACAAAGCTAAAGCCATCATAGCCGGATTAGGAATGCTAGCCAACACACAGCGTGGACTCACCATCAAACACGCGCGCATCCTTTACCTCACCTGCGTCATCCCAATCCTTACATATGGATCCCCTCTGTGGTTTCTGGGGCGCAGACAGAAGTCGTTGCTTGAACCGCTTAGGAAGGTCCAGAACCAAGGATTGAGATGGCTTCTTGGAGCCTTCAAAACCACTCCCATCCCCTGTCTCGAACACCTAGCATCTATCCCACCCCTGCACATCACGTGCCACAAGCTCATCATGAACTACTCAGCGAAGCTCAGAACCATCCCCAAGTCATCCGAAGTTGCTAAACGTCTCCCTGCATCATGGGACACGCATACACCCACCCTTAACAGCAACAGAAAGAACACAACTGAGAGCTTACAATCCCCCATCCACTTCATTGCATCACACAGTCACCCACACATTGAATTTGTCTCGCCTCACATTAACCACCCATCCAACCCAACCATTCCATTCCCTGATCAAATCAAAATCAAGGACTCCACTGACGGACTTAAGCGCGACGAATACCGCGACAAAATCCTATCCAAAATTAGCGTACTTGAAGAATGTCATGCCAGCGTTCTTGGCTACTCAGATGGGCACGCGGCGGTGTCCAATGGCATTCGGAAAGTCGGCGTCGGCTACGTTATACGTGCCGGAAAAAGGACCTTGTCATCGTCGTCAGTTGGAATTGGACCGCGAGCCAACATCTATGATGCAGAAATGCTGGGAATATTATTAGCATTCATGAAAGCTAAACAAATAGCCGAAAACCAAGGTTATCGCAAAATACGCATATATTGCGACAACCAGTCCGCCGTTAAATCTATCACCGACCTATCACGACATCCGTGCCAATACACATCCAGAGCATTCGTCACCGCCGCCAAGGCATTCGTGACGGGACACCCAGAACGATCCATCCACATCACCTGGACACCTGGGCACAACGGAGTCGAAGGCAACGAAACAGCGGACCGCTTGGCTAACGAGGGAGCTAGAGTGGCCCCAAACCCCATATTCAATCGCACCATTACATGGGCGAAAGAACAGGCAACTCGCAAAACCATACGTTCATGGAAGAAAGCATGGTACGAACACTCGGAATCACGTATCAACTCGAAATATTACATACCCCGCCCACCCGCACTCAAACTACATCCCATATTCAACTCAAGCAAGCTGGGCAGGGACATCGAGTGCCGCCTCGTACAATACCTCACCGGACACGGGCATTACGGCGAGTACCATGCACAATTCCACCACGACGTAGATCCCAGATGCGCCTGCGGGGAGTCGGAGGAGACAATCTTTCATTTAACCACCTCCTGTCCCGCTACGGCGGGACACAGGGGGATACTCAGTGAGTTTTCCACCAACATTAATGACCCCACACTGTTTGGCTCCCTGGCAGGTCTCGAAGCAGTCGCAAAGTTCATAGCCAAGACGGGCATAGGCCGAAGACGAGGAGGCCCGCAGGCAGCCGCTCAAGCCATGTAGTATATACGCCCTTAAGGCCGCCACTCCACTCCCGCCCTTACGGCCTCTACCCCGAGTTAGGCCTTAAGCCACCTGTATGTCGCCACGCGACCATTTCTTTGTCCTCTGACCGTGCTACGTTCTCGTTTGTTCCTTTCTGTGTGTTTCCCCGTTTGCGCCTTGTTTTGTAGCTTTCACGGTTCGGTCCCGGTTTTTGTGAGCGGTTTGCCTAGTTCGCATGTAGCTCCCGTATTGTCTTATATATGGAAATGTATCAAAAAAAAAAAAAAAAAAAAACGCGGTCACGTGGCCGCGCATTGAAATCTCTCCGCCACAACAACCAAACTTCACCTTCTTTGAGCTGTGCCAATATGTCCCTGTGGGTAGATAAGGTATGTCCCACTGAAAATGGAATCATGTGTCACGATTAATCATCAAGTACAGTACCGACCACGCACGCTCGATGACCTCAATTATCACTCGGATCTTTCCAAGAGGTTGAGATCGTTGGTAAGTATTGATCCATGGTGTTGATGCACACTAATCAGCCTACCAATAATCACTCAGGCAGGTTCAGGTGACTTTCCTCATATGTTATTCTATGGACCCTCCGGAGCCGGAAAGAAAACGAGGATAGGATGTACCCTCCGAGAATTGTTTGGTCCAGGAGTGGAAAAGGTACGCTATACGAGGTTCACGTTTTCCCAGCACAGATTCCGACAATGAATTCGTTTCTAGCTCAAATTGGATCAACGGGTCTTTCTCACCCCGTCAAAACGAAAATTGGATCTCAACGTCGTTCAGAGTAACTTTCATATCGAGATTACTCCCAGGTAGACCGATTTTGTTCACAAACATGGATTTTTTCCTAACTTGTTTCTACTTCTTAGTGATGTTGGAATGTACGACCGCGTTGTGATAAGCGAGATCCTCAAAGAAATCGCACAAACGCAACAAGTTGATTTAAACGCCAAACAACGATTCAAAGGTTTGTTCTCTCACAGGTAAATCGCCCCAACGTCACTAACGATAAAACACTCACCCCAGTCGTCGTGATCAACGAAGCCGATTCTTTGACTCGAGACGCACAAGCCGCGCTCCGTCGAACCATGGAGCGATACATGGGCAACCTCCGAATTATCATGTGCGCCAACGGGACGAGTAAACTTATCGCCCCGATCAAGAGTCGATGCTTGTTGGTCCGGGTAGCAGCTCCGAGCGATCAGGATGTGAGGAACTCTGGGTTCAACGTCGGACGCAACTAATCCAGGCTGTTTTTTCTCCGATGATAGATGGAATTGGCTTTGAGGGCGGTCGCCAAGCGCGAGCGGTTCGATATTCCGGACGAGGCCGCCGTCCGAATTATACAAGACGCCAAGGGTAATCTACGAAGGGCGATACTAGTACTGGAGGCTATGAAAATGCAATCGTGAGTCCTGCTTCGGTTTTTATCAACCGGCGTGTAACTAAGAACCTTGAATTTCTCAGTCCAGATCTGAACGCGACGACAAGTATTGTAAAGCCTGACTGGGAGACGTATTGCCATATGGTTGCGGATTTGATACTACAGGAACAGTCACCTCAGCGAATTATGGACATTCGTGCCAAGGTTTACGAATTACTATCGCACTGTATTCCTCCCACGGTTATTATGAAGGTTGGCCGATTTTGAACTCTTGAGTTTAGTAGATTGACAGTTTGCAGACAATAATGGAGAGATTACTGCAAGTGGTTGACGACGCAATAAAACCTGATATCATTCATTGGGCAGCTGTCTTCGTGAGTCGGATTCCCATTCTTCTCTGTTTTATATTAATAGCGCCTTAGGAACTCCGTGTGCGACTGGGATCCAAAAAAATCTATCATATCGAGGCGTGGATAATCAAGGTCATGAGTATATACAAGGTGTGCTACCCTCTCTTCGTGTCGGTTCGACTATCGCCTCATGTCATGATTTACAGCACTTCTTTTATGGAATGGATATGGAAGATTTCGATTGAGTCGCTTTTGTGGCTGTTCTACTACGTCTTGTTTCGCGCTAGATCATACACCATTGTACTGGGCCATCTTATTATACGTTATTTGGGATAACGACTTCGTATTCCTTGTCAACAGCATCCAAGAACTGAAGCATCTAATCGTGCTGTTAGACATGTCGACATGGTTTAACTCAGCATACACGTACCAACTGATGTCTCTGAGCACCCAACTCTCGTCCCTGAGGAGTCTTCAATCGGTCTTTGATGTGTAAAAGCTTGTCATGAAAGTGCTGAATTGAGGTCTCAGAAATCTGCGAATCATCGAGGGGAGCATGAAGAGGCCTGTTGACAGCCGCGCTATAAGCAGCAACGCGCATGATGCCTGGAGCCCACCCCGTCAGTCTCGAGTCAGACTTGGAGGGGAGAAAACTTACCAAACGCTCCAATAGCGTCGAGTCGGTCCGCATCTTGGACGCAATGGAGCTCAACGCACGAGTCGTGCCAGGGCTCCAATTTATTTTCGGCTCGGAGTTTCTTTTCGGTCGACCAAGAGACGTTTTCTACAATACGTACGATCTATGAATGAACATCGGTTAGGAGCATCAATCAAGTACGGAGATGAACACACTCACAAGCTCCGCCCGACCATCTCCCAATAAATCAACATTGCCCTTGACGCTCTCAAAAAAGGGCCGAAAATAAGCATTTGCATCAGCAGCTTCTTCGGGAGTTACGTATTTCTTGTCCAGAACATCGTGCAGAAGAGCAGCCAATTCAACGACTAACAAGTCCGGTTGGGGCGTTTGAGACTTTGCAAGAGCAAGTGCTGTCCGTCGAACACGGTTTACTAATAACTGATGAGTCGAAGGGGAAAGTATGGGTATTCAAGTGGCTTACCGTGGTAGGCATCGTGGCTAGGATCGTATTTTTTCATGGTTTTCTATTGATTCGTGTCAGCTGAGTGAAATCTTTGGGGATGGGAGTACGGGCTATGGGCCCGTACCTCCATGAGCTCTTCGGCAGCAGCGATCACCGCCTTCTCAGCGCCAGTAGGATACTCCACAGATGTTGCTGTCATGATCAAGTTCTGTCGCGTAGAGAGCACACTGGTCTTGAACCTCAAAAATTTGGAGTTGGCAAAAAGCTATTTATCATAGACGAGACGCGGGAGGGAAAGAACCAGCGCGCGTGAACCACAAGTCGCGTTCAAAGCGCCCAGCGCCTAGGGCAACACGCAAATTGCCGGGCTTGCTAACGAAATTCAAATCATGACGCAAACGAGAAAGCAAACATTTATTCATACGAACTCGACTAGTGTACCAGATAAATAAAACGAAGAACAAGAGGGGTATTAACACAGTAATAACAACACAGCAACACAACCGAAAACGCATATTCAAATCAAGCACCACGCTTAATCAGATCCGCAGCCCTCTCCGCAATGGCAACTATACCCGCAACCGGATGGGCCGACAACTGTTTCGGGAACATCGACGCATCGACTACACGGAGGCCCTTGACGCCATGCACACGGAGCTGCGAATCCACCACGCTATTCTCGATCGACGAGCCCATCTTGGCAGTTCCAACAGGATGATAGATCGTCTGAGCCTCACGACGGAGCCAAGCCTCGATTTCCGCATCGGTGATCGTCGCGGGGTCTTGGTCGCCCATGAAGAACACACTCGACGTGTCGGTGTTAGGTCGGAAAATCAGTTTGTCTGCGAGAGGTTTCGTGTGTGCAATCTTGAGTGCGAGACGAACGCCCTGGACCAGGGTCTTGATGTCATTGGGATCGGCAAAGTAGCTTTTTTTACACTCATGTGAGGACTCGATTCAAATAAAGTCAAAATGAATATGAAACTTACTTGGGTTCGATGACTGCGTTGTCCCAGACATTGCCAGAAGAGATAGTGATGAACCCTGAGCTCTTTGGACGAAGCAGCACAGGTGCCTAGCAGGAATAAGTACGGGGTGTCAGTTATATATAGAGCCGATCCGAGTCCGGAGTCTCCACAGGGCAATATCACACAAGCGAGACGGGCCCGTGCTTAGCCGTAAACCCCAAGTGCCAAATGTATCCACATCATGCATCTGCGAAACCCCAAAACGACACCACAGACGATCTCGGTATGTATCCGCACCTCCACATTCCATGCGGATTGGCAAAAGGCACGGCGGGCGAGCCCGGATAACCAATACAGAAACTCCATTATTACTCACCATTGTAAATGCCTTTTCGCCTGGTGGAGCCGACTTGAAGCCGTGCTCGGCGAACGTTAGAGGCGCACAAGCCATTTCAAGGTTCGGCGCATTCGGTCCCGAGGTGGTGTCTTCGATGTGTGCAGGGTTGGGACCAAAGATTCTGTAATAAAGTGTGATCAGCACGAGTACCCAAGAAAGGGGTGCGTGGTTTATGCAAAAGGGGTTGCAATGCTTACTTGGGATCGTCAGTCCGGATAAAAAGTCCACCCTCACAGAGCTGACGCAGAATGAGTTTTATGTCGAACAGAAGATTACATACTACTCACGTTACTTGTCAGGGGCCCAGTACCAGTTGCAAGCCACTTTGCAAGAGGAAGAAGACTTCCAGACGTGGTACCAAGATAGTCCAAGGATTCTGTTGCTCGGAAGATCACGCACGAAAGCAAGTGCTATACCGTTCGAGCACCCAAAATTAGAATCAGGCACTTAATGGGAAAATGAACCCTGGCACAACTCACATCGTATAGGTTTCGTCCAACGTGGTTGCTCTCCTTGAGAACCTGTACGCTGGCTTTCTGCACAACGTCCTTGGGGCCAACGCCTGATGCCAAGAGGATCTGGGGAGTCCCGATGGCTCCAGCTGAAAGAATTACTTCCTTGGAAGCTGCAATGCGATACCTGCTCCCATTAGCACTCTGCGCGATCTCAACGCCGACCGCCCGCGGCTCATCGGGGTTGGACGTGTCGAAAAGCAAACGAGTGATGCGGGTATCGATCAACACGGTCAGATTGGGTCGTTCTAGGACGGATTTGGGTAAATAGGCAGTCGAGGTCGAGCTTCCTGGTTGTTCCCAATTCAGAGCCGTTAATATTGCAGTCGTAACAAAGAAAAGAAAAAAATAAGCGTGGAACGTACGTTGTCCTTGAGGATCCACGTGAGAGACGATCTCAGATACACCGATGGTTCCTGCAGGCGTGTTGATATCCCTGATCAGCGAATTAGTGGGGGTCAGTATCTGGGTTTACCAACGTGAAATCGGTTGGCTCACGGGTTGTATGGAATTCCGACTTGCTTGCACGATTCGATCCAGAGGCGACAGGTGTCCTATCAAAATTAAATGACGTTATGGTTAAATGAACGCATACGATGGACATCAGTTTCACTTACAGCAAAGTACGAATACCCAGTCTTCCAGTGACCCTGGTCACCACGGTGAGATGGGTCCACGAGCGGGTGTCCAACATGGGGCGTGAACTTTTCGGCTTTGCGGAAGTAGGGCTTCAAGTCTTCGTACGTCCAACCTTCGACAGCCCAGTCGTCGTAATCTGACGGAGCGGCGTGGGTGTAGACCATGGCGTTGATGGACGAACACCCGCCGAGCATCTTGCCACGAGGCCAAAAGAGAGAACGGCCATCGAGTGTGGATTGAGGTCTTGGTTACATGTCAGCAATGCGGCATGGAGGAGTAAACACCTTGCTTACTTGGTGGTGTAGGCCCAGTCGGCTTCGGTCCTAGGAAGCAAGAATCAGTACAAGGATATTAGCCGCAGCAACGAAGCCTACTTGAAGAGTCGCCCAAAGGTCAATGGGATACGGGAGAAAAGTTGATCCAGGCAACTAAGAACTTGGTTAATCAAGTTGAGGGAATTTAGACTTCTAGCTCAACTTACTCTTTGCCTGCTTCGATTACGAGCACCGAAACATTTGGGTCTTCTGATAGCCTGTGGGCAAGAACGCACCCTGCGCTACCTGGGCAACAGTGTTAGGATCGAGCATGGGCGAGGGCATCACTACTTACCTCCACCTACAATAATGTAGTCCCACTTTTTCCAGGAAGCAACATCCTCGGGAGTCACAGTATTCTTTTTAGAGTCTCCGTTAAAGACGGTAGCAATCTGAGCAGCATTTGTAACGTGTTTAGAGCCAGTAGCACCCATGGTGAGAGTAGCCTAAGAGAGTATGTAGTAGTAGGAAAGTGAGAGTGTGTGTTTGGTGCAGTCGTCGCTCTCAGCAGGGTTTTTGAGCACGCACCGTCGGTCAAATATATCAACCGATGGTACCCGTAGCAATGCGGTTAGCAAGATAAAACACGACAGTATCTCCATATCCCCATAGTGCCAAAACTCCACCATTCTTGGAGGTGAAGAAGACATCAAAAGGAAGTTCGAGAATAACACACGGATTACATCAGCAATGCAGGGACTCTAACACGCGACAAGTCTTCTCGAGCTAAATCCCTCCACGGCAACTCTTAAACAAACCCCTCGGTAGATATTTTTTCACGACACAGCGATCGAAGCTGGTGGTGGCTAAAGAGACAGATGCCAAACGAGTGCGATGCTGTCAGGCCAACTGAAAGTGGCATCTCGAGCAGAGCACGCACGTGCTACATATGTCGGAGCCAATTTACAGGCTGGACCGTAAATTCTAGGCCCTTATTTAGCTAGACTGATCGGCATGCCATTTTTGTCGCTGATCAATGTAATCTGACGATGGTTTTCCCAATTTCAATCGCTTAGTCGGCTATTTTTTCTACCCGGCTAGTTCTTGTACGGCCCAGTCCATTTCATCCCACCATCCGATCCCATTGGTCACTCCACCCATGAAAGATCGCACATCAAACACACGGCTTCCACCGGAACGCTGAAACATTGTATGTGCTAACTTTTCGGAAGGTCCACTTCCACTCTCCCGATTTTTCACTTTTCCCCTTGCGGCTCGCCGTGTTGGCTATTTCCAACCCACAAGATTATCCCAGAGCAACCCAGAAGTTGGATGCTCTCGTCCCTCGTCTGTGGCGGCAAATTTACTTCTTTAGAACTGGATTCGTGTTCTTTTTGATTGAGTGATCAGTATATGAAGGCTCTTGACGCATTCGTAACTGTGCACCCTCCTCCCCCACTCCCCCCCTCTCTAGGTGTACAGTCGGAGTACTTTATTGTACTCGCCATACTTACTCCGTCCAGCTGAAAATCATTCCGGGAAATTAGCCCGCTTAGTGTATCAGTCTTCTCCTGACGCATACAACTTTCGGTTCCTCTATTCTCAATAGTACGTTATAATGGGTGAAATGGATGCACTATTCGGGGCGACCTATATCGGAGTCGTAATATCAACATTGTACGTTTTCTCCTGAATAGCTTATTCGGCTGGTGGCTCATTGTAATAAAGCTTATACGGGATACTCACACTGCAAACGTACATATATTGGTTCAAGTATGTACATGACAGTACATTCGATCGGTGGTTTGTGAGTTGCCTGTACCCGCCACCCAGTACAAACCCTAATCACTTTCTTACAAATAGGTGCTGGCATTATGGTCGGTTGCTCATGTTAATTGCCCTTCATCATAATCACTCACAGATTTATAGGCTGGTAGATACGATTCAATCCGCTTTTATCTGCCATATGCAGTATCATTACACCATCACAAACTATGCCAACCCGGAGGCCCTCCAATTTAACATCTGGTGAGCTTTATTGCCACACTATATATGTAGAGCCTGGACCGACCGACATGTTTTCGGTGCTAGGTCTCTAAACGTACGCTCATGCATTACCTTTGCATGAAAATTCTAACTCGAATAACACTCAGTGTGAAGTCGGTTTTATGGTAATCATCACATTTATGGTTCAAGCGTAAGTATTTACCGCACTTGTGATCTTTCGTTACCAACCGGCTAAATCAACTCATCAGATTCTTTGCGCGACGCGCATGGTACTGTACGCTATCTCCGCCCATCGAAATCTCCAGAATCCTAACCGTCCAAATTGCACAGTCACCAAGCGTGTCGGCTCTCGGTTCACCACCACCCGGACGACCCAGTTTTTGGGCGCGGTTGTCGTAAGTTCATTTGTCACCCATTTGCCGATCCCAGCCTCCTGTTGCTACGGACTGGAAATCGCAGAAATGCTGAGATGGGATGGCTAACCAATCGACTGTGCCTTTTTTTGCACTTTATCTTTCTCAGGGCTTGCTCGCGCTGATGGCCCTTGGGTTTGGTCTTGGGTCATTCGTAATGACATTTGTTCTTGGACGGTTTTCACGATTTGTCGAGTACCGGGTATGTGTCCTATCTTATCTTTGATTCACTTTACTAACTTTTCTGCGCACTGAATGTAGTGGCTCGTTGGAATTTGGCTCGGAGCTGCGGCGCTTTGCGATATTGTCATTGTGTATATGCTGTCAACTGCGCTCATGACACAACGAACCGGGTTCGGTCGGTAAGTCCGGTTAGGTCTGAACCGTATATTCGCCTTGTACTGATCGTGACGCGTAGAACCGATGCGTTGATTAACAAGCTGCTTCGGTATACCATTCACACGGGTCTGTTGACAAGGTACGCACAAATGTCTATGAATATGCGAAGAAATTCTCAACGCTGGTGCTGTAGCATTATCGCCGTTGCGGACCTGGTCTGTTTCTGCACTATGAATAATTTGGTTCATTTCGGGTTTAACATGGCTCTTGGAAAGCGTGCGTTCTCTCACCACCGTTGTGTTGCATGATAACTAACCGACGCTTCACAGTGTATACCAATGTCGGTACCACATTTGATATCCCCACTCTAGCCGGTAACTGACTCTATAATTAGACACTTTTGGCGACCCTCAATGCTCGCGACACCGAACCCACCAACGTCGTTCACGTTGAAGAGGGGTCATACAACTTGAAAGAGCGACAGCAGAATGCTAGCCACCCTCAAATCAAGTTCAACCGCCCCCCTGGCATGACATCGAGTCAGGTAAGCTCCCTTTAGGAGGTCCCTATCGCCGCCGCCGCCGCTCGCACTCGGTTGTTAAGCGCTAACCATCCGCTCTTTATAGGACCGTGGAGAGCCGGTGATTCACTTGCACACTGATACCACCATTGAGGTTTCGAACATCGAGCCTCGTCGACGGGCTTCTCGGGACCAGGTACGTTATCATCACGTTGTTACTTTTGGTTGACAATCGGCTAACGCCTTCTGGTTCAAAAGTACCAAGGTCGTCAAGTCGTCGTTCTCCAGCATGGAGACAAAAACGCATATAACCAAAACAAAGATATCGAATTTGACGCAGATGGCGCAGATTCGGTAGACAGCTTCGGGAAAGGGCGATCATAGAATAACTCTCTGTTTTCCGTTATCTTTCCATACATTTGCTTTTTTTTTTTTTGGTCCGCGGACATTTATTTCATTCTTGGTTCGTCTTGGTCAATTCGGTTTGCTTACGCCTGGTGCATGTATAACTTTCCCAAATCGCTGCGCTCGTTTACGCGCACCATACTCTTCTGGATCTGGATGTTTCCTAAACTAGAGCTCCTTTCCTTCGTTTCCTCTCTAGACTACAACTGATTAAAGACTACAGCGATTTGTCCCCTGTAATTATTTCATTTATCAAGTTACTTCCCAACCCGGAAAACATATTCTCCACATGGCTTACCAGTTACAAAGTATCATCGGTTAATTCAGTTATATTTGTTAACTTTGTAATGCACGTTATCACAATAGACAAATGCTAATCACGAGAATATGACTGGTGGGTTGATTTGTGTACTTGAGGCCGTAATTGGCGCCATTGAATCTCTGCATCCCATCTCTTTATCTAATTTTCTGATTTCTTCAAGTTCTCGATTTAAATTTCTGAGACGCTTCTTGGCGGCAAGGTCGTGATGAGGATAATCAAAGGGCACGATTTGTTGGATTACCATCGATTCCGACCACATACCAGAAAGATACCTTGAATCGTAAATTTAATACCATTTTAGGTTCTAGCGCTGATGCACTAAGAAACTTACGATAACAAGTCTCGAGTATCAGCCTGAGACAACCGGTCGAAACCCCCATAGTCGGTTTCTAGAACGAATAGGGGTGCCGTCGGTGAGAACCGATCGGAGGATGGTTCTGTCGGGCCGCGTGGCGACAAGTCCAGTTTTAAGGATAAATGTTCAAGCTCGCGACACGCGGTAAACCGGCAAAGTTGACTGATTGTAACGGGTAGGTCCGGTAATCGCAAGATTTGAATCCGGGGGAACAGTTCAGTCAGCTGTTCGATATCGGCGTGACTCTTGGCCAAGGTCAAGTGGTTCAAGGGGAGTGCTGATAGCAGTTGAAGAGATGATTGCTGTATATGAATGTATGCTTTGTCTTCTATAATTGGGCGAATGATAAGGCGTTGGAGACGTCGTGTTCGAGCGCATATAGTAGGGATGAGCTCCAAGTTATAGAATTCATCAAGGCTAGAAACTTCTTCGGCCTTGTGGTTGAGTTCCAGGGCAAGTTGACTCAGCTCGGCAGCTGAACTTAGGTGATCAAAAATAGATAGCGTTGCGTATGGTCCAAAATCGTACAGTGTTAGACTTGTTAGTTGCGAGAAGGCATCAGGTTCCAAGGGTATTGTTGGGATTGTGTGATCGCCATATTGTTGCGATGCATACATCCGCAAACTTTCAAGGTTGGGCAAGCGGCTTAGTAGTAAGAATGTGTCCTGAAAACTATCTGCCATGGAAGATGTGCAAGTCAAATTTCGAACGTGTTTGACTGCCTCAAATAAGAGTTCGCCTCGTCCTTGTTGGTGAACACCGCCACCACCCAGTAAACGAGGCTCGAGCCGTGATGTTCGTTGTTGAGGGTTAATAAAAATGGAAAGCGATTCTAAATTGGGACACCTATCAACCAAGAGTTTAAAGATTCCCAGGGCTGTTTCTGTGGATATAGTTGGAAGGGTTTGACGAACAAGTGGGTGTGTTTCGAGTATTTGAATAGAGGGGGAACTGAAGGCGGCTATCCAGGCATAATGTGATATGCTTTGAGGCCAATAAGTCCCTAAACTGATTGATCTCAGTGACGGCAATAGTGTATTGTGATTTGTGTATTGGAGTAATTCGTCCCATCGGTTTAATTTAGTTACGACTGCTGGATTTTTGAACAGCTGTAGGTGCTTGACGAATCTGGCGTAGAATTGAAAACGAACAATGTCTGCGCTATCAAGATTCTTAGGAATATTCTATTTCTAGTGAGCTTTAATTTCTAGGATCAACATATAAGCTTAGGCACGTACAATAGTCTCGGTCCCCGCCAGAATTCCCGGGGTGTCAACCCTAACGTCGGGAATGAGTTTGAATAACTGAGTCACGCCGATGACTGTACGCCACGCCAATGGCATAACCAATTCAAAGTAAAGTCTGGAAACTTGAGCGAGATGAGCTCGATCATTCTCATCGAGTAGGTCGGCGACTAGGTAAACGATGTCGGTGAGATACATGGGTGCGCAGCGATTGGGTTTCTCCCATCCGTGTGATCTGGCTTTATCTTGGGCGCTAAAAACTACCGGGTCTTATAATCCGGCCGTTATGGCGCGACAATCTTTTATCTACTATACACGTCATACACATGGAGCAAAGTGCACACATTGACCTCTGTCATGATTACTTGTATTATCCGGTGTCTTCCGATACGTGGTATTTGCATAACATTACGTAAAAGAAGCCTAATCAATCAAACCAGGCGACAGGGAAAGTCGCAATCAGATTGACGCAACACGAGGTACGGTAACGTCACCAGTGTGGTGGGGCTCAAGGTGGAGCCTCTGCCTATAAAAGTTGGATCGTTGTAGCTTAGGATTGTACAATTTATTTGCTGAAGATATAAACTCAAGGGCTTAATCAATCTTGGATTACAACGGACGCTGACCCTTGCCACAAGTGAGTACGATATTGGTAAGATACAGACACGCGGACGGTAAGTTAAGCACATGACAGCCCGGACACTTATTCGTCTACGAGTGTGACTTTCATACGCAAGGACGGGGCTGGATCGATCGTCCCATCCTGGTGCCGCACATGGGGCTTCACAACACCAGCTGCCCCCCACATATGTTCTTCCGGGCCGAGTTCGAATTTGAAAGATGCGACCAAAGCCGAAAGCACGACCTCTAATTGGTGAGAAGGGTTAATGAACATCGTAAATGAAATTGATATGGGCCAAGCTTACTCATCTCAAGCTGCGAAAACTTGAATCCACTTCGTGTAAAGAACGACTATTAGTACGACATGATCCAAAGTCAAATCTTATGACAACTTACAGGCAAGAGCGCGGGCCTCCCGAAAATGTCATCCTATAATACCCAATATTCAGTTATGCCTATGCATGCTTCGGTTGTATGGAAACTCACATGTTGGAGTACACTCCCGGAATTCTGGATTCCGTCACACTCGCTGGCGGAGGACTGAGCCACCGAGCAGGATTGAACTTGTCTGCGTCATCGCCCCAAGTTTGCCTATGCTAATGTTAGCAACCGAAATTCACCTGTGGGCTAAGGTTCGCTTACTTGTCCCGATTTACCGAACCGAGTGAGATGTAGATATGAGTTCCCTCCGGTATGTTTAGGCTCGTAACCATCTTCTTGCCGTCCTTTGACTTTACCGGATAGTGCAGAGGCAGGTTCCAGTCTTTCATTGCAACACGCTCGAGAGTTTGAGCGGGAGACCAAAGGCGCAAAGATTCGCGACAGACGGCATCGAGATAAGTGAGTGAGTTGAGCTGGTCGTAATCGAGTTCTTTGCTATGCAGCCCGTGTGCCTCCCTAATTTCGGCGCGAAGCTGGTCTTGGACTTCCGGATGCTGGGCCAGGAGGTGAAGAGTTCTCGTTAGTCCACCGCTAGAACAATAAGTCAATAAGAATAAGTTGAGTGCTCTTCAATCTGACACTTACCTGGTCGTATCATGTCCGGCAAAGATTAGACCACTAAAACCATATTTGAGCAAGACGGTACTTGTGAGACATTTACACATACTTGACTTGAGCTAAAATTTCCTCCTCGGACATTTGATCCTTGGGGGGGACTACTTCATTCTGTTTCACTAAATTTTTTCCCGCGAAAAATGAGTAAATGCGCTCTTCACTGGCAGAATTACAATAGTGGCTTACAAAGCATCGAAATAATATCGTTTCCGGCCGCAATCTCCGAGTCAAGTGTTCCATTAGCAAGCGCTTCCTTCTTTTGAGCATAGATATCGGTTGCCTGTGGGCCAGGATAAATAAAATCCTGGTGTGATATACTCGACAACGAGAGCTCACCATCTTATCCATGATCTCTACAACTTTCTGCATCTCATTTGCTGGACCATGAGGAATATGTTCTACGACAAATCGTCGGAAACGAGCGGTTCCAATTTTCATGAGAACAGGCAAAAATGGTCGTATGTACCACATGCGGCTTATAAGAATGCTTTAAGAGTTTTAGGTAGGAAGATCCGCATCAGGACACTCGTAACCCTCTGGAACAGAGTACTTGACTCACAATAACTGGCGCGAAGCATCGATGTATTCAGGCTCTTTGCCTTCCATGACTCCGAATGAGTGTCCGATTCCTGAGTGTTGAGGTTAGCGCCAGATCCTTGCCCCAGTATCCAAATGCTTACCAGCTTGGCCAATCATTTCGAGCGCAACATTGCTCATCCATGTATATATATCGACTATCCCAGTCTTGCCTCCACCAGCTCGTACTTTGGAGGTCACAGCATCTTCGAGCTAAGTGAACAGGTTAGATTATAGTGATATTTAAAAGCCGGGCTCAGCGTACATAGTGGGTTATGGAATGGAAAATCGGGGTCTTGAAAGGTCAGAATAAATCAGTTTATGTAGTTTAATTAATGGTTGATATAACAATACCACTGCAATTCATTAGTGAACAGATTAGAATACAACAGGGACAACTTTAACACTTACATTTACGCATATGTGCAGCAGTGAATACTGGGTTGAGAATCTACGCTAGCAAGTTAGCGATGCCGCGTAATAACAAGTGTCTGGTTTACCTTGCGCTGGATTTTGTGTTTGTGGCCTAGGAGAGATTAATCCGGAGCACCGAAGAGGATGTTCAATACTTACCGATCTGTGAGATTATGGTAGGTCCAAAAGAAAGGTCGAACCACCTGTGCAATTCTCTGTGCTCAGTGCACTTAGTATAACAATTGGCATCACGGAGACTCACGCAAGGAGCCCTTCAGGCTCGTGAAAGTGGTCGAATCCTTTAAGAATAATGTCGTTTATCGCTCGTGGATCCGCGGTCCACAGTCGATCCTCCTATGCGAATGGGTAAATAACACAGATAAGCTGATGAATTTGTCTTTGACTCACTCCGAGAGGGCCCTTAATCCTGCAGGCAGAGCCGTATCGGTTAAGTAGCTCGTTGTGAGCTGACAAGCCATTCTCGAAATCGGACAGTAGATTCTCGTCGCCTTTGAAAGATAAGAAAAGTATAAATCAAGCACTACGGCGTACTAATAGTATAGCTTACCCCATATTGACGAAATTGGGCTAGGTCCATCTAGTTCCTTGAGTGCATTGGCTCGTTTGAGAAGTTGATACATGTAACGAGTAACAAATATCGTGAAAGCACCCAGCCCAAGCTCAAGCGAGTGGGCTTTAGCGAGAGCTAGAATATCCGGGCTAGGACCTTCTCCACCTGACTGGACGACCGTATCGAGTAGAGTCCGGAGCGAGGCAAAAGAAACAAGAGTTGAGTTAGACATGTTATCGAAGTCGAGGTATTGTTGTGAGACATTCTCAGTGAGTTGTTTTATACTTTCGATATAGAAAAGTCAAAAAGCAAATAGCTCATCATTTGGAGCTTATGATAGAGCTCAACTGTAATGCTCCCGCGCGGCTAATTGTGTCGTGTAATGTCCATAACAGCCCTCAAAATCACTGCGTAATGGCAATGAATGTACTCTCTGTTACTTCTCAGCATGAATAGGAGGCCTCTAACTATAGCCCCAATGAGTCACACGAGATCGTAGTCGAGTCAGCGAAGTAACCTAAACCACCAGCATCGTAGCACGGGAATTAAATTGCAGCTCAGAAGCAAGCATTACAAGTTCCACTACCCAGTTTTATTGTTTTTACCGCCGTTTATCCACAACTCCCGCTTTATTCCAGAATTTTAAGTGAACGTTCCATTTGGTCATTGGTGTTTGAGCAACAGAGGATCAAGCGCGGGAAGGTGTTACCAGAGCATTACGTGCCCTTGACCACCGCGTGACGCTATACGATCATCAAATCAAAGTGCACGCATGAAGCGCGCGGTTGGAAGTTGCTTTACTCTCATCTATCACTTCTGACGACCGAGTCATCGCACTATTACCGCGCGCAAACAGAAGGCGAAGCCGTTTTGATTAGGTTTCTCATATGTGACTCGCGCGCGTGGGATGCATACGTTTAGTGACTGGT
Organism: Rhizoctonia solani; assembly: GCF_016906535.1. Classification (NCBI taxonomy): domain Eukaryota; kingdom Fungi; phylum Basidiomycota; class Agaricomycetes; order Cantharellales; family Ceratobasidiaceae; genus Rhizoctonia; species Rhizoctonia solani. The sequence goes on from NC_057372.1 coordinate 3,055,096, forward strand.
AGGATTCAATCAACCATGCCGATCAGACAATTTCATAACGCGGGTTCTATGCTTGCCCCCGGACGCATGCGCTAGACAGTAAGCCACTAGTTTACGAACTCCTTTCGTTCACCAGCTATATTAACCCCATGGTTCATATTCGCTTCCCAGCTTGCACTACAAAGCTGGGCAAGTTAAACTAATTGAATCTGAACTTAGTACCACTGGGAATCAATCTGGTTAAATTTATTATTCAGTTGATTGGCTGTGCGCACATGTATCCCCTCCGCCAATCATTTATCCTCATCTTATTTCTAGTCTATACCAAACATCTCACCGGTTGCCGTTCCTGGCCAGCAATGCCACTACACGAGGACAGCTCATTGTCTTGGCGAATACATTCCCTGGATAGACGCTTGATCGACACACTGCGAGGGTGCCTGGCTTTCACCGAATGACCACGACAAACGTATATATGATCCAGAGTTGGATACTTGTGCACATCCCGCCATCTGAAAATGAATTTTTGTAGCTTAACCTCGCTCTTACCTGGTCGAGTGACTAGGCTCGCGGTAAGATAATTCTCGGAGCTTTGTCCTTGGCTCTATCGGCGCTAGCTCGTAGCTTGTGAGTCTCAGCGGGTTAGTTTCGCTCCTCGCAGTCATGACCGTTCTCTGTATTATTGAAGTAAGTAACAAAACCGGTATCATTCATTCTATTCTAAAGTCGATGGTAGTGGAAATATCGGCAGAACGTGATATCACCTCCGCATAGACCGCAGTCACTCTTCAGAGCCGATTTGGACCCGTACATGGTGTGTTACACAGATAAATATACGCCATCAAGTTCGGCTAATATTCACGTTCGTGTCCAGTTACAACTGCTGTTTGGAGAGATCATTATGTCCGCATCGGGTCTGATCGACGCCAAGTGTGCTATTGCCCAGAAGGCGTGGTGTGGCACTGTGTACCAGGTACAGAGTTCAATGAACGTCATCGGGGTGGGTAGTGTCGCGGCGTTTACGTCTGCCATCACTATCTGTAGAAAGAAGTAAATTGTATATAGAAACAAATATATATTATTGATTTAGTTAATTACAAAGTATGAACGAGAGTGAGAGTTAGAGAGAATAGGATGAGTCGTTAGGAGGCAGAACAAGCCCCCTTATATACCCGTGAACCAACCAGTCGAGTCACTTATAGGGGTGACGCGTACTTACTGCGCTTTACTGCGCATATAGCTTATTGGTTAGTTCGCACTGACTCGATTACATGGAAGATACTAGATTGTTCTAGTATGTACAAGTTATTTCTACACTATCTACGCCTGGTGGATTGTTTACCGGAATGGAGCGGTGGGCTACAGTCCTCACGTGTGGATCCCGATTAGTATGGCCATTTGGCTGTATTTTATCTTGTTCGCAGTGGTTGGGTACCTGGTAAAAAGCGGCAAGGGAGAGAACTTTTTCGAGCCAGCACCTTTATGTAAGTTTACTGCTCCGTTTTGCTTTATCGATACGAGTACTAATGCCGTACTTAATTACCAGGGTACTTCATAGCTCGCAAATATACTGTTGAAAGGATTTTCGGCCAATACATTTGGTAAGGATTTTAGGATTATAATTAATTGGAATTAGATGTACTTATTCCTCATCTGGGATTTGGTTTGCCGGCCCAAGCGGCATTTTCTTTTGCACCCAATGGTTCCTATGCGCCCGTGGTAACCTCACTTTCAATAGAGAGAGCCACTGACCCATGTCAATACAATGGCACTCCCCTGCGCGACCTCTCCCGGAGATACTCACGCCCGTAAATGGAGGGCCGAACTCGGAAGTTGTGCGAATGGTCGAGGCAATCAGGGAAAGACGCAAGTTCGCATGGTCCGCTTTGATGTACGTCTTTGTTTATTATTCATTTTCGTTCTTACGAGCTTGAGATGTTAATGATTGGTTTGATTAAATTAGGTAGTCCTACGTCATATATGATCCTAACTTTGGGACTTTCAGTAACCCCATGGGCGAATATAGGTGAAAACACACACATTCCCGAGTATTCTGGTCCCGCCGCCGGAATGCTCTTTTCTCAATTTCTTCTAAGGCTCTCGGGTCTTCTCTACGGGACCCTGAAAATCTCGGGAGCGCTCCGGGACTCGCTATTGTCGGCGAGCACTCCAGAGTGTCTGGTATGACACTCGAAAGTGCTCGTGGAGTGCTCTCGAGTGCTCGCCGAGCAATCCAGATCCGTCGGATCCTAACGAAGAGGTTCCCGAAATCGGAACGCCCTGGAGCGCTCCAGAGTTTTTGGGGCCCCCGTGGAGTTGTTACTGTTATTCTTTTGGCCACTACTCGCAGCCTGTTCCTCGTTGGAGAGGATAGGGGGATGTTGCTTGACGATGATCCAAGGGTAGGTCTTTATTGAAATCTAGTCGTATGTCATTACTGAAAAGTCTCGATAAGATGGTGTGCAGTGAACTATAGAGATACCAAGTCCCGAGACTTCTTCCAAAATATTGGTTTCTCAGGTTCTATTCAGGTATATTCTTTCTTTCCTTTTTATATTTATTAAGAGGTTCTGGCCCTCAACTCCAAGTTGATTGTCAGGGATAAAAGTAATGATATTTATTTGCAATTGTCTTAATTACTGCGCGTGTGAGGTTTCACTTATCGCCTACTCCTGTAAATACGAACGTCGATGGCGACCGTGTCGCCGAGATAATGACAATCCGTAAAACACTCGATTGTTGTGGTTCGAAAGTAAAGACAGTCATCAGAGAATCTCCCCCCCCGGGACCTTATAAGGTCAACGGGGTTCGTACATGAGTAAGCGGAACAATCCAAACGAGAGTATATAGTTAGAAACCAGATACAAACAATAACGGTAGCAAGGGTGGGCTGAAATGGTAAGTCGGGTGAGCGTGGCCGACTTGATTATGTAAGAGGCTCGCATATAATATAGTTAATATACGAATATCGTGCATCCCTCACAGCGCGCTAAACGGTCGTCTCACTTCCCTCTTACCCTAGTTATTGACCTTGTGCTGATTGATTGAGTAATAATCTCTCGGGTTATCCGCTGCTTCTTTCTCTCCTTCCGTATGCGCTCCGACTATGCTCTCATGTAAATCCGCGAAACCAGCCGAATCGAGTGTAATGGTTTGGAATCCAGGTCCTCCCCCCCCCCTCGACGGGACTTTATCCATCCAAAGCGTTCGATTGTGAACTATCAGACTCGCCGACCAGCGTTTGGGCTTTCGAAGCACAGTCGCCAAGTCGCAATTGGTTAGCCGTCGCCGGCTTGATATGTATTGAAGAATGAATCATCGATTGTAATCGAATTTCTGTAGATCCAGGCTCCCTTTGTATTGTTAGCTCGGTCAATTAATTGTACTAAATGTAATGGTCTTTGTTTGGAGCTGACCTTCTTGGTGCAGAGCCTGTTCCTACTAAACTTAAAAATAGGTTCTGCCTGTAAATATTTCAACAAAAGAGACAAAGGCCTCTCAATAGGATTTCTATGTGGGTCAGAGGTGCAAGCATTGGTCAGCGCGAAAAGTAGTGGTTTCATTGACCTATAACTCACGGTATATTGCAACTTTTTATAATCTCGTCAGTAAGTCTGCACGCATTGCTTCTTACCACAATAGTGTATTTTGTTTGACCTTTCCCGTTGCGAATGATAGAATAAGATTGGCGGAAAGGTCGAGACTGTTGTGACAAAATATCCTACGGCGTGCCAATGCTGTTTGGTCCGCACAGGTGGCGGCTATATATTATGTACAATACAAAAGGTCTCAATACATACTAGCCCAAATGATTGGCAAGAACCCCCATAGAAACTGGATAGATATGCGGCCAAAGCACCACAAATACAAACAGCAGGTCAGTTCGCAAACGAGCATCAAGTCAACATCACAACTGACATCCCTGTGAAACCAAGAGAATTCGAGCACACGCTGAGACTGGAGGCTACCAGACCGTACTCGGCCTGGTGCCTGGACTGAGCTCGGCTCGGTGATTCGGTCCCGCTCTGGTTCGGGTCACGTGCCTCGGCAATTTCAGATGGCTGGGTGTGATGTAATTCATGTTGATCAATGACTGCCCCGGTCCTCGACTGGATTCGCACATAAAAGTGTATGATCTCTCTTTATACCCATATATAGGGTATCACTTCTGAAAGTCAATCTTTTGTTCCATGTATGGGCTCATAAGGACGCACCGAAAGCCCCAACCGATGGAGTGCTCCCCTCGAAACCACTTTCCTATCCGAGTCGCGTCGGGAACCTGATCCATTACTATTCTCGTAAGATAAGACCATCTGAAGAGAACACGTGCTGGTCTAGTCCAGGTCCGAGTGACGATGGATGACATCACACGTGGGAGACTCGAGTAGGCTGAAGTGCGACGCGTCGGCCGTGGTGGACGACTGGGGACTAAGCTAGGGACATATGAAATATGAAATATGTATGTACTCCTGATTATCTACTCGATATATACACCGATCGTTGTATGAGCATAACCTGTTTATAGGCCTGGGCGTACGTGGACGGTGGAGCGTTCTTTTCTAGGCGTAGGGATCAGATCAGGTGGCCCCAGGGTGTACCCTCGACCCCATGGCATATATAAACAGCAATGAGACTAGTTGGACCTCATCTCGCCATGTCCGAGTTCCAGAGCAAACCATCGACTGTCACCAAGCGCAGGCTTAGCGGCTTTGGGGGCACTACCACCTCCACCGCGTCCCCCCGCCATGCCCACGCACAGCTTACACCTATGTATGCGGGTATCGCCGCTAATATACTATCAGATGGTCTCACCGTTGAAGTCGGAATCTCCATTCACGACGGCTCGTATACCATCGACTACTGCACTGACAAGATCAAGTGCACTCAACACCCGTCCAAAGCCCCAGGCGTGGTTGAGAACTACGTAATCAAGTCAATCATGCAATTTTCCACCGACCATATGCTCAAGTTTGTTGCCTGCGGTCTCACGCAATTCCTGGCCGACCTCGCACCGAACTTGTGCAACCGTCTATGGCTCGAGCTCGACATGGTCCCCATGGTGCGTCATTGATTTCATTTCCTATGTGTTGTGCCGCCGGCTTACCCCGGCTTACCCCGGATTTACCCCGGATTTTCAGCTCTTCCCCGTGCGTTTGACCAACAAGCCTCTGAGGCCCGGTCTCCCACTCTCTCGGACTGGCACTACCCCGGGTCCCGAAGGCGGGGCAGAACAACCCAAGGAAGAGTCATTGCTCAAGTCTGTCACAGACACACTCAAGGGGACTTCGCTCAACGTCGCTGGTAAAGCGACCCCTCGTGCAGTCGACGAACAGGCCGACTCGGCCGTCCGGAAGTGTGTTATGTACTTTGGTCCTACTCACAACCCTCGTTTGTCGATTGGTTATCGTAATGAAGTCGAGGTCGATGCGGCTGGCAAGATCCACTTGCTCGATGGATTGGATGTCTACCGCAAGACGTGTCGCCAACCTACCTGGAACGCGGTGATGCACTATGCGAATGACCTCAGGGACCGTGGAGTAAAGCTTGGCTTCTTTTCGAGTACCCCACAGGGTGGGGGTGTCGCCCTCGTAAGTCTGATTATGGTGACGTTGGACTATGGTCGTGACCTCACTTTCACTAGATGCGACACGCCTTGATTCGATTCTTGACTATTGTTGGAGTCGATTGCAAGTGGTGCGTCCCATATATACATTTCATGTAATACTTGTTAACCTCCCACTTAGGTATGTGCCGAAGCCGTCGCCAGCGGTGTTCCGTACGACCAAGAACAACCACAACATCCTGCAAGGTGTTTCTGCGCCAGACGTCCGTTTGACCAAGGAACGCCAGGAAGAATTCACCGCCTGGATCGAGTATAATGCCCAGTGAGTGATTTCAATTGATTAAACCGGTCGATATTGATGGATGGGTTTGTAGCCGGTACTGGGTGAGCGAAGGTGGTCCGCTGGCACCTGGGGGTGTAGATGTCGCGTTTATCGATGATCCTCAGGTATGCCTCGATCATTCACAAGATCTCCACCCACTGGAATTCATTTGAAATATCTAGATGCCCGGCCTCATCCCACTCATCAAGAAAGTCCGACCGGACCTGCCGATCATCTATCGATCGCATATCGAAATCCGTTCCGATCTCGTGCACAAGGAAGGTTCGCCCCAAGCAGAAGTATGGAAGTACTTGTGGGACAGGATCCAGCATTGCGATTTGTTCATCAGCCACCCTGTGAACAAGTTTGTGCCCAAGGAAGTTCCGGCTGAAAAGTTGACGCTCTTGGGTGCGAGCACTGATTGGTAAGTCTATCTGTTCCAGAGGTTCACCATGTCTTTTGAAGCTTATTTTTAAATAGGCTGGACGGTCTCGGTAAACCACTCGGAGACTGGGATCTCGACTACTACATGAACCTCTTCCGTCGCCAATGCGGTGAAATTCGCCAGAACCGGTTGCACTGGCCCGACCGTCTGTACATTGCGCAGATCGCGCGCTTTGACCCGTCCAAGGGTATCCCGGATGTGATCGATTCGTTCTGCAAGTTGAGGAGACGACTAGACGAGGTCTTGTACGTGTTATCCGCGATTTTCTTTTTCGAGTCGAGCCGCGATTGATTCATAATATTATAGGCCCGCGAATCGGACGCCTCAGCTTTTGATCTGCGGACATGGAGCGATTGATGATCCCGATGCGAGCATCATTTTTGACGAAACGATGGCACTGCTCGAGAGACCAGAGTACGCACCTTACTCCAACGATATTGTCGTAATGAGGATCGGACCAAGCGACCAAAGTACGTACCGACCGTCTTTCACTCAACGTATCCACTAACGCGCATCACGCACACACACAGTGTTGAATGCCCTTCTCTCAAACGCCACCGTCGTCCTCCAACTTTCCCTCCGCGAAGGTTTCGAAGTCAAAGTCTCCGAAGCACTTCACCACGGAAAGCCGGTAATCGCGACACGGGCAGGAGGAATCCCTCTCCAGATCCAACACGGCAAATCCGGATACCTCGTCGACGTCGGGGACACCCAGGCCGTCGCGAACCACTTGTACGATCTCTGGACGGACCGCGAGCTCTACAGCCGCATGTCCGAGTTTGCGCGGAACAATGTGTCGGACGAGGTCGGGACCTTGGGGAACGCGTTGAGTTGGCTGTATTTGGGTAGTAAGTTTAGTAAAGGCGAGTTTATCAAGCCCAACGGTCAGTGGTTGAACGATCTTGCGCGCGAGGAGGCTGGGGAGCCGTACAAGGAGGGAGAGCCGAGGTTGCCTCGGGCTGGGTTGAATGTGGTTGGGTAGATGCGACGTGATTGTAGAAAATAAAAAAGAAGAAAGTGTAAACGTAAATGTAAACGTAGGATAAATGTGAATTGTATACAATGTTTGATCGACTTTCATTGGGTGGGGTGGGTTGTGGTTTGTTGGTGGTCACTTTGCTCGAGCCTGATTCTGTTTTTTATGTTATGTCCAAATAGACGCGACGCTCCGGAACAATAGTCTATAAGGTATTTCGATCGATGCGCCGCCATAACGTCCAAAGTATAGCTGTATACATTGGAAGTTGCAAATTTATCCCAAATAAATGTAATAGTGGGTCTAAATAAATGCAACTATTGCTTTGGATGTTGCGGCGGACTTCGACATGTTGGGCTCCCTTATGTAAGCATAGAACAAAATATGGCCTGCACCTGGCAGCAATATTGCATTCACAGGCTGGTTTCTATAAGAATCGCTGCAGAGTTTCAATGGTGTGCATATAAGGCTGTGTAAGCAATAGATTCGAGTACTACATTAGGCGGTCAAGTAGAACTTGTTTCGTTGGCCAAACAAAGGCTCAACTTGGATCTCAAATCCAGCTTCCGCCATCGGAGCTGCCGATGGCGCACTTTATTTGCCAGATTTACCGCTGTACTAGCAGGCAGCGTATTGGGTACACATTAAGAACTTTTTCTATCTACCTTTGGCTCACTTGACGATCATTTCAGCTTCCAATATGTCATCACCGCTAAACGTGGTCCTAGTACACTCCACAGCAAACGGTGGCTTATCGTCAATGCCTATTGGTATTCCCACCAGATAGATGGCGGACAATTGTAACCGGCATTGGTGAGTTAGATTGGGCGGATTTACGGGCGTCTTAAATGGTCGTAGATATTCGAAATGGTGGTTCTGCTTACTCGTCGCCTCATCTTTGAAATTATCTAGGGACTTTTTCACACGGGTATCAAAGGCTTTATCCTAATGTATGTAATACATGGGCGTAATATTGTCGGAGGCACTGGTATAGACAGGTTGATGATCTGTTAGGTAACGGCTCTCCAGTGCCTAGCGCCGCCACCGCCACCGAACGAACAAACGGATACTGGGAAGGGGACTGGATGGATTCATATAGTGTGTATACGTGTTTATACCTCGGCATTATAAGGCAGGACCGACTGTATCCAGGCTCCCCCTAATTCGAGCCACTACTGGACTGCCAGGGCCTTCAGCTCAAGGTCCAACCACCCTGTCGTTCATCCGGCTTACATAATTACTTTGCCAAGCAGACATCTCCTGCGAAATCGCCATACGCTGCGCATATATCTAATTTTGCTTTTACACCACCCTTGATGTGTAAGGTCCAATTTTCCTAAATGATACATACGTGGACTATAGCAAATCGATACAGCGATACACCAACCACAAATACAGGCTAGACTAATGGCCAGGAAGGACTTTTGTGATCATGTGTACACGTATCCACGCGACTGACCTTCAGCATATAATCTTCCTTGGCGGAATAGTGCTACAATCCTACAGGTAATGATGTTGCGAGTCATAAATCGGTCTAACTTCGGCCAGTATACACCTCACGTATTCATGGTGGTTATGCGATAGAAACGTAGCAAAGGTTCACCCCGTTCGCCATCGAAAAGTACTTCGATTACCTGCAATATGATAGCGCCATTTTTGTCTGTTGTCTTCATACCTAATTAAACATATATGTACCAGGGTTTTCAAAGTTCCGCAGGATAATATCTGGTCTCGCAATAAATCAAATATTGCTTAGAAGGAAATCTGTTGCAAATAGAAGTATCGTATTCGCAATTTGCTCATTTGGCTTCATTTCGTCCTCCGGTTATACAGGTCTGAGCGTTGCCGACAGTGCGGATCAAACAAGGCTTCTTTATGTTGCGCGGTACGCCTGAATGCGTTATATTCCAGCCATGTCTCTGACCACATCTCTGTGGAAGTCGGGAGATCGTGGGTGACTTACTGGTTCCTCCGTCTCTCCCGCAAAGACACGCGTGAAGAAGCCACATGTAAAGCGCAGATACCGTAAATGGTGGTTAGGCTTCCTCCTTGGGGAAGCAAGTCTTAGAATCCATGCCATCGCATGATCCCGGTCGAAGTCGCAATTCCGAGTAACAAGCAACCACGCTGTTAGTTCGAATAGTGAGAAGCAAGCTGGAGATCATAAGGATAGACCGATTTGCCGACAATAGCAACAAAGGCCGTCGGCCGATGCTCGGCTAGGATACGCCAAGGCTGTTCACGCGATTAAACAGCGGTGTGAGGTGTGAAGAAATGACTATGTATGCCCAATTGGAAGGTCGAGAGTAACGGTCGTCTGCCCGTATTACCGTGGATAACCCATTTATTATTCATCCCAGCGCAGCTTCTCGACATATGAAGGTCGAGTGAGCATATGGCGCAGCTGGCCGAGCGGGGGAAACATTGTGTGTTATATGATTTCGGTGAAAGGTAATTATCAGGAGTATGTGCGACTTAGGCACTCTATAAAGCCAGGAATGTGAGGATAAGCAAACTCATCGGTCTCCTTGGTGTATCGATAATTTGTTCCCTGGTTCATTCGCTCATAATGGCACCTTTCGCTAAGCTCTCTACCATCGCTCTCATGATTGCCTCTGGCGCAGTGGCTGCTCCATGGGACCATACCACCCGACAAGCTACCCACAGCAAGTTCGCTGTTGGGCCTCGTAAGGTTGAGTTCCAATCTTACCATCCTCCATCGACTTTCGAGACCTATGGCACCGGAATCGATCACCCTCTTACCAAGCGTGGGGTCGAGAATGCCGATCCTGCTGAAGCCGCCAAAGCTTTCCTCGAAACGAAACTTGGCGTTTCTGCCGATGATATCTCCCACAGGAGTGGCTCTACCTCCGACGTTGCTAAGCATGAATACTTCCGCCAGAGATTTGTAAGCGAGCCTTCATCTTTGATCACATGCACCTTCTGACTCTAATTCTCAGAACGGTATTGCCGTCGCCAATGCTGTCGCCAATGTAGCGCTTAAGAATAACAAGGTCGTTTCGTACGGAGCAAGCTTTGTGAAGCCAAGTAAGCTAGCGATCTAGCTATTTTAGCCCAGTCACTTACTATCCTTGAATCGAACCAGAGTCCGTGGCCTCTACGACTCCAACGCTGACCAAGGAAGAGGCCATTGCAAAAGCCGAAGCGGCTACGGATGCTAAATATAATGACTGGCCTACCACTCTCGAGGCATGTGCAGCTATCCCACAAGTAGTAAACCAGTGCTAACTTGCTATCTTCATAAGTACTTCGCCAAAGACTCGGACCATGTAGTCCTTGCGCACGTTGTTCAAGTTCAGAACGAGGAAACTGGCGAGTGGTACGAGGCATACGTCGATGCCAGCAATGGGGAAATTGTCAATATGATTAACTTTGTGCACAAAGCCAGCGTATGTAATAGGAAGTTGTGCCATGTGCATATACTCACGTAAACTTTAGTACCGCGTTGTTCCGTTCACCTCGCAGGATCCGGAGGACGGCTTTACCACTGTGACCGATCCCCATGACACTGTTGCTTCACCCAACGGCTGGCACCAGTACGGCACTACAACCACAACTTCTACATCCGGAAACAACGTTCTCGCATACAAAGGCTCGACCACTGCCACAACCTCGCAATCGAGTGCCGGGAATAACTATGATTATACTTTGGACTCGACAGCTGCGCCTGCTACTAGTATTGATGCCGCACGTGTCAACGCATTCTACGTCGCCAACATGATTCACGATCTAACGGTACGCCTCTGAACCCTCAATCATTGGAGTCACGCGCATTCAAATTAATATGGATAATTACAGTATCGTTACGGCTTCGACGAGGCGTCTTACAATTTCCAACAAGATAACAACGGAAAAGGAGGAGCCCAAAACGACCGTGTCCAGATTTCTGTCCAGGATACCGCGTATACAAACAACGCAGACTTCTCTACTCCTCCGGATGGACAGTCGGGTAAAATGCGCATGTTTGTTTGGACGTATACTAATCCGAGGCGGGATGGAGCTTTCGAGAACGATATTGTCACACACGAGTATGGACACGGCATCTCGAATCGATTGACCGGAGGAGGAACTGCACGGTGCTTAACAACTCAGCAAAGCTGGGGGCTGGGAGAAGGCTGGTCTGATGCACTTGCAGACTGGACCGAGCAAACGAGTGAGGCGAAGGCCCTTTCGGACTTTACTATGGGCGAATATGTCACTAAGATTGCCGGCGGTATTCGATCTTACCCGTACTCTACTAGCAAGTCAGTCAACCCGCTAACCTATGCCTCGCTTGCATCTCTCGGAAATGAAGAACATGCTGTTGGCGAGGTCTGGGCTTTGATATGGCACGAGATTTACGCTAGTTTGATCAATAAACTGTCAGTATGCCCGCTTGTTGTATGCATCGTCAACTAATTTTACATCACCAATGCAGTGGATTCTCGACTAACAAAAACGAGTCGACGGGTACTGCTGGAAACATTGTTGCACTGTGAGCAACTATCATGACCATTGTTGGGAAAAACTGACACCTACCGCCCATAAGACACTTATTCATTGATAGTCTCAAACTTCAGCCTTGCAATCCTACCTTTATCACTGCTCGAGATGGTGTGTAACATGGGCGGGCGAGAACAAATCAATAACTGAGAATGACAATTTTACAGCCATTATTCAGGCGGACGCAAACCGGTACGGCGGGGCCAACAAGTGTGCACTTTGGGCAGCGTTCGCCAAGCGTGGTCTTGGCTCAAGTAGGTATTATTCTTCTCTCGAGAAAGTACAATATTAATCTAGTATCCACCAAAGGTGCTACAGAGACTCGTCGGGATAGCACTACTCTTCCAAGCGGATGCTGAAGTATGGGTTACGGTGTTGGCCTGGTTCTTTGACGTACATGTATATAGTGCACAATTATTCAAAATTACAAACTTTTACTGGGTATCTTAATTTCATGAGTTCTGCGGAAGTGAACCTAGGTTTGAGTTTTATATTCGCCTCAAGGTGGGCTCTGGTGGATGTACAATATGATGCTACGGGTAGCACGTAAAGTACTACAAGGAAAGCATGTGACCAAATAGGAGTATAAAATCTAACAGCACCTCCCGGGCCTGGGTCATTTCACCATACGGGCTTCGCGTATTTCAGGTTGTCATAATGGCCGGGGCCCGCGGGGCCCGTAGAGTTTTAAATTGGATTGTAGCCAAGCTTGGAGAAGTTTACTTCAGTAAGCTTCTGAGGGCACGTGATGCGATGTGCTACTCCCGTCTTCTGTTGCTCGCTGAGCCGTGGTCGTTGAGATCTAATAATACTAGTGAGATAAAGATATTATATATGGTGCAGGTTCTCCTGAGTTAACGAGTGTATTTCATCATATTTAGAATAAATACCAAACTGGATCAGAAGGCTCAGAACGGGAAACGACAGAACTAAATGACTTGGCTGTCCTCTTTAATATTTAGCATATGCATTTTGATCACACTCCCAAAGTAATCATTGCTGACGAGTCAAGTCTCTTGGTACCCGGGAGATCCTATCGGTACAACGCGCCCTGGGTTGGCTGGTATCCGAAATCGCGCGCATATGATGACACACGAATACCTCGTAACGTTGAACGAGATAATCCAGTATTTCTTCTAATGCCAGTATAAAAGGCCGAGCTGAACCTCCAGCAACCTCATATCACTCGCTCACTCAACATGTCCAGCTCTGCAATCTCTCATCTTGATACACTACGGTCCTCGGATGTCTCACAGCTTATTGGGAATCATTCACTAGAATTGATTCTTATGGTTCTGGGAGCTCTAGGCATTAGAACCTTCTACAAAATTGCTAAAAGGTCAAACGTGTTCAGCAATTTAGATGGGCCAGCATCTGAATCATTTCTGTGGGGTGAGTCAAAATTTAACCGGCATCAGTACTTAGATAAAAGAAACGCTAACACTACGAACTCAAGGAAATGAAAAGTTGATGTTTAATTTTGAACGTTCCTCGACCATACAAGAAGAATCATTGACTGAACATGGTCTCGTTTGTAGAATAAAGTCTATCCTCAGGGTGCGCTGAGTCCCTATGATGAATGTCTCCTGGTTCGCATCGCTCACAATTATCGAATGCAGGAAGACAGACTATGGGTTGCTGACCCACGAGCAATGCATGAGATTCTACAGAAGGCTTATGACCATTTTCATGAGCCTCCATCGGTACTTGCGTATGTAATGTTTGGAACAAAAACTTAAAGTCCTAACCAGTGACACACTACCTAGATGGCTCCAAATTACACTGGGTAACAACACCGTATCTACAGCTGGTACGTCTTTGCTCCATAGCTTCGACCAGCGATTATGACCTCTATTAGGTTCTAAGCACAAAGTACAACGCAAGGTATATGAAAGAGAACTTTGCTTTAGCAACATTCTCATGCTCCCTTTAGATCCTAAATCCGGTCTTTACCGCATCGCATATGCGTAATTGTAGGTAGTTTATATGTAATCAGCCTTCAATTGCGACTTACCATCAGATTTCAGTGGTATGATAATCCAGAAACTGAAAGACAGCGAGTACTTAATTAATGATTAAACATATATTAGATGCCGGTATTCACGGAAATTGCGTACCAAGTAAGTAGTAAAGGTTCAATCTCTTTCATAAGCTCAAATATTGCAATAATACAGGTCGAAGGCATTATAGCTAGAAAAGCACGGGAAAACGAAAGTAACAGTAGAGTAGTGGATCTCGCCTCCTGGATGAGCAATGTGTCTTTGGAATCGATTGGTCAAGCAGGTAATTAACATGAAACCACATCTGGACTTTTGTTTGACCATTGACACCCAGGGATGGGGCACCGATTTGGAGCGATGGAAAAGGGCCAAATCGAATTTCTTCAAGCTTCACATCAGCTGCTGTAAGTCAGACGTACTAGTTCAAGTGTAATGTGCACTAACCATACACATTAATATAAAAGTCCGTTGATAAATAGGATGTGGTATCTTCATCCCTTTATAGCGACCCTCATCAAGCTAAGACCCGCTTGCTTTCGCCGGTTCGTTGTTGACCGCTTGCCATTTGGCCCGGCACAGGCACTCAAAAACTCAACTGATGTTGTCGATCACACCGTGAGTGGTTATATTTTATGAGCAAAAGGCGCCTTGATAATGTTCTTTGTAGGCCAACACCATATATAAGAAGAGAAAGAGTGCGTTTGAGAATGGGACGTTGGACTCAGAGATTGCTGCTGGTAACGATGTTGTTTCGATGCTACGTAAGTTTTATACATAGACTCGAAGGGAATAATCGCCCTTGAATTTTGGAACATGCAGTCAAACAGAGCGAAACACTGTCTGGGGAAGAACAAATGACCGAGGAAGAACTTATTGCTCAAGTGAAGTGTGTATATGCGCCCACATAGTGTTACAAGTAAAGATTAACTGCCTCGGAATACAGTGGACTAGTGTTTGCTGGACACGACACTACAAGGTACGCTATGACACTCAAACGCCTCATTCAAGTTTATCGAACCCCCATTAACAGCAGTGCGCTGGCAAGAACCCTCCACTTCCTCACACAGTATCCGGATGTACAGGATCAATTGCGCAAGGAGGTTCAAGAAGCTCATCGCCAACACGGCAAGGATCTCGATTATGACCAGCTCAACTCGCTCCAGTATTTGGACGCCGTGTGTCGTGAGTCCCTGCGCCTGGCGGCTCCCGTTCAACGCATACAGCGTGTCGCAGGCGCGGACTGGAGTCTCCCACTTCAGCATCCGGTCAAGGCCAAGGATGGAAGGACTGAGCTTAGTAGTATACACGTGCCAAAAGGGACACATATTTACTTATCGATCGGTGCTATCAATCGAGACAAGTGAGTCGATTGGGTATCGTGGTCATGCTATTTGGAACAACCTTCCTACAGGGAACTGTGGGGGGAAGATGCATCAGAGTTCAAACCCTCGCGCTGGTTACAACCTTTGCCAAATAGTCTGTCTGAATCCAAGATTCCTGGGGTTTACTCGAATACGTAGGTACTTGGGAACATGCTTGGTCTGGTTGTTGATATTGCTGTGTTAGAATGGCGTTCTCAGGGGGACCTCGGGCATGCCTGTAAGTGTTTCGTCGTCTTTCCGAAATCATGCACAAACAGATTAATGCCTATAATATGTAGTGGGCTCAAATTCACCCAGATTGAGATGAGTGAGTTTGCCTATTTTACATTTGAGCACATTAGTGGCTGACCATGGCACAACCGCGCCAATTTTTTAGAGGTTGTATTATCAAATCTGATCTCTTCCCTCAAATTCGAGATGGGCGATGAAGAAATCATATGGGTCGCTGCCGGAGTGGCCAAGCCGTATGCCAGGGGAAAGGACGGGGGGATGATGTTGTTCGAGGGCCTACGTTGCCGCTGAAGGTTACCGTGCTTGAGCGGTCAAGCTATTTGTGAACAGTGCCAGCTCCTGTCCCATAGTGCCATTTTGTAGCGCTCGTATCTGGTGTTGATAGATATATTTCCACCCTGATAAACAACCAAGAGCTCCAAGATTGGAAATATTCGCTATATATTGGAAAGCTTCAAATCATGCGGGCAGAACGAGGCCAAGGTTGCAGTCGATGGAATCATTATTCTCTCGCTTGGCAACTCGACTTAAGTTTCAATACCTGGTTGGATGATAACGGCGTATATAAGTAAATTTCGGGGAATGAGTGTATGCGGACGTGTCTGATCTACCAGTGAGTCACGCGAGCATTGTGGGAGAATAAAGTGAAGAAGTAGCACAAGTTCCGTAAAGGAGGGAATTCCAGTGGAATTCAACAAACAGGCAAGTAAAATTGCCAATACAGAATATATATATTGGGTCACGTGCCCTAATGTTGGCTAGCCAACTTGGCCCCTATCTTCGATTTGACTAACGCCAATATCACCGACAGTGGATGGGTGATTGGCCGGTCTTCACACCATGTCACACATCTGGGAACGATCTGAAGTCCATAAAAGCTCGAAATGCATCGAAATTGTTGTAACTTTATTTTCGGACTATTGCCAAGCTATGACCACGTTGGCGAATCTGCAAAAGAAACTTAGTCGAGCGCTCAAGGATGTAGCTGGAGTCAAGGGGACAGGGATGGTGCCTGGTTAGTCACTCGGATCGATCTGTTGAAAACGTTCGTTGAATATGATTTAGCCAATGCGATGCAAGCGAGTGCTGTATTATTCGAAGCGCTTGGAGAGGTCGACGGGAAACTGGCTAAGCTCGCGGAAAAAGAATACGATCACTTGAGCTCCGAAGTCCGAAAACATTTTAAGAAAATGGCTGTAAGTAACGTCGCGCATGAAACAACCTATGAGCTCATCTTTCCCGCTAGAAAGAGGAAAAAGCTCATGACGAAATGACTTTTAATACCAATGTTCGGCTTAAGCAAGCATGTAAGTATGCTCGTTAAACCTTGGTCACTGGGGGCCGACAGTATCTTCCAGCCTCTGCATACGACAAAAAAGTTAAAGGAAAGGTTCCATATACTGCCGATGAGCATGCCAAGCACGTACATCTTCTTAGCGCCCTGGGCAATGAAATGGCCACCGCCAAACTGTGAGTTAATTTCCATATTTTAATTAACTGATATTAATGGGCTTTGTAGGGCGCACGAAACTCAGATTTCCCAGAGACATATTGCAGTTCTGTTCGCGGTTGGTGCTTCATTGTCACGGGTCGCGGATGCCTGCTGGACTGGTTCCTGTGAACACGTCAAACGCGCAGGACCTCACATTGGCAGAATTGGGCAGTGGAAATCTTTGTGTGAAGGTGGTTGGGCCGGGGCGGTCCCAGAGGATCTGCCGGATATTGACAAACCTGGGTCAGGCGTGATCGACAGGCCAAGATTTGGCGGGTCCCCTAGCAAGGACAAATACAGCGCGAGCCTGACCGAGACTATGACTGGGTCCACAAGTCGTTCTCCTCCGCTAATCTCGCCATTCCCCATTACACCGATTCCAGGAATGGGACCGCTCAGCACCGGAGGATACTTCCCGGGTATGGGCGAAAATAGCGATTTGAAGCCTCCAATTGCACCGTTTTCGAGAGAGGGCCCCTCAGTCTCGGGTAATGGTCATCATTCACCTGGAATGCCATCCTCACCAGGCCCACCTCCATTTGCAACACCTGTCCCCCCCGCCACGCCAAAGCGCAAAGAGTCCCAATTTCCTCCCCCACCTCAGCACCCCGCCTCTCCAACTAGACCACACGCCGGATTGCCTCCGCCCTCTCCGGTAAGAAGCAACGTTGGTTTGCCTAACCAACCCGCCGACGGACTCCCACCTTCAACACCCGTGCGACCGTTCACGGACCTCCCAGACTCGAAAGGATCACCTGTAAGGGCCCCGCCATCACCCGTGCGAGCATCTGGGTCCCCATTTCGGCCCCCCGGCTCCCCAGTGCGAGTCCCATCGTCTCCAATTCGCGGGCTTCCTGTCCCCCCGAATCCTGAACTCGGCCCGGACTTTCACACTCATAACGCGGTTCCACCAGTAGATCCTTCACCCGGAACTCCCAGTCCATCTCCAAAGAAGGGGTGGAGCACAAGCTCGTGGGCTCAAATCGGGGATAACAAAAATGGAGGCCAGCCCCCGTCACAGCCTGAGCCTGAGCCCGAGCAAACCGTTTCGATCTCTAGGTTCTTGAACGAAAATAAGGAAATGGGCATTGATGTTGCCGAGCTAGAAGGAGCAGCGATTCGGGAGAGTGTTGAGAAGATGGCTGCAGCTGCGGCGGCTGGAGGCGCGTCCTTGACGGATAATCAACCGGGCGAGACTAAACCTCTTGTATTGGGCGGAGGCAATGGTTGGGGAAACGGGAGTCAGTACGAGCTTGGACCCACGGGAACTTTGAAGAAACTGGTTTTGGACGAGGACCGGCGCCAGATCTCTGGAGGGCCGCGAGCAATGCCCGACCCGGCAGGTGCCCGACCTCTGCCACTGGTAGCGGACACGAAAAACCCCGGACGAAAGAGAACCGGGAGCATCGAATCGCTGACGAGCAATGGAACCACGAGTCGGGTGGCGGCTATGAGGAACAAATACGATAACCCTGTACGTCCATTACATATCTGGCATCTTGTATGCTCTCTAACGTTGACGTCTGCTGGTTAGCCACAATCACCGGGCCTGAAGGAGCGACCGGCGCTCTCGCATGCAGTTTCGGACATGATGAATGCTGCGCGTTCTCCCGAAATTGCGCATGCCACTCCTAGAACGTGGACCCGTCCAAACCCTCCACCTTCGGCCTTTCCTGAACGCGCAGGTCTTATCTCTCCCTCGCTCGACGACATTCATAACCCCAATGCCGGAATGAGCTGGAGCGAGCGCGAATTCCACAATTTACGTGAACAGCGGGAACGGGAATGGAAGGCGAGAGAATATGCACTTAGTTTGGAACGGCGTGAACTCGAGTTGGAAAGACAGAGGATTGCGCTTCATCAACAATATCAGCAGTTCACCGGATCGTCCTCGAACAGCACAGCGATTAGTGGCACCACCGGAATCAGTAGTTCTACGGGCACTAGTGGAACTACGAGTACCAGTGGAACTTCGAGTGGGACTGGCATCACGAGCACGAGCGGTTCGACGGCTATGAGTGGAGCGACGGCCATTCTAGGACACCCAGCATTCGGCCGTCGACCAAGATCACCGGAGAGCATCCCGGATGACACTCGACCGCCCTGGATGTCCCCTCCCAAATCTTCAGGTGCTCGGTATACCTCTCAGCTCCGAGACGAATCAGACACCGAGTCGACCTCGCCCAGCGGCAAGAAGAGCACGTGGATGGGACGAGGGCTAAGGCGGTTAAGCATGCCTTCACCGTTTGCGGAGAAGAAGCCGATCCAAGTCGTATCGATACCTGCGCCTAGGGAGCCCGGGATCGGGAACAGGAGGAGTTTTGATGCTGGGCGTTAGTCGCCAGGAGGAAATTTTTTCATTATCTAGCGGTTCGTGATGCCGGGCTATGGACATTGTGTTGGTTTTCTCGGCCACGGCTACCTTGATTTGATTTCTTTTACTGTTTTCTTTTTTTCTTTTCTTTTCCTCTGGTTTGTGAACGCTTAATTGTAATTATGTCTTGGGTTGGGGGCTGTTGTTTATCTGTAGGGTGCTTGACGATATGGGTCTTGTGAAATCAACAATAGAAACATTTATATCTTAGAATATACAATGATATACAATCCGTGAGCCCCGCAATCGAAGCGTCTGGTCATGAGATTGCACGATTGTCTCTCAGTTTATCACTGGCCGCCGGATCGCCAGCTGCTCTTTTTGCACGTTTTGTCTTTATGCTTTCCTGCGTGTATAAATTTGCAGGGGAGAGTATGTCCTGTATCATTTGCAACGTTATTCTAATTTGTTTCTTCCCTCGCCCGGTATTCTGCATTGCATTAGTTATTTGCTACCAGAACAGGCATATCCTTCGACGCATACTCTATGGGCTGTGTCAATATATGCGCTCAAAATCACAAAAGTAGGTGTAAGCTGAATTCGCGACAAAGCAGAAGTATCTGTTGGATTTTTGTTACCGGGCACGCGCAGTCGGCAAAATGCGTATTGGGTCGTACTGGAACACCATCGGCTCAAGGCCAAGTGCATCAAATACCTCTTTAGTCAGGCGACCAGTTCTTCAAAATAAATATCAGTTTATATGCATGGTATTAAAGGTATCAAAGCAACCGAAAACCGGTCAGAGGGGTAATGATACAGCACACAATGTGAGCAAAGATTCGTTCATGGTTCAGACGAATGCCTGTTGTGGAGCGGATAGGACTCGCTAGGGCCGTCAATAGTGTCGCGAGACTGAAACTCCAGAGGATCGGGACCCGAGATGAACCGATCCTGATCTTCATTGGATATGTCTGAAAGATAGACCTATGAATATAAATATGCGACTTGTAGACTCGTTTCTACTGACCTTCCAATGTTCGGCCTTTTGTTTCCTCAATAAGAAGCGTAGCCGCAGCCCCGGTCATAGTAAAGAATGAAAACGCAAACATGAGGTATTTGAGGAATGGGTCAGGGTCATCGCAGGTGCGTTTCCCCTTAAAGTATCCATTAATAATGGAGAAAACAACCTGAGCAATGATGGCTCCAAGCTTTCCCGACGCCGCCGATATCCCGTGAGCAGTGGCGCGGTAGCGAGTAGGGAACGCCTCTCCCGGAACGATGAATGTCGTAGTATTGGGACCAAAGTTTTGGAAAAAATTGGCTAAACTGTAAGTTATAATCGGACCTCATATTAGTAAAAAAAAAAAAAAAAAAAAATCGATACAGAGCTCAAGTTATTTTCTATGTATCTCACCAATACAAGAATATAAGAACGCTTCCTCCATAGTCGTTGATCTGTTTGTGAAGGATGTCCCATGTAGCACCAATTACGATGAACAGTACTAATTATATCATGATACAAGTTAGCCATCTAGGGTTAAAATCTCAGAGAGCGGAGCGCTTACCAGTCAAAACGATAAACCCCATAATCTGAATAGGCTTTCGACCCCATGAATCAATGAACAGAAAGGTAAACCAGTATCCGGGAATCAGCCCGCCAACAGCTAATATCAGATTCCCCTGAGAGACACCGCGAAGGATGGTGTATGCGTTTTTAGCAGTATAATCATCATCGCAAGCTTTCGAAATGAAACCCAGCGGTTTAAGCATGCTTGAGGTATTCAGTCCTAGAGTATAAAATGGGATGTCCAGAGCGAACCATGAATAAGCCATCCCAAAAATAAGCTTGAAGTTCCGCCATTGTCCAAAATGCCGCTTGAAGTCGACCCATGTGGCTTGGGGAGCAATCCCACGCCGAACAACAGCATCAGGATCTACCCTGTATTCACCCGTGGTCAAGAAATCATTGACATCCTGGACGGCCTGTTCGACGTTTCGTTCTACGTCCATGGTAAAGCGAGGAGTTTCAGGAATCGTTAGCCGACAATATAGTGCGATGCACCCAGGAATGGCACCCAAGCCGATCAACAGGCGCCAACAGCGATCGATACTGTCCTGCCTTTTTCCGTCCTGGTTGATCTGATTCTTATAAGCTTGAGTAACAATAAAAGCAACCAGAGCAGCCGCTGTTTCCCGAGATTAATTAGTGAACAAGATAATTGTGGGGCTAACACTTACTAAAGTTCCCAAACCCTTGCATGGCAAACACAGCGGTCATCATTCGACCTCGCACCTTTGTTGGGGAGAACTCTGACGTGATTACGGAAGAAAGAGGATACTGTCCTGAGTCAGAGATGTCCTGTCTGATCAATAAAAGACATCATACATCGGCCCCAATCCCAACGCCCATTATAAATCTCCAGGCGCTTAACAGAGCAACAATACTGATAGTTCGACCGCTACGAGCTTCACCTGCACATGCTTGAGCCAATATGCCAAGGATGACTTGAGGCACAGTTTAGTGGGCAAATGTCTGATTGGCAGAATAGGTATCTCACCAATCATCAGTTCGAATCCATACATCTTTTTCCGCCCCAGAATATCCGCTAACCAGCCGAACACAAGCTGGCCGAAAAAGACGCCAATTTGTGTGGATACTTTCAACGCAAGTTCCGAATGGGGTTTCAACTTGACTCCTTTATCACCGTAGACTAATCCAATCATCGTCTCTGCAATGCCGATGGCGAATATACTATATGAGCAGGTGAAGAATCCAATTCCAGCAACTAGACATGCTTTCACATGGAATATTCTACAAACCAAACGATTAAATGATGTAACTTGCCATATTTCATATATTAAGTACACTCACGAGAATGAAGCATTATCTACTTCTTCTAAAGCCTTCCGGCGTTGCTCGTCATAGGTGTACTGAACTTGAGAATTATCCCGTTCTGGAAGACGAGGTACGTAGCCAGAGAAGAGTTAGATAGCCGAGACTTGAGTGCAAAAGCGTTCGACATTGTGCAGTAGAAATCGAGGCAGAAGTGAGCGATGGCAAACATAAACTGACCCTCTCAGGTTCTTTATGTATTCGGGGTGTCAATGCCAAAGAACCGAAAACGGTACATATAGTGCATTGATTAACAACAGTCAATTGATAGCCCTCGCACGTTCGTTGCTATATTAGGAAAGAGACGGGGATTTCGCTATGTGTGGGTTGTGTTCTGAGGTTCGTACCTGAGCCATCAGCACAGCAGTACCGGTACCTTGATGGAAAGAACATATTTGTTCCATAAACGTCCGAAAAATAGAAGCTTACATGACGGCCCAGAGTTTCCTACGGCTGGGTTCCTATATAAGACGATAAAACGTGGCAACTTCATCCAAGGCCCTCGTGATGCTGTGTTTTGTCGAACTCCATCACTCAGCTCGGCGTCAGGATCGGCATACATGGATCGATAAGCACCATGTATAACTTGAACTGGACAAACTGGCGGTGGCGGTTGCTCTAGATATTGTATACACCAATTATACTGCAATTTCGTATGTTGAAACTCATTTAGATATCGACTCTTTGATGGCTTTTCCCACGCGGAGGATCGAGATAGACACTGCCTGCTGCTCACAGCTCGTACACAGCATCGCTGGGTATAGTGAGTGTGACCGGGAATGAGCCTCCTGATCAGCACATTTCTCCGTCCGGCCCCATTTGTGAACTTGTGGAATTCTCACATAAATCGATTCTTAGAGACAAAAATGACTCGTTGGTCTGGGGAAGCAACGCAGAGAAACTTCTAGTAAACATAAATATACACGAGGTATAAATGATACCTGCAAAACGACTCGAGCTACCATGATGCTCATATATCTCAACGGTTTCGTTTCGAGCCACTGTGCAAGGTCTAGTCGTTATCACACAAAGGGTTGGTTTATTCGCAACACCTGTAGGAAATTTATCATCGTGTGTCAAGGTATTTAAATCAACTTCAAGCTGTTACTCCCGTAACAATCTCCTTTCCCGAGTCTAATGTAATTGATGAAGTCAGCTCTAATGCAGCTACCTTAGCTCCTTCAGCATCTGAAGAGAAGGATAAATTAGCTCCAACTGTAAGAGGGGGATAGAAGGACTCACCCAGTGACCAAACAGTTAGGAGCACGTCGTTCTCTCCTCGATGGTTCAAAATTCCCTCAGGGATCTAAATATGTCAGTTTTACTCAACAATTCGCCATTCTTTCAACTTACGGGAAAAACGGTTTGCGGACCGTAGTTAGAGGTGAATCTATTTATTGAAGATTAACAATCCGCATATTCCCACTGCATCACCAACTTGCCTTCCGAATTGCCACCCGTTAATATACAGCATTGACCGATAGTTGCTTGCTTGTGTTCTCGTAAATTTGAACGAGATAGTCAGGTCCGTTGTTTCTGTGATATTCAATAGGAACTTGGTTTTATAGGCCACTATGCCGGCTTGGTTGATTCCTTTAAAGGGCGTGCAAGAGGCGCTCGAATTCCAAATATTATTCAGAGTATAATTTGGGAAGATTGCCCCGATACGCTCAACGTAGAGCCCTCCTTGGTTTAGTGGCCCTCGGACGATATCTTGCGTTTCTTCTCCATCGATATTCCCTGTCAGTTTCCAGGAATCGAAGTCCCCACTACCAAGGAGTTCGTATCCACGGATTCCACGGGGAGCCTACAATACTTTAGCACCTATCCCGATAAAAGGACAACGCATATAAACTTACTTTTGACTTTCCCTCCCAGTTCTCCTCATCTATACCAGTGTTATCCAACACAACAGTAACGATATTATCGTTTCCTACCACGCCAGTGGGGAACGTGTAATTTGTTTCAATAATATCATTGCTCGACTGTCCAGAACCGAGGAATACCCCATTGAGAAAAGCGCTGTAGCCAAAGTATGATCCTCTACAAGATATATCGTCAGTCGACGCCTCACAGAATATACCTGGTGCTCACCCTTGAACAATGAGCTTGACTCCCGTCGCTTGGCTCGAAAATCGGCCACGGTAAATAGTGTTCCCTAAAAATTCAATCAACTCATGATCTCCATAAACAGAGAATATAAGAACCTTGATGATATCCGTACTCATCGGCATATAGCACAACCTTCCCGCCCAGCGGCTGGAACCTTGCCGGACGAGCGGTGGTGGTTTTGTTTGCGAGTATCCACTGAGAATCGTCGAACCCAAGCTCAACTTCGGGAAGTGAGTCGGTGCATTTCCATTCAAGCGATTTCAAGTCTGGAAGCTTGGGCTTCAGGTCGGGAGTATCGAGGGTCGATTTGAGCGTCCCAGAGGGCGCCTTGGAAAACTTGACACTCTTCCCGTTCCAAGTGATAGTCTTCACACTCGAAGGGGTAAGTACTTCAAGCTCCGTTGCCGAATTGCTTACGAGATCTCCAACCAGTGCCAATGTAGATCCCGTGAGTGTTGCACTTCGAACAAGGTACGGTCCAAATACCAACACGCTCCCAGTTCGAGGACTCAGATCATATATCCCATTCCCAGTCGTCCCAGTCGTGCGGGGCTGCCAAATCCTCGGGGCCAGCCATTTTTTATCCGCCAACCACACAGACGTTTTTCCGATCGATACTCGAACAAGACCAGACGAGGGTGGTTTGCCCGAAATGGTGACTGCATTATCAGACAATGTCGCAGTGATGGATGAGCCCGGACCAGATATTGTGGGTTTAGTGCGAGATGTGGTTGGAATGACAGTCTTGGTGGTCTGGTTTGAAGCGAAAAGGACGATATGATCCTGTCCGTCCAATGTGAGCCAAGTCGCCACCTGCATTCTGAATCAGTTTAATTTAATTTTACTAGAGGGTTCACCAAACCTCGGCTGTACTATAGCTCATTAAGCTCCCGCCAAAAGGATACTCGGTAACAAAAATCTTGCTATCCCTCCCGTCGAGCGCTAGCCCGGGGAGAGTAACAGCTCCGCTCTTGGTCTTTACGTCCAATGTAAACTCCTCCCTCGCAGTGTTCGCATTCGTAGTCTGCCTAGCCACATATAAATGTTGTCCCTCGGCAGTAGCAAGATGGGTAACGAATATCTTGGGGTTGGAGACGAGTTCACTTCCTGTGCTTACGCGGCCGGCAACGTGATAATGCGGCGTTGCGTGGAGGAAGAGACCGTGTAGTTTGATTTCATGGAATTTTGGAGTTAGAGTTCGATCTTCAGAGATGGCCTGATTGAGAGCGCCGTCAGATTTTATATGAGAAGTCAGAATTATCACAAACTTACTGCACCCCAATCATAACTAGCAGTTACATTCAACTTCATCAAGACTGTATAACGGGCAGTGTCTTTGACTCACGACGTATAGACTACAGGAGCCGCCAGATTTCCCCAGTTTGTTCCTCCATATCTGATCAGGTTGTCAGCACCAACTTTCACTCAGTCTGACAAAAGGGCTCACATCATGTAAAGAGACTGCAAAGATATGCCAGCCGCATAGTTGTTCTTGTAGATCACACTCGCAAACTAAATCGATTTGAGTTAACTCCTCAAAGAATACTATGGAACGACACACCTGCTCGTTTAAAAGCTGGTAGCATTTCTCATATCCTGGCCCGTTCCTTGGTTTTCGCTTTGTCAGACAGGAAACTAAGTGAAATCGTGAATCATTACCAGGCATCCAACGCTCCGCCTTGATATTCTGTAATACCATATTAATGTACTAGCCAATGAAATGTTAAGTATTAAGCTCACCCGCCAAATACAACGGTTCTGCGGGGTTTAAGCGCTGGTGGTCTGCATCTAACGAGGCATCGAGTTCTTTCCATCTGTGTTTCATTTTCAATCAACCTGTCGTGAATAAATCCTAAAAAGGACCCACACTTCTGGATGAGAACAATCCCAGCCGAGGGGATACCCATCTCTCGCATACAAATCTACCTTTGCGGGACCAGTAGCGTATTCGCCCTGTGGCTTGTAGTCGTTGTGCGTTCTGTATACAACAAATGAATAAGGAGAGAAAAAGAAAGATAATTGGAGCATGGAACTTACGTAGGAACCTTGTCAAGTCCATTTGCGCGCATGGTTTCTTGGACCCATTTCATATGATCCGTATGTCCATACGACCACGGGTTCTGTCCTCCTCATCAGCAAGTTGCGAGAAGCCAGGAGGTGCAGAAATAGACATACCGTAACGCTATCTCCACCAAATTCATTTTCGCTCTGTACCAATATAATCGGCCCATCGGGGTACTGGTATGGAGCTGCGTCCTTGGAGATTTGTGTAATATAGGGCTTCCAAGCGGCCGTAAAGTCCGTCCCATTCGACCTGGATGCATCAGCGAGGTTAGACACCCAGCCAGGCATCCCGCCAGAAGTAGTCTCGGCATTGATGTACCTGCATTAATGTGTCATATTCACCTTGCAATGGTGCAAAGAATTGAGCTTACGGTCCGGGTCGAAGTATGACCAACACTCCAACGCTCTTTGCGACGTTCAGAAACTTGGTTAGGGACCGATACCCATCAAAGTTCAAGACGCCACGTTTTCCTTCCGTGAGGCCCCAGTGCGTGTAGATGGATACTGTATTGAAACCTCCGGCCTTTACATATAGCTAATGAGCACAGACGTTACGGAATGGCGTCATCGTATTACCTTTATTTTTTCCAAAATATCTCTCCAGAGCGGGATGGAAGGGAGCCTCCATGGATGGAATTCTCCGCTGGTGCGACCTCGAAGTTTAGAGCAATGAATTCGATACGGGGGAGAAGACGTACCTAAATACCATGATTCGTTTTCCATCGAGCATCAAAGAATACTGGTCAAATGTGACAGCAGCGGACGAATTCCCTTTATAAAATCCTAATGAGCCGGGAGACGCGACATATCTGCGTCAAACAAGGACATCAGTTGGTTCAGGACATAATATCAAATCATTCATTAGTGGATGGATTGAGATAATCGGTATGAGAAATTCAACAAGATATATTACCTAAAAGAACTTACTTTGACGATTGATCGACGAGCGTCTGGCCCGCTACTAATCCAAGGAGAGCGAGCACCTGAGTAGGGGACTTCATGTCGACGAAACCAATCCTCGATTTTCATCTTTGTTTCTCATACCATTATATACCCTCATTGCCCTATATCCAGACTGCTTCCAGATGCCGCGTGAGACCTCCGAACGAAGATATATAGCACGGCCCGTCGGACGGCTCGAGGCATGTTGCTCCGTTTAGGTTGGGATGTGGAATCGAGCGCGCTGGCTTGACAAGACCATGCGCGCGCAAGGCATCTAAGCACTTGTATTTTGAGACTCTAGCCTGATAGTGCTCCTACATAAATCGGTATCAATCTCGACATTTGGCTGAGTACTCTTTGTAGCGCGGAAACTATAAATGTATAAACACAATTGTGGTAGGATAGTGGTTCGGACGATCTACCTAAAGTGGATCTACCCACTCGACCTTAGCGCTGGGCGCAAGGCTTCATTTTCCCTGACTGATCCTCGGTTGTTAAATTTGGATTGCTGCCAAGCATTATTTTTGTTGTTCGTGGTCTCTTTTTGTATATGATGAGAACTTTGTAATGCTCGCGGAGTGTTGTCGGAATAAACGAATTCGAATCACATCAATCAATAAGAACGAAGTGGAAGATATAATTATGGATTAGGGCGACAGTCTATATGCGAAGGATAGTACTGCATCTACATATGAAATAACTTACAGGATGGATTATGGTGCAAAAGTGAACGAAAAAATAGTAAAAAAAAAAAAGAAACAACAGGGGACAGTATGAAAGAGTGTACGAAAACAAACGAGCGAGAGGGAATTAATAGGTCTCTACTAGTACAACACACCATCTGACTTCAAGTCATCCCTCACGCTCCTCATCCAGGTCTCGACGGCCTTGGCGTTCTTGACGATAATCTCTCGGCACTCTTCGCACTCGGCGACTTCCAGTACACTGGCAAGACCAAACAATTCTGGAGTTTCCGCGCTCGCGCTCAGTGCCTTGTACAAGTTCTGCGCCCAAGCATTAATCCAGTTGAATACCGTATCGGGGCAGGAAAAGCAGACGAGTGGCGTCGAAGGATCGGAAAGCGGACTTGAAAGGAGACGGGTTGCCAACTTTGTCTGTCTTGCTACGAGCCACGCCAATACCTTGATCCCGCTTTCGCTGGCTTGGAGTCTCTCCAGAGTACCGTCGTCGGTTAAATCAACCTGGCCAACAAGTTTCCGGCTCGCCGTGTTCATTTCATTTATGAAACCCCACTGTTGAGCGACTAGGAATGCACTCCATGGATCCTTCTCTACGTATACCCAACTTCCCGGGTCGGATAGTAGCCCTCGAAGGATTTTAGCGGAGAGCACCAGTCCATACTTCCTTGCGACGGTCAAAGCATAGTCTAATCCCGAAAACGTTGAGATGGCAGGGAGGTCCCGTGAATATACGAGGCTTAGAAAGCAGCAGAAGGAAGCTGAATCATCGGCAATGTCGTAGAACTTGGGTCCATATGCCGGTCCCCTTGGAGTAAGGAAACCAACGAACATCGGAGAAGCGCATGCAAGAATTGGAAAGTGGACTTGGTACACTCCGAGGTCCGAGGTGCAGATGTAGGTATCTTGGGTAGCAGTGGGAGAAGGAATGGAGGAAGGAGGGAGCGCAAGTGCAAGAGCAAAGTCATCTGTGCTTTGTTTAGAAACAAGTGTGTTGAAGGCGACTTGAAGCTTCATACCTGGAGACGTACCGGTCATCGTGGTTGTGGGAAGAACCATATTGATGAACACCATTGCAAATTCAGGGAGAAGGGTTCTTTGCGAATCGTTTGAAAGCGCTCCTGACGGTGGTGTCAACGTTTGGGCTGGCTTTGCCTTGTAGGTTTCAGAAAAGTGTTCTATGCCACTGACTAAGACGTTCTGGCTTTCGGCTCTGAGCTACCAAATACAATTGGTTTCAAAGTTTCGCACTCCAGTCGCCACAATGCCTAAAATATTATTGAAATGAAATCTTGATCCCGGAGCGGAGGCCCTGCGGTGTTCAAATGACCACAACGCTAGTCTGGCTGAGTTATAGGTAGTATCACCTCATTTATATGGCATTGATTGTCATCTGAGATATTTATTGCCCCGTAAACGTGTGTTACTGAAAAAGTAAACACACACCAAGGGATATGAAGAGAAACAGTAGCTATAGACAATCAAATACACGCATCAGCCATGATCATTGTACAATCCTTGCACGATTTATTGGGAACACGGATCCTCGCAATTTATTTCAAACAAGAGCAGTTTCACGGTAATCACGGTAAAGGCAAGGTGCTGGCTTCTTTGTGCTCTTACGGCCTCTTCCCTCAGGAAAGTCTGTTGAGGGCTTGACTCGCCTCTCATATTCAAAAAACTAGATTGCCTCAGTACTTTGGTCTCCTATAAAGATTGGCCACTTGAGACTCACAATCACCCTTATAAATCTTCTGAGGCCCCTGCCTGCAGTGGGGAACGATGCTAGAAAGGTAGCTAACATCGGCTTCATTGCTTCCTTATAATAATGCGAGACAAATGTTCTATTTGGGAGCCGTTTTCGCGAAATCTTGGCCATGATCACCTTTTCGTGACTTCTTGTAGCAACCACAGCATCTAAGAACTGAGAACATAACAGTTGGTTCAAGCTAGAACATTTTCACTGAAGCCTTACCCCATCTTTAATTAATGCGAATTCAGGGCGGTTTACATTCGTATCATAGATCCGCTGCAGATAAACCCCAAATATTTCCTGACGACGTTTCCATTTTCTATAAAATAAGCGGGAGCCCGGTTGTGTAGTCTCCTTTGTGTTTGGTTGAGAGTCTTCTGGCAAAGACGCAACCAGTGCGTTCAACATGGAGCTGGGAAAATTTTCTAAGGCGGACATAAGAAAGTGGGTGAAGCGGTTTTACAATCCTACACTGCCTTATATTTAGGGGTAAGGATAAGAGGCTTGGGCCATGCCGAAAATGTGGCGTACATAGCTATAGGCCACATATAAAGGATCCTATACCTAGACCACAGCAATAAGACCACTGCATAATGGTCAAAAATACGTTTCAAATTCCTATTGTCCACTGGTCACGTCGAGGCTTTTGGGTCTAGGTATCAGGTATTATGTGTTGCACTTGATATGTTGCAATTGGATCCTAATAGGAGCACGACCAGAGAGCATGGTGAAGAGGACGACTAGCAGATACACGCATGACTCTATGCTATCAGATAAGAGAAGCTTACCGTGTAATCGATCAAAGGCAGTGGACTTGTATGAGCAGATACATGTACAATTCTGAGACGGCTATACTGTATAAAAGCCAAAAGGCGATCAATCAGGAGGAAATGCTGCCTCAATTGTGGATGGCTGACAATGTAGTAACAATAAGATTGGAAGATGTACGCGTATAACTTGCACTTTCGTTCTAAAATTCCATATATATTTACTATCTCAGTCAGAGTAATATCTCTTCACAAATCTTTCAACTCGTGCACACGACCAAGAGGATACTCAAGCCGGAAGGTTGGAGACCTCTGGTTTGAATTGTTACATTGGTTGGTGGGTCGCGTTAATTTGAGCAAGCTATCTCCAGGTATAGTCTAATTATACAGTTGTGATTTATACAGCATTCGCGGACCTGGATATATGTATTGTCGTACGTGAACTAGCTGGAGAACCAATTTTCGGTGACAAACTCCAGAAGGTCTCCTTTGAGACTTGGTCCTCGTCCTGGGTATACTCTATCGCGCCACATAACACCTGCCTCGCATGAACAGATCCGTCTTCTAGATGCAATATACTGCATATATCTATATGTCAACACTCTGAAGCCATTGCGTAAATGGTCCACCTGGCACTCACAATGGTTGCCATGAACCTTTTAAAGTTGTAGTGTGCTTTGGGAAGCTGGGCTAGAAAGGCAGACATGAGTGGCTTCGTAGCTTGATGATACTGACGAGCAATGCAATCGTCCTTGGGCGATTGATTGTCCGCCAAGATATCACTGATCGATGATTCATATTCTAATATAGTATCAAGAGTCTCTTTAAACTATCAAACAAACCATGGTCAGCAGTATTTAGTCTACTCGAATATACTAAGCTACCTTGTCTTTAACCGGAGCAAACGCAGGTTTGTCACTGTTCTCGTTGTAGATCCACTGCAGATAATCGCCGAAAGTTTCCCGTTGGTATCTCCAGCTCCTTCGAGCTAGTAGGGGCCGCGGGACCCGCGTATTGCTCGGCTGAGGAAGCGCCAACAATGCATCCGACATGGAGGCTGAAAAGTTATCGAAAGCGGACATGAGGATCTCAAAAGGTTCACATCGAGATGGTGCCACTTCATCTTCCTACTTATGCCTCGGCCAAGGCAGAGATACTTGGGCCATACATCAAATGATGCATACATGCCTACATCAGGGTCATAGAGCTGGACAATGCAAATAATGCGGTTACTTGACGGCCAGAGATCGCGTGCTTTACATTGTCTGCTAATCACAACAAGGCTTTTAGGCCAAAGATTAGGCATTTTTCATCCCATTTGACAATACTACTAGTGGTATCTGGATCAGTGATTACGACTAAATCAAGACAAGTGGGTGTACAGATTCGATATGTTTACACGATAAGAGCCTTTGTGTATTACATCGAATATAGTGGTCTTACATACGAAAAAGGCAGGGTATGTACAGCATGGCCATATAATCTACAGATCAAAAAGACATCTATCGGAGCAAGATAATAAACTCTATTCCACGCCAAGATACTGAATTTTGTCACGCTTTACAAAAAGGAGCGACCTAGCCTAGAGGCGTTCGCGGCAAGCGATATCTTAAATCAGAAGAGTTTGTCCTGGCGTGCCCCAACGGCCACAGGAATTTATCTACTAAGTGTACGGAATTAAATACCACGTCATATTGCCAGAATTGTTTGACTAATTGTGCCAAGTACGGTAAGCGGATAACAGTTTTCCGCCGGTAGTTCGCTCTAGCCAGTGATTTGTTTGACATAATATTTTCAGCCACTGCAAGGTACGGACCCTGTAGCACAGTAGTTGAGGTAATGAAAATCATACTTGGTAGTATATATTTCATCAGCTTGAACGTTGGGAGGCTTGTAGCAAGTAGCCTGTAAACTTGCGGAATCACCAAGGCTTGAGCTCCACAATTGTCGAGGAGTAATTCGCAATTGAAGGCTGTGACGACTTCACAAGTATAGGGCACTTAGAATGATGTGAAGCAAATCGAACCGACAGTTAATGACCAAGGATTGATTGTATTTCAACTGGAAGCGATATGGATGTAGGGCGATACCGGGTATCTGAGGCTGGGACGGGATTAACCGGGAATCTCGCCGGCGTAGCCTAGCGAAAAAGCACGATCAGACACCGAGAACTTACGAATCAACATTATAGTTAGTCAGCGTTCAAGTCACCAGAGCCCTTTTATTAGGAGGTGTTCAAAATGTTTTCCAGACAATTTTCTCGCCCAAATTATCTTTGCCATTATGATTACACCCTCTGATGCTCGTACACGTCCAGAAAATCAGAGTCGTGATTGGGATGCCCAGACTGTTGATGACTCGGATCCAGCTGCACGCCTCCCTTCCCAAGAAAAGTCCATCGACCAACTTGAAAACCCCCCTCTGCCCCCGAACCCCACTCGCCCCACTTCCAACAAGGAGGCATCGACGGCTGGAAGGTCGTCCTTGGCTGCGCCTTGATATCCGGTCCTTCCATCGGTCCGTATCTTCCCAGCTTTTCAGCACTTGCTCTGGCTAACACCTCCCCTCGCTCTCCTTCCAGGATGGAAGTAAGTGCTCTTCACTGTCCATACCTACTACCTCGACTGACCATACATACTCTCACCCCACAGCCTGATATGGGGAGTGTTCCAGAAGTACCATGCTCAGCACTTTCTGCCGGCACTCCAGGAGCTACGCTCAGCGTCATAGGCTCGCTTCAGAACGCGTCCGTCCGACCTCCTTGCTCTTGATCCATCCAACTGACATCAGCATGCTCCGACTAGCTAATGATGACAGTGCCTTTGTGTCTGGCAAGTTCGGCGACAGATAGTGAGTGGCTACTCAGCCTTCAAACTGAGCTACGCACTCAGCGCTACTCACCTCACTCACGCGTTCTCTCGCCCGTACAGCGGATACAAGGTAGCTACATGACTATATGCGCGTCGTTCTGACGCTGACACCGATGCTGGCTTAGATGTTCATCGCAGCAGGTTGCATTGTTGTCTTTGTCGGCCAGCTGCTCGCAGCCTTCTGCACCAGCTTGTGGTCCATCTTTCTCACTCAGGTGAGTCTCATTCTCAGAGCATAGAGGTATGCACATGAGTCATACCTCTCTCACACAGGGTGTCTTGCAAGGCGTGGGATGCGGTCTGCTGCTGCCTATGGTCTTTGCCCTGCCGTCCCAGTGGTTCAGCAAGCGCGCGGAGTCGCCACAGGCTTCGTCATCGCCGGTTCGTCCTTTGGAGCAGCAGTCCCGGCACTCATCGTTCAGGTGCGCATCACATCCCAAGAAGCCACACTCTCACACCATTGCTGATTGATCCTATCCGAATTGCCAATCAGGAGATGCTCACCGCATCGGCTTCAGGAAGACTCTGCTAATCTACTCCTTCGTCCAGGGCCTGACTATGCTGCTTGGCTTCCTGCTTGTCAAGGTTCGCCCGTCGGTGTCTGGTCCCAACAAGCCCGCCCGCGAGATACAGTGGCTCGACAAGAGGTACCTCGCGATCCTACGTTCTGGAGCTGCTGGACCGCCCTGTTCTTTGCGCTCTTGTGAGTCCTTGCGTCTCTTTCTCCAGCGTTTGCAATTGCCGGGCTGAGCCGCCCCACATTCAGCGGATACATGTGCCCGTTCGTGTTCATCTCGGTCTACACCAGCGAGAAGATCCCGGCGATCTCCAGCCAACTCGCCAACCTGCCTATCCCGATCATGAGCTTCGCCAGCGCTATCGGTCGGATTGGTGCCGGTCACGTGGCAGACCGGATCGGGTTCATGAATGCGTTCATACTTGCGATCACCATCAGCGGGCTGTCTCAGCTTGTGCTGTGGAACGTTGCGGCGGAGACGTATGCAGGGATCATGGTGTTCTCGTAGGCCGTTCTGACTTATGTGTGTCGGAGAGAGCACAGTACTAAGGGATGAGCTCAGGGTGGTGTTCGGTCTGACAGGACCTTGCTTCTTGAGCTTGGTGACACCGATTGCGGCTACGCTGTACGGGACAGACAACCTGGCGACTCTGACTGGGCTGTTCAACATCGCGAATGTGCCGGGTAAGTTATGTGCGAGCGAACTGAGTCGTGCAAGACGCTGAGGATCGTGTATATGCGGTGACAATGTAGGGATGCTAAGCGGACCGCCGATTGGAGGGGTCATATTGGACGGCGCAGGACATAGCTGGCATGCGCTGGCTGCATACAGCGGCAGCATACAGCTACTGGGAGTTATATGCATACTGTATGGTAAGGAGTCTCGGTGTGTATGCCGATGGTAGTTGAGCTGACTCACTGTGCCTCAGCGCGGTTCAAGAAAGACAGGAGGCTGTTCGGGAGAATATAAACAGCGCTGAAGCAGAGTAGACCGGATGTCAGTAGTACACAGAGCTACATACAAAGGTATGGTATATACAATTATGTGTTACATAACCTGCACAGTACGAGATTTGATAAGCTTGCCGTGCTCGTCATTGATTATGTAGGTTGGAACTGTTTCTTGACCGAAAACATTGGCAAGCTCGATTTGGCCTGGTATGAATCTCAGCTTTGCTCTTTGCCCCCATTCCTCAGATGTTTGAACACTTCCTAATGATAAAAGAATCCGTGAGAGAGAGCCGTTGAGGAACACCCATACGACGTGATATGGAAGCAAAACCATTGATGGCTATGCAACAGAGATCAGTGAGGACACACTCATCGTTCCAGTATACTCACCCGAGCGTAACGCCAAACCATCAAATTGAACATCATCATAGAGAGGATTGCAACGAAGTATATGAACCCGTCTCGTAAGACAAGACGCACCAGTGGTGTTTGTTCGGTTCTGTTATGGATGTTTAGTTACGTATTATCTAAGCCGAATTTCGTGCTTACCTAGGAGTCGATAACCAAATCCATATCAGAAGAAGTAATATGAGAGAATGGTAGGCGATTCCATTCAGCCAAACAATCCATAATCCCCTTGGGTCAGCAGTGCACATACTCATGGCAGGTGAATACCCATATTGGGCTGGAAATAATCAGCCTTTCTCAATAGTACGAAGGTTCTTTTCCACTTACGGGAAGTACGAATGGCGTTGATGGTGACAACAGTATAATCCACAACGAGATGGACAATCCATAGGGGTATCAACACCAAAAATGCAAGCTGTCGACTTTGCCAAATGTCGTATACACGAATATTGATTATGACTACACAATGAAATTAATACCGAGTAACCATTCAATCACTTCACTCACAATTCAATAATTGTATATTCGTTATCTCCATGTAGGTATCTGCGACAATCCAAGCACGGCAACTAGAATGTTTAGGTCGAGGGAGATAAAGTGTAACCAGTGCAGTGTGCTTACAACTTTTCACAGGATTAGTACGCCCCATGATTGGGTATCGAAATGTGACTTACTGAAGGGGTGAGAAAAGTTGCGAATCCAGAGCTGGCTGCAGAGAACATTGTATGGTTTAACCAACGGATGGCCATTAGGTCGACGCAAGTACTCACCCGTATACGCAACAGCAATCCAAACCGAACCAATGTATCGGTTGACGAAGAAAATAAACTTGACCACTCCAAACTATAGGCCAGTTTGAGTTGTGCGTTACTACGCCGGTCAGGGAACGCACCTTGGCTGGCCATATAAGATTAACTTCGTCCGCAAATGTTATAACTGTAATCATTTTCAGCAAAGGGGACAATTGTATCATTTTTAAAACGCACTATGATCATAGAAAAGTAACCCAAGGGCCGCGGCACTGAAGCAATGCCCTAAGAATGCATCATAGAAAGCAATTTCAAGCTCGCTAGCCATCGGCCTCCCATTCCACTCCAAAAGTAGACAAAAAATCGAGTGGTACCCTAAAGAGGTCTGAAAGACAACAGTAGTAGGGATCACACGATTATGATTCGAGCTGGTTCTTATAGTTTCGTAAGGGGTGGTCTAGATTGGTGACACGGCTGAGTCAAACAGGAATATTCTTTGGCGGAATTAAAGCGTTGTACTGCTGGCACCGTCAATTATAGTCAAGTATGCCTTCGAGAAACACATTCTTCCATTCAGTATTAGCGAAGATAGCAACAGTTGTAATCCAGCGCATATCGAATGGACAAATGGAGTATCGAGCCTTGCTTCTAGGTAGCCAATTCCAGCTTGACCAGATTCGTATTCAATTGAAGGACAAGTGGCCCCAGGTGGATATCACCAAGCGACTAATGCAGACAAATCGAATACCTGGTTGGAGCTCCCGGTTGCCAATTGTGACGATTGGTCATCAGCTAATTCAGCACATCAGAATCCCCTATACCGAAGATATTCCAACCACAACCACGATACCCCATGTCTACTTCTCCCCAAGTCGTTATTCGCATTTTCCACCACGACGATTTTACTCCACTGGAACCCGCATTCGGCCCATTCCTACATCGGTCGAATATGATGGAATCGGACTCGGATATTGACTCGAACCCACATCTTTCTGAGGGGTTTACAGAGACCGATAACGATACGCCGCCTGAGACTCCGCTGAGGGCTAAGATAGAACTAACTGGCGAGGATCAATGTACTCAGCACAGGACAAAGGAAGCCCAGAATGGATCGTGTGGTCGTACACCAGTGATGCCAGCCCCTGCTCATTTCTCCGAACCTCTTCAAATTGCGACCCCTGATCCAATACGTCCAGTTCCATATGCAATTCGTTCATTTGGATGCTCGAAGTTGGAGGAAGATGATAGGGGCTATGATTCTGAACGCGAAGGAAGGCCTGGATTGCGCAAGTTTCGTTCGTTTCAATCTCTTGCTATTGAACAAGACAAACCTGCTGCGAAACGTCCTGGATTACCTACTCGAGCGACTTCTTTTGTGGTCCGACAGCCAGGAGGGGGTAAATCTACGGTTACATCAGGTCCTGTGACCTATCATTCCCCTCGGTTTCACAAGCATGGGTTCCAATATTCGCCTCGACCACCCCACCTGACTCCCATGGTCCCTATCAATTCGAATCAGCCTATTCCGGATATAGTAGGATGTTCGGCAGAAGTTCCGCCACTCGAGGATAATTTTGGACACCCCTTGTCTCCCGAAGAGGAAGCTCAGCTTTGGTCTGATTTGGTAACCTGTCCGTTGGAGGATGCCGATCCCCCTGCGACTGATTCCAAAGCTAAAGATAGGAGCAATGAGAGTACTGGTTTGGGACTGGGACTGCCTGTAGCGTTGGAAGGAGGTACTTGGAGAATGCTTGCAACAGTACCCAGACAATCAGCCGGTATGCTCGACAAATCGCCCAGGGGCCACTCCAACAATCTTATAGCCGATTATTCTCCCGGTGCGCCAATACTCCTGGTATTTACCCTATCCTTTACGATGATACGGACCTATCCCCTCTGAACCTCCCTCAACCGTTGTATCCCCCGCCATGACTGAATGGGGAAACTGGGATATCTTTTACGAGGTTGATGATAAATTTTGTATGCGTTGGAGATGGGGACATGGAGCGATGAGATGTTGGCAGGGATTAATCCCATGTTGTGAGCGATTTATATTCGGTGGCTTGTGGTTTTCTTCTTTTTGTTCTTTCGCCTCAGAATTACCATAGATCCACAAACGAGCACCAATACTAGAGCCCGGTTTTTTTATATCGATGTACAATTATGTTGCTTCGCGCAATGCATACACAACCCCATTTTCCTTAGCAATAAATTCATTTTATTATCATTAGTACACTCGGGCACCATCTAGGCCTTCTCGAACGTAAATGTCATCAGTGTGAACGAATGCTCCTTGAACACGATCGGTTTGCTCGCATCCCATTCTCCGAAGTCTGCACAACCTTCACAGCTTCCGGAGTTTGGATCGTATTCGCCGCGCCACATCTCGGCCCATACCTCAAATTTGTCGTATTTGGCGCGACCCTGACTTTCCCACTTCCGACGAGCGTCTCAGGGAACCTCAACGAAGCACCTAGTGCAAGCTCCAAATGCTTATTCACTACCGCGATTCTCACGCTCCCTACACCTTCTCCACCTTCGACGTATACGGCGCTCGCATCCAAGTAGGGTTGGGGCCCAGCGGTAAACTGGGACCATGAGGGGTGAGTCTGGCCTTGGAACTGGGGAGTAGCTTGGCCAGTTAGCGCGAGAGATATGGCGGTACCGGATCGCATGTATTTGGCGAAGAGGTAGTAAGGATGGTAAATTGTTTGAAGAATATGTGACGTAGGTGTCGTTATAATCTACTCGAGAAGAATTATTTAGTTTGGAGAACGGGAAAGGGCGACGTGGATGTCATATACCGGTGAGATGACATTGACGCTTTGAGCAATACAGGCAATCGCTACTTTGTCGGCCTTTCGAATAAAAACGTTCATCCACGATGCGATTGCCAGAGCGTCGGAGAGGTCGTATATTTCTGCGCAAGCTTTCAGTAAAACAAAAAAAACAACAACAACAAATGACCTACGCTCCAATCCATTCTCGGGCGTCCCTTTCGTAAAGTCCCAAGACTAAAAAAAAACGTTGTTTATGGATAGCATGGAAGCGGAGGATAAAAAAAACTCACGTTCCACTCATCGAAAGCAATCTTAATTTGCTTTGGTACATTTTGTTCGATCCGCTGCGGACCCATTTAGACCAAGTGCAGAAACAGGTTAGTTGAATACTCACGGCCAAATCAATCAATCCTGTGCAAATATCGATGGCCTTTTCTGCAGCTGCTGGGCCAAATACATTCCTCTCGTATCGCGCCCTCAAACTCGTATCTTTGAAATCGATGTCCGGGCCAGGGCTTGTATACAAATGGATACTATGATAGTCGACCCATGGGACCAATTTTTGTAAGACTTCGTAGTCCCATGAAGAGACTCCGATTTCGCCACATGAGATGAGAACAATCGAGGGATCCATAGACTTAAGTGCGTGAGCCCATTGGTGAGCCTTTTGAGCGTATTCTTTGGCGGGTAGTTGACCAATCTGCCATTTTCCTAAAAGTGAACCAAATCAATTCACCAGGTCGAGAATGGTGCGAGAGAAGGTCCATACCATACATCTCATTACCCAAGCCCCAAAGCTTTACACCATAGGGTTCATCTCTTCCTGTGTGTTTCCTGCGCAGGTTGGCCCAGTAGGTGTTTCGAGTCCCGTTCGCATATTCAAGCCACGCAAGGGCGTCAGTAAGAGTTCCAGTTCCCACTACAAGAAGCTTATTAGCCACGTTTTCATTTACCGAGAATCCCAAAGGAACCAAATAGGGGATGAGGATAGAAAAAACTCACTGTTTAGGCAGATATATGGCTCGACCTTTGCCTCTTTGCACCACGTCATGTACTCGTCCATCCCGAACAAATTACTTTCTTCAGAGCCCCAGGCGAGTTCAGGCCTGCGAGGACGCTCTGATGCAGGGCCTATTCCGTCTTGCCATTGGTATGCACTAGATTTTGGCTGGTTTTAGTGCTAGCATGAGCAAGGATGAGAGGATAGGACCAACCTGACAAAGTTTCCGCCTGGCCACCTAACGATTGGAACCTTCAATTCATCTCTCAAAAGATGCAACACATCCTTCCGGAACCCAGACGAAGTTATGAGATCCTTGGGAGTCTCGGGGTCCGGGACGATTCCGCCGTATATACCTACGCAGATCCAGTTGTTTGTTAGATAAAACATTCATGAATTTGCTAAGCGGCGCACATCGACCCAGATGCTCGATGAAACCAGAGTACAGTCTATCATCGACTGGTGCGATGATGTGCGCCGGGTCTACAGATATTGTTGTAGTCATGTTATGAGCACAATAAACGAGTCGGACCAGGTCGAGGCGGAGAGTAAATCACAAAAACGTTGAGTTGTCTGGTTCTGTCAGAATGTGAGTTTAAATATTGCGCGCGAATTCGAAGTCGTCGGGCCGGTCGGAATAGACTTTGACGGAGAAGTTTCCATCTGCAGCATGATGGTGGTCGAATTTGGGAGATTAGTCCGGGAGATGTTATAATTTGATTTGGACCAGGTCAAATGAAATTCGCACCACTGGTAGGAGCAAACGATGATGGCAGAACTATTAGCATCAATTGAGTAGCGACCTTTGTTTAATTTACTCCCGTTTCCCGATCTTTGAAAGAACAGTACAAATGGTACGATTGTTTTAAAATGACATACATTAGTTTGATTTCTCTCAATTTACCAAGCCTGGCTGTACTACGAGCCATGTATTATTCTTATTGATATGAAGTCGAAGCCAGACTCCTGGCGTAACATTCCGTAGGGTATTCGAAAATCGGAGGAGTGGGAATGGAGAGCAAACCTCAGACAGAAGGGATAGAATTGGGTAACATTTTCGGCACGAACACGCCTCCCAATTTACATAATCAAAGATGAATATGGCAGGCTCGTCAAGCCTTGTAGCGTACAAGCGGTCGTATAGCGTACATCTGCATATATTTATAGCTCTATATACTACTGACAGCCGGTCTACTCTGCTTCAGCGCTGTTTATATTCTCCCGAACAGTCTCCTGTCTTTCTTGAACCGCGCTGGGACGGGATTGGTCAACTCAACTATAAGCATTGTCCACACCAAGACCCCTTACCGTAAAGCATACATGCGACGCCCAGTATCTGTATGCTGCCGCTGTATGCAGCCAGCGCATGCCAGCTATGTCCTGCGCCATCTAGTATAACCCCTCCAATCGGCGGTCCGCTTAGCATCCCTACATCGCCACCGCATATACACTATCCTCAGCGTCTTGACACGCTTCAGGGCCCTTGCACACGACTCACCCGGCACATTCGCAATGTTGAACAGCCCAGTCAGAGTCGCCAGGTTGTCTGTCCCGTACAGCGTAGCCGCGATCGGTGTCACCAAGCTCAAGAAGCAAGGTCCTGTCAGACCGAACACCACCCTGAGCTCATCCCTTAGTACCATGCTCTATGCGGCACACGAAAGTGAGAACTGCCTACGAGAACACCATGATCCCCGCATATGTCTCTGCCGCAACGTTCCACAGCACAAGCTGAGACAGCCCGCTGATGGTGATCGCAAGTATGAACGCGTTCATGAACCCGATCCGGTCTGCCACGTGACCAGCACCAATCCGACCGATAGCGCTGGCGAAGCTCATGATTGGGATAGGCAGGTTGGCGAGTCGGCTGGAGATCGCCGGGATCTTCTCGCCGGTGTAGACCGAGATGAACACGAACGGGCACATGTATCCGCTGAGTGTGGGGCGGCTCAGCCCAGAAATTGCAAACGCTGGAGAAAGAGACGCAAGGACTCACAAGAGCGCAAAGAACAGGGCAGTCCAGCAGCTCCAGAACGTAGGATCAGCGAGGTACCTCTTGTCGAGCCACTGTATCTCGCGGACGGGCTTGTTGGGACCAGACGCCGACGGGCGAACCTTGACAAGCAGGAAGCCAAGCAGCATGGTCAGGCCCTGGACGAAGGAGTAGATTAGCAGAGTCTTCCTGAAGCCAATCCGGCTGAGCATCTCCTGATTGGCAATTCGGATAAGATCAATCAGCAGTCGTGTTAGAGTGCGGCTTCTTGGGATATGATGCGCACCTGAACGATGAGTGCCGGGACTGCTGCTCCAAAGGACGAACCGGCGATGACGAAGCCTGTGGCGACTCCGCGGCGCTTGCTGAACCACTGGGACGGCAGGGCAAAGACCATAGGCAGCAGCAGACCGCATCCCACGCCTTGCAAGACACCCTGTGTGAGAGAGGTATGACTCATGTGCCTACCTCTATGCTCTGAGAAATGAGACTCACCTGAGTGAGAAAGATGGACCACAAGCTGGTGCAGAAGGCTGCGAGCAGCTGGCCGACAAAGACAACAATGCAGCCTGCTGCGATGAACATCTGAGCCAGCATCGGTGTCAGCGTCAGAACGACGCGCATATAGTCATGTAGCTACCTTGTACCCGCTGTGCGAGCGAGAGAACGCGTGAGTGAGGTGAGTAGCGCTGAGTGCGTAGCTCAGTTTGAAGGCTGAGTAGCGACTCACTATCTGTCTCCGAACTTGCCAGACACAAAGGCTACTGTCATCATTAGCTAGTCGGAGCATGCTGATGTCAGTTGGATGGATCAAGAGCAAGGAGGTCGGACGGACTGCGTTCTGAAGCGAGCCTATGACACTGAGCGTAGCTCCTGGAGTGCCGGCTAGAAAGTGCTGAGCATGGTACTTCTGGAACACTCCCCATATCAGGCTGTGGGGTGAGAGGTATGTATGGTCAGTCGAGGTAGTAGGTATGGACAGTGAAGAGCACACTTACTTCCATCCTGGAAGGAGAGCGAGGGGAGGTGTTAGCCAGAGCAAGTGCTGAAAAGCTGGGAAGATACGGACCGATGGAAGGACCGGATATCAAGGCGCAGCCAAGGACGACCTTCCAGCCGTCGATGCCTCCTTCTTGGAAGTGGGGCGAGTGGGGTTCGGGGGCAGAGGGAGGGTTTTCAAGCTGGTGGATGGACTTTTCTTGGGAAGCAATGCGTGTAGCTGGATCTGAGTCGCCAACGGTCTGGGCATCCCAGTCACGACTCTGATTTTCTGGACGTGTGCGAGCATCAGAGGGCGCGTCCATGTTGAAAAATCTAGTTACACGGGCAGCCTCCGGTAAATCAAGGTTGTTGACATGATGCATCCTGCCTATATACGGTTCATTTGTAAGCGCCCGAGATGGACCCTTTCTTTTACGTTTGATTGTGCCGTTTGATTCCCGTGTAATCCCGTGTAATCCCGCTTAATCCAGCTTTTCTCCTAAGCATGTCACGATTTAAATTTAGCGCAACGGTGGTACTGGCATACCCTGTTATGCTCGCCATTCAGACAGTTCCCAGAGATGAGTCAATTGTGCTCACTACCCGAATGATAAATTTATGCAGGGTATTCTCTTATTAGTTAATGGAAAATCTCCACCAACATGCTCACTAATTACCACATTGTGCGACTGGGGGTTTCTTGCTTGCTCCTATTCATGAGATCGAACAAGTAGTCTCTTTTACGTTGAAAGTCTGGATTATGGTTATACAAGCATTGAAGTGATTTGTGTTTGGCTGTCGTCCTCGTACTCTACGGGGCCCCAAAAGTCTCGGGAGCGCTCCGGGACTCGCTTTTGTCGGCGAGCATTCCGGAGCGTTTGGTATGACGCTCGGAAGAACTCGTGGAGGGCTCCTAAGTGCTCGCCGAGCAATCCCGATTCATCGGATCCTAACGAGGAGGTTCCCAAAACCGGAGCACTCCAGAGCGCTCCCGGGTTCTTGGGGCCCCCGTAGAGATATGCACCTCTTGCGGACATCATTGCTACGCATACAGGCAGTTTCGCAGAGCCATCAGCCTCGTTTAATTGTAGCTCTTATTACTCGTAGTGTTTCAATACAGATGCTTCTCCTGGCCAAACTGCAGCTGGCTTACATTGCTCGAAATATCCTGACTTACCCCGAATCTCGTCAAAAGAATGTTATGCTGCGTAACTGTGCTATAGGAATCGAAGGTTTCTCGTCCCATGTCGTGCATTTAATGTCTAAGGTCTGGGTACGAATACCAATGATACCGTTATGTATACTAGGGGGTCTAGTTATGCTCATCGATGCAAAATATCACGACTTCCCCTGGACCATTTACATAAAAGCTTTGTAAACCGGACAAGAAGCTAAATTTATGGTATAAAACACGTAATAAATTGAGACAACTGAATGAAGTTTGATTGAGAGAATTTGGTGTTTCGAGATCCGGAGTCATCGTTTGTGTCCATGGTGATCTGGGTACTATCAATGTAACTCACAGGCTTTTGTTGAGTCCTTGACAGCCTGTGTGAGCAAGGAGCCATAGTACACCAATAAGGAGACTATCTATCATGTTTCTCAACCTTTGAGGCTCTGTCCCCAGGCTCCTTTTAGCCTGGGGAGTTTTTCCCCAGCAGGTTCTGACGCAG
This sequence comes from Rhizoctonia solani, assembly GCF_016906535.1. Lineage (NCBI taxonomy): Eukaryota > Fungi > Basidiomycota > Agaricomycetes > Cantharellales > Ceratobasidiaceae > Rhizoctonia > Rhizoctonia solani. The sequence goes on from NC_057372.1 coordinate 3,099,454, forward strand.
AGAGTGCCTGCGATAGTAGGTGTATATTACATAACAATACATAGTCAGATTGACCAGACTTATGCAAGAGTCGGTCAACTCGAGTGTGACATGATGTAACACGCTAAGCGCGAGCTGGAGCCGGGCACGATCATATACCCCGAGAACTCATCAGCACTCCAGAAAAAGCGATTAAATGAACATAAGAATTGTGCCTCTAAACCATGTTGAGATTATGCCTTGTATCATAAAATTGGTGTTCCAAATTAACTCCCAATTTTGCTGGGAGTTAAACGGAAGAGATTCCATGGATGAACCCCGCCTCTGGTTGATTGTTACTAGCATGACAAATACTCAAACAATGCAACGCGGGCACGTGATCGTGTGCAGCCTTTCTGCTATCCGCGACCACAACCATAGCCATAGCATCCGCTCTCACAAGTTTTTTTTTTTTTTGGATATTAGTCTGTTATGGCCACTAAACTCTCCTCGAAAACCAAAAAGGCCATAACCCTCAAAGGCTCTACACAGATCGTCACCGAGTTTCTGAAATACGCATCGTATACAATCCTGTATCAACGTGGCGTCTATCCTCAGGATGATTTTCATTTTGTTAAAAAATATGGGCAAACGCTACTAGTTAGCCAAGACCCTGCTCTAGAAAGATACTTGGATAACGTGCTAAAGCAAGTTCATGGTGAGTTTCCGTACTCAAACCTTACGATGCATTAAATTGACATCACTTCTGCCCTTCTGACATTACTTCCAGAGTGGATCATGAAGGGCGATGTCTCACAAATCGTGTTGGCTATTTTAACACGAGAGACGGGCGAGCCACTAGAAAGGTGGACGTTCGATATCCACGTCACGGAGGCTGCGCCCGGCGTGCTGGAAGGAACGTAAGTAATTTTCCACGTCTTCTCACTTTTATTGACGCCCATCACTCGCTACCTAGTGCCCCTTCCAAACCGGATTCGGAAATTCAATCGGAAATTCGTGCTATCTTAAAACAGATCTCCAGTGCTATCACATTCCTACCTGATCACTATGACCCTACTACTTTCAAGTTGCTTGCTTATACAAGAGACAGCGGCGAGGCTCCTGTCGGTGAATGGGTAGGCTCGGATGCGCATCTATTGCCAGCTGCCGAAGCGCAACAAGTCAAACTTCGGAGCTTTAGCACAGACTTACATCGGATCGAAGCAATGGTGGCTTATCGCTATACGGGCGACAACGCATGATTACGATGTGAGGGTAGTTTTGAATTCGTGGATCTTCGTATAAATACTTTAATTCTTGGTCGATGCCTCTTCTTTTATTTCTTTTCCCATGGTTGATGTATCCATTACTCATTTAATGTTTTACTCGAACCGGATGCCTTCAATGATTTCAACCAAGCCAAAGCTCAATAACATGGCACGGATATGAGACAGGAGCAAGTCGTGTCCTGTGGAAATATCAGTAGGTAAACGTAAATACGTTAAAAAGTCAAATGTTCTTCATTCCCTGCTCAATCCAAGGTCCAACACAGACCTACCTGGAGGCTCAGCCCAGGAGTTAATAATATATGAGAAAGGAGTTATGGCTTGAACTTCTATGTTTCTTTGCGCATATACACACTCAATCTTTCGCAACTCTGGCTAATTCAGAAATCGCCAGCGTGTCCGATGTTTGGTGACGATGAGATCAGATAATACTTATATTGGTATAATTATATGGCCTTTGATTTACTTCATGCTAGTATATAATACGGTGTAGTTTGACTGGTGGTCCGGAGCGTATTCTAATTGACGAGCACTTGTGCTGGCCCTGCTCGAAGTATGCCCTACGGAACAGAACAAAGTTTTGAATGATGGGTATCTTGTATTTCCAGGCACTTCGGTCACCTTTTCGACCCATTCCAATCTCGCTTTGAGCTCAACCCCGTCAAACTCGATACATAATATAAAACCGAGTCTCCAGCAGTTATCTGAGCTCGGATCCTTCTGAAGAGCACCTTCCATAGTACTAATCTGAGCACTAATGAAGCAAACCAATTCAAAACCGTCGATCATGTTATCTTAAAAGCAATTCAGCACGCTCTGAAAGTACATAGCGAAGAAGCGAATTAGGCATACCATTCGAATCTACCACCCAGCCTGGAGGAGACGTCGCTTCATTTACCCATGCATATAAAGCGACCGTAAACTGGCCCAAGTCGGGATTGAACGACTCGTACATTCTTTCGTATGCCTTTTTGATAACGAGATTGCAATCTACCATTTGACTCTGCCAGATTGACATAATCGCGAGATGAGCATCCCTCGTATATACCTGTCACACTTACCCGCGCAATGATTTGACTCCACTTTCCGCCTACATGTGGGATCCCATTTGCCAAGGTCTTTGTCGGGCGGTGCACATGCTCCAGGACTTCTGGGTCGTATGGTTCCATAGTTTTCAGCCCGAATGACATGCGCGCCGCCCTCCCAACGACACGTTGCTTAACGTACCAAATGATAGAGCCATCCGATGCAGCTTTACCACTATTAATAAGGTGCACGCGTGCTAAGGAACATTATGTTTTTTAGAATGATGGGGCACGTACTAGGTATCGTCCAGGAATAACACTCGGATATTCCATGGGCGGAATTCTTCTTCGACCCGCCGCCGTAGATACTTGCTAGCGCCGAACCCTCCCACCAGGAATATGTACTAAGCACAGAATGAGTAAGCTAGAAAGGAGCACAGAGTCGAAACATACCTTTGGCCTCATACCTGCCAACTGCTTATGTAGGCTCTTAATCACACCCCGCACAGGATCCTCGAAAAAGCTTTGAACAACTTTCCTGTGATCAAGTGAACTTAATAACAGATAAATATTTGTTGTACTGGAACAAACTTGCGAATCTATCTTGCATATACCATCGGGGTTTTCCGGAAGCGAAACCCCTGCTTCAACGACATAATATTGCTGTGCCTCGGGTCCAGTGTTGAACTCCCGCTTGCAATGTAGCTCAAAGTTTTCTTCTCCCTTTTGTATAAACTGTTCGACCATTCGCTGCTGCTCTGGAGGTTGAGCATTCAAGATACTTTTGAGGTATTTGATAAATGCCTCGTTGACAAAAATGCCTCCGGCGGGTTGACCTAAAATGATAAAGGTCAAAAACTGCCAGCAAAAAGCTTCCGTGGTGGTTTACAATCTGAAGGCTTGACTTCTTTGAGGCGGATTGAAGGAGTGGGGGAATAAAATGCGGTGGGAGTGGCTGACTTTGATTTGTTACTCCGGAATGCATTAGTTAGGCGGGTACGTATGCCCTTCTTCGCATCGGTCACAGTCGCTGTCTCTATTGAGAAGACCAAGATGACATTACCGGTGTGGGATGATGTGCAAGCACTGAACCAACGTACCGGGATTACGGTCACCCGTCATCTCACCTTCAGCTACTCCCTGAACTACGTAGGCCGCAGTATCGACCGTTGATCCACCAGCATCACAGACAATGAACTGGTCTCCCGGCTGTGTAGATAAACATAGCGAGCATAAGCAATTTAGGCCAAACATAAGGCTTAGACTTACTTCGAGATTTTTATATTGCTTCCATAGTATGTAGTGTACCGATGCCTCTGCTTCTGGGACAAACCTAACTCGCCGTACAGAATCATCTCCTCCGATAAATCCACTCATGACCACAGAAGATCGCAGTCTGGCTTGCTGTTGGACCCCCCACCCATTTGGGTGCGCTATGACCAAGGTTATGTTGCGGGATAGCTCCTCCCAGTCTTCCATGTCGGATCTTTCATTGATACGCTTCTTGGTATGTTCGAGTAGATATCTTATGATATCTGCGTATACGGTTTCGATAGTGAGTCCAGCTGGAAGGGCTGAAAAATAGTTTGTGAGTGGATATTTATACATTTACTTTTGAAGCGGTTTTTTAATCACCTTCGAAATTGAAATCTTCATAATTTGCCATTGCAGGAGGATGGAGGAAGAGCTTGAAATACCGAACCAAGTGCCAATCCTGGTCTTTGGCAGCATGCCGATTTCTTGGAGTATATACCTCAGCTCCGGCCACTTTAAGCTACTTGGATTAACGAACGAAATACAATATCAGCCGAAGTTAACGAACCTGGTTGTATTTGTCGTAATATAATTTCGAAGCAGTCTTTGCCTCATCAGTGCCGCCGAATCCAGCTGCACTTGGCCAGTGAGTCACCCTTTCGGGCAAAGGTACTCTCCCTATGGACATATGCCATTTTTTCAGATCTCAGCTCTCTCAAATCTCAAGTTAATGGAGGGGGAACTAGCCTGGTTGTAAATAAGAGAATGTTACACTACTGTGTGCTGTCCCAATGTCGAGGCCAACTACGAACTCAGGCTTTCCTCCCCAGGGCACGTCGTCAATGGGAGTTGGCATGGTACGTGGTGGAAGTAAACAAGTTTAAGCACTCAGAGTTTGTACAGAGTTGTGTGTGAAGCCGATATTCATTGTTGCCCACGAGGGTTGGACCGTTTAGATTTCCTGATCAGTTGACAGAAATAGCCATGTGTAAACCCGCCAAGAATTGGGGCTATAACGACGTTCATCGATCATTACTATACTTGGCATCGAGACCGGTGGCTTCTCTGCGGGACCCCCAAGACCCGGAGCTCCCTGGTTTTGGTGACTTGCTAGTGCTTGCTCAGGTTTAATAGATATGGAGTGTTGCCTGAGCATTCTAGCACATCTGTATCTGCATCTTCATACCCAATGCTCCGAATTATTCGTCCACCACGAGTCTGTGACCATTCCGGGGTCTTCGCCTAATTGATGGGAGGAATTGGGGGCCTCGGCATTGTTACCGCTATTGGTATTAGTACCAACATGCTCGGGGTAGTTACCTAACCGAACCGCCACATCGATTCAAGATAGGAATATGCCTCTGATGGCGCGCCACTACGGCACCTGATTTGCCAGCAGGGCATCATTGTAGCAAGATATGTATACACTTCGCGACGCGTGTGCCCAACCGTCCCGCTTATGAGGACTTGAGGTTGGGGTGTCCTTCGTTATTCCATTTCAACTACCACCTCCCCAAGAGTAAATGGTCAACATAACCGCCAACAGCACCGATGCTTTGTTTGAATACACTGGCACCTGGTCGAGAGAGGCGAGGACAGATCCCACTTATAGGATCTGGAAGGGCGGAGACAGCCTACAGCTTCGCTTGGACGCGTCAGAAGTATATCTTTTCGGGTGAGTGTGCTTCATAAGTTTGTCTCAGTCAGAAGTTAAATTACGTTCAAAATCTGCTAGTAGTGCAAGGTTTAGTGAGAAAGGGAATAGCAATTCTACATATATTGTAACAACGTTTTTCGATTGATCGACTTGAGCTCTGGGTACCTAACGCTTGGCCATCAGATCAATGTGACCAGTGCTGGTTCCCCATTCCCTTCCGAAGGGTGTAGTGGAACTAGAACAAAGAACGATACAACAGAAAGACCACTCTGCACGTTAAAAAATCTAAACCCAAGCCAACCAGTCAATCTGAACCTGTTAATTGAACGGAACCAGCCACTAAAGTCTTTCTCCTTGAGTAATATTACATGGAATGATCCCAATGAAAGGCGAGTTGGGCGGTCAGGAATTATTTATGAGCTGCTGATTTATGCCCTGCTCTTCACTCAGCAACGAAACAGGTTCCAACTGGAAGCCAGTACAAGCATCAAGTAGCTCAAATAACTGGGAGACAGGTACTCAAGGAGAGGAATTTAGGCATGTTCACCTTATGGTTTGACCGAATAATAAACTACAATAATTCTAATTTTAGCAGATGTGCGCCAGGCAACGGTTCCAGCATAACTTTCGAGTTTTCAGGTGAGAACACAAGGTCGAATCTATATTTTGTTCTTGGTATAAATGCTTCGAATTTAGGTAGTGGTGTTATCGTAAAGGGACTAGGTAATAAGTCAAACATAAATGCTGCCTACAAGTAAGTCCAGAAATTCGCGAGATTTTGAAACTGATTGATCGTATCTTTCTCAGAGTATCTGTCAATGGCAATGCAAGTGCAGCACCCGGAACTTCGGACTTATGGGAAGCCTATGCGCCCGCAAACCAAGCGATTACTCTGGTTAGTTTCCGTCTGCTAGTATGTCTGTATATCTTACCGCCGTCATTCTAGTATCGAAATATGAGATTAGGCAACGAGTCTCAAAGCATTACTCTTTCGGAAATACAACTAGCACCCGATTCTTCGTTCTGCGTACTACGTGCGAATGTTTCCAGCGTGAATAGACATGAAGACACACCATCCAGCCCGTCGCCCACGGCCGATGATTCCCATAACTCAGTATCAAAGTCTCTTTCCAGTGGCAAAAAGGTTGGTATAGCGGTCGGCGTGATTATCATAGTCGGTATCATAGTAGGAGGCATCATACTATTTTATCGTCGGCGCATAGCACACAGGGCAACCACTTGGGACCCCAAAAAAGTGAAATATTGCTCCAAGTGTGGAACGGCAATCACAGACCGATATCGTATGGAATGCGTTCAAGCTGGGTAAGTTTTAGTTCAAACCTTGATATATGCACGCGACTAATTGTATCACCGTAGATCCTGTGTCCAAGATGTGGATCTCCATCTAAAATGTCAGGATTGGAACGAGCCTAAGAATCACAGTCATGAAGTGCATAAAGTCCTCAACCGTCAATAGTTTCTTTCATTGATAATATACCATTCTGCAATGTAACCTTATTGTAATGTTGTAACGCTCATCAGCTACTGCACAGCCACCGCCCTCAATAACTGATAATCGTTCCGACATCATTAACGGCCTCGTCGGCGGTTTTTGAGCATGGCTTGTAGCCGTCTATAAGCTTGGAGCAAAAAATTTCTGTTCCAAGAGCGGGAAAACCAGAGGATACTCGCAAAATGATTCAATTCTTTTAGGTAAACGGAAGTGGATATATGCGTAGATTTGTTCTTGCCTTGTTTAATAGGCCTCGCCGTGAATGCGCGTTACTGAATTATTCAATGATTTAGATTATAACTAATCGATCCTCCCATCTGCCGCGATTTCGTACGTGCGTTATTAGGGAAGAAATCAAGCCTAATGTACATCATTTGATGAACCTAACAAAACTCATACAATGCGGGGTATCATTTTCTCAAACCGAGCGCAGTGACCACTTCCTTAATAGTCCCGTATCCTCAGAGCCTATAGTTGATTCAGATGCATGCACCCTTCTCTCAGAGACTACCGTGAATACCATCCCACCATGTTTAGCCTCACCATACTTGATAACCACGTCATCGACTTCCCGCTGACTTAACCCGTCTATTCTATTGAAGCTTCTATCTCTTGTCGCAGTCAGAATCCTCGACAGATTTGATTCGTCGCTGGGAACGCTGTCATCCTCGCATGAGAGGTACGCAAATAACCCAGCTATAAAGGTTACCCCCAAGGCGGAACCGTAGGCGATCCATAATTGGTGAGGCGCATACACGTATTGGTTCGCAAACGGCACGGCATGAGCTTCCCTTGTTACCGTAGTCCAATTCTGGTTGTACGCATCTCTAGTTAAAGATAGAGTAGCGTTGGAAAAAAGAGCTTCTAGAGCGTTTCCAAGGCCGAGGTCTTGGGCCCAAGGCGCAAGGTTGAATGACTTGGAGTCCTCGTCAACGTTGAAAAGGCGGTCAAGGTTGGGCATTAAGGCATTATTCGGATATTGTGAAATGGGCCCTATTGAGAGAGGATGTATAACTATCGTGCCAGAAATCGTCTGTGAAAATGCGTCTATGAAAGCCCATGAATTCATCTGGGCTTTGGCGCAGCCAGGAACATCTTCAAGACGAGATAAGCTCCATGAAACAGAACGGGGGCACAAATAGCTGTTCACGAAGCCAAGAGGCAATCCAACAAAAGTTTGATCTGAGAGCACTGTTTTGTTTAAGATTCTAGAGTACTGTCGATTCATTCCATATTCGACGGCTGCAGTATATGAGGTGTTATGGAAGGTGCAGCGCGTGCCTATTGGCGTGGTATTGTATGCTCCCACTCGATGAACACCATTGGTTAATGGCCAAACAGTCACGTTTAGGCTCAAATAATTTTCCATAATGTTAAAGCTCCCTCGATAGGTTCTATTTCGTCCGAGCTCTGGAGCAGATGGATCGGGGGTGTAATCGACACATTTTAGGCCGGGTGCGAAATAAGTAGTATTATATTCACATCCATACCGACACTGTCGAGTCGCGGGCCAATCCAGAATATCATTTGCAGTGATCCTATTTCGCATGAAACGACGAAGATGATTCGTTGGCCGAACGAAGCCCCAAGTCTCGTTCATCACCGCGTATAGCCGAGGATCCGCGGAGAAATTGATATTAGGCACGCGAAGATCAGTCTGAACGAGATTCATTGGTCGAACAACAAGAGCGGCCGGCGGAGTGATGGTCACAAGTATATACGTAACAAGGCATGCTGACCAGTAGATAGGGCGATGAAGTGATCTAATCGAAGAGCTAAACATGATCTGCAGAATCGGAAGGAGCGAAGGTAACTGGAAAGCCGAATCGACAGTTCTAATAGGAAGGTTGCGACCAACGAGTGAGGACCAGACCTGGTTCGTGTGGCCTGATTCAGCGTAGGACAAAAAAAAGACATTCAACATACCAACGTGTTAAATATTGTACCAGCAGACCAGACTAGACATGTATGAACTGCCATTGCCCACCCGTTCTTCAGTACGTTGATTCCAAACTGACTGTACTGCGAGGGATTCTGTCCGTTCAGAGCGCAGTATACAAAGTGATTGCCCAAACTAAGCAGGAACGCCAGTGTCCAAGGACCAAACGCTCTGAATAGCCATCGCGTCTTCTTACTGGTATGTGCATAAATTTGGCTGCGATATATCATATTCAGTTTCAGACTATCAAAGTTTGCCTTGCCGGCACTTGTTACGGAATTTATCACGCCGAAGGGTGGAAAGGGAACTTATGGGAGTTTTGAAGGGGATAACGAGCCGACTGGATAACAGTGGAGCGCAAGGCAGTGCGTCACAGTGCATCGCGTGTGTTCAATGGTGACCGGGGTACCCACTTAGTAGCCTGCCTGCGGAATTGGCAATGATCCAGGATGCCCGTCCCCATACAATCGCCGTACCAGACAGACTCGGACGACTGGGTCTATATGGTGCTGTGACAAGAGTGAATTATATGTAGGCTTTGAATTAAAATAATATATTGTATTATGTTGCATATAAGTGGCTTCAGCTGTACGTTTAATAACTAGCGTCTATATATGCTACACCGACATAGTGTCGATGTATATTTTATGCCTTACCTGGTAATTCTATCGGAAGTCAGTGCTTCACCCGGCATGCCAGTACTGCATATCAATGGAAGGGATGCACTCAAACTTATTGGGCCCCGAAGTCTACTATTTCTAGGCCATTTGGTACATAGGACCTCCTACCAAAGGATCCATACTGAAAGTCGCTTGCGGCTTAATTCATGCCATAATACAGATCAACCGAGTCAGACTTTACCCTGGCCTCGGACCCGGACGTGGGGTTCCCAGGTTCGTCGCGCATCAAATTTGGACATCGAATTTGAAACTGCCCCGGATCATGATCGTACTACGTGCAGTATATTAATTGCGGCACTAGTCATTGTAGATATACCAAGACACTGTACTTATAGATTGATTCAAAGGGATACCTATAACGGTGTTTTTTTTCCTACTTTGTTTTCTAACAGCGGGAACATTAGCGGCTTGGTGAAAAGGTAAGAAAGCATGATAAAGTGGTTTTCTAATTACTACCACCCCCTTAAAATACAAGGCTTATACACTAGGTCTACGGTCAAGCCTGCATGAAGTATTCTTTGGGGACACTCCGGAATAAGCAAAAAGTCATGACAGAGAGTAGCCTTCTATTCCATGGCGGGTTTCCTCGGGGTTCGTGGTACGGTAACGCTGTCGATCAATCTCAAGTAACCAAAAGTGGGAACTTCGACGCGGAAGTTGAAATTGCTGCGGGAGTAAATTGGAAATTAGACGCGGAGGATAGGGTCTTGCGCGCGTGCGACGTTGTTCTGTGTAACTTCGTAGGTGGGCCCCCGAGTCAGAACGCGCGCACGAATCATTACCACCTGTTGGCAAGAGATTGTTAAACAATGTTAAACAATCAACTAACGACTCATTCTATCCGTCCGATAGTATAAAACATGGGGTCTGCCAACTTTCAATGTCACATCTCACAACAACATATTACTTGTGGAACTCAAACTTTTCATTTACTTAATGGATCCCCTCTTGAAATATTTTCTCACTGCTAAAGAGCATCCCTTTGAGATCGGAGTTGGTTTACTAACAACGTTTGGCGCGCATTTTGCATTAAAAGCTTTCAGGCGAGCAAATGCCTTTCGCCAATTGGATGGCCCGACGCCATCTTCTTCTCTTTGGGGTGAGTGAGCTTCTTAGAGCCTGAGATTTAACTCATATGGATATATTCCAAGGCGACGAGGCGCTTTTATATGACATTAAAACCAGTCTGACAATTCATGATGAACTGCTCAACCGGTACGGTTCTGTCTGCAAGGTTAAAGGACCACTCGGAGTAAGTTACTGGCGCTGTGACAACTATATCCTATACTAATAATCTTATGCCCAGGAGGACCGTGTTTGGATTGCTGACCCACGGGCGCTGAGTGATATTGTGGTCAAAGGCTTCGATGACTTCCATGAAGTCGAAGGATTTGTAGCGTGAGGATTCATGAACTCTTGTCAGCTCAAGCAGTGCATGACCAATATTGTAGATGGTTTGCTCTTACTCAAGGACCAACAATTATAACTACAAGTGGTATGTATGAATTGATCCCTTGGTGCGTTCTTCACTAACCCTTTTTAGGTCACAAACACAAGATGCAGCGGAAAGTGAGTTGTCTGGATTTATTAATATTGCATTGCTCATTTGTATATTTAGATTCTCAATCCAGTGTTCACCGCCGCTCATATGCGTAAATGTAAGCTTTATAATGGAGCTTGTTGATCTAGATTACTGATTCATTACAGTGGTAATGTTTTAGGAGAATCTTTTGAAGTACAGCTTGTTGATAATGCGAACTTTGACAGACTCCGACCTTCAACAGTATTGCTCATCATGTGAGCCCATAATCGATAATATAGATTCTCCTAGCTCATAATCAAATTCTAGCTTTCGGAAATCGTGACTTCCGAAGTAAGAACAAGTGGCGGAAATACTGCAGTAGTAGACATACACCATTGGATGAGCAATGTTTCGTTAGAAATGATCGGCCAGGCCGGTGAGGAGTACACACATCTTGTGTCGATAATATCTAATGCTCACGACAAACTTGGTATTTAGGGATGGGTCATTCGTTTGGAGTAATGACCGGTAAAGAGCCTGAATACATTGAAGCATCCCGACAACTGTTGTGAGTGAAATGAGAACAATTCAACTTATCCCTCTATTTGCTTACAGCATTTGGTCAGCCCCTTGATCTCGGAAATGTGGTATATACGTCCGTTCCTTCCCGCCCTCATGAAGGTCGGATCTGCTGGCTTCCGTCGCTTCGTTGTGAGCTATATACCATTTGGCCCGGTACAGAGACTCAGGAATATTACTGAAACTATGGATAAAACGGTCAGTGAAGTTGATTCAATCATGACATCACCAGTCATTTATGGAGGATTGTTATGATAGGCGGCTGGTATCTATAACCAGAAGAAGCGTGCACTTGAGGAGGGAACGCTTGAATCTGAGATTGCGGCTGGAAATGACATCATGTCAATGATGCGTACGTACTTTCTAGTATTCAAAACAAGGATTATTGTCTGAAATGCAAATTTTAGTCAAGCAAAATAAGAACGTGCCCCCGGAAGATCAAATGAATGAAGCTGAGATCCAGGCTCAAGTCAAGTGCGTGTATGCATTTTCCAAAGCAATCAGTTATTCAATAGACTTCAATGTAGCGGTTTGTTGTTCGCTGGACATGACACGACCAGGTTCGTATTAACCCGATCTCACCCCCATAAGCTAAAATGGCCTGTTGTCTATTGTAGCGCTGCTTTGGATAGAACAATACATCTCCTCGCCCAGAATCCCGAGGTCCAGTATCGGTTGCGTGAAGAAGTCAGGGAAGCACATGGTCTACACGGAAAGAGCCTCGACTATGACCAACTCAACTCACTACAGTATCTCGATGCAGTCTGTCGTGAATCATTACGTCTCTGGGCTCCGGGTCAGCTCGTCGAGCGAACCGCAGGCAAAGACTGGAACCTGCCACTCAGGTATCCTGTTAAATCTAAAGACGGAAAGACCATGATATCCAACCTCCACATAAAGAAAGGGACTCATCTATACCTATCACTTGGATCAGTTAACCGGGATAAGTGGGTTATTTTCTTGCCTTACGAGTCTTGACAGCTATTGATATCGCCGCAGACAAACTTGGGGCGATGACGCGGACCAGTTTAAGCCCGCTCGGTGGCTGACGCCACTCCCGGGTAGTGTGGCAGATTCGAAAATACCTGGAGTATACTCTAATATGTAAGTTCATAATCTTCTTTAGTTATATAAATGATCTCACCTATCAATATTAGAATGACATTCTTAGGTGGTCCGCGTTCCTGCATGTAAGCTACTCCATTCGCTTGCCGTACACAGCTAACTTCAGATCAGTGGATTCAAATTTTCTCAACTTGAAATGAGTACGTTTATAAACCTTTTCGAGCACATACCGATAATTCATTAATTATCCATCCACATTTCATAGAGGTTATACTTTCGACTCTAATCTCGTCGTTTAGATTTGAGACCGGGCCAGAAGAGCACTTTTGGGTGGCATCAGGAGTGCTCAAACCCCATACGCAACGTGATGATGGAACCATCGATTCAATATCTTCGTTACGTTTGAAGATCACACTGGTTGATGATTGATTGTCGTTGTTTTGTATTATCCCGGCATGCTTTACCTGTACATGTAGCAACCTTAATCTATTTGATGTTTAATTGTTGCTCACCTGCCTACTAGCCTCAGAGTCACCAGCCCTAATGCCTGCTAATATTAATTTCTGCGTCAGATTCGAATCTACTGGACAATCGGGCAACTCATTTGAGGAGATAACATCAACTCTCTTAGTTTACGGGTCACTTGGAATTTCAGTGAATTAGGACGCATGACTTCCTTAAGGAAATACCGATGGAGAAAAAGATTTGCTTTTGGTTACATGCGCGGTTCAGATTAGAGAAGCTGACTGGGATCCTCGCTTTTAATACTAATATCCGACTGGACAGTGAATGGACAACAAGAAAATATTGATTGCACCTGTGGAGAACTATACAGTGTAGACAGTATATACACGCGTTATTTCAGCCTGCCCACCCCTCTAAAACTTGCAGCTATTAAAGCGAAGTTAGAAAATGAAGTGTATCTCGGACGAGGTACCACTTACTAAGAGTTGGACTGGTTGGTGGTCAGCTTCTTAGGCTCGTTTCCGTTGCTGTTACCCTCATAAGTGTCGCAGATGCTGCTCACGCCTGAGAGCTGAAGGGAGGCGCGGTCGAATTGAGCTACATCGCCGTAGTTGGAGTTGACGCCAGCTAGGGCTGAACCAGTTTGTCCGATGATCTGGGAGATCAAAACAGTACGCTTGTATTGCCTAAGCACATCATAATCAGTACTCTATTGCGGGGGAAGCTCCGCCAGCTACTTACGTCGAGCAATTTCCACAAGAGCGATACAGCTTGCCGAAAGATTGGACGCAGTACGAGTCGATCTTGACAGTTCCTCCACCGTTGTGCTGGACAACCTTGTCGCTGGCTCCCTTGGCACCACCTCCAACGATATTGGACTGGCCTGAAGTCTGAGAGATGGTAATTGCATCCTCGCATACATCCTCAAACCAGACGTTATAAAGGTTGCACGGGCCGGTGCAACGAACGCCTTCCTTCTGGTTGGCACCAATCACAACATTCCTGATCGAGATTGTAAGTATGAGGATTTAAGCGAGTTGAAAAGGTTATAAGCTGAAATACTAACTGGAGGGTTCCGCCCGAAGATACGAGGAAGACGGTGTCAGCGCTTCCACCTTCGCCAGACGTGCAGGCGCCAAAGCCGCGATCGAAACGAACGTTGCCACCTAAAAAAATGATTAGCCCGTAGTACATAAAACCCCGCCGGAGATGAGATTTGCCTACCATCAAAGGTTCCGGTGACGGTGATAGGAGCACTGAGGCTCGATGTCCTGGGAGGGCTTGGGAACGTGCAGCTCGCAGCACGCTTGACAAAAGGAGGAGCATCAGCATCGCGGCGGACGAAGGGGTCCACTTGCATAGTGGGCGAGGGAGCCGCACGAGCAGATTGAATCAAGAATCCGCTGACGGCGGAAAGGAGTGCAAAGGAGATGGCAACCATATTGAATTAGAGGTAGTTAGTTGAGCAAGTGTATGAGTTCGATGACGAGTTGACACTGGCATCTTCGTAGTATTATTTATACCCAGTCACTTCATCCGGGCAGACCTTTGGACGTAGAGACGTTAGAGGCACGCATAAGCAATAACCGTGGCTATTTCCTCGCCAAGCTAAAAGAAGCGTGAAATTAGTATCAGCTGCGCGTAGCTACATTCCGCCTCTTACCTGAATAAGGGAAATGTTTATTTGGTGCGATTGAAATTCGAGATTATACGCGCTTCACCCGGCCCGCGAGGCCCTAGGAACGTTCAATAAACAATAACCGCCAACGTTCGGGCAGCTTGTCGGGCCATGAATGCGAAAAAAAGATATTGTACTGCAATTGAGATAATAGATACTGCTCCAACTAAATATAAATTTAAACATAGGCCTTTGCTCTCACCCCCGACCGATATTGTGGATTGATTTATGCAAAACCTAGACACGATCCTGCGGCATTAAAGCTCGGTAAAATCAACAGGGTTCGTAGGCATTGTGGATATAGGGTTTTGAGTTTAGTTCGGCTAATATTTGCACAAGTCATGCTATGTGCTGGATGGGAAGTTTCTGGATTTTAATCGTCTATTGTGCTGTCGCTAGAGTAGTACGCTTTTGTTATGAAACCAATTCGCCTTTACACCATTAGACTCAGACCATTCATCTTACTCGTATCAGTCCTCAACAGTATTTAGATCACGCCTATAGACTAATGTATTTCCTTTTCGTAGATATCTATTGCACGCTGCATTCTGCTGTAGGGTGTTACAGAGCTCGGATACCTTCTCAGCTTATACTCGCTAGTAAATCATTCTTTGACCACCCACCATGGCCGCCGACCCCCGCATTGAGATTTTAGGTGCTAGCTAAAGCGAGTCTTGGCTCGGCATCCGAGATACATAGACGTGGCAAGCCACTTCTAATAGATGGTTGCGCCAAGCGCTGTGCCTTCGCGAGAATATGCCTCCGCAGTAATTACTTGAAAAATATTCAAGAAATGAAAAGATAGGTATGCCAGTGATCAGAAAGCCAGCGTAGAGATGGCTTGGCTGGGGTTCACAGGAGTTGTTGGCATGTTTCGTGGCAACATGACAAGTCAAATTAACCGGACCGGTCCAGTTTGCGTATCTTGATTTTAGATATTGGGAAAGTTGAAAAGTACAAAGAGCGAGAATACACAGCAATGTGCATCATCATGGAATCGCATTTTGCACTGGACAGCAACAATCATGAAACGGACCTAGTCGCTTTCGTTGCGATTTTGTTGTTGGCGATGTGCTACCCCACAAGTGTTGAATTGCTGCACGGTCTACAACTCAGATAACATATGTCGTATGCAGGGCGATTCATTCAAGGGATTTAAGCTCATGAATATCGATCTGTGGACATGGGGAAGTAACCCGCTCATATCCAGGAACAAACCTGGCGTCTTCCCAGTGACCAAAAAGAGTCTACGTATGACGTAGAGGCAGGGTCTGTTGCTGATGGCTGTTTGTGGCGACGAGGTCAGCACAGCATTGAATTTCATAGTTAACGTACACCACGGCGGATTTAACCTTTATTGTGCTTGTACGCTCCACTCTGAGCGAGGAGGGAACGCAGGCCGTACTGCGTACGGTGCAGAACACGCAGTTTAAGATCAACATGAGTCTCCGAACGTCATTTCCGTCTTGGATTCGGCCTGCGGATAGCTGATCTGCACTGCCATCGAAACCTATCAATTGAATAGCGAATTATATATAAACCTCGTGCCTCCAGGTCTTGGCCACCCAAGATATTGACTATGGGTCAGAGCCAAGCTTTCGCATTCGCTTATCTCGTTCCTCTTGCACTATCACCTACAGTATTAGCTGCTGAATTCTGTACAGCAAACCAAACTTGCTGGCCTTCAGTCGATGTGTGGTCGACATTCAACACCTCCATAGGCGGTCAACTCGTCGCACCGCATCCCCCCGGGTGGGCATGCCATGATCCCAACTACGATGAAATTGCCTGCAATGACTTCAAGGCAAATTGGAACAGTTCCTTCTGGCGCGCTAACCAAACCGGTGCAATGGAGAACCCCATCTGGGATAGCCTCCAGTGCAGTTTCGAATCGCCTCGCAATGTGACTTGCGATCAAGGGCTTGTTCCGCAATACTCGGTTGACGCGCAGAACGAGATCCACGTGAGCGAAGCTATCAAGTTCGCAGACAAGTACAACCTGAGCCTTGTGGTCAAGAACACTGGTCACGATTTGTAAGTTCCAACCTCGCCCTTAGGTGCACGTAGTAAAACTCACTCTAACTTGGGTGCTACTTCCAGCCTTGGACGCTCAAGCGGCAAGGGTTCGTTCAGTATCTGGACGCACAACCTCCGGGGAATTAATTTCACCGATTCATTTGTGGCCCCTGGGTGTCTGGAGAATGAAGTCGCTCTGCCCGCCGTTACGGTGAAGGCGGCCGAACAGTGGCTGGGTGAGTAAAGGTCCTACTCTTCACCCTAATATAGCGTTAAGCACTCGTTAGACGTATACAGGGCGGCAGACGCACATAACGTTTCGGTGGTCGGAGGTGCAGCGCGTAGCGTAGGAGCTGCTGGAGGCTGGGTTCAAGGGGGAGGTCATAGTCCACTTGGCGGACTGTTTGGCATGGGTGTAGATAGTATGTTATATTTCTACGCCACACCTAGTGTTGATAATAACGTTTGGAAATTACTACATAGATGTTCTGCAGTTTACTGTGGTTAAACCAGATGGTCAAATTGTAGTGGCGAACAAATGCCAGAATCAAGATCTATTCTGGGCACTTCGCGGGGGTGGAGGTGGCACATGGGGAGTGAGTGATCGACAGTGTTTGCGTATGGGCGCGTGTTAACATTCGATTTATGAACAGGTCACACTGGATGTCACATACAAGACTCACCCTCCCGTCAACGCGAATGTGGTAGGAATGATTTTGAACACGACCAACGCAGGGAAGCTGTCCGAATTATCCAAGGTTTTCTTGCAAGCCCTTCCTAATATCACTGACCAAGGTGCGTAATTTTTGCAAACACGAGTGTATCATGGTTTGAACGATTCGTCGCAGGACTTCGAGGGTATGGCTACTGGGGTCCACCAACCTCTCTCATGGTCATTTGGATTCATCCTAACAGTTCGTCGCTGGAGTCTACAAACAGCACACTTCAGCCTATATATAACTGGATAAACGCCAATAATGGTACCCAAACCCAAATCATTACTTCCAGCCACCCGACCTTTTACGACATGTTCAACACCTATATTGAAGACGGGAGTATTGGTGCTCCTATCTGGTTTGGAACCCGCCTCGTTTCTCGAGAAGCCTTTGCGACAAACTCTACAGAACTTGTCAAGTATATTTGGGGAGACGGAAAGTATTTGGGCGCTAGTTTCAATATTAGTACGCTCCTTTTCGTACGTAACATTGCTTTATCCTAACGAGTGCATGCATAGTCGGAGGCGGTGTAATCAGTAAAACGGACCCAGAGTCGACCGGTCTGAACCCTCAATGGCGCAAAGACGCCATCGTGAGCTGGACGTTTGGCGGAAGCTGGCCCGCAAACGCAAGTACCGAACAAATCGAACAAATCAAAGCGGACACGACACGCATCGTTCAGCGGTTTGGAAAAGTCGCTGGACTTGACGATGCTGCGTATTTCAACGAGGCAGACCCGTAGGCGACCGTCTTCTTTAACAATGTATTGAGATGCATACTGATTCGTGCATAGACTCGAGCCTCAATGGAAAAAATCGTTCTTTGGGTCACATTACGATCGTTTATTGAAGATTAAGCGGGAGGTGGATCCCAAAGGTCTTTTCACATGCAATCGATGTGTTGGTTCCGATTTGTGATTTGAATGACTGCGCAAATGAGACTCTGCGATTCTCTATTGACACGAGAATATTGAGAAGTTCGAACTTTGTATATAAAGTCAGTAGTATAGAGTAGCCATAAGGAAGGTGCCTATAAGCTCATTCTGATGAAGTTGCGTATTAACCTGTAGTTGATCATCCATTATTATATATGTTCAATAAATCGTAATAGCAATAAATAAGCGATGTAGCCTAGACCATTTTAGCGCTGTGAACTGGAATAGGCTCTTGGCATGCACCGCCCGCATTGTAATGTCGGGGGAGTGGTTCTAAAAGAGTCGGACTGAGCCTTGGGCCAAAGGCGCTGGTAGTCTGAAAGTCATCTGACTTGACGAAGATGAGGGATACATAAGACTCAGTTCCACAAGGCGCGGGAATACAGATATGTAGATACGACGTGAACATACCTGGTATCCTCATCTTTGATATACTCATTTGGTGGTGATGATAGGGGCCAGGTCCCATATAAGCTAGTGGCTGCAGTAGTTGGGCGTGACTTGCCCACCAACACGAGTGTATGCGCTGTTGTACGTTCTTCTTGACTTGATCTACCGTCGATGATTCGGATCGAATCAATCTCAGAATCAGATATTCATAATATAACGGCGTCGCCCTTCCCGTGTATATTTACAATAAACAGAAAGGGGACAGTTAGTACTGTGTACTGGCATCGATCGATTTCAAGTTTGTGTCCATGTGGTAAAGAAGTAATGATCAAGCCTGACATCATCAATGGATCTAGCGCCCGATCAATCGATTGCCATGGTGGTGGAACGCTATCGCACAAAGAGTTCACCGCGAGTTGGCTATCCTATCTTTTCCTGATCAAAGTCCGCGAACCATGTCATCAAAGTAGGTAGCCTTATTGCTTGCCGTTATAGGACATGGACCCCTTACAAATAAACATTTCTTTGTTAGTGAAGAGCCTTATGATATCATGACAAGAGGGCTACCAGAGCAGGGGACTCAGCAACAAGAGGCTAAATCTTCGTCACCTAGTTTCGAGGCGTTACGATCTGAGTTCCAGCGCAGTTTTAAGTCCAAGACATGGATGGGTGTGCAAGATTTGTCAAACCACTCGACCAATCGGCGGGCGCTTGTAGTGGGTCGACCTTGTCTTTAAAGATTGGTTTCCGGGTCAATTTAACCATATAAGTGTTTAGATTGGTATAAATTATGGCAACCGCCGTCCTCCAGGTGGCCTTACGGGCACATATGTTGATGCTTTTAGGGCTATCAAAATGCTAGGTATGTGCGGATCGAAATAATTGCCGAGGAAGCAGCGCATCCGCTCTACGCGGCACGCATAGACAAGATATGCTAACCTAGAACAAACACTATATCTATATTTATTGTATAGAGAACTTCGACTACAAATCAACGGACATTTGTGTACTGGCCGATATTGCGATTCCTACAACTAGCTTCGGCATTGATTTGGGAGAAGAGGACGACGCCGAGTCACGCCTTCCAAAAAGGAACAACATTGTCAGTAATGCATATCGAGCACTTGACTGTGGCTAAGCGAATCCGCGTCAGATAAAAGCTCTCAGGTGGTTGTCAAACAACAGTGGCCCTGAAGAATATCGCTTTTTGTATTGTACGTTGGAATCTCCTCTGAGGGTCTTGGTGATTTTCTTTGCTTAATCTACCGTATAGTTTCAGGTCATGGCCACTATCAGCAGTATAAACCAGAACCTTCTTCCAACCAGTGTAAGCTAAAAAGACGCGAAAGCCCTGTTATTAAACTCTGAGCAAACAAACAAACAAAAACAGGTATCATGCCAAAAGATGTCGAATTTGAAAGGTTTCAAGATTGCGATGGATGTGTTTGCACGGGGAATGTGTGGCAAGCAAGTGAACAACAAGGAGAGCCAACATTTGTCCCTGAACCCTTAACAGTACTTTGGGATCATGTGAGTGAGGCCAGTTTGCAGAGGCTCGGCGAATATGACAGAATGTATTGTGATTGAACACCGCATATGCATAGAATATCAATCGGTTGCTCGCCGGTAATCTGAAGGCTGGTACAACAATGACGGTTAGTTAACCTACAACTTCTTAACTGCGTATTGAGCTATATTCATCACACAGGCGGTACTTGATGTGAGCTCTTTCATAACCTCATAAAAGTGACTCGGACGAAACGATGTCATTCTGCTTCAAGTGTTGCTATAGTGGAGGTGTCCTAGAGAGTGAGTTGACTATTTATATTCCTTGGTTGTTTTGCAATTATCTAATGCCGAGGCAGCTGCCTTTCAGAACGAGCCAGTCTTAGAAAGAACCGAACCGAACTCCAAAGGACGGCGATTATACGCGACGATGAACGGCCCTAGCCCGGCCAATAGAGTAGGTCTCCAAGCGCAGGATGGCCTAGCCGAAGCGTCGGAGAAACTGGAAACATTTGGGCCCAATTCGCCGAGCGGGATAACCCAACGAATAGCGATATCAACGTCGAAGCTGTCTCGCCACCACAGTCTGCTACCCCTAGCCCCGGCTCCGTATTCGTAAACCGAATAGATCCTGGAAACATTCTAGGTGGGTCTGTATGTTAAAACAAGAACTGTAATTGACTGCAAGACGGCACGTCATCACCATACTGGTGGGTGGAGTAGGGCTTCCGGCTGGAATAGATGTGGTCACGGGCACCAAATATCATACACCTCGGTATAATAATACGAAATCATTCCGGGACCCGTACGAGAAAAGTCAAAAATCCGTTCATTCCTTGTCGAAATCGCCTGAAACACGACGGGCGCCATTCCAACTAGGGGAGATGGCAACGCGAAACCAATCGCTTTCACCCCCATTTGGAACATCTCAGGCTACTTCAGGATTTACCTGCCAGCGTCCTGGGATTTCTTCGGCTGTAGTTCCGTTCAACGATGGATGCACAATTGTGAGTGGACGCTTGAGGCTCTCTTCAAGACTTTCCCTTGACAAAGTTGGAAAGATGTGCTGGGCAGCTTGTAGAAAGCTAGAAAGCGCATTCGAGGATAGTGATAACGCTGGATGGTTCACGAAGGTATGGTTATCTTTTACGGACACCCACTGGTCCCAAGAGTGCAGAAATATTCCAGTGCTTAAAACCATCGCCCTTAGGCACTAACTGAGTATTTGGCTCGACCTATAAATAGCGAAGAGAATCTAAGGTCGGCCCAGGATCTGATTGATCGACTTGGGTGAATGCCTAAGCACTTATTCTCTCTTCCTATTGAACTAATACGCAACCTTTAAACAGCACTAAATTCGAGCAGCACAACAAAACCCTCAAGGATCAGAAGAGGAATTTAGGAGAGCAACACCCACAGGTCAGGTGTCATATCTTCATTGTAAAAATACTAACGTGGATCTCTTTCAGTTATTTGTATCGAAAAACATCGGTTTAGCACTCGAGGATTATCTTCGATTAGGGCTCAAGATCTGAAACCGGAAGGATCGCACAGCTTGGCTAATTCTTCGAGAATGCGAATTTATCCTTGTCAGCACTAGTGCCACTGACTTGTGCGCGACGACCGGTGGGGAGTATCTTTGCGGCAGTATACGGGTGTATATGGCTGTGTAAATATATGGATGTGAACATATTGATGATCTACTACAAGTAAGAAGGGAAAGCAAAGGGGGGATACCAGCACACTAAGTCCCCCTGTATGCTCTGTCTTCGCACCTAGAGTTCTCGCATAGTTGGTACCCTTGTCTGGGCCTCACTCATTTTTACTACTGCTGCGCTGGTCGCTCGAGTAGGGAGGATGAATCGCCAGTCCTCTTCGGTTGAGCAGCTTGTCCATACCACCAGTGCCATCAAAAACTAGTCGTTGGGTAGTCGGCACCCCCCCCCTACTTCGCTTGAATCTATTATATATACCTAGGGTAAGTCTATTCATAAGAAGTGGTGGTATTATCTGGACTTGTGCGTTGTTTGGTAGGACGACGAGCTATGCAATGCCGTACAGTATCGTCACGGAATTTGTAACAGCAGTGGAAGCTAGTGCCAACATGACAGCCAAATATTTAGCCGAAAAATTTGCTCGCTGCCCAATCCAAAAGTTCATTTTGATCGGGATACTTCACGAGAGCATTGATTTTTCATAGCAAGCACATCAGTGCACATATGCGATAGCTTTGTGCTAAGTGGTTCATCAGCCATAAAACCCGACAATACCATAAAATCAAAGGTAATATTGGCTCTTTTATTTGAGGGCTCGTTCAAAAGTCAAAAGTTCAACTAAAAGGCCCCGCGTTTTGGCCTATTGATTCGACCTTTATCGATTGGGCCCCTCGCAATGGCATAGGTAGTAGTGATACCCAGAACGTAACCAACATATGAAACAGCAGAGATATGGCTGGAGCATGAGGTTCCCTATATGATAGAAAGACCACGCATCCATAGCATGATCTATAGGAAGAGTCGACCGCATGCCATATGTGATCATTCGAAAGTTAGATATTGGATTATTCGAGTGGGTAGGCACATTGGAGCTCAATATCTTCTCAAAAGTTCAGCATACCGTTAGTCCAACTCGAGAGTTCCGGCAGATAGTAAGCATCATCTCAAACTAGTGATATTTTGAGGTCGCATAGTAGTATGATCAGATACATTTAAGATGGTGGCCTATAGAGTAGTCAGAATACGCTGCCCTGCCAGAGTATTCGGCGCGAAATCGTCGGTGGAAGCACATAGAGTTATAACAGCCAACAAGGAGAACAAGAAAAAGATGAAGCAGTGAGTTTTACCCAGATGCCAAGGGAGATTCACTGACTACGCTAACAGTTGTCAAGTTGTTTTTCGTAGACTGTTAGTGTGACGACAATCCAACGATTATTCGGAGGTTTCCGGAACAGTCACGTGGCGCCAAAGCACGTGACATGACCTCGGAAACCTAGGAGTGCCCGTGGACCAACCGTGGACGGCGAGCCTTGAAAGTGTTGGGTGAGTGTAAAACAAACTTGCTCAACTATATTACTGCGGCAAACATGAAGTTTACACATTTACATATGCAGCAACAATCATCGGCGTCGTTACAACTCACTCCTACGTTGCCACGTTGACGTTGACGCCGACTCGAATTTTCGTTTTATTCTAGACGTTTAATTGCCCAATATCTCGTTCATCCTTATTCGGAATGTCTCGAACCTATTTCGCACCCGATGGGCAGACAAGTGCTTCAGACCAGTATCAGCAATTCGCGGAGAATGCTACTCAGCCAATCAGCAACCAGTCTCCAACCCATGATTCGACTGGTCCAACAGGAGCCCCTGAAGGCTACAGCCTAGTATACGCCGACAATGCATTTCAGGACACAGACACGACGTCGCAATATCATGCTGCCGCGGGGGCCGGAGAGTCACCAGATGGCACGACTTTCGAGGACAGACTAAGGTCACTTATGAGGAGACAGGGTGATGAGTTGAGGGCATTTGCTGAGAGGGAGGCTCGTAATGTTGATGAAGTAAGTAATTGTTATATTTCTTGTGTTTTCATACGTAGGACTGACTTTGCTTCGACGATCTAGATTCGATCTCAAGCTGCTGGACTGGCTAATGCATCCCCCCACGAATTTCTATATTCTGTCGCAATGCAACCTCTCACACCACAAGATACGATCACTAGGATGGACGCTGCGCTCGAGCATCTTCACCAAGCCCTAGGCTACGATGGATTCCTGGCGGTCGTCACACCCGTTGACGCAGATGGAGACGGTGGTATAACGGCAGGAACAAAAGTCGGTCTGGAATTTTGGAAAGGTCTTCGCGGTGGAGGATTAGCCGGTCTCAAATCGCTCAAACTCAGATGTAAAGCAAGCCGGGAGACCATGGGTGCCCTCTCAGATCGCTTAGGCGGTAACACCAATTCCACGACTACTTCGACGGCATCAAGAAAGAGTCTGGATATCAAACAAGAGCTTAATAGCGCTATGCGTAATGCTCTGAGGGAAGCGGCCGGAGATCCGCTCGCTGAGATGAGGTGGACAAAGCCAGACCAGCTTGAAGGGTACGGGGTTAGGATTATTGGATGGCCACCGGAGATCGCGCTGAGAAACCCTAGTAACAATCCCGTACGGTGAGTAGGGTGTTTCATACTCGGCGCGTCATCTCCCTTATCTCTATTACAGCGACAACAAAACGCTCCTTCAACTTCTTAAATCTGGTCAGCTCCGCTTTGTTAGAAAGGACTCGGCCGAATGGGAACAAGCGGACCCTAGCGCCTTGGTCCGCTCCACTGCTCAAGCCGCTCAAGCTCAAACTTCGGCCCAAGTCCAGCCACAGCATATCCCTCCCACCCAATTTGTATCTCCCCAACCACCGGTGGCCCGCACCACTTCAACCGGATTCATACACCCACATGCTCCGCACCCGCATGCACAACCCCCCGCGTCGCTTCAGCATCCACCTCCCCCTCAACAAACTCCCCAAACAGCCCCACCCCCACCTGGCCAACCTCAAACGATGCCGCACCAACAACAATTACAACACCCCCAAATTGCGTATGTGTACCAGGTCCCGCCTCCCGGCCAAGCGTGGATCCCGCTTCCTGGCGTGTACGGCACCCCCTTTGCCCCTCCTTCCCATATGGTTACAGAAGATCCCAACGCAACACCTACGCCCGTGAATCCGAACCCGAGCCCAGGTCCAGGGCCAGGCCAAGGACCTAGTCCAATCCCGCCGCCTCCCTCGGGAGCTGTCTCGCCCAACGCGACTACCGCCAGAAAGAGACGGTCCGAGGCTGGTGGTGCGGGCGGTGGCAAAAAGAGGAATCGGACGACGGCTGTGGAGGCTGCGTCTGGGTAATATGTAGGATTGGTTTGGTTTGATTCGGTCTAGTTCGATTTGTGTTGTGGTTTTCTTTCGAATTGATGTTTTTAATGGGTTCTGGATGGGTAGATTGGAATATACTAGTCGATGTCATTGTCGTATCAGTTCATAATGTGACAGTAAGCCCTGTGTGACAACTCTACCAAAAATATCAGAGGCCATGGTGGCTGACATAGGGGTCACCTCCAGGACCCCCGCCAGCGTCTCCAATTCAGCCAATTCCGCCACTTATCTTCAAACAGCCCGAGAGATCAACGGGGATGAGAGCAGATTGATCCAATAATTAAATGCTCCAAACAGAAGCTTGCACCGCCACTTCATGATCGGGCATGGCCCATGCCGAGGCGGCTTGGACTCAAGCGATGTACAGAGCGGGAAAGAGACAAAAAGAGATATCAGAGTCTATACTGAATAATATGGAGATGATTTCTCTGATCCACAGAGTCACCAATCGATACTATCTTTACAAAAGCTCTGTTTTCTTGGTATTATTCACTGACTCTGGGCTACGACCCTCAAGCCTGAAAGGATTTGGACATAATAACAAGCGAAATAAGGTTTTACGTTCGGCCAAGCCCATCCGGAGCTCTTTTGAGTTACTAACCTCGGGGTTGCAGTCCCCGGAGCAGAATACCAATAATCACTGTCCGCTTACGCATATACGCCTAGTAACCTTTGCTCAGGTATTCAATAATGAAACATTGCCATATCTATACCAAAGTAATACCGACAATAACAACAAATTGAAACCATGCATCTCTAAGCTTACAAGACATTGGTAGTGGACTATGGGTGCAAGGCTTTCCACAGATCAAGGCTTCATCGCTTCCCTCCACAAAACACTCGACTTGACGTATTGTTTCTTAGTCACATCTTTGAGAATCCATGAGGCATCTCCTTCTAGAATGCTATTTCAGCCCATCTTAATGTAACATGGAGCGCAAAAAGCTCTTACGCAGATTTAAGCATCCGAATGAGATGTTTCTGCCGACGTATAAAAGAATGCACCGAGAGAGAACTGCAGTCCACAGACCACCATGTTCACTGAGACCACCCAGCACTCCAACGCTCACTACTACGCCGCTGCAGGAGTCCTCCTGGTACGTATTCAGGCTTTGTCAAACGGAGTACTTGACCAGTCTGACATGCGTGCATAGACGGCATACTATGTTGTTCCCTACCTGCTAGACCCCCATGACTACCGGCGCCGATTTTCTGGGCCGTGGCTCGCGTCTCTTAGTGGCTCGTGGCTGGCAAGAAGCGCTAGCTCTGGTCGTCACTACCAGAATATTCTCCAATTGCATGAGAAATACGGTGAGTCGGGCAGTCCATCATGTCCACCTCATGCATATGGGAGAGTAACGTTCGAATGCAGGGAAGTTTGTAAGAGTGGGACCGAATCACATCAGCATTTCCGACCCGGACGCTCTGGAGGTATGTCGCATAGTCAACTTTATATATTACGTGCACAAAATGTCTAAATCTTTGCTCAACAGGAAGTATACGGGCATTCAAGCGGCCTACTCAAGTCTGAATTTTATGACGCTTTCGCTCGCTCTGCGCGTGACAGAAATTTATTTGACGTTAGGGATAAAACTATGCATACCAGTAGGCAATACTCACACAGAATCCTTAACTGATTACTTATAATTGACGATCATGTCAGTAAAACGCAAGCGTATTGCAAACATATACAGTGCTCAGAACGTTACGGCTTTCGAGCCTCGGGTACGGGTGCACATTCAGAAATTCTGCAACCAGCTCGACATGCGATGTGCAGCGGCCGTCGAGAATACTCCTGGGTTTAATTGGACGGCTCAAGATGGTCGTGCAGTCCTTGACAGCTGTTCGCGTAAGTATAGCGTAAATGTTTTGTTGCTACATCATTCACAGTTTGATTCAACAGAGTTCTCCTATCTTGCTTTTGATCTCATCAGTGACTTGGCCCTCGGAGTTCCGTTTGGTATGGTTGAAGCACAGAAGGATTCGGTTCCCGATCTCTTGGCTCTTAGCTCCGAAACCAACTTTCGAGACATAGCTCCTGTTCGTATTATGGCAGATGTAGCCACAAATGCGATGACCCTTGGATCCTATGGCACTTGGATTCAAAATTTGCTTTTCTGGGCTCCATGGTCACTCTCCACCCGGATGACCACAGTGAACCTGATAAAAATCATACAAACAACACTTGATGCAAGAACTAAAGTAGAGAAAGACAGAGCCGAAGCAAATAAACAAGTGGTTGACCTGTTAGACAAGTTGTTCGAGGTTAAAAATGCCGATGGATCGCCGTTGGCGAGTTTGGAAATCGAAGCCGAGGCCACGATAACACTTACCGCAGGGAGCGATACGACCTCCAAGTGAGCGCTATATCTTTGACTCGAATTCCTTTAATCTGGAGCTGACTCGATACGTGCGTAGCTCCCTAAGTGCTATGTCCTACTACGTCGCTTCCAACCCTAACGTCAAGAAGAAACTTCAGCAAGAGCTTGACTTGATTGAAGTGGACTCGGCGGGGGCAAATGGCCTGGAGGATCAGCTGAATCGCATAATCCCTAGCTTCGAACAGGTCAAGAACCTACCATATCTCACTGCATGTGTGAAGGAAACTTTGCGACTCTACTCCACAGTGGGCTCCGGACTCCCACGAGTCGTCCCGGAAGGCAAGACGGTGACCTTCGCTGGTCAGACATTCAACGCAGGGAGCGTCGTCAGCGTACCGTCGTACTGCACCAACAAGTCAAGTGTATGGGGCCCTGACCCAGATACTTACAGGCCAGAACGGTGGCTAGAGGAAGGGGCATCGTCTTTGAACAAGTACTTTGCCGCGTTCTCGACCGGGCCTCGGTAAGCTACTGGTTTGCCCCTACATAACCCATAATTTACTAACTCTGCACTTAACCTCCCGAAGCGGTTGTATTGGCCGCAACTTGGCAAATCTCAATCTTTTATTAATTTCTTCTACTTTCTTCCGTCGGTATGACATCGAGTTGGCCAGCCCTGAGACCAAGGTACTTAGTCTTTTATTCCAAAACCTCAAATAGCACTGGCTAAATTTTTTTTTACCAGCTTCAAATTTTTGAAGGATTTATTAGGGATGCAACTCATTGTGAAGTCTCTATTAAGCGACGGGTCTGATAGCCTCGTAGGGTCGTGTATATCCACGAGATCACAATTATAGATCAGAATCGAACGAATTGGCCTGGGTTGATGTAATATGTTTGAGAGAATGTTGATAATTTGAGCCTCGGCTACGTATCGTGTGAATGTCTAACTCATAAGTTAAGCTCGTGATTGACTAACCCGGTCGTATCAAACTATGCATCGTCGAGCCCGACGCCGGTATGGGATCAAAGTGACTTTGGTGAGCTTTTGACCAAGTCTAGGCGTCACCAAGTACAAATCGCACGATCAATAGGAGGTAAAATCGAACAAATTCAATATGAAACATAGCTATATGCGCACAAGGAACTCATAAGCGAGAATATATTAATAGTCTCTCCAAAGCGTTGCATGAGCTTCAACGTTATTACTGAAGTACAGCTTGATCTTGCATTTCCTACCCCCACAAGTGCCAGAATTTATGCAGACGAACTTTACGACCCGTCGTACCTCCGGGGGAGGGTGGTCAGCGATGTGTTTTCCTGGCTCGGGCACGGGATAGTGTGCTTGCCTGGGCCTCGTTCCTCGGCCACGGGTAAGTACACACCCCACCCACTCACCTCCATCGGCGCTTGAAGCGGGGTGGACCCTAGCTAGCTACCGAATGTATGACTCAGCACTCGCATGACCCCGTCTGAGTTGGATTTCCCGAGTGCAGGGAAACCTGCTGTCCAATTTGAGATCCAGGAACCATATGAGTGAGGTCTAAATTGCTTGCTCTTATCAAATTCTGCGGCACTTTGCACTACTCGGGTAGATGGATGAATTAATCCAATCGCTTCACGCGATTTAATACTTGCCGCGCACCTCGACCATGCGTGTCTCACGATGTGATATGTTTCGGCACCGTCGACGTCACGGTTGAGAAGTTATGTGGAATCGGCTTCGACTATATCTCCCGACCTCCACTTACTCCTCCGATCGCAACCCTTATAGGATACCTCCTGGGCTTTGGTATAGGTAGATGAGACAAATACTCTGCTAATATCGAGAGAACATACGTGTACAGTACATGGGGCTGACGTAGAAACCAACATTGATTATCTTATGACTCAGCGTACTTACGAGCACGAGAAAAAATTTATTGGTCGCATTCAATCTAAACAACATTTTGCCGCACCTCGTCGTTACTTTCAAGCCCAACCACCGTTATACCGCTAATATAGGATGAACAGAGATATATAAAAGCAACCAAACAGCTGCATTTCCGCCATGTTTCTTACGCCCCGTTGAACACTCTTATCATGCCGCCTATCGCAGCGCCAGCTAAGATTTTACTCACGGGTAGGTCGATAGTTGAACAAATTGAGTAGTAATTTGCTTACCAGAGTGATCAGGTGTGAACGGCTACCTGGGTGCGCATGTCGCTAAAGAACTACTGGACCATGGGTTCGCCGGTGAGCCACTCAGAAATCTCAGTCCAAGTCAAAATATAAATCTAGCAATTCATCTTTTTATAATTAGTGGTAGGAACTGTGCGGTCATCGGCCAAAGGAGATAGCATTGCCAAATATTTCGAGCATTATGGGGAAAGGTTTAGTTATTCGATCGTTCAAGACATGACTATGGTGTGTGTTTTAGCACGTTGCCTTGATTTTCGCGGGGCTAAATGTTGCATATAGCCTGGGGTGTTCGATCCCGTCATAAGCGTCGGGGAATTCGATGGGGTTGCACACACCGCAGCTCCAATCCCGACGAGTTCGGGCCAACAAGCAGATTCTTCTGATAGTACGCCTTTAAATTCTTATAAAATGACCATAGCTTAATTTTCTATAGGTGCTTTCAATGCTGCAATAGCGGGCACGTTGAATGTTATGCATAGTATCAAAGCATATGGGTACGGACATGTACTTTGGCCATATGTTGAATCGAACTTGAGCGAATTTAATCTTTGTAGACAAACTGTCAAGCGCGTAGTTTTTACATCCTCAACTTTGGCGGCGCTACAATCAGAGCCGGGTATTGTACACAACGAGGTATGATTCTGAAGCACAAATTGCCAAAAGGGTGAAATTTCATCCAACTGGTTAAAACCCATGGGTCTGCAGAGTCATTGGAATGATGAAGTTGTCAAACGTCTACAAGATCGGGAGTATAAGGCAACTGATATAGAGCGTTACATGGCAAGCAAGTGCCTATCCGAAAAAGCTGCTTGGAAATTTATCGAGGACAACAAGAGCGAAGTAAACTTTGATCTAGTTACTATTCTTCCAACCGCGGTGCGTGACGCAGATATGATGTTTTGATGCATGCTCAGACTTAGTTCTTGACTTTGTAGATTATTGGGGTAAGTTGTAAAGCGACTTACACTTTATGAGGTTCGTTCATGACAGCCCAACATGAAGCCCCCTCTCGATGAAAATATGCCCCGTGCACAACTAGATGCTTCAAACATGTTTTTCAAGAGCCTCAAAGCCGCCATTAAAGATTCTAAATTTACGGACCCGTGTTTCACCATTGTTCATGTGAAAGATACAGCCGCCCTGCATGCTGAAGCGTTTATTCACTCAGGAGCTGCAGGTCATAGAATACCTGCCACTAGTTCGGAGCCAAGCTGGCAAGATATTTGTGAGTGGGTATCAAACAAGAACTCTCAAAAGAGCTCAAATGTTGGAAATCTATCTACATTGATATAGGCGATGCTCTGAATGAAGAGCCCGCATTTTCTGGAGTACCCGGAGGAAATCCTGGAGTAGGTAAACGTCCCGACAACGAGTCGCTGGAGTGGGATACTTCCTACGCCAAATCCTTGCTTGGAAGAAACATGATTGGTGCAAGGCAGATGGTTAGAGAAACTGCTGCGTTCTACCAGAAGAAGGGTTGGGAATTTGTTGCCACCTAAAGTTGGGTCTTGGCCAAATGTACATTTCATTAGCTTCTTAGTTATATCTCACTCTTCAGCGCTAAATCCAATCTGAATTAGGTTATCTAGTGAGTCTATTAGGCTCCGTGGCAAGAACGAGCATTCGATTAAAGATGAGTATGTCCCGCTTGGTCACGTATATTGTATACGACCCACAATGCAATCAACTGTCTTTCATGCTGGCTGACTACTACCCACGATAATATTACTAAAAGCAATATAACCAATTCGTTACCGATGGTCGTGCGGGGTTCTCTAGAACTTCCAGTGTGGTGGACACCCGAGCATTCCTAAGCTTTTCGACTTTAGGCTGAGATCGTATACCGACGCCACTGATTGCCAGCCAACTGATTGCGTATTCACATGTTTCTTCCTTTAAGTAATCACCCGCACTTGAGTCATCATTAGTACTGGGGTATTGGCCCTGAGTAAGACCGCAACGCGCGCATGTTACTTTGCGCGCGTGTCGAACGCAAATTATGATTTTTAATCAAGATTCTCTAGTTTAATTTGTACTTTTGTTAGTATCATCTCTAAGAGAGGATTGTATTTGACCTAGTACGGCGCACATCTATAGCATTGTTTTATTAATGCCTATCACGTCATGTTTTCTTTTATTTCCTTGTTCCTGCTCTGCTGATAGTGATATAAATACAGCTCGAGTGATGCAACACCAAATCACAACTCACATTTGCGTCTTCATCAGCATATACACATTCCAGAATGCCTTGCCTTACGACTCCAGCAAAAGTGCTTATCACAGGTACGCATGTTTCGACATCCATCTCCACGGGCTGTCAAAGTTAAGTCGGACAACTAGGGGTGAACGGTTACCTTGCAGCACATGTCGCCAAAGACTTGCTCGAACGCGGTAACATTAGTGAGCGGGCTCGTTAAAAAAAGTGTTCTGGCTGCATGTCTGATACGGCCTCAGTCGTCGGGACCGTCAGATCTTCGGCCAAGGGGGACGAGATGGCCAAGCGCCTCCATACATACGGAAGCAGGTTCAGCTATGTCGTGATCCAGGATATGGCTCAAGTAACTATTTTAACTTGGTTAAGCACACAGATTCTGGGGATTCTAACAAGAAGTAAATAGCCAGGGGCCTTTGACGAAGTCCTACGTACTGGAGATTTTGATGGTGTTGCGCATATAGCAGTCCACGTTTCTTGGGATTCTACGCCATTCACTGGTGCATCTGGTAGCCCTTTTTTGTTTTCATATACTTGAGCGCTGTTGCTAAGTCTTATCCAGGTTCACCCGATATTTCGACTGAAGGAACTTTAAATATTCTGAGAGGAATCCAGGCCCATGGGTTAAGTCATTCATAAGCGCAATTTAGTTACTTTG
Source organism: Rhizoctonia solani (assembly GCF_016906535.1). Classification (NCBI taxonomy): domain Eukaryota; kingdom Fungi; phylum Basidiomycota; class Agaricomycetes; order Cantharellales; family Ceratobasidiaceae; genus Rhizoctonia; species Rhizoctonia solani. Next base: position 3,131,933 of record NC_057372.1, read on the forward strand.
TGACTGATGGAGCATAATGACCCAGACCTGGGGTAAAACGAGTGGTATTGACATCCACCAGTTTAGCCGCAGTGCCATCCCAGCCTGGTTCGAAAGATAGCGAAGTATGATCTCTCCCCGCACCCATTTCTTTGCCAGCTAGTTGACCCCAAACCTCTTGCCAATAGGTTCGCTGGGACGACGATGCCGTGCGCATAGCTCAAGAGAAAGGTTCCGAGGCATCCATCATGGAGCGTTATAAAGCCATGAAAGTCTGGTCCGAAAAAGCGGCTTGGAAATTCGTTGAGGATAACAAAAGCAAGATCAACTTTGATTTAGTAACCATCCTGCCGGGCTTAGTGAGTAATTTTGGTTAGAATAATGATAAGATTGCTGAAGCGAGATCCCTAGATTACCGGAGTAAGTAATCAGGAGTATTCCGAAACATATTCAATCACTTATGATGCTCAAGACGCCGGTCAATGATAGTACACCCCTCGAACAACTATCGTCATCCAACCATCTTTTTGAGCAATTACGATCGCCGCCCGCGGACGAGAAGCTCGGAGATGCTGCACAGATTGTAATTCATGCAAAGGATGCAGCGGCAATTCATTCCGAAGCATTCTTTCATGAAGAAGCTGCAGGTCGTAGGGTGCTGGCTATCACGTCTCAGCCAAGCTGGCAAGATATATGTAAGTGATACCATGCCGGCGAAAATAACTATGGAATGAACTGACAGGTCACCCGCATAGATAATGCTCTCAACGAGGAGCCTGCTTTCCCTGGGTTCCCTAAAGGAAGGCCGGGAGTAGGAGAGCGACATGACACTGGATCAGAGGAGTGGAATCTAGCTTTCACTATGGCCCTATTGGGAAGAGAAGCAATCGGTGCAAAAGAGACGATCAGGGAGATCGCAGCTTATTTCCACAAAGCAGGCTGGAGGTTTACCAAGGAGTAGTCCCTACAATGTAGACTTGGGACCCAAGAATATTTGATAGTCTGGAGAATAGAAGTGTATGCGGTATATTATATGCGAGAACATCAGTGCGAGAAAGCTCAAATGATGACTGGTACATGTGCATCAAAGAAAACACTTCTCTTGGCTTGATATAGCTCTCCTTATCTCTTCCATACAAATTTTTAGATTGCCTTGGTTAGGTCTTATGCTTGTGTTTCGCCCTGAAATTTAAAGGGCCAAAGAGTCACCAGTAAACTTGATTGATTGATTGAAGCTCCTTGGGGTGTACCAAGGCAATGTTCAGTAAAACATACTTGGCAATTTGTTTTCTGGAAATATGTAGAGTATTGAAGATTCTCCAAAAGTCACAAGGTTGAATTTCTCAACCAGAATGCAGAAAACGTAGAAACGCCATACTGCGCTCCCAAGCGTTCCTGAGCTTTCAGCGAAATGTGTCACGTGGCCAACCTGTAAAATTATATTGCCAATTCAACGATCATCTCTTGTCTACTGCCGCAATGGGTCGCACTCGAACTAAAAAGACTAAGCAGGTCAAGTCAAACCCAAGTTCTGTACCGGGTTCCTCTGCAACTGAGCCAAGCATCGAATCTCTATTCGAGAAAGCTCAAGAATTGTTGATTCAATGCAACTATGACCTTGCGCACCGATTTGTACAACGAATACTCGAGCGAGATCCAACCAATATCGAGGCGAGAGAGATGAGTGCGGTAGTGGATCTAGAAAGGGGAGAAATCGAGAGTGCGAGACAGGTATGTATGGATTTTGCTTATCGCCCATGCTTAGTTTCTATATGCAAGTTCAAGAGCATGATCCGACGTTTAGACTAACGTGCCTTAGGATAGATATTCCTAACTCTTGTTCCTCCATCTTCAACTGCTCCTAGTCCCCCTCCACACTCTGCATACCTTTACCTCGCACAACTGAGCGACGGTCCCCACGAAGCGCTGAGTCACTACAAAGCCGCTGTCGATCTGATCGTGAGCCGGGTGAATTCGGGAAGTGACCTGAACGAAGAGGAAAAGGGCGAATTAAAAAAGACAGCGGCAAAAGCTCTAGTTGCGATGATTGAAATTTGGATGTCAGATTTATGGTGAGTACCTTTATTATACAAAATAATTTGGCAGGTGGGGTTAAAATTGCTCTAGTATGGAACCCGAGGCCGAGTCGCAGTGCGATTCTCTCATTGCTCTAGCCCGCTCGACAGATTCTGGTAATGCCGACGTACTCCAAGCTGAAGCATCCATACGTCTATCACAGTCTCGACCGGAAGACGCTCGACAAAGTGTATCAGCTGCTTGGGCGACATGGCGAGATCTCCCACCTGGAGATCCGCGGATACCCGAGGGAGAAACCCGACTTCAACTCGCGAAACTTATGCTTGAGCTCGGATTGAATGGGGATGCATTGGAGATTATTGCGGGTGTGGTTGCAGAGGACGATCAAGATGTAGAAGCATGGTACCTTGAAGGGTGGTGCTTATGGGGTATGGCTGAGCGTGTCAAGGCCGGAGAGAAATTGGAAGGGGAGACCGGTGAAAAGGGGAAGGAGAAGCAGGAGGCCTCGGATGATGAATTGAACTGGGAGGAACTCGCAAGGGATGCACGAGATTGCCTCGAGACTTGTAAAATGGTGAGTACACTTGGATTCGATTCTTGCTTTGCTCACGCCTGTGTAGTTGCATGTTGGACAACAACACGCCGATAAGCCTATGCTGGATCATGTAAATGAATTGCTCGCCAAACTGGATGAGCTCGGAATCAAACCCTCGTCCGAGCATGGTGAAGAAAACGACGACGAAGGATGGGTGGACGAAGACGACGACGTTGAAATGTCCTAGACAGAGTTGTACATGTTATGAAACTATCTCACACCGATCACTGTAATAAATTAAAATGGGATTTTCTCTAGCTTTTATGCGGTTCCACCGAAACCTCCGCGCTCAGTCGCGATATTTCCGAAAATGCGGTCATGAGCTTGTCTAGATCAACGTCCAGGCTTTCCGCTCGCGTTTTCATCTATAAATCACAAGTGAATACGAGTACAAAACGCGAAGATGTCATGACTTACTGCATGTATCGTGTCGCTAGCTGCGATCAATTCGTGATGATGGTTATAAACGAGTGATTGTCGTTCTCCATCGAGTTGTTTAATTTCTGTTACAATCTCAATAGCAAATAAGGATCACACATCGTGATCACTCGCCTTGAACTAATTCATTTTCCTTCTTCAGTAGTTCAGGTAACGTGGCGGTAGTTATAAGATGTTCGTAGTACGCCTTTGCATCAAAATTCGGCGAATCTGGGCCAACTAAATAGAGATACAATTTATACGATATACAAACCCACCAAGATCCATAGGATCTTTCGACCGTAAACTGCCAGTAGCAGCAGCAACGCCCAACCCATAATGTTTCCTCAACAAATCTCTCGCTCGTCCTCGTCCACTACGTGACACTCCGGGTGAAACAGGAGGCGTCTCTCCAGGCGGGAGCGGCGACAACGGGGACATGAGATCTGAAGTCGTCAAATATTGTGCATGTTGAGGGCTTGGGGAGAGTGGTGTCGATGTATCGGCTGTAAGTGGGGGTGTCGCGCCCAGTTTGGAGGGAGGTCTGGCTGTGTTTGGGGTCGAAGGGATGGGAGACCGGATGCTGGGCGTGGAAGGCGGAGTGCTGAGTGGCGTTAGTGATGACATTTAGGAAATGAAAACTAGCTTAATGTGGTGGTCGCGAGAAGCAACTTGCCAAAGAGCAATGATGACATAATCACATGCAAGCGACAAGTTCAACAACACAATCCAAGAAAATGCAAGCGCAAGAGAGAATAGCAAGTATAAATGACACAACTATGAGAGCGTAAGTACATGGCGTTTTCTATGAGCTCGTACCGGACGAAACAGTGGACGTCAGTCAGTATCCCCCGCCTCCTCCCCGTGTTCTTCTTCTCTCAAGGGCGGTGCAGAACCGTCTTCGCCTGTTTTGGGCGTTATCGGCGTTCCAGTCTCGCTATTGCCCATGTTTGGCCCACCGGAAGTCAAGTCCATGCCGTCCGGACCTTCTCCAGTCGGTGAACCAGAGTCATTCGCAGCGGCAAGAGGAGTAGGATCAAAGTACAGGCTAGAGTCCTTATCTACGAGGTATCTATAGCAAAAAACAAGCAAACAGAAAACATTCAGTTAATGAGGCAGATAATAAGTCACAACATGCTCACTGTTGCAATCCAACATCCCACTGTGGTCCTCGCGAAGCCCTTGCAGAGATCAGGAGGCTATTCCATTCGGAAGCTTGAACCTACGTTGCCAAGTACCAGGTTAGTTCCGAGTCTTAAAACTGCATACCACTCTTACGGCTGCCTTGCTTCGAGCCGATTGACTGGATCCGCCATGGTCATTCGCAAATTGCTTTCCTTCGGATTCGGCCAGTTGTTTGATTTCGGTCACCAAGTCTCCAGATATCAAGGCGCTTGCATGTCGAGGACTGTAACTACTACAGGTGTGGTCGGCTCGCCGCGGGCCATGTTTGGGAATGTGGACGTGGGTGTCACAGACCTCAAGTCACGTGATACATCAGAGAGTCTAGAATCCTGATCTACTAGCACATACAATTGAAGCCTGGTTCTTGGCATGGATGCGAGCGCCTGGGACGTAATAGCTAGTCGGTTCGGGGTGATATTAGGGTGTTCTCCCGTTTCGAGTACCACTTCGGTGCAAGTTCTCCCTGTCCTTCGATTGATCGGAGGCTACCACTCGGTCCCCCCAACTGAAACATGCCGAAATACGGTGGCAACTGTTTACCTCAGCGTGCGCGGATAAAAACGCATCGGCCGTACTATTTTACGTAGTCTCGGTTTCCGTTTTTCTTCAACCACAAATCGACAGCTGTCCGTCCTTGTGATCGTGATGCAGCAATCTGAGATTCTTCTGGTCGGTCTCGGCGCGACTTTTGGAGTTGCCCTGGGTTTGCAGTTTTGGCTACAACGAAACAAGTCGGCACCTCCACTCCCTATAAGCCCAAAGTCCCATCCATTCATCGGAAACTTGCTATCGATGCCTCAAGGCAATGAACATATTGGTTTCATGGAGTTGGGAAAACAACTGAATGGTATGTAAAATGATAGGCACGCTTGCATGTGACTCTATAGAGTTATTTTCAGCCAATATGTTCTCTCTCGAAGTCCTCGGAACGGTTATAGTTGTATTGAACTCGTACGAAGACGCGATTAATCTGTTTGAAAAACGAGGCGGGATATACTCCGACCGAGCCGTTCCTCCAATGATCTCCGAGCCGTCGTTGTATGTCGGTATTTTGTACTTCGAGACAATATTTGACATTTGTACTGCAGATTCTACTGGCCCGAATTTATTGGAGCCTTGGGATACAATGAGCGCTGGCAGAAGAATCGTCGGCTTATACATCCTTGGCTGCACAAAAAAGCGGCCGAGACATTTCACGATTCACAGCAAGAACAAGCTAGACTGCTACTCCAGCGGTTATTAGTGCACAATGGCAACGTTGACTCGGAATGGCTATACGGAGAATTTTTCTTGTAAGTCCTACGCCTTTTTTTGTTGTGTTATACATGGGCATGACTTTTTGTTTCATTCAAGGACTCTTGCCGGCACTTTGATGCGTTCTATTTACGGATACAAGCTCGAGAACATGCAAGATCCATTCGTTATCGAAGCCCAGAAGGCTGTTGACCGCATCTCCCAAGCGGCTATGCCCACAAGTAGGTCATAAATGTTTAAACCTGACTCGCAAGTCAATCTCATAGCTTTATCCACAGACTTTCTCGTCAATCTCTTTCCGAGCCTCGTATACGTCCCAGAATGGTTCCCCGGGGCGGGCTGGAAACGTACCGCGCGCGAATGGAGAGAACAGCATCGAAAGGTCGTGCGGGAAGCATTCGAGTGGACGAAAAAACGAATTGTCTGTGCCTTTTTACAGCCTAAAACTCTTTTACTGACGCGCTTACAGGCTGCAGGAAACCATGATCCTTGTCTTATCGCGTCTCTTCTACCGCACGCCGAGCAGCTCGGGCTTAAACCTGAAGAAGCTGATGACTATGTCAGTCATATTGCTATGACACTGTTTGGAGGTGGGTCTAAACGCGGACTTGCAAGTTGGATTCTTGCTAATGATACATCGATTCAAGGTGGTACTGAAACGGTATTTCTCACGACCTGGCGATATTGAACGTTGATTTACATCCAGATAGACTGCAAACGTCTTCATTGTCTTTGTGCTCGCCATGATCTTTCATCCAGAGGCGCAGGAGCGAGCTCAAAAGGAGATAGATAATTTGACTTCAGGAGATCGACTTCCAACCATGGAGGACAGAGATCAATTACCCTATACTAACCGTCTTATTAGGGAAGTACTAAGGTGGCGCCCGGTCGTACCAACCGGTACGAATGTATTGCCAAAATTTATGTCGAGGGTTTACTGATTTTCGAACCTAGGTATACCTCATGCTTGCTTTCAGGACGATGTTTATCAAGGGTATACTATTCCCAAGGGCACGATGGTGTGAGTTAACATCCGTTGAAGGACCTTGTTGGTATTAAAATATAATTTCTCATAGTATTGGGAACATATGGTACATGACCCGGCAAACATATGATTATTGCAACTCACTAATTTATGCAGGGCCATCAGCCGAGAAGAAAAAATATATCCGGATCCGGAGAGCTTTAGCCCAGACAGATTCCTGGATACCTCGGTTCCTGATTGCCCAGTTTTCGGTTTTGGACGTCGGCAAGTTTTCCACTATATCGTTCGATCGTTTTTACTCTTCGCATTTCAGGCATGCCCAGGAATCCACTTCGCCGAAGCCTCCGTGTTTATCATCATCGCTTCTCTTTTGGCCACTTTTGAATTTAGCTAGGCGTAGGTGATGATGGTCAGGCATGCATACCAGACCTAGGATCTCAGAATTCAATGTTGTAGTAAGTGATGTTGGTCGGATATTGGTCCATGAAATTGACGGAACGCATAAATTAGTCATCCCAAACCATTCAAAGTGAAAATTGAACCCCGTTCAGAACGTCATGCAGGTCTGGTAGAGAGGGTTTCCTAATGAGTGCTTCGATTTCTCTGCAGCATGGACTATTGTAGCTTATGCATTCTGATCGCAGGATAATAGCCATTATTCAGGGTTTATTGATAGTTTTTATTTGGAGCGGACTCGCTCATAAACGTGAGGAGCACATCCGCATCTTTATGCTCTGTTGAAGCTTCATGTATTCGGTCCTTATCCGACATGTACTGTATAAGACCAAAGGGTGACTGCGAAGGATTCCCTTCTCAATCATTTGTCAATTTTTCTTGACTCTGAATCTGTGCTCTTTGAGACAATTATCTTTCTTGTTCCAGCGCTCTCGATGTATTGGTTTTTCAGGAGAATTTCTGTGAGACCAGGTAATGGACTTGGCTACGTTTCAGAGGGAACGGGCGTAATAGTGTCGGAACCCACGGAATCGGACCGTTGTGATAAACCTATCAATGGGCGCTTATCTCAGTTCGGGCTACAAGTATCGAGGCAATGTGTCGCTTCACCCCTTCTGACCCTCTGAGTATAAATTCCCGAAGAATCAAAGGCCTTAGCTCTTTATGTTCGATAAATCTCTGTAACTTTATCCTTTCCCCGACATACAGATTTTTCAAGGTCCGCCGGTGAGATTTACTTTTACAGGTATTAAATAGGAGTCTTATCATCACTTGATTGTCAATGGTGAAAGGAAGAAAGTCTCTTAACAAGATGGAAGATAGTTTAAAGGAAATTGAAGAAGATATTCAATACCTCCTTCACGCGCTCACATCGATCGAGGATGACGATTCTGATTCCAGCTTGTCCTTACTTGCGGCTCTAGGAAGTTCCCACGAGCTGCGATTTGATCTTCTTGGCACACTGGAAGATCTCCAGGAAGCAATTGAATTTCGATCCAAGGCACTCGCTCTCACTCCGGAGGATGATCCAGAATTATCATATCTATTAGCTGCTCAAGGTGTTTCTCTTACTAAAAGGTTCGAATCTCAGGAAACCAAAGAGTCTGAACATTTCGATCATGCAATAAAATATGGCTGTATTTCAATCCTGCTAATTCCGAATAGTCATTCCAAAAATCTGCTCGATATCGTAAATTCAGGAAGCAAATACAGGTATATGTTACGAGATCATGGAGAACCCGAGGACCTGAAGGTGGCGATCGAATACCAACGCCATGCACTCAATTTGGCTCCTGATGATCATGAAATAGAGGCAAAATGGCTTTCTAATATAGGAATAACCTACAAGGACCTTTATAGGCGTCTAGGTGGAATAGAGGATCTCGAGAAGTCCATCGAATGCGAGACTCGTGCTCTAGCCTTAACTCCTGATATCGACCTGAACCTGTTCTTGAGATTGGCCAATGTAGGAATATCTCATAGCTGCCGGTATGTACGGCTTGGTAATCTGGCGGACTTAGAAAACGCGAAGGAATATTATTCCAAAGCATTGACCTTGGCTCGCGATGATCATCCGCACTATCCCATAACGCTTGCAAATCTAGGGCTAGTACACAAGAGCCTATTTGAGTGTCAAGGACGGTTGGAAAATCTAGATGAAGCCATCAAACTCCAGACTCAGGCACTCGGTATAATCCCTGACGGACATCCGAATATACCTTTGCAGCATTACGCCTTGTTAAACACTTTCCTACTTCGAAATCCAGGTCCATTCAACTACTCAGATTATCGGCTAGCTGCCCAGGCGTTGGCGCAGGCGCCTCGTGCTAGGTTTCGGCATACTTTGCGGCTGGTGCGCATGGTACCTGATGATAACGCCGAAGATCGGCTCGAAGCATATCAAGCTATAGTTGAACTTCTACCTCAATTTGCGGGGTTCGGCCTCACTACTTATCGGCGCCACGATGACTTGGCACATTGGGTGCTTTAGCACCAGAAGCAGCCTCGGTTGCCATTGGATATTCAAAATACGCACTGGCATTGGAATGGTTGGAGCAAGCGCGATGTGTAGTATGGAACCAGAACTTCGCGCTTCGTGCGCCTATTGATGAACTGAAATCTACATACCCGGATGTAGCTTCAAAACTTCAAGACATTTCCTCACGGCTACATGCAGCCAATTTCCAAGAATCCGAGTCCCAAACTGGGGCTTCTGTACTGGATATGCCTCATGATCAGATTTCCCAGGAGCACCGCCGCCTAGGTATAGAGTATAACAAGCTAGTTACACAAATACGTATGCTTCCGGGATTCTCCGACTTTCTCCGACCAACCAAGGTGCAGGAGCTTGTTCGTGCTGCTCGGCACGGGCCAATTGTTGTCCTTAACTGCCACAATGATCAGAGCGACGCACTGTTAGTATTACCTGGAGAATCCACCATTAAGCACGTCCCCTTACCTGGTTCACTGAAGACAAAGCTCGAAAAACCCGCTGCGAAATGGAAAAGTCACTCCGGAGCAAAGAGAGAGGACGCCAACCAATAAAACGACGGCCAATTGTGCCAGAAGGGGAAGAAGACTTCGAATGGGTATTGACCACTCTTGGTATGATATTGTCAGGCCAATACTTCAATTCCTAGGATATATGGTATGCGAATCTTATTTGTATGGATTCGGATATGGCTAATATAATAATACATAAGCAATCCGACTTATCACAGGGAAATATTCCACATATAACCTGGTGCCCTACCGGAATATTGTCATCTCTACCTTTTCACGCAGCAGGAGACTATAATCGGAATCGAGAGAAAGTTTTCGATTACGTTGTATCCTCCTATACGCCCACGGTCACTTCGCTTCTTGCCTATAATCCAAAATCTTTGGGCAGTGATAGTGGTGTGCTTGCTATTGGACAGGGTGATACACCAGGTCATAGCCCTTTGCCTGGAACTATTGAAGAACTTGCTTCAATCAAAGCTCACACCCAAGGCAAAGTCAAGTACTCTCAATTTGTGGGCGACCAAGCTACAATAGGGGCAGTTCTTGATGCAATGGAACAGCACGACTGGGTCCACTTGGCCTGTCATGCTCACCAAAACATCCGAGACCCCCTTTGGAGTGGATTTTTTTTGCACGATGGCACATTAGACTTATCGTCGATCAACAAAAGATTGTTCAAAAATAAAGGACTTGCATTCCTCTCAGCTTGCCAGACAGCAACGGGAGATGAGGAAGTCCCAGATGAAGCGGTACATCTTGCATCGGGCTTATTAATGGCCGGATATTCCAGTGTAATTGCAACACTGTGGTCCATTGTTGATGATGATGCGCCGTTTGTAGCTGACAGGGTGTATAATGAACTAATGGAAGGCGGGACGCTCGGAAATGGAAAAGCAGGAAAAGCGTTACATAGCGCAGTTGCGGCCCTACGCACGGAGGTAGGAGAGAGGGAATTTGGACGATGGGTGCCTTACATCCATCTAGGATTATGAAACACTGTGGGCCGTTGTACTTTTACTTTGATATGCAAGTGACATTCAATCAATGGCCATGACCTTGCGGGACCCACTTTTCAGGGCGATACGAGGTCCAGCCGGTCAAACCTGTCTTGGACACACACTACTGGTCCCCGTACTACAGAATGCCTCCAGTCAGACTAAGATTTTGCATGTCGCTGTAAATTTAGATAGTGATATATGGAGCAACTGTACTTTCTTAGACACCCCTCACTTAAAGTATAGATTGATACCCAAAATGGCAATACTTAGGCAGCCCAGAATGAGTACGAACGAAACCAACTCATTTCTAGCTTGATCACTTGCAAACAATATGCGAAATTTTCACAGTGCTTTTCATGGGGCGAGGAACTTACACTCCAAATACTTCAGTGGTGCCAGGTTTGGAGATAGTCGATTGATTCAAATTCAGCAATATACACAATGCGATATTCAAGCAACCCTATTCCAGATCTACTCCCGCAAGTTCCCAGACGGGGCCAATCGCTGTGACCAAGATGTCGTTCGAACCATAGAATCCAAGAGTATCATTGTCTTGAAACTTCCAGGGGTCGGATACGATATCCATACGCTGGACGGGCCCATTGGGGGGATTGACTGTTGCAGTGCCCAAGCTGTTTTGCTGGCCATCGTAGCCAATAATGGACAACTGATTCGACCCGATAAGGACAGCTGCGCTCACTGATCAACATACGATGTGCTAATCAGACATATAAATTACTCACGCCACCAGCTTTCAGTCCCAAGTAACAAAACTGGGTACTGGTTATTGACTATGATGGGTGTGCTGTTCTCGAATCCGGCTGGAAGTGGAGGCCGAGTGTCTATACTGCGGCAGGTGACACGCGCATGGCGGTATTTGATGATGTCTGCTTGAAGTGTATCGAAGGCGCACCGGATGCCCGGGCCTGAATCCCCAATAAATGTCGCGCCGGATCCATCAATTTGTATTCTACTAATATTTTTGGCTCCGTCGTAGAACCACTCATTGGTTTGTCGCAGCGTCCCAACGCTCTGAGCAACCAAAGAAAAGCTAGCACGATCATCTTGAAATTTCAACGCTAATTATATCTTAGTATTAGCGCTTTCAGTTAGCCCTCTCAATGACAGCACTTACGCCAATAACGGTAGCTTCCCAATAACAATACCTGCATAGTTTCCGCCACGGGACGCTGAGCATCAGTGCCACTACCAGGATCAATTCTGCACTGAGAGAAATCCTGGTTGAAGACAAGATTTGTTGTGCTGGGCAGCACCTCGTGAACTACAGCAACCGATGGTTTTCCAAGGCTCGCAAATGCATATTTGGGATTGCCCCCTATGGCGGCTGCAACTGCTGTAACCTGAACCGTAATCTTGAGATCCTTTGAGGTACTAAATGGGGGATTTCAACCGTAGTGCTGGTATTATTGCCGAACGACTTGAAGTTTAGCCTGGGCTCGGGCTCGCCCTCGATCTGGACGGTAACGGCGGTACCCATTGAGTCCGAGAATCGTAGGGCGCACCACGAAATGTCAAGTTGTCGACTAGTGGAATCGGTCGAACGGCTCGTCATTGTGATTTCGTAGTCAGACATATCAAGCCACTGATTCGCAAAGTCTTCGCCAAGCATCGAAAACTCGTAGATGAGCATGGGTAAACGCACAGTATAGTCAATGTAGAATGTCTTGCCCAGCTTCGAGACAGTCTTTTGAGACCCTAGTACTTGACGGAGCAGGCCGATTGCGTCGCGGTAGTCAAGAGCACAAGCCAGTGCCGTATCAAGTGCTTCCTGGTATTGAGTGCACTGCTTCCACCTGGAGAAGTCTTTTGTAATCGCAGTGTATATAGCCTGGGCGAAAAGGTCGTCCAATACTGGTTGCAGGGGAACCCCCGGTTCTACCGAGGGTTTTGCTGGATGCGAGTGCGACGAAGAGTGCGACGAAGAGTGGGAGGAGCTTGACCCAAAGATTGAACCAATGATACTAATAACCCCTGATACAACGCTTCCGGCCGCGGAGGCTCCCGATTCAAGAGCTGAGGCTAGGAATGTTCCGCCACCAGCGGCTCCAGATCCCGTACCTACACTTGAGGCTGCGGCACTCCCGCCCCCTCCGCCGTCACCCCCGCTACCGCCATCTCCATCTGATCCTCCGCTATCATCAGTTTGCGTCTCCTGGTTGGAATCGGGTGGATCTTCGGGATCTTCTTCAGGCTCGTACTCGTCTCGACAAATAAGGCTCTTGACGGTGCTCGAGGCCATCTTCTCCACCGCGGCGATCGCTATCACTTCGGAGAGTTTGTCCTTATTATCCCAGAGGCCCTTGACAATACTAGTATAGGTCAGCATATAGCTACACCCGATCTATCTAAGCGAACTCACTCTTCCGCCGCGTTTGCTAATGAGTCTGAGAGACTGGTTGCAAATGCCTCAAACGTAAAGGATTTAGGGATTTCGATGGAAACCGGAATAGGGTTGAATCCGATTTGGGTGACAGACTTCGTGGCGATCATGATGTCAAAAGACCCGTCGATTTCGAGCTGAACAGCGGAAGGACTACTGGACGTGTCCTTGGATACTTCTTTGGTTTCTCCGTCAAGAGACCCGTCTTTCTGGGAATCGGCCATGGTGATCTTGATATGGAGCTTAGTCGTCAATTGACTATAGATAGAGAATCAATCCTAAAGCACAAGGGCAGAATGTTTATGGAACTTACTCAAACGCAAGGGTCAAAGGTCCACATTTGCTACCGTCTGCCTTGCTAAACTTCTCGATGTTTTCTATGATATGTACGGCTTGGATCACATCATCAAGAGCTGCAGGCAAGTCTGTGAAGCGCAGGACATGTTTGCCATTCTTTTCCAACAGTTCGAAAGACACGGACGCGGAGCCACCGGGTATAAAGTCAGCCTTGACGTCGACGGCTCCTGTGAAATGGGATGGCTGAGAACTGTATGCGAGAGTGATTGAGCCAAGCTCTGTTCCAAAAAGCTCAAGGCCGGCCTCGAAAGAACAGCCTTTGTTGTTTTTCTGGGTAGAAAAGCTGAAAGACGGGCCCAGTGTTGCGTTATCCTTGCCGTGCAGGACAAGTCCCAAGAACTCGATAGGTGTGGCCTTGGTGCCTATGAATTTGATGCCGCGGCTATCTTCGTCTCCCCTCAAAATGTCCACCGCAAGCAAAAGTCCCACACCTAAATTACTCCCTGGTTAGGCCTGTACTGTCAATTAAACATACTGACGCACCATATATACTGGCATGTGCCTCAGCGTGAAAACCTACCACGTAAGACCCGCTACTAGGTTTAACTTCGGTGGGTGCAGTGGCTATGTCCCTCCACGCATAATACATCAAGACTTGCGAGAAAGAAATGTCGAGTACGTCATTTGGAATGCTTGCACCGAATATTCGGTTGAAGAGGTCTGACACGTTCAATTCGCCCGGGATTTGTACAACCAATGCCCCAGGAGTATCGCCACCAAATACCACACTCGTCTGGGCCGTAACTGGACCAATCTTGGCTTGGCCTGCAAGCGACATGCTGTATTTTGGCGTGCGTGAAACCTGTTGCCCTTGACTTGTTGTCGAAGCGCTAGAGTCTGATGCATTGGCAAATGTATAGTCGATCGCAAATTGAACATTCGATATCTCAAGACCTAGCGTTTCGGAAAGAGTAAGAGCCCCGGTTGTTGTTGCAGTCAATTTTGCCTCGGCCTCGGTAATCTTGAGCTCTCCGTGAATAGTCCACGAGGAGTCGCTAGAAAATTGAATAGAACAGTCGGCGGATAGAGTAAAGGTATTAACAAGCTTTCCTGGCTGAGTTGGGGTCGTATTCTGACTTGTATCTGGGTCCGTGCTTTGGGCCTTGCTCGTATCCGGAGTTCCACTCTGGGTATTTCCTACGGTTGGTGACTCGACAGGAGCATAGGTAAGCAAGATGTTTTTTAGGCTGACGCAGGAGAACAAATCGATTGACGAGATCGACGCGCTGAAAACGATAACCGAAGTGTTGCTCCCAGCCTTGCCGAAGTAGCCCATGATCTTCACGTCCGATAATTTTGAGTTTGTCACAGTATTGAGGTTGTCGGTGAGCGAACCGGATTTTGCATCACCAAAGCTGAAAGAGGCAAATATCGCAACGCCTTCCGTCGATTCAATCGCGGAGGAACTTTCTAAGCCTTCCAGCGGGAGTATCGGCGAACGTGCGGGTAATAACTTGCATGCATTGGCGTTTACGACGAGTTGGGAAATGCGCGACAGGTCCATGTTTCCGGGGTTACGGAATACGAGAATAGATACCTCACGGATAGTCTACATAGTCATAAATTCAGTATCCGGCCTGTATTTATTGAAAATAACTCACGAGGGCGTCGTCAATTGATTTTGCCAACGAAGAGTCCGTCACCAAGTCTGTGAACCGGAAATTAGAAACTCCGATTGCCAGAGCGAAACCCCAGGGAGAACCGGAAGCGGGCGGTGGGTTGGCCTTCTGAACCAGGATAACACCAAATCCTTGACCGGCCGAGCCCCAAGAGACCTGTGCTCCCACCCCACACGTCTGTACGGGTCCACCAAAGACGAGATTAACGGCGCATTCTTTGAGCTGGAAGGACGAGGTGACATTGCTTGGGACGCTTTGCTGCCATAGCGTGTTGGGTGGATCGGTGGTTTGAGCGGACGGAGAAGAAGTCAAGAGATTGACAAGGTTGTCCGATTGCATCCCACTGCCCAAGTTAAGGATTGATCCGGTGAGTGTCACAATATTGGTTGAAGCGCCTTGGCTATTGGGTATTGCCGAGCTCTGAAGCGTTGCACTGAGATGCCAATCGGTAAACAATTTGCCTTCCCAGTTGACAGTCCAAGAGCTGTAGGTCCCTGTATTATTCAAACCTTCGATTGTAGATGTAAAGTTGTTGGTCGAATTTTTGCTCCAACTAATCGAAAGTTGGTTGTTGGACGTATTGAGCTGGCCGACAGACTGGGTTCCCCATGCCAGCATAATCCCAAAGCCCGAAATCGAGTAGCCGGTATCCGTGTCCTCGATGTCGATAGAAGCATTTTCCAAGCAAAAACTATCCAAACCCATGTCACCGATAACTGGGACGGTTGCAAGGTCAACGGAAGGGTCGATCGCCTTGGCTAGTGCGCCACAAGTAAACTGTTGTCCAAATTTTGTAATATAATGCCGCCAGGCATGTTGACGGCTGGAAGCACAACATCGGCGGCGCAGCGGAAGGTATCGGCAAATAGAAGGATGGTAGAGAAGCTCCCCGCCCAGGACGTGCCATTGTATTCGACATTCAGCTCGGCCAAGTCAATTATGAGAGATGGGCTGGAAAGAAGGACCAGATCTTGGATTTGTGCGCTAATAGAAAAAGCGGTGATTTTTTTCAGACCGTCGAGAACTAAAGATCCGCGCGTGATGCTGATCGCCTCAGTAATAGTGCCAAGAATGGGAACCGAGCTAGTGACATCGCTCCAGTTATTGCTCGTCACTTTTTGTAGTACGTCATTGATCGAAGGAGGGGGCAAGTTGCTTTGAGGATCAACTGAAAAGCCGACGCTTGTTCGATACGAGCCTTGCGAGCCTTGAAGGGGCCAGTGTGACATTCGGAATAAAAGGTTGGCATGACTAGCGTTGGCATTTAGGGCATAGTCAAGTTGGAGACCGACCGAAAGCGGGGATCCAACCCTTGGTTGTAAGAGAACCACCAGCAAGGACACGTCCGCTCCCTAGACTGGCTCAGAATCGACAAATCATAATTATGAAAATATATCTTACTGAGTCTGGATAAACCTGGTTCGGTAGAACTTGCTCCCATGGCTTCCAGGACGCATCGATTTGGAAATAAATAGTTGATAATTCGAGGGGCGCACCTGAGCCTGTAGCCGATTGAGCCAGGGTGAACCCAACAGTATCGAGCGTAACATTGAGATCGGAATTGTTTCCGCCTAGCGGGATGGGAAGGGAGCTGGGGAGTGAGCGAAATCCTAAGAGTTGCAAAATGTCCGAGGGCGATGCTTTGGCCGAGACAGCACAATCCAGCACAACTGGGTTCACGCCATTGGAGGTCGCTTTAAAAGTGAATTGGAGGCTTTTCGATTCCACTGACATCTTGATAACAAAGTCGAGTCCAATATCGAACGTGTCTTGGGCGTTGGGTACAAAATTCAGAGTAGCACTGACCGGAGTAACATTGAACAAGCCTATGGACATTGAAGTGAGAGAGCCCAGCGAAATTGCAATGCTCGCATCCTGAACATCCACTCCGAAAGGACTATTGCTGTAAGTTATTTTGGACTTGGAAGAATCGACAGCGAGTGTAGGAAGCGAGATGCCTGATGTGATTACGCTGGGTAGACTGTTGAAAAACTCCAGGAGCGTATTCGCCCCCACAATTGATGATCCAATCTGGCCGACCGTCAGGGTACTAGGGTCGATCCTGTAGCCAATTTCTTGAAGATAGAGCTTGAGCGAGGATTCAGCTACGAATTTGAATCGACAGGACGTGTCCAATGTCCCTGATAGTGTTACTTCCAGAACAAGAGAGCTATCCACCGCGGAAATGGCTGCATTGACCGACTGCACGGGCATCGGGCCTAGACCAGCCAAATCGGAGAATTTAACAGGACGGTTCAAGTTGAGGACGCACGAAACCGACTGGTTCCCAGATACTGGCGGTGAGGCATTGGCATCAACCTCATAACTCCCTATATCCAAAAGAGAAACCCAGTCGGTAGGGAAGAAACGGCTGCTAATACATTTTGTCCACCCGAGTCTCCAAGCAGCGCCTGTACAACGTCGCGAAGAAGAACACTTGACGAGGCATTCAAGGGGCGAAAACTACTCCACCAAGTGCTGAAGGTTTGAGTGGCTGTCGGGGCAAGATGAAGACTGGTAGCATTATTTGTAGACGTTTGAGGAGTATGGGGGAGTGCAATCGAATCCGGATCGGCTGAGCGCCGAGAAATAATCCGAACAGCTGGAGCTGGAGCTGGAGCTGGAGCTGGAGCTGGAGCTGGAGCTGGAGCTGGAGCTGGAGCTGGAGCTGGAGCTGGAGCTGGAGCTGGAGCTGGAGCTGGAGCTGGAGGGACAGGGCAGGCGGGGCTCCAAATCCATCGGTGCGTTGAAACCGTAAATGCGCAATGGTTGGTACAGGAAGGACGGTAGTATCCTGGAAAGTCAAGATATTATTTCCCAAAGCGTCTTTGTCATAGCTCAGTGCCAGTTTTCCGGTCTCGTCAAACACCCTAAACTCGGGACTACCCTTGCTTGGGCGCCTAAATGCAATATTTGTTGGGATATCGTAAACAATTGTTGGGGGAGGAGCACCAGCTACAACAGGAGCAGCCGGCAGATCGTCGGGATCTACCGCAGTGAGATGGTATAATGCTTTATTAAGCGACAAAGCAGGTGCCGCTCCAGCGGGATCCACAGCTAAACGGAAACAAGTTTTTGTGGCATCGTTAAGCGTAAACAAGTTCGTTTTCTGGCTATATCCAACTCGTATGGTGGTTAGAACAGGCCCAGGGAGGTCGGTCGCGTATAGTTCAAAAGACGATGTTGCGGGCTCGGCAGCCCGTGGGACGTTGTAGGCATCATTCTGGTTGAATTGTTTGTAAAGCAAGGCACGTGATTGCTTACTATCAACCCCATCCAATTCCAGTTCCTTGCACCCGGCGACTGCAGAGGTGTCAAGAGGAATAGTAGCGCAGTAGTCGGTGTCAAGATAGTATATCCTAATGAAGTTCTTCCATTGGGCTGCAGGAATCGCCACACCAGGTCGCATTGTAAGCAAATTGGTAACAATATTACAAACTCGATCGACCTCGACCTTGCCGCTCTCCGTAATGAACAACCGGCACGGCGTACCACGATCAATTGCCGAAACGATGAGCGCCCCAATAAGATGGGGGTGAGGGTGTTCATGGGCCCCGTTGGCTGATATCACGTAGTTGGTGGCACTTGAAGATGCAGTCAGCCATCGCCTCCATCGCCATCTACTAAAGTAGACCCACCTAAATCGGCTATAAAAGGCTATGATTCCCATTTGATATTGAATCCCAGCACTTGGGTCATCGTACAAACTGGAGAGGAGAGCAAGGCACTCGGGCCGGGGCACCTCGATCCTCAACTTCTTTGAGAATTCTCGAACATAGCGCTCTTCAATAACCCTGGAAATAAAGTTATAGTTCGCATTCGACTGGTCGTATGTGAAGGAAGGCTTTAGTGCCCCTTTCAAAAAGTTCTTCTGACGAAGCTTTGCAGTATCGTCAGGCTTGCTCGTATAAATACTGGCCAAAAGCTGGTTGTGTCGATCAGCCAATAGAACTGCGAATTTTCGTAGATCGGCATCGTTACTCAAATCGAGACGACCTGTGTCACTGGTGTAAACAAACTTCTGATCAGCAATGTAAATACGAAATAGTGCAGATGTCGTATCCATTTCACTGGAAAATCCTCCGCGACTGTAAATCCCCGCGGGAACCTTCCTCGTCATTTCTCCGATCCATGCATCAGAGCAGTTGTCCAAAGTATCGTCCATGATATTTTTAAACACATCTTGATCAACACCAGGAGCGACTTTTGGATACAAATACCAGCAAATCAGGCTTAGAAAAAAGTAATGGTTTGCTTCCCGGGCTGAAGCGGTCGAAGAAACATCGAAAGAATCGTCGATTTAGCTGTTCCGTTGCGATCCATGGTGAGGAATTTTGAAAATACCCAAGGTAGCCTTGTCTGGCAACTTGTCAATACAGCCAAGGACGAGAGACCCAATTGAATCCCCGGTGGTAACGATCCTTGGGTTAACTTTGTCGTCCCAGGTCGTAATAACGCTTTTTGATAGTTCAGTAAGCAACGAACGCATAGATTGGGATCAAAGCTACCCTACCTCGATATGTTAGTTACGCTCTGGTCAACGGTCAGCGCTCTGCGAGATATGGCAGCCGGTGCCTGGTAAATCATCTTCCATAGATCAGAAGGCGACTCGTTCGACATTGCTGCAGGTACAGCTGGATCGCCCACTGCAAGCTTTTCAGCTTTGAAATTCTTAGTCTTTAGAAGGTTTTTCAAAACTAGATAATGTGCATTCGGGCTGTTAATGAATATATCGTTCACGATGACGGGACCTTGGAACTTGAGCGGCTTATCTACGCTCACGTTCTCGGGTTTGTCGGGCAGCCAGTCAGCTATGAGCTGAATGATACCTTTCTCCCGAGTATCAGCAGGCGGCTATGATGATAATGAATGTATATGCTCACCATCCATATGATCACGGTCGGGATGAGTAACAATGATTCCTTTCAAGCGGTCGATGGTTTTGCCGCCGTCAGAAGAGCAGAAGCGACGGACTGCAGCTCGAAGAAATTGTTAGTAGGCTTGGTATCCATGTTTGCCTGGAGAACCATCGAGTGCTTCGCCTTGACCTGGCATAGCGGTGACGGGCCCGCCATCGATGAGCCAACAGCCTGTATGCGTGGCAAAACATATCAAACTCAAAGTTTCGTATTCGAGAGTAATCCATAAAATACGTACCAGGAGACTTTGGGTCGGTGTCGTTGTCTTCAATAAGAAGTGTATCGCCGTAGCCGGCATAGACAACGATCAACTTTGCAGGCATTTGCTGAAAAGAAGGGTGGGTGAATCGCCGGTACCTAGTAGCAATCCCACGTCCAGCTTTTTATGAGCAAACTCGCAGATCCACGGCTATGGATTCTAGTAATGTATCACGCGCGGAACTATAAAAGGTTGTGCCCAAACTAAGAGAAAAGGACGCATATGAAATGGGGTCGAGCCCCTACTCTGATGTGCAAAGGGACTTCGCTCACAAGAACTGGGTATATGACGATCATCCAAAAACATTCCGGACATTGCCTAACGCCGCTCGCAGGTGACTATTGGTGAGTGTCAGAAGACGCGGTAATTGAGTGAGACTATTAGGACTCTGTGTAAGATAAAAAGTCCCATCCGTGTTTGTTCTTTCAGTTGTTTGGGAGGCTGATCAGCTCAGATGGGAGCCCGTTAGGGTGGGCTCGAACATTGGCAACCTAGATGCCTATCTCTCGGTATCTGGGCTGCACTGGACAAGATAGAAGGGTAAGCTGTCTTGTCGAACGTCCCAAAATTCTACTGGATCTCGCGAATCAGTATACAACGTGTACCGATATCAGCCACAAGGCACTGAGGCATTAGAAGATGTCCTGAAGGTCCTAAAGATTCGGGGGTGCCGGGATCGGACCTCTTCATGGAGACAGCTCTTCCATAATTCTCGAATCTCACATAGCCCCTCACGGGCCACATATGTGAGCTCCCGGGCAATTCTCGATGTCGATGCAAAGAAGCCAAAGCTTGTGCCATGCACGGCTGCAGGCATAGATTCCCTGATGAGGTTATAATACATAGGATAGGTAGGTTCTTTTTATTTATCACAGATCTTCTTAAGATAAAGTAATGCAGACGCAGTCAATTCGCGAAGGATGGATGGTTATGTTTGTCTCGACGTCAATTGTGCGTGTATACCCCCAGATACCCCCACTCAGACAAACCATGCCAGCGAACCTTCTAATGTTCCCGTCACATGGGCTGGGCCTGGTTTATGAAGGACATGTCTCCTAAGTAGATATTTAGAGTTTGACATTACGTGCGAACTCACTAAATCATTCATCATAGACATGTGTTACCAATACAAGCTCCCCGAATACTAAGTGAACAATCCAGTACATGCTCTGAAATTCTCAACACATAAATCATGAATAAAGTTAGGGTATTGTCCCAACTCAAGGAGCAAAACATACTACAATACTTAGCGGACATCTTCGCCGGGCTTGTACAAGGGGATCGACGGGCCAGTCGGAGATAAGCGTTCCGCACCGAACTATCGAGTGGCGATCAGATACATACATCCCTTGATGTTTAGTGCCGAGGTATTACTATGTGCGACCGCTTAGGTGGCTGTATTGGCATGGTCAATTATACGAACCTACATCGATCTTAAAATAGGGACTGTGAACAACGAGGGGATACTGTACCATTAACAGGGCACAAGTGGAGCACTTTGAAGTGCTTCAAGTTTGATAATGATGGTGACCTAGTCGTGCGTGGGCATAATAAATGGGGATGCTAAGAAGCTTCTGCGCCAGTTCACATATCCGATAATACCTGCGTAATCTACGCGCGAAGGACGATGCCCGTAGCTTTAAAGATAATCACCCCATAAAAGGTACCGCCACTATGACCCAAGCTGATGACAACTTTTGCGTGCCGTTATCATATATCAACTCACTTGGAGCTTCGACTCCGAAGCTTTCGAACCCTATCATTCCCATACATGTGTTTGTTATCGCCAGAACCCCGATATAGCTCTGTACAATCCGGTGATTCGGGTACTGAGCAGCCCTTGTTTAGCCAGGCGCAAGCGGCACCAGTGGACGTGTAGGCGAACTCTGATGAAGGCTAGGGATATAAACTAATGAATTGAATCAGCTATCGAAGAAGATCTACAGAGAATCTGCGCGCAGTCTGTGGAACATATGGAGTGGGATTACCCTTTTATCGTTATATCTATATCTATACCTTTCCTGTTCTCCCAAGTTGTCGTACGCGCTTTGCTTTCCATTTTCTATTGGGAATGCACTCTTCCCGGGTAGATTGTCTCATTGGGATGAATCCAAAGGAAAGGAAGCACAACATTCAATTAGATTGAGATGACATTTCGTGATGAATTGGACCCAAGAAAAATCATTGCACAAGTAATTACCAATTACCACTGATGAATTGCCAACCTCCGCGGTGACCCATCATATGATTGTTTTTCCGCGAATGATATCCGAAACTCACTATGTATATGTTTATCTGACGAGCTACTGGGGTGATGATTCCGTTGTTAATTCACTGCACTCGTAATCCACATTTTGACCGACTCGGAGCACCTATGTATATGCTGCTTCATGTCTTATCGAATGATAGCAAAATCTTTTTGAGGGTACTCTCGTAGACTCATTATCTTCGTATCTATACGATTGAATTTATAAGATTGAGGTATTCTCTCGATAGTAGGTTCCGGGAAATGTTTCCATAATAGATGCCTTCTGAGCCCGAATGACTACTTATCATAATATATTTGTATGCTAACAACTACTAAGAGCACTCTGTCATATGTCACCTGGGCAGTCTTTCGATAGCACATACTTGTATTCATCAAAAAATTAACAAGATGCTTTGGATCCGGACAATTTATAACACGAGCAACACATAGCTGAAGAATTGTTGGGACTCAATTTTGGGGATTAAACTCTGAAGGCACGTGGGTGTCCTGGTTTTCCGCGCATTCAGTTAACGAGGGTGTGTTTCTGTGGCTTTGATCAATTGTTGACGCGTCACGGACGGACTGAGGTACGGCAGCACGCCAAATGAAAGCGAAAACTGGCTTTAAACCCCAATAGTTTAATAGTCTACATTACATGAAACTGAATGCTTCGGTACGAGGACACCACATACGGCCGTATCGTCCAGTCTTCTCTTGTTGTTTCTAGCCAACAATAGCATTGTCGTAACTCAGCCGCATAGTGAGCGTAAACTCTATGGAGGCCCCAAAAACCCCAGAGTGCTCCAGAGATTTTCGAGGCCTCATAGAGAAGGTTCCAAGTTTGGTGATCAATATATGCGTCTACTCGAAGGCTGTTGTTTTATTCATTAAATAATCATCTGCAATGAGACAAAAAATAATCGGACGCGCTTTTGACTACGCACATTAAAGGTGGCCAAAGTCAACACGCAAAAGCCTTATATTTGGGCAATCAAGTAATTTTAATTTCCAATTATCATATCATTTCTTCGAGATCCCTTCTCAGGACCACAAGTTACCAGGATAGTTGACAAAACAACAGCAGCATTCAAACCAGGGCGAACATGCGCTTCAAATACCATTCTGAACCAACAAGCTGGCTCATAAACGAAGTGGACAGCCCACTAATTCCATTGCGCGTTTAATGGGAGAAAAACATAAAAATTCTACAAAGTGCTAGTTTTTTTCCATCTTTCAACGACCGAGTAGCCTCTGACAGCCTTTCTTTCCTGCCTCATTTGTTGCTTTGTCTTGACCTCGCTCGCTGGTACATTCTCGACCCCGACCAATTCCTTTACCCTCAGGATCTTTCCTGCCGCTTCTGGAGAGTGTTTTTGAAATACGGTTGCACCCCTCCTATGTATTCCAAGCGCTTCAAGCGTACGTTGAGAGGATTTAGGAAGGCCGATGGCCGAGCGACGGAGTGTGATGCGGAAGTGGGTGGGTACAGAAGTAGTCGGTTGGTTGGAGGTGGTGGCTATACCGCGAGTGATTATGCGTGACAAGTTCATTTTATTATGCAATTCTAGAGGCATTTGCTCAACCAGTTTGTTTAGAAGTTCTTAGTTTATGATACTGACCTTGTCGTGGTGTGGATCAGACCGAGCTCTAAGCGCCGGCGCTTAGGGAGCTGAATTGTTAATTTGGACAATGTATCTCTAACCGCGACCTTCACAGACCTGGCTCCTCACTTGCACATCGACTCGACCTCTCTTCAAGTATGTAATAGTAATCTAATATGAAACAAGCATGGGTATTAAAGGATGATTGGCGACCAATAGTAATTTAATTTCGCACGATGGGGCCTGCCGTAATCTGCAATGCCTATCTGGGAACTCGAACCTAGTGTCTTGATATAAGCCACGACAGGACACAGTCGGCCCATATAAATCCCACTAAAAGACCGACAATCCGCACTTGTTCTAAGGGAAAGGACCACCGGATTACACGTGACTTTCAACTATCGGCTGATCTCCATCATGTCTTTCCGGTTCCACCGTTCTATCCCAAATTTGTCCATATTGTAAGGTTATCGCAACTGGCTGTCACTAGCATAACTTCATCTCACCAAAGTCTGTAGCCATAATGTGCGATCTCCCCACTCTGAACGTATTCTGCACTTGCTTCGCTCCTCGCTATCCAGTCCATACCTTCCCAGAGCAGCAGCGGCAGCCCGATTGGAGGCGGAACAATCGGGAATATCGACTACCCCAAAGCTACCTAAACGCCCACTCGAGTTCAATCTTGACATATCGACCACACCTCCAACGCCCGACCAATATACTACTATGCTGGACTACCTCCGTGCACAGCCCATTTCTGCTTCACTTTCAGCACCTCCTACGATCTCTCGATTCTTGGTGAAGAATTCCGAATCAGTTGGGGGCGTGGAAGAGTTGTCGGCGTTGGCGAGTAAAAAGCCGGAGAGTGTTAGGTGGCCGGTGGTTGTTCATTGGGACGATGGGTTGGTGGCCATTGAGAAAGAGGAGGATGTGCATCATATCCTGGAGTGAGTTATCGGTCGATACAAATGTGCACCTTTGAACTTATTCTTACGCCTCAGGGTTATATACGAGACCGCGAATGGTGGCAAGGGCCAACAGCAAGACTGGCTCACATAAAAGTAACTGGAACCGTAAAAAATCACTGGACAATGTCAGGAAGATCCAGGATGTGCGCTTGGTCCAATATCGGAAGCATTCATTTCTTGAACTTTATCATGAAGGTTGTATATTAGCTAGCCAAAACACTCATGCAAATTAAGTGCTTTTCTTTACTTGGTCTGATAGTGCAGCAACAAGAATCGAATTAAACGAATGGGCTCGTGATGTCATTCGATGGATTCGGGCACTCTGTTTACATACCCGATGTATGGGCGCTTATGTTACGACAAGTAATTCCGATCCCTGACCGTGTCCCTGACCACCATAACAAGGTGGGCGGTGCGGTTGTTTACGCAAAGACTACACTTCCTATCTGTAGATCGGGTTCCTGATATACCATTTGGTCGCCTGCGTCGCTTGGATCAACGATTGAACTCGGTCTATTACTGTACATCTGTGGATTACGAAAAGTATTGTTTTGATTCGGAATTACAATCACTATGCCTTCTGCACCTTCGGACCCACTCCCGCCTCGCCCACACCACGAAACCGAACATGTCCTCCTCCCATTTCTCAAACAACAACCGCCTCAAACGCTTAACAGACTCTACTCGAAACCTAGCGCATGTTTGGCTGTTTTTCGGTGAGGGTTCGTGTTTAATTACTTGGATTTAATCAGATTTATCCTGCTTTTCATGTCGGCTCCTGTTGTTTTTGCATCTACCTCTGCTGGAACTTCTTTGGTTTTGCTTTGACTCGTTACCCTGTCTCATAGCACGACTGACTCGAGTTGTTCAGTCTCCTCCGACAGCTAGACCGGCAACTGGTTTTAAACCTTCTGTGGTGTGATTCGGGTGTGCCATTACAAGGCCTTATGGGATGGGCAAAGCCAGAAGCCATTAGGTACGTTTGCTACGTTATATACCCAAGCACACCCACTCTCAATTCAATTCCACTCTATCACGTCTCCCTCGCAACACCTCACCTATAGCAACATGCAAACCTCGGTCTCGGACCTAAAAGCTCTCAGCATTCTCCGAGTCTCGGCATCCAACCCGCCAAGCGTGATGCTCACGACCGCGTATCGCGACGCGTTACGAGTAGCGTTACGAGGAGGGTGTGTGACTCGCAACCCCATTTAAACAAAGCTTGTATCTAACTTGATGTAGCGGGGAACATCGGTCGTTTGGACTTCCTGTTCCTTCTCGGGGGTCATCACAAATGAGCATTGAACAATTGGACAGGAAGGCGTTGGAGCATTGGGAGGTACGTTTTCGTTTCCCCCCTTGCGACTTTGTTAGTTTGGTTCGATTGAGTTTTGGGGGGTTAGACTATACTTCATTATATGGTGGATACCAATTCCTCTGCGCAACGTCCTGGTGGAGGTGCATTGCACTTGTTGGTCGCAGGCGGCTGGCTCGAAGAGGGTCGAGGGTAAGTCCTGCAGTTTCAATGTACTCATTGGTGGCGCTAACGAGAGGGGAACAGAGGGGGCGGACACGAGATCACTTCTACTGGATTCCAATTTTTGCTACAATCACCGCGAGCGCAGTTATGGGATATTTTGCTTCAGTACCTTCATATGTCGGACGTAAGCCTCTTATAACACTTTCGTTGAAAATTTGTACTAATTAATTTGTGCTTTTAGGCGAGAAGGATGGACATTGCTGAAGTTCTTAGCTTCTTGTTCATGCTTTCCTTGATGAAACTTGGTCAGGTAAAGTATTCTTTGCCCCTGATTGGTAATCCGCATACTCACTGGCATTCAGGAATACTCTTGCGATAATTTATCTCCCACCCAAAATGCAATGATGACGGATCTCAAGGATTATGGGATTGTATATGTATCGCACGTGAGTTATTTTCTTTATTTGAACCACCGCCACTTATTCTGCGTCATATAGAACGCGAACAAATCTTTTTACCCGACCCGACTTGCAACGACGTTGACTTCCTCCCTGCCCCCGCTCCCGCCTTCAACATCCGCCACTGGTGCCGATCCCTCCGACCGAGGGTTTATCATTTTGGAAACCAACTACCGATTATACGCCTATACAGGTACGTGGACGCACCGTCTTGGTTGACATGACATTAACCCTGTACTCTTCGACAGATAACCCACTCCAAACTTCGGTCTTGAATCTCTTCGTAGCGCTTCGCTCACGATTCCCCAATCTTGTCGTTGGACATATCACACGAGAAAGCGTAAAGCGTGCATTGGGTAAAGGCATTTCTGCTGAACAAGTGTGTGCTTTTATACCTTGGACAAAGACTTACTTTGACACATGTTTCCAGATTATTAGCTACTTGGAGACGCACGCACATCCCCAGATGCGTCGGCAGGTTCGTTTATTTTGTTGTTCATAACTTTGTGTCCCTGAAGCCAATCATGTGCACAAAAGAATCCACTACTTCCAGTTACGGTGCAAGATCAAATACGTCTTTGGGAAATGGAACAAAATCGGGTGCAGGAAGCGGAAGGTAAGTCCCCCCCCCCCCTCGTCTTCCTGCTTTATTCACCGCTCATGTATTTTTGCAGGGTACCTGTACACCGAGTTTGGCTCGCAACCGGATTATGAGTTGGTTCTCCGCTACGCAAAAGAAATGGACCTGGTTTTGTATGAGAACGCTCGAGATCGGCAGTTCTTTGCCAAGGCGGATGGACATGCACTTATCAAGCAGTATATCGAGAGACGGGGCGGTTGAGGGCCTATTGCTAACGATATCACGCTCCATTCCTGTTCCACTATAATACTATTCTCGTTAAAGGAGGCGTCATCCATTGACCGCTAACTGACTGTGGAGCCACGCTTTTTGATGGCGCTTAGGTCGCTTTTATCAGTAAATCCCCATTTTCTCCTTTTCTCGGACAGATTTGACGATTCTGAGAACGGACATCTCTGCGCGTCGAGCCTTTACATCTGTATATACATTTTGTTTTATCCCATTCGGCTTTGTTTTGGCTGCGCACTCCTTTGATTGCGACCGCTTAGCTCAGCATACGAGAGAAACTCGGTGGCAGTCCATGCGCGCAAGCTTACTAACACAGTCCGGGGGACCGCTAACTAGATTGAGTGAGCAACCATACTTCCCAATGACTATCAGCAATAAAAAAAGGCAGCAATTACAGGCTCTTGAAAAGGCCAGGGCCAATGTAAGTGTGTCAAATAGATCTTATGAATTTTATTTTGATATCATGGTAGCAAAAACGTATAAAAACAGCTCATTTTGACAATGAAGACAACAACAACAAAAGTGTATTCAAGCCACTGGACTTGTACAATGACTCTGAGACATCACTCTGCAGACTAGGAGTGGATGTAGTCTATATAGGTTGGCTCTTTAAGCAGATTATGCAAATTAAATGACTTACTGGAGCAGCCCCTGACCCCTGTGGCTCCGAACTGGATCATCCTCCAGCTTATCCCAATTCCCCCAATTCTTTTGACTCTGACTCTTCTGATTCTGAAGGAGATTCCAACTCTGGCTCTAGCAGTGGAGAACTCCCATGGGAACTTAGTTATTACCGCCCACCAACTGTTGCCCAAGCGCAGACAGCACTTGCCACACTTGATTCTGCACGCCGGACCCAACTTCCATCAGGTGGATACAAGTACAAAGACCTGGACCGGATCACTGCTGAGCGATACACTGCAATACAAGCCTGTCTGAACCAATTCCTTGAGGCTGAGCCAAAAGGAAAGAAATTTATTCAGGCATCCAAGGATGCAGCACGTATGCATAATCGAAGAGATACATATGCCCGAACAATCCGTAAATGGACCCGTCGACTCATCAATTATGGTGACTTACCTGGGAATATCCGAGGTTGGTGGAATGTATCCACACTGGAGGATGAGGATGTGTCATCTGCAATCAGGCTTCACTTACAGAAAGCTGGGAAGTTGGCGGGTGCACAGGATGTGGTGGACTTTCTGTCTGATCCAGAGGTTCGGAAAACACTGGACATCAAGAAAAAGATTAGTCTTCGAACAGCACAACGCTGGCTCTCTCGGGCTGGTTTTTCTTGGCGATCTGAACCTGTGGGCCAATACTTTGATGGTCACGAACGACAAGATGTAGTTGAATACCGGCAAAAGGTATACATACCTTTCCTGAAGAAAATCAAGCGGCGGCGAATAATTTATAATCGGGATGGTGTTGAAGATCCTACACGTCCATTGCGATTACTACCTGGCGAGAAACCCATCATTTTGTGGTTTCACAACAAGACAATTTTTTACGCAAACGATCGTCGTAAAGTTCGATGGGTCTTTGTTGGAGAAAGCCCAGTACCACACAAGAAAGGAGAGGGGTGTAGTTTAATGGTGGCCAACTTTGTGTGTGCAGAGTTTGGGTGGTTGCGTGGACCGAATGGGTAAGTTGCAGTGGAATGTGTATTGCTAATGTTACAATCCCCTTAATTATACCATTGGAATCGCCTATTTTTTCTATTATTTTTAGTATTTTTTACGGACTGGATATCTTTTGTTTTTCAATCACGTGACCTCGGCGCTTATTATGCCGAGATGCCGC
This sequence comes from Rhizoctonia solani, assembly GCF_016906535.1. Classification (NCBI taxonomy): domain Eukaryota; kingdom Fungi; phylum Basidiomycota; class Agaricomycetes; order Cantharellales; family Ceratobasidiaceae; genus Rhizoctonia; species Rhizoctonia solani. The sequence goes on from NC_057372.1 coordinate 3,161,322, forward strand.
GCCGAGATGCCGTGCCAAGGGCGCTTAGGAGAAATCCACGCTTCTGCGCAGCCCGCAGCACGCTTCCTTTTCCCACCATGTACTTCTTTTCTCACGCGCACAGACCATGTAAATAGTGCGCCCTTGTCTATATATACAGCAGGGAAATCGCTTGGAGACCCCAAGTCGATTTTACCTCGTCTCATATACATTGAGGAGGCATCAGCCAGCTAAGTAGCCGGCCCCCAGTAGTTCTGCTAACGCACCACCCCCTTACCTAACTCACCACACCTCCAGGCCTAAGGCCCCCTCGCGTTGCCAGTAGATAGTTAGTTGTTGCCATAAGCAACTTAGTTAGATAAGTAGTTAGCCTAGATAGTTAGATTACATTAGCTAGTGTAGTAGTACGGCCACAAGCGCCCGCCTTCACCAGCGCGTACCCACCTTACAGTGGTGTACGACAGCTTGAAACTCACAATGAATCTAGTGAATCTGCGAGAGTAACAATGTTTCCCGGGGGCAACAAAGATGGATGGTTTACAAACGACCGTGTCATTCTTCAACTAGAGGATGCTGTCAAAATTGTCAACGAACACTTCCCCCAGTTCACTCACATATTTGTGTACGACAATGCTCCTTTGCACACGAAACGCTCGCTTTCCTCACTTTCCGCTTATGGAATGCCCAAGGGTCCGCTTCTGGACTGGCCTTACTACAAGGACAAGGACGACAAACGCGTGTTTGTGAGAATGGAGAATGGTTTTCTCCCAGACGGCTCACCCCAGGAGTTCTATGACCCAAACGAACCCAATCGTTTCAAGGGAATGTCGTGGATTCTTCGAGAGCGCGGTCTCGGTCATCTTGCCGATTTGAACGCAGTTTGCACGAAGGGATGTGAACCAGGGAAGACTGACTGTTGCTGTCGTCGGGTAATGATGAACCAGCCAGATTTCAATAATCGTGAATCAGGCTTACAAGAGGCTGCTCGAGAGCTGGGAACTGAAGTGGTATTTCTCCCAAAGTACCACTGTGAGCTGAGTATGATAGAGCAAGTCTGGGGATACGCAAAAAGAGACTATCGAGATAATCCCCCTAATAGTAGCTCAAAAAAGTTGAAGGAGAACGCACTAAAGGCATTAGAATCACCCCCAATTTTATCGATGCGCAAGTATGCCACCTTATAACTCTACTTTAGTTGGTTGTTCACTTTTTCATTAGGTTCGCTGCTCGTTCTCAACGTTTTGCCGATGGATATGACCATGGTATGGACGGGTCCCAAGCTGCTGCGTGGGCTACAACGATATTCAAACATCACCGAGAGACCCCAGCACATATTCCGTACGACGAGATTGCTCCTAACTATGTACATACAACAAACAATTAAATTCTTATTTTCAATCGCTCTTTCAACTTGGAACATAATTTCAGTCGGTCAGTAGGCCCCCGGACTATGTTAGTAAGCTTGCGCGCATGGACTGCCACCGAGTTTCTCTCGTATGCTGAGCTAAGCGGTCGCAATCAAAGGAGTGCGCAGCCAAAACAAAGCCGAATGGGATAAAACAAAATGTATATACAGATGTAAAGGCTCGACGCGCAGAGATGTCCGTTCTCAGAATCGTCAAATCTGTCCGAGAAAAGGAGAAAATGGGGATTTACTGATAAAAGCGACCTAAGCGCCATCAAAAAGCGTGGCTCCACAGTCAGTTAGCGGTCAATGGATGACGCCTCCTTTACTACATTCTGCTCATTGTCTTTGGTTCTGTCGGAATTTGCAATTGCCTCTGATGCCTGATCAATTTTGCGGGGGAAGCCAGGAAGATGCGACAAAAAGCAAAAGAATGGTCAGCGGGGGGGTCGAACCCACGACCTTCGAGTTACACGCATTTCGCTATTAGCTCGACGCTCTAACCAACTGAGCTAGCCAACCGTTGAGAAGGCGCTTGGCTGCAGCATTGTGACTCTTGCAGCCCATAAGGCAGTCCCAGGCTTGATTTTCTCCTTTTTTGGCTCTGTTGGAAATCTAATTGAGAACCCGAGCATGAATTACTGGATGGTCGGGTGCTATTTTGACCGAGCCTGATCGAGACCTTCGGGATAAGGGGGTTTGTGGCTCAAATCAATGCACGAGTTTGATATCCGTTTAAATTATGACCATGCACATTGCGCATATAATTATACATCGAAAATATACTCTATGGATATACCTTCTACCGTGGCAGTGGCTCTCGGGACCTATATGCACTTACTCAGCTATTCGTATGCGGTAGGTAACGACGATCTCAACCAGAACCCGGTAGGGCATCAAATATAGTACTGCCCAAGCTCGTTCTGAGGACCTCGGGCACTCAGGGTGCCGCAGAAAATAGCTGCAGTAATGCTGGGTAAGTTTATATCACCCATCGGACCTGCCAACCTTCTCTATGAAGAGCCCCGAAAACACCGGCGAGCTCCAGAGCCCTCAGGTTTGGGGGACCTTCTCTTTTGGATCTATTCGGTTCCGGTGTGTTCTCTAAGCATTTTGGAACGCTGCGCAAACACGCTGGAGTGTCACCCTTCATAATCTGAAGTGTCAACTTACTTTTATGAGTCCGCGAACGCTCCCGTAGGCCAATGTTACTCAAGATTTCCACTCTGGGATATCCTTTGGGGAGTGGGCTCCAGAAAGTAATTTTTGAAGACTTCGGTCTATCTGGCAGATGTTTGGCGGAGCGCCTAAAAAGAACTTGTCTCAACTCGCTCCATGGCCCACCGCCAATACCAGGAGGATGCTCATCCCAGCCAATTGTGTGGCTGGCCACCAAGTACCATAACCCCGGCTCCAGTCACTTTCCAAAAAGGCTCTTCGTCAAGAGTGGTCAGGACCAGAACTTCCCAGCATGGTCTATGGTTTGGCTTTGGTGGTTACCGAGTCCTCAGCTGACTACGAGGAGACGGGGCCGAACATCAAGATTCATCGATGAATGTGACAAACCAATCTATCAACAGTACACGAGGCATCCATGTCGAACCCGATTGCGCCCTGCCAGATTAGGACTTGGGCTGTGGGACCAACGGCAACTTCCCTGTGACTTCTTACATTGACATATTCTTGTTATCACCGGATGTGTAGAGTTATTCCGTGTCATCATGACAGCCCTTGGGCTTAAAGAGGCATATGTATACGTATTCATTCAATTGGAACTGAAAATAATATACGGCAATATTCAGATCTTGTGAATAGCTCTAGGGTGATAGATATAATCGGATGCTACCATAACGGGGTTCTCGAAAATCCAATTACTGGCCAACCCTCAAAGAACGCGATTTGCATGATCATTCCAGATAACTCCTACATTCTAGACAGCTCCTGTGTTCGTTTGACATGCGGGTTGCTTAGGGGAATCCCATGAGATAGAATTGTCTCGAAGAATAATAAATCTATATAAACCAGTGGTTGTCCAGCGCAACAGCTCCACCCCAGTTGCACTTTCCCCTGCGCAATTATTGTAAGTCCTGGATGTTTTCCCCGCGGCGCATCTTTCTCTCATTCTCACTGTCTACTGGGTATGTCTTAGATGGCCGCTGCATTCTCTCGCGAAATTCAATATGTATATCCCAACCTTCGTCAGGCTGTCATCGCCGCGACACGTTATGTTGTGACTGGCAATCATGCAGCCCTGAACCCACAAAGATATCCGAACCTTGCTCCAATTGACCAAGCGTTGAATGCCCCACAAATGACCTTGTATAAAAGGCAAGCGCGCAATGCTTAATCAGTTCTTTCTCACCTCTCATCCTATAACAGTGAAGTGGGTCCGCAGACGGGAAAAATAGTTGGTGAGCTTAAAGATGATATTTGTGGATAGATAAGCGTTAACCAGGCCAATTCGTGTTTTGTAGGAGTTGGCATTCCAGGAAAACGAGTAGTCGATCACAAATATCTGCCTGACGATTTTTTGCGCATCGACTATGTCATGATAAATTATAGACTGGCGCCCAGAAACGATCCAGCTTATGATAAGTCCAAGAAGGAGTTTGATCGACAGGTCGCAGAATACAGGAGAACCAAAGGCAACCTAGGGATCCATTTCAATGCCCATTATGTACAGGGAGGAAGCATTGTAGACAGCGATGCCCACCCAGCTTTCGCCGCATATATACAGAATGACCTAAACAATCAACGCCCAGAGGAACTAGAGGCGGAGTACAATGGATATGTGCAGCGTATGCAACGTTATGGGGCAGGCGCGATCTGGGACAAGTGGAGGAGCGGGGCCACATTTTAATTAGTCTCATTATTCTACATACCGTATGGAGGCGCCTACTAGTAAATTGAAGAAATTTTAATTGATGCGCGAGTCACAAGTGATATCATCCTGCAAAACAGAGAACTGTGAGGTAAATAGAATTGACTGAACACTAGCCAGTTAGACTATGCGCATCTATAGACAGATGTGCAGACTTTACTCACGAGCACTCACGAGTCCAGGTGTAGCCGAACTGCCTCCCGGGTACTTGCGAGCACGTCACATGAGTCAAGAGAGCGTAGGAGGGACTGTAGAAAGAATAAGTTTGTAAATAGAATTATATCAATACAAAACGATAGTAAAGACAGTAGTGTGAATAGAGAAAGAGAGGATGAGGTACTATACGGTCGAGTGCACCCGTATTTATACCTTTACATTATAGTCGAGTCATCTAGTATATGACTAGGTATCGTCGCTTGACTCGATTACATGCATGTTCCAGTACATTCCAGATCCTTCTTGTATTTACTACTATATACATGATATTTCTACAGGGACAACTTGTAACGCTCTCACTCTCGTTCATGCTCCGGAGGCCTCCGGAAATTTTCAGGCTCCTGCAGAGTGCCTGGGCTACATAACTGAGAGCTGGCGCGACGTTCCAACTCCTATCCTTATTCCGATTTTCCTTGTCTGTCCTCCGATCACTTATATCAAAGTGCTTGTGCGTATATATTTATAACATGAAGTATGGTAATTCAGAGCTTGACGGCACAGTTGAGAGCTTATTTGTGCACCGATTGTGTGGGCGCTTGTGAATTTCGTCCGGTCCGATGACTGAGCCGGGTCCGAGGCTGAACATGGTGATGGCTGATACATAATCCTAGAGATTTAAATACGACAACATAACATCACCCATACGGCTACTGACTATGTATTATCCTCCACCTGAGGGCCCCAGACTTCGGGGAATAACTAAACCCCGCACTCTGACTCCGCTCGCCAATCAACAGAGCGCAACGCCTCCACCTCCGCTCCTGGCAGAAAGCATCCGGTCCTTCTTACCTAGTTGGACATGTACAACTCATGTGTTCCAAGCTGAAGCACCTCGGGAAAGTATGCCACCAGGTCCAGGCAGTCAAACAGTTGTACCATCTGGATTAAATGGATTTGAGCAACAGGCCATTGCTGACGCCAGGTTCGAGGAGATCACAAAACTCAGAAAATACATCAGTTCAGGACGCAAAGAGCTCTCTATGAATGACTCTACTATGTGGAGCGTTGCAGATCGGTACGCTCCGGAAAGGTCTTGTACGGGCAACAGTATAGGGGTGACCGTCGTGCTCTTTCATGCAGGCGGGTTTCATAAAGAAGTAAGTCTCAGTTCTCAGAAGCGGAACATTTGCTTAAGATTATGTGTGATAGATATGGGAAACTACCTTGCGATACCTGTTGTCAATGCCTCAAGGTCAAGCAAATGTGGATGAAATCTGGAGTCTCGACGCAGCGAATCATGGAGACAGTGCGCTTATCAATAATAAGAGCCTAGGAGAAACATGTACGTGTGGCTTCTCAATCTGAATGATTTGCGTTTGTTGCTTTTTTCAGTCAAATGGTCTGTCCATGCACGATACATCCTCAAGTTTCTTGGAAACTACCTCCCCGATAGAACCCAAAACGGCGTACTCCAATGGAACCTTGAACGAATATCCAACCAAAATGCTTGGGAGCGCTTTGAACGCAGTTTCAAGGATCGTAAAGTGCTCGGAATCGGTCATTCATTTGGGGGGGTGTGCACTGTGAGTCATTATATCACTCTCTTCAAATAATTCATTTATTAGTTTCAAATGAGTACACGAGCCGCACTTGACGGCTCCTCACTCTTTTTGTCAATCATATTCGCAGACCCGATGATGTAACCTTTGTGCGCAGCTGCGGGATCTAGTATTGAGTTGGCACCCATAGGTGCATTGA